>NC_059157.1:53080436-54280436 GCF_019923935.1 Bubalus bubalis
ATGACATTTATTGAACACAACCCTGAAAAAAAATTGCCATATGCTTTTGGTTTGTCAAATTCTTACCCAAAGCAAGTGTTCAATATGTAAAGAGATACTTTAAAAATACCAACACAGCCATTTTTAATTAATGGACATTCTTTGTCAAGAAGGTTGAGATTTACACTTTTTTTTTTGGATATGAAGTTGTATAACAGTATGTTCTTTCTCTTTCTACTTAAAAAATGAACAAATTAATAAAACCTTTCCATTTTATAATTAAATTTGGAAGAAGAACTTTGCTTCAAATTCTAATATGCAGATTATTATATAGAAACAAGTCATTATTCTGTTAAACCTGTTCCCCATTACAAAAGGGCATCTATTACCTGAATAAATGCTTTCAAGGTCTTTTTCCATGGCAAGACTTTGCCATGAAATAGGCATTATGGCATTGCACACAATAACCAGATTATCTGAAGGAGCCCATTGTTGTAAACTACAAAGGAATTTTAAGATGGTTCATAACACAGTGATGATTATATTTATTCTTAAATTTCATTTACCATCTCTACAAGGGAGTACCTAGGTTGATTTTTACTTCATGTGTTTCTATACTTTCAAAATTAAAGGAATGGATCTTTCTTATTGGCTCTACATCCAGAAACAAAATGAAATTTTCATGAAACAGGCCCCCCCCAAACCAAATTTGGACCTAAACACCTAGTACTACATCTTAACAGGAGTTATAAAACTAGTATTAAGCAGGTGGCCACTGAGAATCTGATTGTTCCTGCTCATGATAGAATTCTGGAAGAGATACTAACTGTGTGATTTTGCCATTCCTAGGCTCTAGAATGTGGACTGTAATAGTGAGGTAAGTCTATTCTCTGTAATCAAACATCTCACATTGAGTTAGTAAGCCTTCATCTTCTCTGTGGTTTGATCCTTTTTGCCTCAGCAAGATCATTATATTCTACTTGCCCTTACATGAGTCATTTCCTTGTCTCAAAGCCCTTATTTTAAGTCAAAGACACATAGCTACATATGTACTTGATCGAAGTTTATTCCCAGGATGATTTTAAAATTCAGTCTTTGAATTTCTGCTTTTGAAAAGAGAGAATAGGTGTATTCCTACTTAGTATAACTGAAAACCCGAGACATTATACATAAACAAACATAAAGAGACTTCAAAAGATTGAAGAGAAGAAAGCAGACTAGCTAAGAATCTTGAAACCCAAAGGATGATGCGGTGATGAGTATGTGTATTTTCTTTTTACCTCATACATCTCAAACTTTGGTGTTGAAGCTGTAAACCCAGAAATGTCAACAGATATGGAAACAAAAATCCCCTATAAAAACTTGCTGTATTTAGCCAAAGGACAAGGAAAGGGGCAGACTGGCAAGCAAGAAAACTTTTAGATAATCACTGTTTTAATCTGGCCAAATGCACCACAGAGAAAACGACGGTCTTACATCAAATCCAGGCAGCAAAGGCCAAATGAGGATCCTAGATTTCCACTCTTGTTAGATTATAGACAGGTGCCTAGAACCCTCTCCAGGGTGATGTCAGAGAAGGCTGAGTAGGAAATTGTAACTTTGATCCCTACTCAGGGAAATGAATCACCCTGTTGGGCTTTCATCCCCACCTGGAAATAAAGGGAATCTCTCCTCTTACTTTCTAGAGGAGAGTCAGGACTCTCATCATTGAAAGGACTTTCACCACTACCCATGGTGTCAGTGGAGGCCACGTGAGAAGCGATAATAAAGCACACTACTCTTCTGGTGTCAACAGGTGTCTAGCTGGGGAGGTAGATCTAACACACTCATCCGACAGTAACAAGGAGCTCCTCTCCATGATAATAGAGTGTAAATGGGCAACCTGTACTTCTAACCTCTCCTGGCAGTATCAAGGGGCCACTATCTCCTGTCTATGCAGAGACAGCCAACAAAAACAGGCTTAAATAAGATCCAGAGTCTCATAAGATAATAGCAAAAATGTCCAGGTTTTAACAGAACATCATTCATTGTGCCAAGAAGTAGGAACATCTCTAACTGAATAAAAAAAGACAATCAATAGATGCCAACACCGAGGCAATGACAATACTAGAATCATTTGACAAAAATTTCAACATAGTCTTCATAAAAATGCTTCAACAAGTAATTACAAACACAGTGAAGATAAAAAGTATCAGCAAAGAATCAGAAAATACAAAGTAAAACCAAATGAAAGATTGCCAGTCCAGGTTGGATGCATGATACTGGATGCTTGGGCTGGTGCACTGGGACGACCCAGAGGGATGGAATGGGGAGGGAGGAGGGAGGAGGGTTCAGGATGGGGAACACATGTATACCTGTGGCGGATTCATTTTGATATTTGGTGAAACTAATACAATTATGTAAAGTTTAAAAATAAAAAAAAAAAAAAATAAATAAAAGCCATGCTGAAAATGGCATCCTTTAAAAAAAAAAAAAAAAAAAAAACTGAGTAATACAATACCAACCCATCCTCAGTAAATAAATAAATAAAAACTCAAAATCTTCAACGAATGGGCTTAACAGCAGAATGATGAGTTCAGAGAAAAGAATCAGTAAAATGGAAGATAAAGCAACAAAAATTACTCAATCTAAGATTACCAAAAAAAAAATAAATATTTATGTCATCAGAATCCCACAGGGTGAGGAGAAAGAAGATGAAGCTAAAAACAAAAACAAAAAACAATAACTAGAAATTTACCAAATTTGACAAAAAACATAAATGTACAGATTCAAGAAGCAAGAAAATCCAAACAGTATAAACCCGGAAACATTCACACCAAGACATTTCATAAATTTCTGAAAACAAGGTAAATATTAGTCTTAAAAACAGTGAGAATTGAAATCTCATCTATGGTAAAAAAAAAAAAAAATTGAACAGCTTTAGATTTCTTAAAAAAAATCAGTAGCATGGCATTTTTTTTTTAATATATGCTGAAAGAGAATTGTTCACCCAGAATTGTACATGAAGTGAACGTTCCCAGAAAAAATTATGACATTTTCCAAGGATGGAAAATTAAGATACTTTATCAGCTTCAGATCTACACTAAAAGAATGAGTAGATAAAGCTCTGCATATTAGTTTGGAGGAGGGCATGGCAACCCACTCCAATATTCTTGCCTGGACAATCCCATGGACAGAGGAGCCTGGTGCGCTACAATCCATAGGGTCACAGGGTTGAACATGACTGAAGCGACTTAGCACACACTCATATCAGAACAAAATACCACAGCCTAAGTGACTTAAACAACATTTATTTTCTCATAGTTCTGAGGCTTACAGTGTGAGATCAGATAGCCAGCATTGTCAATTTCTGGTGATGTTTCTCTTCCTACCTTGTAGAAGGTAGCTGCCATGTGACTGCTCACATGACCTCTTTTCAGTGGAAAGAGAGAGAGAAAGACCAAGAGCCAATTGACAAGTGATTTTTAAATTCTCTGCTGTCTCTTCTTCTAAGCCCACTAATCCTATCATATCAGAGCCCTATCCTTATGGTCTCAATTAATCTTGATTTCCTACTTAGAGGCTCAATCTCCAGACATAACCACATGCATATGTTCATTCATTCAATGCATGAAATCGGGAAAGACACATTTCAGTCCGTAGCACTCTCTAAACAAAAAGAAAATGGTAAAAGAAGGAAACGTGGGATATCAAGAAGGGAGTGCATGCAACAAAAATATGGGTAACTAAAATGCACTTTACTTCTCCTGAGTTTTCTGAGTCATGACTGATGATTGAGGCAATAATTATAACACAGATTGATTCAGTTGTTCTAAGTGCTAGTTCAGTTCAGTTCAGTTCAGTTGCTGTGTTGTGTCCGACTCTTTGCGACTCCATGAATCGCAGCACTCCAGGCCTCCCTGTCCATCACCAACTCCCAGAGTTCACAAAAACTCACGTGCATTGAGTCAGTGTTGCCATCCAGCCATCTCATCCTCTGTCATCCCCTTTTCCTCCTGCCCCCAATCCCTCCCAGCATCTAAGTGCTTAGGGATATTAAAGACAATTACATTATAAACAGACAGGAAAAAGTGATGTAAAAGGAAGTAAAGGTTCAATACTTCACCTGAAGTAGTAAATAGTCAACATTAGTAGAAGTGGAAAGTTATATAGATATGTACTGGAATACCTAGAGCAACCACAAAGAGTAAATTGTGGGGCTTATGAACAAATTAGACTTACGATTGTACTCTTTGAACAGAACTCGCTTGTATGTAGGGGACTTATAGGGTAAGTTAGGAACACTACATAGTTTAAATATTCTCCCTGAGATTCACTTTTTTTTTTTTTTTTTTTTTGTGAGCAGATCAGGGTGTCCCCATCCCCTAGGTCATGGAACCAGGCAGCACAGCAGGAGGTGAGCTTCATCTGGATTTACAGCTGCTCCTGTTTTTAGCATTACTGCCTTAGCTCCAGCTCCTTTCAGTGGCATAATAAATGTAATGTGCTTGAATTATCCTGAAACCATCTCCCTCAACCTCATCTGTTGAAAAACTGTCTTCCGTGAAACTGGTCCCTGGTGCGAATAGACAGCTGCTATAGGTGATTGTTTGCAAAAATAACAAGGAGAGATTAGAAAGCCTTCCTAAGTGATCAATGCAAAAAAAAAAAAAAATAGAGGAAAATAATAGAGTGGGAAACACTAGAGAAAAGTAGAGATAACAGGGGAACATTTCATGCAAAGATGGGCACAATAAAGGACAGAAATGGTATGGACTTAACAGAAGCAGAAGATATTAATAAGAGGTAGCAAGAATACACGGAACTATACAAAAAAGATCTTCACAACATAGATAACCACTATGTGTGATCACTCACCTAGAGCCAGACATTTGGGAGACGAAGTCAAGTGAGCCTTAGGAAGCATCACTACAAACAAAGCTAGTGGAGGTGATGGAATTCCAGTTGAACTATTCCAAATCCTAAAAGATGATGCTGTGAAAGTGTTACACTCAATATGCCAGCAAATTTGGAAAGCTCTGCAGTGGCCACAGGGCTGGAAAAGGTCAGTTTTCATTTCAATCCCAAAGAAAGACAATGCCAAAGAATGTCCAAACAACTGCACATTTGCACTCATCTCACACGCTAGTAAAGTAATGTTCAAAATTCTCCAAGTGAGGCTTCAACAGTACATGAACTGAGAACTTACAGATGTTCAAGATAGATTTTGAAAAGGTAGAAGAACCAGAATTCAAATTGCCAACATCGACTGGATCATAGATAAAGCAAGAGAATTCCAGAAAAACATCTACTTCTGCTTCATTGACTATGATAAAGCCTTTGACTGTGTGGATCACAACAAACTGTGGAAAACTCTTCAAGAGATGGTAATACCAGACCACGTTACCTGCCTCCTGAGAAACCTGCATGCAGGTCAAGAAGCAACAGTTAGAACTGGACATAGAACAACAAACTGGTTTAAAACTGGGAAAGGAGTACATCAAAGCTGTATATTGTCACCCAGCTTTTTTTTTTTTTTAATTTTATTTTATTTCTAAACTTTACATAATTATATTAGTTTTGCCAAACATCAAAATGAATCCACCACAGGTTTGCAGAGTACATCATGAGAAAGGCCAGGCTGGATAAAGCACAAGCTGGAATCAAGATTTCCGGGAGAAAAATAAAAAACCTCAGATATGCAGATGACACCACATTTATGGCCGAAAGCGAAGAGGAACTAAAGACCTTCTTGATGAAAGTGAAAGAGGAGAGTGAAAAAGCTGGTTTAAAATTCAACATTCAACAAAGATCATGGCATCTGGTCCTATCAAATCATGGCAAACAGATGGGGAAAAAAAAAATAGAAACAGTGACAGAATTTATTTTCTTGGGCCCCAAAATCACTGTAGATGGCGACTGTAGCCATGAAATTAAAAGATGTTTTCTCCTTGGAAGAAAAGCTATGACAAATATAGAGAGCATATTAAAAAGCAGAGACATTGCTTTACCCACAAAGGTCCATATAATCAAAGCTTTTTTTTTTTTTTTTTTCCAGTAGTCATGCTGGACAAAACTCTTGAGAGAGTCCTTTGGACTGCAAGGAGATCAAACCAGTCAGTCCTAAAGGGAATCATTCTTCAATATTCATTGGAAGGATTGATGCTGAAGAAGATGATGAAGGAGAAGGGATGAAAGAGGATGAGATGATTGGATGGCATCACTGACTCAATGAACATGAGTTTGAGCAAGCTCTGGGAGATAGGACAGGGAAGCCTGGCGTGCTGAAATCAATGGGGTTGCAAAGAGTTGGACACGACTGAGCGACTGAACAACAGAATAGTAATGGAATAAATTGCAAGTTTGTCGTGATTCTTTAGTAATCCGTCTAAGCTTTATTTCTTCTATGAGCTTTGCGTTATCTGTCTCTGCACTGAAACATTTTAAGACATTGGAATGTCTAGAGATCTGGGCTGGGAAGGTGCAGATATAACAAATAGACTCATCAGTACTAGACATTTTAAGAAATGAGAATTATGTCATACACAGAATCATAACAATGATAGGAATCTCTTCTTTAAACAAAAATGACATCTTCCATCTTTTGGTCTGTTCTTTCCTTTTGAAAGTCATCTGCCAACCCCATTCCCAAAGCAATAAAAGTTACACACAGTAAAACACTCAATTAGTATGCCAGAAAGTCAGTCTCCCTCCAAATCCATATTTAGGAGTACTAAAGTGCATCTCCCTCCTACACGTGTTCTGTGGCTTCTCTTACTTGATTTTCAAGGTACACGTTATATTAACCATAACCTTGTTTATATCTTGGTCCCATCACTAATGTGGTGTCTGCTCAAGTTTTTGAAAGGTCAAATAAGGCAATAACATTTTTGCAGCTTAGATTATCCTATAATCGTTTTTAAAATAACATACAGCTGATGTTCAAATATTTCACCCTAAATATGACTGTCTGCCTTTTTCATCTTCCTTCATTTCTATAAGATAGTAGGAGACTGGTTTTTTAAACAAATTGCGTCTACCTAAGTGTGTGTGTACACACACAGTTTTCCCATGGGAGAATTTTTATTTGCTAAGGGAGACAGAATTTTGCTTTCTTCTTTCTATATAACCACACCTTATATTGTCTAATAACTATATAAGATTTCAAAATGTTTTCTTTTGGAAAAAGTGATGTAATTATACCATTTGTCATTGTTTAATGTTTAGGTCAATGCCCAGGACACAATGTGTCCTGAAAATTAAGTCATATTGTTATTGTTAGATTAGCAGTATAATCTTCCAAAGCTTTATTTCTGCTTTAAGTGGGGAGTAAAGGTAATCCTGTTTTTGAAAGAAAAATATTTTCCCATTTTTCAAAAGTGTCCTTAACTCTCAAGGGTAATTTATTTATATGATATTTTATTACTGCTTGATATGACATTTTAATGCCAATTTAAAACTGCTTTTGATGTAACAGTAAATGCCACATCGCCAATTTAAAACTCCTTTTGATGTAACAGTAATAAAAAGTCATTTATTTATTACACATTTTTTTCTGTTTTAGTATCTTTTCTTCTTTTATATCTTTCCATTGCATACTGATAAAAGACAGTAACTCCATTCCCCTAAAAAAGAGCATACTGAATATATTTAAAAAATTTCAGATAAAATATTTTCTTAACCTTGGAGGAATTCTTTCTGAGAGTAAATTTTAGAGATTGTTCTGCAGGAGAGAGTAAACAAATAGTTCTTAGATATTTGTCATTTAGGATAAAAAATTGATATATCTGAAAATACAGTCATATTTTTGACTGAGAAAATCTCTAAAAGATGTCATATATTTTCCCAATTCATATAAGAAAGCATTTATTATAACCATTTATTTGATGTTACTGTAAAAAGCAACACATTGAATATAGCATCACATCCTGAACTTTAGCTTATGCAATAAATCATCTGTTTTCATGTTAATCTGCTTTGATGAGCCATGAATTTTGCAAACACTCTCTTCAAGTATATTTCAGGACATGCAGATTTTGTATCCAATCAGAGTTTTAAAAGAATGAAGTACAAAATGGAGACGAAATTTGATTTTAGATGAGATACAGTTATCAGAGTACTACAGTTTTACTTATATCTGGAAAGTGCTCAAGAAACCAGAATGTCAAGAATTTCCTGGCAATCCAGTGGCTAGGACTCCATGCTCTCACTACACATGATCTAGGTTTGATCCCTGGTCAGAGAATTAAAACCCAACAAGCTGGGTAGCATGGCCATAAAATTAAAAACAAACAAACAAACAAAAAACAAATAAAAAACAAAAGGAAAGAAACCAGAGTGCCTGAAAAAATATTTTAAATAACAGAAGGGGAAGAGTTAAATGTAACCATGATAAAATGTTTTAGTCTATTCAGGCTGCTATAACAAAAATTCCATAAACTGTGTGGTTTACACAGCAAGCATGTATTTCTCATAGATCTGAAGCTGGGAAGTCCAAGATATAGGGGATGGAAGATTTAGTGTCTGGTGAGTATGTACTTCTTGGTTCATAGACTGTCAAATTCATTCTGTGTCCTCACATGGCTGAGGGCAAAGGAGCTCTCTGGGGTCTCTTTCATACAGGCACTAATCCTGTTCATGAGGGTTCCACCTTTATGACATAACCACCTCCCAAAGCCTTCACCTGCTAATATTATCACATTGGGCATTAGTATTTAACATGTTAATTATGGGGAAATACAAACATTTAGTCTATGTCACAGTAGATGAAGTTTCACTTTGTATATAATAATGACTTTTGATACCTGTAATCATCTCATTTGTATTTTAATATTCAGAAAATAGCTATATAACAATCAAAAGCATTCTTGTATCTAAGATATCACAGAATCTAAGTCTCTTTCCTTTATAATACATGGAAACTATTCCAGTCATACATATGAATTTTCATCTTCCCCTTGAAAAGAACAATCTCCCAAATATACACCATATACCATAGTTCATTACATATGCTTTCCTTCTTAAAATAATATTTACAAATACTTTTTAAAACATTTTGCTTTTCCCTAAATAAATAACACCCCCAAATGATATAGGGCTTCCCAGGTGGTACTAGTGGTAAAGAACCTGCCTGCCAATGCAGAAAATGTAAGAGATGCTGGTTCTATTCCTGGGTAACTCCTGAAAGAGGGCACAGGAACCCACTTTAGTATTCTTGCTTAGAGAATCCCATGGACAGAGGAATCTGGTGGACTATGGTCCATAGGGTTGCAAACAGTCAGACACAACTGAAACAGCTTAGCCTAGCCAAATGATGTAACTATAATTTGAAAGATGGCACTAAACTGTGGTCACAAATACATACAAAATGGCACAAGTAGTTTAAATACAATACAGTTTTATTTCTAGCTCATACAGTAACTCAAGGTGACTCTTTTCCACAGGGGGATTCAGGGTGCCAGGTTCCTTCTGGATTGTGGTTCTACCTTATATTACATTGTCATCCTCTGGTACAGAGGAACTGGAGTGTTCAGGAGGAAAATAAATCCTTTACCTGGAAGAGATTCTTATCATTTTTGTTCATATTACTTTAGTGAAAACTAATCACATATCCACATATAGCTGTAAGCAGGGCGAGTAAATAGGCTTCTTAGCTAGGTAGCTGCTTCCCAGCTACACGTTCATGGTAAGAGTTGTACTTGTAGGAAACAGGGCTTCTCTGGTGGCTCAAATGGTAAAGAATCTGCCTGCCATGCAGGAGAATTGAGTTCAGTCCCTGGGCTGGGAAAATCCCCTGGAGAAGGAAATAGCTACCCACTCCAGTATTCTCGCTTGGGAAATTCCACGAACAGAGGAGCCTGGAAGCTACAGTCCATGGGGTTTCAAAAGAGTTGGACACAACTTAGCAAGTAAACAACAGCCCATTTATCAGATTTATCCTTAATTCTTTGGGTGAGAAATGGGTACCTTTCTTCCCGCCCACAGAATACACCTAATTTCTGATTAAGTTACTGTATCCAGCTCAAAAATCCCATCTCTGTGTAATATACAGTCCTTTCCATGCTCCAGATGTAGCATTTTTAAAACTTATCATTGACCTATCAACTAAAGATACAGTGAAGTGCCTCTGCCTGTCCCCACACCAAATATACAATGGTGGGAGAAGGGTAGGCTATTACGTCAAACAACTCATAGTAATTTCTAGTCTTTGGTTATAGTTTGTTGAGTAGGCATTAAAATGTTCCTTGTGAAAGATGATAGATGAGGTCTCTGTTTCTCCTTGAAAGGAAGGAACTCTCTTGTCCACTGTTGTCCAGGACCCCTGATTTTCCTTCTAGAGTTTCTTTCTTTCTTTTTTTTTTAATTTTATTTTAATTTTAAACTTTACATAATTGTATTAGTTCCTCATCTATTTCCTCCATGGCATCATCAGAAGTGAATATTGAGGATTCCGCCCCTATGAGGGCTGACCAGCTTTCCTGGCTGACTCCTTGTTCAATTGTGCTAGGAGTCAAGGGTTAAGTTTGCTCATTAGTCACTGACTTTAGCTGTGTAGGGATACCCCACGCCCAAGGTAAGAGAAACCCAAATAAGACAGTAGGTGTTGCAAGAGGGCATCAGAGGACAAACACACTGAAACCATACTCACAGAAAACTAGTCAATCTAATCACACTAGGACCACAGCCTTGTCTAACTCAATGAAACTAAGCCATGCCCGTGGGGCAACCCAAGACGGGTGGATCATGGTGGAGAGATTTGACAGAATGTAGTCCACTGGAGAAGGGAATGGCAAACCACTTCAGTATTCTTGCCTTGAGAACCCCATGAACAGTATGAAAAGGCAAAATGATAGGATACTGAAAGAGAAACTCCCCAGGTCAGTAGGTGCCCAATATGCTAATGGAGATCAGTGGAGAAATAACTCCAGAAAGAATGAAGGGATGGAGCCAAAGCAAAAAGAATACCCAGCTATGGATGTGACTGGTGATAGAAGCAAGGTCCGATGCTGTAAAGAGCAATATTTCATAGGAACCTGGAATGTCAGGTCCATGAATCAAGGCAAATTGGAAGTGGTCAAACAAGAGATGGCAAGAGTAAATGTTGACATTCTAGGAATCAGCGAACTGAAATGGACTGCAAAGGGTGAATTTAACTCAGATGACCATTATATCTACTACTGCGGGCAGGAATCCCTCAGAAGAAATGGAGTGGCCATCATAGTCAACAAGAGTCCGAAATGCAGTACTTGGATGCAATCTCAAAAACGACAGAATGATCTCTGTTCATTTCCAAGGCAAACCATTCAATATCACAGTAATCCAAGTCTATGCCCCAACCAGTAATGCTGAAGAAGCTGAAGTTGAACGGCTCTATGAAGACCTACAAGACCTTTTAGAACTAACACCCAAAAAAGATGTCCTTTTCATTATAGGGGACTGGAATGCAAAAGTAGGAAGTCAAGAAACACCTGGAGTAACAGGCAAATTTGGCCTTGGAATATGGAATGAAGCAGGGCAAAGACTAATAGAGTTTTGCCAAGAAAATGCACTGGTCATAACAAACACCCTCTTCCAACAACACAAGAGAAGACTCTATACATGGACATCACCAGGTGGTCAACACTGAAATCAGATTGATTATATTCTTTGTAGCCAAAGATGGAGAAGCTCTATACAGTCAGCAAAAACAAGACCAGGAGCTGACTGTGGCTCAGACCATGAACTCCTTATTGCCAAATTCAGACTTAAATTGAAGAAAGTAGGGAAAACCACTAGACCATTCACGTATGACCTAAATCAAATCCCTTATGATTATACAGTGGAAGTGAGAAATAGATTTAAGGGCCTAGATCTGATAGATAGAGTGCCTGATGAACTATGGAATGAGTTTCATGACATTGTACAGGAGACAGGGATCAAGACCATTCCCATAGAAAAGAAATGCAAACAAGCAAACTGGCTGTCTGGGGAGGCCTTACAGATAGCTGTGAAAAGAAGAGAAGCAAAAAGCAAAGGAGAAAAGGAAAGATATAAACATCTGAATGCAGAGTTCCAAAGAATAGCAAGAAGAGGTAAGAAAGCCTTCTTCAGCGATCAATGCAAAGAAATAGAGGAAAGCAACAGAATGGGAAAGACTAGGGATCTCTTCAAGAAAATCAGAGATACCAAAGGAATATTTCATGCAAAGATGAGCTCGATAAAGGACAGAAATGGTATGGACCTAACAGAAGCAGAAGATATTAAGAAGAGATGGTAAGAATACACAGAAGAACTGCACAAAAAAGATCTTCACGACCTAGATAATCACGATGGTGTGATCACTCACCTAGAGCCAGACATCCTGGAATGTGAAGTCAAGTGGGCCTTAGAAAGCATCACTATGAACAAAGCGAGTGGAGGTGATGAAATTCCAGTTGAGCTATTCCAAATCCTGAAAGATGATGCTGTGAAAGTGCTGCACTCAATATGCCAGCAAATTTGGAAAACTCAGCAGTGGCCACAGGACTGGAAAAGGTCAGTTTTCATCCCAATCCCAAAGAAAGGCAATGCCAAAGAATGCTCAAACTACCGCACAATTGCACGCATCTCACACACTAGTAAAGTAATGCTCAAAATTCTCCAAGCCAGGCTTCAGCAATATGTGAACCATGAACTTCCTGATGTTCAAGCTGGTTTTAGAAAAGGCAGAGGAACCAGAGATCAAATTGCCAACATCCGCTGGATCATCGAAAAAGCAAGAGAGTTCCAGAAAAACATCTATTTCTGCTTTATTGACTATGCCAAAGCCTTTGACTGTGTGGATCACAATAAACTGTGGAAAATTCTGAAAGAGATGGGAATACCAGACCACCTGATCTGCCTCTTGAGAAATTTGTTTGCAGGTCAGGAAGCAACAGTTAGAACTGGAATGGAACAAAAGACTGGTTCCAAATAGGAAAAGGAGTAAGTCAAGGCTGTATATTGTCCCCCTGCTTATTTAACTTATATGCAGAGTACATCATGAGAAATGCTGGACTGGAATAAACACAAGCTGGAATCAAGATTGCCAGGAGAAATATCAATAACCTCAGATATGCAGATGACACCACCCTTATGGCAGAAAGTGAAGAGGAACTCAAAAGCCTCTTAATGAAAGTGAAAGTGGAGAGTGAAAAAGTTGGCTTAAAGCTCAACATTCAGAAAACGAAGATCATGGCATCCAGTCCCACCACTTCATGGGAAATAGATGGGGAAACAGTGTCAGACTTTATTTTTGGGGGCTCCAAAATCACTACAGATGGTGACTGCAGCCATGAAATTAAAAGAGGCTTACTCCTTGGAAGGAAAGTTATGACCAACCTAGATAGCATATTCAAAAGCAGAGACATTACTTTGCCAACAAAGGTTCGTCTAGTCAAGGCTATGGTTTTTCCTGTGGTCATGTATGGATGTGAGAGTTGGACTGTGAAGAAGGCTGAGCACCGAAGAATTGATGCTTTTGAACTGTGGTGTTGGAGAAGACTCTTGAGAGTCCCTTGGACTGCAAGGAGATCCAACCAGTCCATTCTGAAGGAGATCAGCCCTGGAATTTCTTTGGAAGGACTGATGCTAAAGCTGAAACTCCAGTACTTTGGCCACCTCATGCAAAGAGTTGACTCATTGGAAGAGACTCTGATGCTGGGAGGGATTGGGGGCAGGAGGAGAAGGGGACGACAGAGGGTGAGATGGCTGGATGGCATCACTGACTCGATGGATGTGAGTCTGAGTGAGCTCCGGGAGTTGGTGTTGGACAGGGAAGCCTGGCGTGCTGCAATTCGTGGGGTCGCAAAGAGTCAGACACGACTGAGCGACTGATCTGATCCGATCTTTAGAGTCCAAGCTAATGCTTTATTTGCCAATACAGTTCTTTCAGAATTTTAATAGACTTCAGAAATATTTGCTTCTAGTTAATTCATTGTGCCTGTGTGTGTGTGTGTGTGTGCTCAGTTGCTTAGTCATGTCCAAGTCTTTGTGACACCATGGACTGTAGCCCACAAGACTTCTCTTTCCATGGAATTTTCTAGACAAGAAATACTGGAGTGGGTTGCCATTTCCTATTCCAGAGGATCTTCTTGAGCCAGAGATTAAACCCACGTCTTCTGCATTACAGGCAGATTCTTCACCACTGCAGCACCTGGCAATATAATCACATTGAAAATTCTTTCCCAGACATAGTTCTTAAGTCTGCCATATAATTTCACTTTCTTTCCCTCATGCTTGTTTCTCTGAATTTAATAGGTGCTATCTTAAGACCATCTACAACTAGCTGCAGTAGGAAAGCAATGCCTTTAATTGAACCTTTGCCACATGGCTGGTTCTTTTTTCTGAAAAGTCTTAATAGTATCTGGGGAGCAAATGCTTTTGGGCTCCAAGAACTGTTGACTTCCCCAGCCCAGCTACTTTTTGGTCAGTCATATACGAGCTAATGTTGTTCTTGAAATACTTTGCTACAATTAGCATGTAAGGCCAACACACACTGTTATTTGGGCTTCTTCTAATGATTTTCTGAGAATTGTAGTTCTACGAACTGTTCTGATTTTTAAACTGTCTCAGACAGCAGTTGGAGTATAGTTGATTTATAATATTGTGTTCACTATTTTGACACTGCATAGCATAGTTCACCAACTTTCTAGCCTATATCAGCTATTTTCCCCACAACCAAGCTCCTTAGCTCATGTCATCTATTAGCTTTTTTTTTTTTGTATATAAGTATTTCATTTCAAGGTACTAAATTCTATACTAATTAGGGTATGCTAAGCTGTGATCAAAGGCATGTAAAATGTATAATGGCTAAACACAAGGGACGATTATATTTTCTTCCATAGTAACAATCCCAGGTATATATTCCCAACTAGTGGACAGTTCTTTTCTGTATTGCAATTCAGAGACCCAAGTTTCTTCCATCTTCTGTAAGTTCCTAGGACCACAGTCATTTTATCTAGTTTGTGGTAGGAGAAAGAGAGCATGGAGAATGCACAAGGTTGTGACCTTGGTCAGAAAATGGTATGCCTAATTTTCATTTAGCAAGTGTGAACTGGTCACAAGGCAGGGTAGTGTTGATAATGGAGCTCCAGGCTCCATGAAGCAGCTACAGGGGTATACACAGAAGCAGAGAGGCAATTTCGATGGACAGTCATCTGCCTCTGCCTCTTTGGCTAAATAACATTTTTATGTGTCTGTATAGATAACAAAGTACCTATTACTGAATAAGGTGAATATCTTAGCAATTTTATAACATGAGAGAAACTATCTGCAGAAAAATTAGTGATTTGCCCAAGATCATATAGTTTGTAAAAGTCAGAGTCCAGATATGAACCCAGTACTTATTTTTCCAAAATATTTTCCAATATTCCAAATATTGATCAGTATTACACAGCCCTAAATCTTAGGCCACTTAATATCATATTTTTCTTACAATAATAAAATCATAGAATCTAATATTATTAGTGAATTTAACAAGGGCGAATTTTTTCTTTCATAACTTCAAAATTGACCAGAGTCTTCAATTATAACTCTTTTTCTTTAAAGAGAAAGGAATAAAATTACTTTTTTTGTGAATGGGTGCTCATAGTTCATATTTGCCAATTTCTGAATAATAGTTATATTTAGCGGTTTATTTAAGATTTTAAAACCAATTTTCCTAATGCACAGTGTATATTAGGAAATTGTTTCTTATTAGACAGTCATTTATTCCTCACTTTTTAAAAAAGCCATTGAGAAATAACTGCTTGGAAGGAGGCTCTGTACTGTGTGTTCCAATATTGAAAACATGTAAAAAGAAAATCCAATGAAGATAAATTACCCTCTTTTTTGTGCTTTTAAAAAATCAAATAAATGCAGTCAGTATTATGGAGGGAATTGTATTTGTTTTCTTTCTGCCTTATCTTTTTCTATTTCAAATCTATTGCATATTCATAAGACTATAAAAATTTAAATAGGAAAAGAGTTTTGAGATCCTCTCTTCCAATCTCTCATTTGACTTTATTAGAACTTCATGTAGTTACAATAGTCTTAATATAATTTTAAGAAATTAACGAATAGCATACAGACTTCTCTTTCATAGATAATGCCATTTGAGTTTATTTGACATGCGTTCCCACTACTTTAAAGTTTTATTATTCTTGCATTTTTCTTCAATGACTTTGGGAGAAAAAAAAATCTCTTCAAGTTATGTAACAACAGAATAGCCTCGAATTGGGGATTTGTGGCTCACTGTCTAAAGTGTGGTCTAGACAATAGCAAATTCCTCAATTCTGCACAGGCAGAATACAAGTTGCCAACTTGAACATGGATTTAGCTGAAACATTGCTTTTCATATTTCAGTGTTGCATTCCATTTGATTGTACTAAAATGTTGGACATCGAAACACAATTCTGGTGTCCTGATTCCATGACCTAGGTATGCGTTTATGCCGCCTGGATACAACCCAGAAGACTTTGAAATCTGCCCAGAACACTGAACACCAGCTTCTTGACTGCAAGCACCAGACTGTGTATGCTTCTTTCCTGTTTGTTAAGCCCCAGAGTGAAAAGCCCAGTACACAATGAGTCAGATTTTTCCAGAGTGTTGGTCATATCCTCGACACTAGCTTGGCCATCTTGATAATCAAGTTAATTGCTACATGTCACTAAGATGCTAAAGAAGTCATATATGGATAAGTATGGCTTCCAAAGTTGCAAAATTTTCTCCCTAAATAATTAATACTATAAAACCAATCAAAATCATGGAACATCTGAAACAGTACATTTTTATAACACAAAAATTTGCCTACATATAAATGAGTGCTGTTCTGAGAATGCATTGGTAAGCCCAACAAAGTTAGCCTATGTACTAAACTAATGCAATCATCTGCTGCTTTTACGCTTGCTTACCAGACATCCTGGGCTGGAAATAAAGATGCTATACTACTGTACTCTATACAATACTATATAGTAGAGTACACAAAAGCACAGCTGTGAGGAGGCACACACGTGACCATGCACGCCACACATGTGAACTAACTCACGTGACTGGGCATGCAAACGCACATTCCCATCTTTGAAAGTTTGCAACTTGAAAGTTCATATGTAGGGGAATTACTGTACTTTATTTTGATAAAATATGCCAATTATTATTTGGCCAAAGAATAACTTAAAGTGACTTTTGTCTATCAAATGAGAACTGCTGATACAGCCAGGTCTTACTACACTTTACCTTTTTTCCTTCTCATTTCTACTGAAAGTGTTAAAAAAGATAAAAGATAAAACCCATGTGATCAGAGAGAAATAGGAAAGGAGTTGCTGCTGCAAGTGAGATATCAGTAAGTGCCCACACAGGTGAGATCAGTAGAAAGTGAGACAGTCCACACCACAGGGAGCAGGACACGGAGGCATCACACCCATAGCAGGGCATGCCAGTGGGTCACGTGTGAGGCTTGTTACAGAGTTGGATGAAACTCTGTGTACACATTGAATATTAGTGCCCCTCATAATGTCCTATCCCACACAATATTACCCAAGAATGCCGTGTAAGGCAAGACTTCTGCAATTGGTTCTACAGACAAACAGCCTGAGGTCATATAGAAGGTGTCTTAGCTCAGGCTGCCACACTGAAAGCCATAGACTGGGTGGCTTAAACAACAGAAATCAGTTTTCTTACAGTTCTGGAGCCTGGAAGTCCAAGATTTGGGTGCAAGGTTTGTTGTGGGACACTTTCTGGCTAGCACTTTTGCACCATGTCTCCATAAGCCAGAGAGAGGAAGAGATCTTCTTTATATGTCTTCCTTATAAGGCTGTAGTTTTGTCAGAATAGGGGTCTCCACTTATGGCCTCACTTAACCCTGATTACCTCCTAAAGTCACTGTCTTCAAATATAGTCACATTGGGGGTTAAGGCTACAACATATGAATTTGGCAGAGGGGCACATGTCAGTCCATAGCAATATGTGACTTAAATAGAGAAATCTTGAGTCTATGTGTGCTTATTGTGTATACAACCCTGGCATAGTCTAATAAAATACTTTATTTCTAGAAGTTTCAAAGGTTCCTAAACATCCTTGGGTGAGCCCCTTGTCTTTCATTCTGAGAATTATGGAGAGGAATATTATTGCTTAATTGCTAAGTCATGTCCAATTCTTTTGTGACCCCATGGACTGTAGCCCACCAGGCTCCTCTGTCTGTGGGATATCCCAGGCAAGAATACTGGAGTGGATTGCCATTCCCTTCTCCAAGTGATCTTCCCAGGCCAGGGATCTAATCCACATCTCCTGCTTGGCAGGCAGATTCTTTACCACTGAGCCACCTGGGAAGCCCATTGAGAGGAATACCCAGGTTTTACTCTTAAAATATGATATATGGTTAATTTTTTAAGAATAATAAGTTCATTTTTAATATAACACATGTGTCCTTTAAATTTTAGCCTATTAACAGGAGCATTACAGATATTTTTGGAGAAGGAAATGGCAACCCACTCCAGTATTCCTGCCTGGAAAATCCCATGGACAGAGTTGCCTGGTAGGCTACAGTCCATAGGGTCACAAAAAGTCAGATAAAACTTAGTGACTAAACCACTACAGATATTATGGGTAGAACAGTTTTATTATGGAAATGAAAGCTTATAAATATGTAGAAGGATGTGGGCATGTGAAGGTCTGAAAGAGAAATGAAATTTAGCGAAAGTCACCAATCAAGAGAATCTGTTTTGGGTGGGCTGATCAGAAATTGCAGAAAAGATTCAGAAGATGCACATGTCTGGTTACTGAACTGTGACTTTATATAAAGGGAGGTGTTTCAGAAGGGTCTGTGCAAGTTCTCACCTTGTTATAGCTTGGTAGTTGGCTTGGAGCTACTGTTGGTGATCAGTTCAGTTCAGTTCATTTCAGCTGTTCAGTCGTGTTCGACTCTTTGTGACCCCATGGACTGCAGCATGCCAGGTTTCCCTGTCTATCACCAACTCCCAGAATCCACCCAAACCTGTGTCCATTGAGTCAGTGGTGCCATCCAACGCATCTCATCCTCTGTCGTCCACTTTTCCTCCTGCCCTCAATGTTTCCCAGCATCAGGGTCTTTTCAAATGAGTCAGCTTTTCCCATCAGGTGACCAAAGGATTGGAGTTTCAGCTTTAGCATCAGTCCTTCCAATGAACACCCAGGACTGATCTCTTTAGGATGGACTGGTTGGATTGCCTTGCACTCCAAGGGATTCTCAAGAGTCTTCTCCAACAGCACAGTTCAAAAGCATCAATTCTTCGGCACTCAGCTTTCCTTACAGTCCAACTCTCACATCCATACATGACTACTGGAAAAACCATAGCCTTGGCTAGATGGATCTTTGTTGGCAAAGTAAAGTCTCTGCTTTTTAATATACTGTCTAGGTTGGTCATAACTTTCCTTCCAAGGAGCAAGCGTCCTTTAATTTCATGGCTGCAGTCACCATCTGCAGTGATTTTGGAGCCCAGAAAAATAAAGTCTGACACTGTTTCCTCATTTATTTGCCCTGAAGTGATGGGACTGGATGCCATGATCTTAGTTTTCTGAATGGTGAGTTTTAAGCCAACTTTTTCACTGTCCTCTTTCACTTTCATCAAGAGGCCCTTTAGTTCTTCTTCACTTTCTGCCATAAGGGTGGTGTCATCTGCATATCTGGGGTTATTGGTATTTCTCCTGGTAATCTTGATTCCAGCTTGTGCTTCTTCCAGCCCAGCGTTTCACATGATGTACTCTGCATATAAGCTAAATAAGCAGGGTGACAATATACAGCCTTGACGTACAATTTGGAACCAGTGTGTTGTTCCACGTCCAGTTCTAACTGTTGCTTCCTGACCTTCACACAACAGTAAAATGATGAGCTGAAACCGGAACCCAATCAACATCTTCCAACCTTCTGTCACCTTGTTTCCTACAATTACAATCTCTCAAAATTATTGAGACAAGCTCTTTTATTCAACTCAAATCCAGATTCTGATGTACATGGTTCCCAATCTCAGCTAAGTTGACACAACAAACTCCAGTATATACATGCATTTTTATTAAGGCCATATGTTATGGATGACTATGTAGTTACTGAAAGATGATACATCATCTTTCAATCATCCAATCATCATCCAATCATACAATACTAATTTCGGTGGATCTCAAAACAGCATTTCCAGGATTAGCTGAGATTTCCAGATACAAAAACGGTCAATGTGCCAAAAACTCAGGTGAGGTCAACAAAGATGAGATATAATACAGATTGTTAGGTTTGGCAACTTGAAAACCATTCATGAACTCTGAAAGAATGATTTCTTTAAAGCACAAATCTGATGTGGAATAAATCAGATGTGAGGAAATAGAAGTGTGTATATTATATATACACAAAATTATATATTAAACAAATGCATGTATAAAATATCTACAGCTAGAATATAGTTCAGGAGCTCAGGAGTTATTGTCTGTTTACCTTATCATACTTACATTCCTCATACCAAGATCTATGAAAAGTCTTAAATCATAACCAATTATAATTTGGCAAGTTAACCAAATAGGCTGCCATGTAATTATCTTAAAAAAAAAAAAAGATATTCCATAACATCTGTAACAAGAAAGGAGAGAAAGGAATTTGTAGATGACTGACAGTCTCTGCAACAGTGACTGTTGGAATTTACTTCTATTTTCTGAGACTTAGTTAATATTGGGAAAATAACATCTTACAGGACATGTAAAGTGAGTGGCATGTGGTAGGCAACCACATAACTTGAGTTTCTTTTCCTTCTTCCTTCCTCATTTCTAACTTGACTTAACCTCCCACCAATATGAGAATTCCCTTTCCAACATCCTTGAACATTCAGTCTTTGGTACAAAGATTTTAATGATAGGAAGCCTATTTTCTTACAAGTAAACTTACTCCATTGTTTAAAATTTCCTCTATTTGGAGGTTGTGTCTGCATATTGATCTGAAATCAGTTTTCTTTAATTTTTACCAATTGATTGGTTTTATAGCCACTTAACAGTGAATTTTCTTACTCATATAAATGAACCCATCATAGGAGAATTTGTTACAAATATGTGTTTGCTTTAATATATAAATATTTACATATATTTTAAAATTGGTTTGTTACTTTGGATTTTATCTTTAACATTTTTTACTATGGTAAAAGTCATATTTTAAAATATATTATTTTAACTATTTTTAACTGTATGGTTCAGTGAGACTAAGAGCATTCACATTGTTGTACAACTCTCATCATCACCCATCTTCTGAACGTTTCATGTTCCTAAACTGAAACTTAGGCTACGTGGTGGCTCAGACAGTAAAGAATCTGCCTGCAATGCGGGAGACCTAGGTTCATTTCCTGGGTTGAGAAGATCCCCTGGAGAAGGAAATGGCAACTGACTCCAGTAACCTTGCCTGGAGAATTCCATGGACAGGGGAGCCTGGCAGGATACAGTCCACGGGGCCATAAAGAGCCAGACAATACTGAACAACTCAGTATGCACACATGCACATTTGAAAATGAGCTATTCCGGGAGAGTCTCAGCTTTGGTTTTCTTTATTTGTGGATTTCCTAAGGCATTATTTAGCTTCTACTTTTTCTCATCCTTCATTTTGAAATGGTACCTCTTCTACAAAGTGTGGTTGAGTCTCTATTTCTGAAAGAAATGCCTTGTAACCAGAGGAGCCCTGGTTCCTCTGTAAACCTGTCACAGTGCTGGCCTGGTGCAGGAATGAATTACCACACACTTTCATTCAACAGGGCTTTGAAGTTGCTATTCCAGGGCTCTGAAGTACTCCCATTGTCCATTTTCCTGCTCTATGCACTTCAAGATAGCTTCTCTAAAACAAATCCTCTCTCTCCTCAGAGTCTTCCCTCTATCTCTGAGCAACAGAAGCCAGCCCTGCCCCTGGTGACTCTCTTCAAACCTCACAGCAGCCCTCAGTGTCGTGTTTTGAGACCAGACACTGTCTTGTATACAATGACTTGAGATGCTGAAAGACAATCATTAGCCTTTTCTAATTAATGTCCTCCCTGGTCACCAAGCTTCAGGGATATTCTCCGTTTACCTGTACACTTTTTACCTCACCTATGCTTGATGTAGAATTCTTCAACTTTAAATTTCTTCCCCAACCTTTATGCTCTCTCCTATGCCTTTATATTGAGTGTGGATACTCTCCAAGATCCTTAGCTTTTCTGAGAATGCTCTTATGTTTCCTTTTGCTAAATGAAACCTGAGAGTTTTCCAAGGACACTGGAAAGAAGCTGCTCTGGGCGGTTGATCATTCTTATATACTTGACAAACTGAGGGGTCAGGCGAGACGGTCAACATTCTCTTTGGCTCCTTACTGCTTCTTCCCACTGATATCTTTGACCAATGATATCACTCCTTCCCATTGAGATCTTTGGCCATGTCTGATCTTTGACCTTCCTCATTACTGTCATTGGCTAACCTTCTGGTCACTTCTCCTCAAATTCATGGGTGTTTGGCCACTGGTCTCTTACAAACTTGCTCTTCATCCTGACTTCTGCCAAAATCTTCAGGGATTTCAAAAAGTGAATATCTCACACTACGTAGCATCATGATTTCTGGGTTTTCTCTTCATTACTACAGGAATTTCACTCCACTCCATTTCAACGACACCACTTAAAAGAGGAAAAATGAAAACTCTCATTACAATCTGAGTTGTATAGGCTTGGCCAAAAAGTTCATTCGAGTTTTTCCATAAGATGGTACAGAAATACTCAAATGAACTTTTTGGCCAGCCTGATATTTCAAATCACTTTAAAATTTGAAACACAGAATTATAGAGATAGAGAAGAATAAATATATAAATTGTTTACTCTTGCTTCTTTTTTTTTTTTTAGCTGATCATAAAACCAAAAGTCCTACCCCTTCCCTGTGACCTGATTCACATTTGCAGCTGAAATGCAGGTGGTGTTTTTAGCTATTTTAGATGACTCAGTTCCTTAAATCTGGTGAGTCTTTTTTTTTTCTTTGCTGATTTATGTTCCAAATTTCTTTAGTCATGCCGAAAGTTTTTCATAGTCCAAGGACCGAAAAAATCAGAGGGAAGAAAAAACCAGAATGTTAACTGTCATGCAATATTTAAAATAAAAGCCAATTTGACTTCCTACTTCTTGATGAATATTTGTAATTCGTTTTTAGGATGACTATCATTTCAGGAGGCTTCACAAAGCACAGAAGAAAATAAAAGAAAGGAAATATTTTGTAACAAAGCAATTTTGTTTGGATTTGGTTGGGGGGGGGGGACCAGTTAGTCTTCTTGTCTTAAAAGTTTTGATTTGTAATCATGAGAACTCATTCCATAAAAATTTCAAAACCAAGAGTTTGTTTCCATAATGTTTTTGTTGTCTCGATAACAAGATCTTGACACTTGAGTTTGTGTCTTGGTCTAATACTTTCCTATATATTGTCTGCCAATGAAAAGAATTTGAAATGCCATGTATAATGTTTACCTTTGAAATGAAGTCTTCTTTGGTGAAATTTTTATTTTTTTGAAGATGGACAAGTAACTTCTCTATGGCTAATGAGCCTGAAACAGGAAGTGATTCTAACTCAAACAATGACAGTATCCAGCATGGCCAAAAGACAGAAAATTAATACACTTCACATTCCATGACATACTCATTTCAGACAAACACAATTTCAGTAAGCCTTTGTCTTCTCCTTAGTAAAGCATAGAAGAACATTTTACCTGCTAGAAGGAAGGGCTAATTATAATATCTCTTTCATTCCCAAATATTTTTCATGAATTGTAAGGAAATCACTGTGCTAGATTTTATGGTTAATGTAGATGTGAGTAACAGAGAAGATAGTAGTAGTAAAAGGTGGGGCAAAGAGTATGGCATATAGAATCAAAAATTGAATCCATGTTCCAATTGTATCATTTATTAGCTCTGTGACTATTACAAAAAATTCAACATTTCTCATTTTCTTCATTGGTCAAGTAGAGACATGGTTGTATGATCTTAGAGGAAAAGTTTTCAATTTTTCACCACTGAGTATGTTATTAGCTATGAGTTTGTTATATATGGCCTTTATTACATTGTTACATTTCTTCTTTACTCTTTTCATTGAGTTGTTATCATAAAGAGATATTAAATTTTTTCAAGTACCTTTTTCTGCATCTATGGAGGTGATCATGTGATTTTATCCTTCATTTTGTTAATGTGCTGTATCATATTAATTGATTTACATACATTGAAATGATATGTATTCTTGGAATAAATCTTACTTGATCGTGGTATATGATTCTTTTAATGTATTCTTAATTAGGTTTGCTAGTATTTTGTTGAGGATTGTTGTATCTATGCTTATCAGAGACAGCTGACCTATAATTTTCTTTTTCTGTAGGTGTCCTCGTCTGGCTTTGTAAAATCAACTTGGAAATGTTCTCTCCTATTCAGACTTTTTGACAAGCTTACGAAGGATGGTATTAGTTTTTCTTTAAATATTTGGTAGAATTTATCAATGAGACCATCTGGTCCTGGGCTTTTCTTTGTTAGGAGGTTTTTGATTTTGGGTACAGATTTGATCAGTACAGATTTTTTTATTTCTTCATGATTCAGTCTTGATAAGTGTATTTTTCTATATTTATCTATCTTTTCTATGTTATCAAATTTGGTGGCATGTAATTATTCATGGTAATTTCCTATGATCTGTATTTCTATGTTACCAGTTTTAGTATCTCCTCTTTCTGATATTACTTGAATTTACTTTGTTTTTTCCTTAATTAGTTTAGTAAAGCTTTCTCAACTTTGTTTATCTTAAAAAAAGTTATTATTTTCACTGATCTTTTCTATTTTCTTTATAATCCCTAGTTATTTCTTTATTTCTGTTTTGGTCTTTGTTATTTTCTTCCTTTGAATTTACTTTGTTCTTCATCTTCTTGTTCCTTGAAGTGTTAAATTAGGTTGAATTCTCTCTTTTTTTCTCTTAATGTAGGCTGTTATTGCTATAAGTTTTCCTCTTAGAACTACTTTTGCTGCATCCCATAAGCTTTGGTTTCTTGTGCTTCCTTTTTCAATTGTCTCAAGTTTTTTTTTTTTTTTTTTCCTTTTGATTTCTTCTTTAAACTACTGATTGCTCAGGTGCGTGTTTTTAGTCTACATACTTTGGAGCTTTCCAGTTTTCTTTAAAATCAGTTGGAACTGATTTCTAGTTTCATATAATTTTGGTTGAAAAAAAAATGCTTGATATGATTTCAGTCTTCTTAAATCTTCAAGACTTATTTTGTAGCCTAACATGTGATCTATCCTGGAGAATATTTCACATGTGCTTAAGAAAAATGCTTATCCTGCTCCTGCTGGTTGGGATGTTGTATATTTTGTCTATAATATTATTTGAGTCTAATGTTTATTGATATTCTGTGTGAATGGTCATTGCAAGTAGAATATTAAAGACCTTTATTACATTGATTGTTATCTCTTTCTTCAGATATATTAAAATTTGCTTTCTATATTCAGGTGCTTCAGTTTTAGGTGAATTAAATAATTATTGTATCCTTTTGATTAAGGAAAATTCCATGGATGGAGGAACCTCGTAGGTTACAGTCCATGGGGTTGCAAAGAGTCGGACACAACTGAGCAACTTCACTTTTTTTTTTTTAACTTGATTAAGTTACTCTGTTATCAACATATAATGACCTTTTTATTTTGCTACAGTCTTTGGTTTAATGTTTTATTTTGTTTGATATAAGTATATATGCCCCTGCTGCTGCTGCCAAGTCGCTTCAGTCATGTGTGACTCTGTGCGACCCCAGGGATGGCAGCCCACCAGGCTCCCCCGTCCCTGGGATTCTACTTTCTTTTAATTCCTATGTGCATAGATTATCTCTTCCCATCATTTCACTTTTATTCTTTGTGTATCTTTAAGCAGTAGCTGGGAATATCAGGACATTAAATTCGCTTCTATCGGAGGAAACTGAAGTTGGGCAGTTTTGGTTACTCTGTGCTGAGTCAGAGGGAGTATCCAGGTGACTAAAAAGAAACTGTTTGGTATAGTCCCCGGAGGACTCATGAATGTTGAGCTCCATTAGCTTCCAGAATGAGGTGATTTGGGAGCCAGTCCCTTGGGTCTTCTCCATAGAGGTTTGTGTGCCAGATGTGTGGAAAAGTCCTCTCAGGGATACACCAATGTCTTGGTTTTATTGTAGTAAGCCACAGACAGAAGTGGGGAAAGTGCCCACTGACTCTTTTGGGTTCCAGGCAGATCACAGTCAGCCCTGAGATGCATGCTAATTAGAATCTGGACCTTCAGGCGTCATTTTATAAAGAATTCAGTTAAACCCTTATCAGGGAAAGACTTGGAGATAGATGTTTCTGCCTGCTACCTCTGCATTGGACCTCCTTGGGGGGATAGCCATGGTGAGTGAGCACTGCCCACCAACAACTGCTTCCTTAATTTCTATAGTCCCCTGGGAGTCATGAACACAAGTCCTGTATGCTTTCTGAACTAGGTGAATTGGAGGCATGTCCTTCAGGTGTCAGCCTTAAAAGTTGGGGTGCGAGATGTTTGATCCAACCTTTTACTTCTTAGAAGCTGGGAGTTGGAGGTTCCCTCCTGATTGTGTAGCGCTCTGCCAAGGGTGGGGCTTATGGTGAGAGTTTAGGAGTCTCTTATGTTGTCATTTTGGTGACATGGAAAGACAAGATGAATGGATAAGAAAGCTATGCTACATATACATAATGGAGTATTACTCAGCCATTAAAAAGAATACATTTGAATCAGTTCTAATGAGGTGGATGAAACTGGAGCCTATTATACAGAGTGAAGTAAGCCAGAAAGAAAAACACCAATACAGTATACTAACGCATATACATGGAATTTAGAAAGATGGTAACAATAACCCTGTGTACGAGACAGCAAAAGAGACACTGATGTATAGAACAGTCTTATGGACTCTGTTGGAGAGGGAGAGGGTGGGAAGATTTGGGAGAATGGCATTGAAACATGTAAAATATCATATATGAAACGAGTTGCCAGTCCAGGTTCGAGGCACGATATTGGATGCTTGGGGCTAGTGCACTGGGACGACCCAGAGGGATGGTATGGGGAGGGAGGAGGGAGGAGGGTTCAGGATGGGGAACACATGTATACCTGTGGCGGATTCATTTTGATATTTGGCAAAACTAATACAATTTTGTAAAGTTTAAAAAAAAAAAAAAAGAAACAGAAACCTGGCCAGGATAGAGCCTGCATCAATTCAAGAAACAATATTAAACAAATATGAAAAATAGAAAAAAAAATGAAACAAAGAGGCAACAGGAGGTGATTAATTTGGGAAATGTTGATCTAGTCATAAAGAAATTACTGAAACATATTTTATAACTGTATGTAATTTAAGCCCTGCAGGCCCAAATCTGGCCATTGATATCTATCTAGTTCCAACAGATATAATGTAATTACGCTAAATTAGTATAGGTGATTTTCTTTTGCTGCTGTGTATTGGCAAGTACTTGTGAAGTGAACTGTGGGATATTTTGTTCCTTAGCATTTGTGTCAATTTCATAGTAAGGAAATGAATCTGAAGAATAATATAAGTGAGCATTTCCAAATACTAAAAAAAAAAAAAAAAAAAAAAAAAAATTGAACACAAAAATGTGATTTGGACTTTATTTAATTTCCTGTTGTCATCACATGAAGAATTCTTCAAGTTCTTCCAAAAAAAGGGAAAGGAGTAAACATGTTTCTTATACTTAATGATATTCACCCAAGTTGACAAATTCTTTTTAATATCAGTTCAAAACTATATGAGTGCCAGCTATTGGCAATTGCTCACTGTGAAATAAATTTAGTGGGCAGAAGGAGGATTCCAAGCTTTGCAGTTGGAGTACAAAATTCAGGCTATGTCTGTAAAGAAAGGCAAACACTGCCTTGGAATAACAAAATGTCTGGTATACTCCACTATCTTAAAAACACATTAGAATATTAAAAAAATTAATCTGGTATCAATCATATTGTTTGAAGTGGCCTCCAATCCAATACTGAATGGAAATGGAGGTCTGGTAACTGTGTATAAACCCTTGGAACAGTTGACACTGATGCTAGTCAAACCTTCTGGGTTTGCTGCTTCATGTGACAATGATTAAAGCTTTAGCACATGTGACTGGTGCATAGTAAGTCTTCAAGGAATGTCCTCTATTGCACTACTTTCAACTAAGGACTTCATCTCAGAACAGCTTGCAGGAGAGGAGAAATAAGCAATCACCACACTATTCTATGTGCAAGGAGAGAAGTCACAGATTTCTTTTTAATCCATAGTTAAAAAGAAGGTTGTGAGGATCAATTCAGATTAATTTGAGAATCAATATTATAACATTTCTACATTTTTCAAAAGTCAAATTATATACTATCATATATTGTATATATAGAAATGTGTATTGAAATAAATAAGTCAAAACAAAAAATTATATTACTATATATGTGTGTGCATATATTATCCCTGTCTATCAATCTATTTCCTTGAGTATATTCAAGAGACTCAAACACTCAAACTACTGATTCAGAATTTTGTTTTTACAATTGACCAACTGCTGTTGTTGTTTAATCACCCAGTCGAGTCCAGCTCTTTGAGATGCCATGGACTGCAGCACGCAGGCCTCCCTGTCCCTCACCATTTCCTGAGGTTTGCCCAAGTTCATGTTCATTGCATCCATGATGCCATCTAGCCATCTCATCCTCTGACTTCTTCTTCTTCATCTGCCCTCAATCTTTCCAGCATCAGGGATTTGTCCAATGAGTCAGTTGTTCCCATCAGGTGACCAAAATACTGGAGCTTTAGCTTCAGCATCAGTCCTTCCAATGAATATTCAGGCTTGATTTCGCTTAAGATTGACTAGATTGATCTCCTTGCTGTCCAAGGGACTTTCAGGAGTCTTATCTGGCACCACAGTTTGAAGGCATCAATTCTTTGGCATTCTACCTTCTTTACAGTCCAGCTTTCACACCTGTATGTGACCACTGGGAAGACCATAGCCTTGATTATACAGACCTTTGTTGGCAGAGTAATGTTTCTGCTTTTCAACACACCGTCTAGGTTTGTCATAGCTTTCCTGCCAAGAAGCAATCTTCTGATTTCATGGCTGCAGTCACCATCTGCAGTGATTTTAGAGCCCAAGAAGGGGAAATCTGTCACTATTTCTACTGTTCCCCTTCTATTTGCCATGAAGGAATGGCGCTGGGTCCCATGATCTTAGTTTTTTTTTAATACTTAGTTTTAAGCCAGTTCTTTCACTCTCTTCCCTCACCCTCATTAAGAGGCTCTCTAGTTCTTCTTTGATTTCTGCCATTAGAGTAGTATCATCCACATATCTGAGGTTATTGATGTTTCTCCCACTTATCTTGATCCCAGCTTGTAACTCATCCAGACTGGCATTTCTCATGATGTGCTCAGTGTATAGGTTAAACAAACAGGGTGACAGCAGACAGTCCTATCGAACTCCTTTCTCAACCTTGAAGCAACCAGTTGTTCCATACAGGGCTCTAACTGTTGCTTCTTGACCCACATACAGGTTTCTCAGGAGACCGGTAAGATGGTCTGGTATTCCCATCTCTTTAAGAGCTTTCCACAGTTTACTATGATCCACACAGTGAAAGACTTTGGTATAGTCAGTGAAACAGTGATAGATGGTTTTCTGGAATTCCCTTGCTTTCTCTATGATGCAGCAAATGTTGGCAATTTGTTCTCTAGTTCCTCAGCCCTTTCTAAACTCAGCTTGGACATCTGGAATCTCTTGGTTCACATAATGTTGAAGACTAGCATGCAAGATTTGAAGTATGAACTTACTAGCATGGGAGATGAGTACACTTTTCTGATGGTTAGAACATTCTTTAGTACCACCCTTCTTGGGAAGTGGGAATAAAATTGACCTTTTCCAGTCCTATGGCCATGGCTGGGTCTTCCAGATTTGCTGACATATTCAATGCAACACCTTAATGCCATCATCCTTTAGGGTTTTGAATAACTCCACTGGAATTCCATCACATCCACTAGCTTTATTAACAGCAGTTTAATAATCTGCTGACAAACTAGTTCTGTTACAAATTGAATTCAAAATGTTGATCATGTAGCCATGGTAAAATATATTCTTTCCTGTACTGCATATTTTACTGTTATATAAAACTGAATGAATTACTGGGAAAGTTTATTCTTTGATGGCCTATATTTTATGATGTGCAAAAAATGATTTGTAGAAAAGAAAAAATACTGTATCTTCCCAAATGATGGCATTCTACTGGAAACAGGAACACAGGAGAAATACATATGTCTTTGCAAATTAGAACTTAGCCTTCATGTTGTTAACAGGTCTTATTCTCCATGGAAATAATTGGATAACCCATTAATCTAGGAGCAGTATCTCTGCCTGTTTGTTTCTTACTTCACCCATGACTGGTGTATTAGCTTCTTACAGCTTCCATAACAGTGTATCCTAGACGAGGCTGGTTCCTTCTGAGGGTTCTGAGGGACAATATATTCCATGTTTCTGTCAAAAATTCAGAGAATGCAAATTTAAAACCACCAAATTAATAATAAGTGGTATCCAGGCTTTCCAGGTAGTTCAGTAGTAAAGAATCCACCTACCAAGGCAGGAGCTGCAAGAGAAGTGGTTTTGATTCCTGGGTCAGAAATATCCCTTGGGGGAGGAAGGGACAACCCACTCCAGGAGAGAGGAGCCTGGCAAGCTACAGTTCATGGAGTCACAAGCAGTCAGACATGACTGAACAACTGAACACACACACGGTAAGAGTTTATCGTGTATATGAAAAGCGTTCATGAACTGGGAGCTTCCAAATTCAAAGGCTAATATGAAGCTTGGGAGCATGAAGTGACTTGATGGCTTGTAAAGTGAAAATGAGGATGTTACTGACCTTTCGGAGAAGGCAATGGCACCCCACTCCAGTACTCTTGCCTAGAAAATCCCATGGACGGAGGAGCCTGGTGGGCTGCAGTCCATGGGGTTGCTAACAGTTGGACACAACTTCACTTTCACTTTCACTTTCATGCATTGGAGAAGGAAATGGCAACCCACTCCAGTGTTCTTGGCTGGAGAATCCCAGGGATGGGGGAGCCTGATGGGTTGCCGTCTATGGGGTCACACAGAGTCGGACACGACTGAAGTGACTTAGCAGCAGCAGCAGCAACTGACCTTTACAATAATGATCATTACAATGGGAATTTATAAATGGCAGGAGACTGGTTAAAGTGATTATCTCATTCCAGTTTTAGGAAGATGACTTAAGTTTCCTTTATAAATGCCAGAGGTATTTACAAAATAATAACTTAAGTTTCCTTTATGTTCATGAAAACAGTTGATTTAGTTTCACTTACATGGTCTAGGGGGTTTTGTCTGTTTGGGGAAGTCTCAAACTTGGTCTCTATTTTTTATTTAATTTCAACACTTTGTTCCTAGTTTCTGGTGAAAACCAGCAATATTTGGTTCCGTTGTCTTGTCTGCTCTGACCTGTGTCCTCATTCTCACTTGATGCTCTATGTCTGTCCACAGAGGGTCATCCTTATAAGGACACCGGTTATGCTGGATTAGGAGTGCATTCTCCAGAGTGACTGTATTTTAATTCAACTATTTGCATCTGCAAAAACCTTATTTCCAAATAAGGTCACAATCTGAGGTATTGGGGATTTGGATACCAGCCTATCTTTTTTAGGGGGTGAGTGAGATTGGACAGTGATTCAACCCATAAAACTGGGGACCTAATTGTAATTTTACTTAATTTTTTTTTTTTTTTGCTTCTAAATTTCCATCTATGTCTTAAAAAAATTGAGTGTATTTCATTCCTTAGTCATCCTTTGCAGATGAGCAAGATATTATAGAATTTGGCTTCTGGAGAAAAATAGAAAGAATGAGTATTAGCTACTTGTTCCAAGATATGTCTTCCCAGATATGGGTATCACAAGTGAACAGAGTTGAGACACAGCATGGTGTGAATAAACCTCAGAGGAAAACAGAGTGAGTCCAGCAGAGACTTCCTGGGAAATAGCATTGTCCATGCTAACCCAGGTACCAGTATGAAGAGACAGAGTAGAGATAGGAAGAAGGATGTAGGAGGCAAAGGCATACAAGTACCTCATAGTAATGAACTAGGCTAGAACTACTCTTTTTGCAAAAGCAGAAGCTGGGGTAGTAACTGCATTCAGCATTAACTGAAGACATAATTGGGTCAAATAATGCTGGTAGGGACTTCCCTTGTGGTCCAGCAAGTAGGACTCCACACTCCTAATGCAGGGATTTAGGTTCAATCTCTGGTCAGGGAACTAGATCCCACAACTAAGCCTCAGAGCAACCAAACAAAAAATAAAATAAAAATAGGCAGAATACTCTCTGACATAAATCACAGCAAGATCCTCTATGACCCACCTCTCAGAGTAATGAAAGAAAAGCAAAAATAAACAAATGGGACCCAATTAAACTTAAAAGCTTTTGCACAATGAATGAAATTATAAGCAAGGTGAAAAGAGAGCCTTCAGAATGGAAGGAAATAATAGCAAATGAGGCAACTGACAAAGAATTAATCTCAAAAATATACAAGCAGCTCATGCAGCTCTAGACCAGAAAAATAAGCTACCCAATCAAAAAATGGGCCAAAGAACAAAACAGACATTTCTCCAAAGAAGACATACAGATGGCTAACAAACATATGAAAAGATGCTCAACATCACTCATTATCAGAGAATGCAAATCAAAACCACAATGAGGTACCATTTCATGCCAGTCAGAATGGCTGTGATCCAAAAGTCTACAAGCAATAAATGCTGGAGAGGGTGTGGAGAAAAGGGAACCCTCTTACACTGTTGGTGGGAATACAAACTAGTACAGAGACTGTGGAGAACAGTGTGGAGAGTCCTTAAAAAACTGAACTAGAACTTCCATACAACCCAGCAATCCTACTGCTGGACATACACACCAAGGAAACCAGAATTAAAAGAGACACATGTACCCCAGTGTTCATCGCAGCACTGATTTCAAAAGCCAGGGCATGGAAGCAACCTAGATGTCAATCAGCAGACGAATGGTTAAGAAATCTGTGGTACATATACACAATGGAGTATTAGCAAGCTATTAAAAAGAACACATTTGAGTCAGTTCTAATGAGGTGGATAAAAATGGAGCCTATTATACACAGTGAAGTAAGTCAGAAAGAAAAACACCAATACAGTATATTAACATATATATATATATATATATATATATATGGAATTTAGAAAGATGGTAACAATGACCCTATATGAAAGACAGCAAAAGAGACACAGATGAAAAGAACAGACATTTGGACTCTGTGAGAGAAGGTGAGGGTGGGATGATTTAAGAAAATAGCATTGAAACATGTATATTACCATATGTGAAATAGATGACCAGTCCAAGTTCAATGCATGAAACAGGGCACTCGAAGGCAGTCCACTGGGACAACCCAGAGGAATAGAATGGAGAGGAAGGTGGGAGGGGGTTTCAGGACAGGGAGACACACGTACGCCTGTAGCTGATTCATGTCAATGTATGGCAAAAACCACCACAATATTGTAAAGTAATAAACCTCCAATTATAATAAGTTAATTAATTTAAAAAATGCTGACAAATAAAATCAGAACTTAGGAAAATCCTGAAATTATAACAGGCAATCAAATATATCCTACAGAAAGGCCCCAAAAGTTAAAAAGCCCAAAAAGTTAAAAAGCCAGGTTAAAAGTCAAGAGATTGATACAACAGAAGTGAGAGAGAACTTGGACAAGCTATTCTGTCACTAAGGAATCAGATGTGTGAGGAAAAAAAAAAAGACTCGTCTGTTTAGATAGATCCAAGAGGTGAGCAAAGGTGGACCACTGATAATGAAAATTGCTCTCCCAGGACAGAAGCTACAATGGCAGAAACCAATTTCATCCTGAAACCTGCAAGTGAGAGCTAGCTCAGCCAGCCCACCTGCTGGAAAGGCAAGGTCCATCTAAAGGTACTTGAGAGCTTCTGGAGGTGGAGACAGGACAGTTGATGAAGGTGTAGAATTTGCACTGCTTTGATCATTTTCATTCATTTGTCTTCTGGGTGATGCTGGGGATTCAGATTTGAGTGAATCCATGAGGATTCTCAGAGTAGAAAATGTTTTTCTCCCCAAATGGAAAAAAGAAACACATTCTCACTAGACAGGACAGCACTATGACACCACCCTTATGGCAGAAAGTGAAGAGGAACTCAAAAGCCTCTTGATGAAAATGAAAGTGGAGAGTGAAAAAGTTGGCTTAAAGCTCAACATTCAGAAAATGAAGATCATGGCATCTGGTCCCATCACTTCATGGGAAATAGATGGGGAAACAGTGGAAACAGTGTCAGACTTTATTTTTTTGGGCTCCAAAATCACTGCAGATGGTGACTGCAGCCATGAAATTAAAAGACGCCTACTCCTTGGAAGGAAGGTTATGACCAACCTAGGTAGCATATTCAAAAGCAGAGACATTACTTTGCCAACAAAGGTCCATCTATTCGATGCTATGGTTTTTCCTGTGGTCATGTATGAATGTGAGAGTTGGACTGTGAAGAACTCTGAGCACCGAAGAATTGATGCTTTTGAACTGTGGTGTTGGAGAAGACTCTTGCGTGTCCCTTGGACTGCAAGGAGATCCAACCAGTCCATTCCGAGGGAGATCAACCCTGGGATTTCTTTGGAAGGACTGATGCAAAAGCTGAAACTCCAGTACTTTGGCCACCTCATGTGAAGAGTTGACTCATTGGAAAAGACCCTGATGCTGGGAGGGATTGGGGGCAGGAGGAGAAGGGGACGACAGAGGATGAGATGGCTGGATGGCATCACTGACTCGATGGCTGTGAGTCTGAGTGAACTCCTGGAGTTGGTGATGGACAGGGAGGCCTGGCATGCTGCGATTCATGGGGTTGCAAAGAGTCGGACACGAGTGAGCGATTGAACTGAACTGAGATGAATTTTCTGTGCAGGATGTGGTGGTGGCCCTTCTCTTCTTGATTATAGGCTTAAGATAGTAGGAGAATACAATGAATCCTGAGGAGGTATAGGGCAACTAAAATGTAGGTTCCCACCTGACATTGCAATCTCCAGCCAGCAGCTTCCCGGGACCCTCTGACACTCCATTGACCTCATCATCTATCTGAACAGGGTTCCTACTCACAGCCATAAGAAGCATATGAGAAGCTCCTTGGGTGGCTTAAAGGTTGAGAATAGCCAGTTATCCAGATTTGACTTATGAAATAAAAGATGTTGGGACTTCCCTGGAGGTCCAGGGGTTAAGAATCCATGCTTCCACTGAAGGGGGTACAAGTTCAATCCCTGGTCAAGAAAGACTTCACATGATGCACTGTTTAGTGGGGGGTGGGGAGGTTTGATAGCAGACCACCGCCCCCCACAAAAAAAAGAAAGGCCACATACTGCCTTCTGAAAAGGGAGGATTAAAGAAGTAAAGCAAAAAGCAAGTCAGTGTGGATGCGGAATAACATTACTGGTTGGTCAATGAACTGATTTTAAACTTTAACATACCTTTGTCACGCCGCTGCTGCTAAGTCGCTTCAGTCGTGTCCGGCTCTGTGCGGCCCCATGGACTGCAGCCTACCAGGCTTCTCTGTCCATGGAATTCTCCAGGCAGTTTTGGAGACACTCTCCACAGAAACAAATATGCATGTATTATCTCCCTTTCATGCATATTTGTTTCTGTGGAGAGTGTCTCCAAAACTCATGTTATATTGTGCTTTAAGTTGCTTCAGTTGTGTCTGACTCTTTGCAAACCTATGGACTATAGCCCACCATGCTTCTCTGTCCATGGGATTCTCCAGGCAAGAATATGGGAGTGGGTTGCCAGGCCCTCCTTCAGGGGATCTTCCTGACCCAGAGATTGACCCATATTTCTTGCATCTCCTGCGCTGACAGGTGGGTTCTTTATCACTAGTGCCACCTGGGAATGGGTAGTTAAATCAGGATTCAAGGAATTACTGAGTGACAGGGGTTCAGAAATAGGACGAAGATAAAAAAAGAAATGGAAGGAAGATATATATTTTACTGCATATCATTTTATACACTGTCAGTTTTATACAATGTAATACCTATATAAATTATTAATAAATTTAAAAATTTACTGAAAGTAGGAAAGTTTAGAATGCTACCATATGACAATGACATTTATGCATATTTTTAGAAAAAGTTCTTACCTGCTGAAAATAATGTATATTGAACATGTTTAATATCTGTGTAAGTCTAAGCACACAGAATGAAGTATAAGAAAGCAGGGCAAAATTGTAGTACTGATGTCTTGGACATACATGTAGAGGGAGAGTAGGAGGTGGGAAAGATGATTAAAGAGAAATTTGGTATTATCTACAGGATTTTAACTCTCAAAAAATTGATTGACAATGTGAGAAAATGTTACCATTGGTAATTCTGGATAGTATGGATATGACTATTTGTTACAGACTGCTTCGTGTATCGCTGTATTTTTATTTTTCAAATTGTATTTTTAGGGTCTAAGAGTATAATTGTGTATCACTGTATTTTTTAAGGTTTTGATAGTTAATATATTTGACTTTACCCTTTATGGACCTGTGGGACTACCTTTGAGCCACATGCCCAATAGCAAAATTAAGATTACAAAAGCAATAATCTTTCTATTTTGCATCTTCACCAGGACTCCTATATCATTGAATTCGCACCAGTACATGGCATTATTTAGTCTTTGTCTTAAAGGCGCAAAGTAAAAATCTCATTGCTATTTCCATTGTCTCATTCAGATCAGATCAGATCAGTTGCTCAGTTGTGTCCGACTCTGCGATCCCATGAATTGCAGCACGCCAGGCCTCCCTGTCCATCACCAACTCCCGGAGTCCACTCAGACTCACGCGCATCGAGTCAGTGATGCCATCCAGCCATCTCATCCTCTGTCGTCCCCTTCTCCTCCTGCCCCCAATCCCTCCCAGCATCAGAGTCTTTTCCAATGAGTCAACTCTTTGCATGAGGTGGCCAAAGTACTGGAGTTTCAGCTTTAGCATCATTCCTTCCAAAGAAATCCCAGGGCTGATCTCCTTCAGAATGGACTGGTTGGATCTCCTTGCAGTCCAAGGGACTCTCAAGAGTCTTCTCCAACACCACAGTTCAAAAGCATCAATTCTTCAGTGCTCAGCCTTCTTCACAGTCCAGCTCTCACATCCATACATGACCACAGGACACTAATCATCATTTAATGGTTTTAAATATCTCTTTATACACTTTTCTAGTTTCTTCTATAAAGATGACCTAGGTAGGTGGGATGAGGAGGGGGGGCAGTGAGAGAGAGGCTCAGGAGGGAGGGTTTATATTCATATTACTGATTCACATCACTGTACAGCAGAAACTAACCCAACATTGTAAAGCAATTATATTTAAATAAAAATAACTTGCTCTGCTCATGTGTTTTGCCTTTTCTTCTTTCCCAGGGGGTATCTTCATTTATTTCTTTGCTCATTTATAGAAATCTATCCTATAATATTTTACAAATTTCAATTACCTTCTGCCCTTTGGCCACCTGCCTTTAATTTTTGTCTATGCTGTGATTCATTGACTAGAAATCTTTATCTCAGTGTAGTAAAAATGATCAATTTTTTTTTTTGCTTTATATTTGTGTTTGTGTTTTTGATAAATTTTTAAGGATATCTTTTCAAGATCCTGCCACAAACATATTCTATAACCTTTTATCTATAAACTGTACTATTTTACCACTTTCATTTAGGCCCTTAATGGCTCTAGACACCACACTTGCATGTGATGTTATGTAAGAATCTAGATTATTTTTCTGTTTATAGTTTGAATCCTCTTCAAATTGAGATCTGATTACTGCACTAGGTAGAAAACAGATTACGACAACATTAATAAAAATATGTCATTTTCCATAAAAAATCTCCTGTAAAGGCAAAATAGGTACAGAACCAAAAAATAGAACTATTTGAAAGATCCAAGCAAATGTACACCCCTGCCAAAATACCATTAGCCAAGCATCACTGTTTTATATTCGATATTCTAGAGTTATGGACTATTAGGGAAACCTCAGATTTAGCTAACAGAAGCTGTTGGCAGCGGTGAGGTTTTCTTGTATCTAATGGTTTTCTTGTGGAGGTTGACTGATAGTTGGAAAAGGAAAACCTCTTTATGATAAGGTACAAACAATTGTTTCAAGCGCTCTGACTTCACCTTGACCTGTTTCCTACTGATTTATCCCAATGCATAAATAGCTTCAGCTTAAACAAGACTTCACCCCTGGCTCTCTGGCCTCAATTCCTTTATTATTTATATCTTTAGAGGCTGGCACCACTTGCTCATGTAACAATGAAACAATGACTCCTAAATTGAGATCTTTTTATTTTCTGCCTAACCTCACAAAAAATGCTGACGTTCAGAGTGTAATACAGTAGACATACAATCCATCAAGTCCGTCGTGCTGGCCGACTGGCTGACTTCTGCATGGATGGAATTCAAAGACTTGCCAAGTAAATAAATATAGTGAAAAACACATCCAAAATTAGACATACTCCTAAATAAGTTATTGTAGGTAATTTGCCAAGAGCTCTACTTCTGTCTCGCAGATTGTCTGTGTTTAAGGTCAACATATTATGCCTAGCAGAGGCTAGCACTGGACGATTCCCCTCTGCCTGATGCACTTTCATGCCTATGACAGCAAGCCTAAAGTAATCCTTTGGAATTTATTGAAGGACTGTGTGGCAAGCCTGCCAGAGCTTCTAGTCTTTTGTTTACAATCACTGTTACCTCCTCTTTGAGTCCTGAGCACAGTTTATCTTTCCTCACAAAGACAGATATGGAAGGGCTTGAAGGGTACTCATTCTTTTCTTGCTGATGATGAAAAAGTCAAGTCCAAAACCTGACTGAAATGAGAATGTATTTTTTTGCAATTTCTCAGCTACTGGGTCAGTCTGTCTGATTTCTAAATAGTTCCTGCTTTTGTTAAGTAAATGTTCTGAAGAGAAGAGTAGAGGAAGCAGAGGATGGGAGAGCTAAGTGGAGTGAAAAGCAGACATTTTTATTGGAAATAACTGATAACAAGATGCCTTCCCTTTCAAAACCAACCCAAGGGAAGCTTTTGTCATTGTAAAACTGGCCTAATGTCAATTAAGCTTAAAATGATTTACTTTTAGGAGAATACAAGCCAAAGGAATTTGCTAAGAAGTTTTAACAGTTATAGCTCTATTAAATAAGAAAGATAAATACATCCTTGCTATATAAGTTAAACATGAAATATTTTAGTTCTAATTCTAATTGATCCTAGAAGTCCATGATCCAGTAACTGAAATGTATGTTTTTCTTCTTCTAATCAGAGCATAATTTAGTAACATCACACATTTCTAGGGCTCAGAGGTCTAACAAACTTTCCTGCCTTGAGCATTGCCACAAATTAGAATTGAGGACTAAACAGTCACTAAACATGTCTAAATGGCTAAAATTAATGCCACAAAATCCCAACTTGAAAGTAGAAGTAAATCCTATAAGTGGATCTCCAGCCACATTTCAGTTGATTAACTTGATTTTTAAAATGACTTTTCCCCCTTTTATGTGCAATAAAGTTGAAACACAGAGAGGTGCAGAGAACAAGCTGAGTTCCTATTTTTCTATTCACCCTACAGATGAGAAAACTCAGGCTTAATGAGATTAACTTATCTATCCAATAGTTTCTTTTCTTTTGGAGGGGAGAATATAGCTAGTTTAATAAAGATGCATACCAAAACCCTCAACTTTCAGAAACTTCCTTCTTTGAGCACAGAATGAACACATAGGACTGTCCTTGCAGACTGGATTCTATCCAAGGGAGAGCTGGCTATTGCTAGCCCTTCAGCTGCCAACTCTTTCTTCCAGCCCTGCTGAGTCATGAAGGTGTTTTGCCAACTTAAAATAAGTGACCAAACTAGGTCAGAAGAGAGCTAAAGAAGGTCTAAACCAAAGAAGTGGTAACAGGAGCAGAACCGAGGTAGATTTGAGGAGTGTTTTGGAAACAATATTTGGGACTGATCAGCGGTAATCATATGCTCACATCCTGTGTGGGAAATACCTCATGGTCTGTGGGTATCAGCTCCAGAGTTATCACTTCATACTATCTACACTTTTTATGATCCATAAGTGAGTGTTTAAGGAATAGCTGCTGCTGCTGCTAAGTTGCTTCAGTCGTGTCCAACTCTGTGCGACCTCATAGATGGCAGCCCACCAGGCTCCCCAGTCCCTGGGATTCTCCAGGCAACAACATTGGAGTGGGTTGCCATTTCCTTCTCCGAAGAAATAGCTACCAGTCATATTTGACCCATACGCATTAATAATAAACTTTCAATTACTTTCGAGATGTATAAATTTTAGGACCTAACTAACAGTGGCTGAAAACGAAGAACTAAAGAGCCTCTTGATGAAAGTGAAAGAGGAGAGTGAAGAAGTTGGCTTAAAACTCAACATTCAGAAAGCTAAGACATGGCATCTGGTCCCATCTCTTCATGGCAAATAGATGGGGAAACGGTGGAAACAGTGGCTGACTTTATTTTCTTGGGCTCCAAAATCACTGCAGATGGTGACTACAGCCATGAAAGTAAAAGACGCTTGCTCCTTGGAAAAAAAGTTATGAGCAGCCTAGACAGCATATTAAAAAGCAGAGACATTATTTTGCCAACAAAGCTCTGTCTAGCCAAGGCTATGGTTTTTCCAGTAGTCATGTATGGATGTGATAGCTGGACTGTAAAGAAAGCTGAGTGCTGAAGAATTGATGCTTTTGATCTGTGATGTTGGAGAAGGCTCTTGAAAGTCCCTTGGACTGCAAGGAGATCCAACCAGTCCATCCTAAAGGAAATCAGTACTGAATATTCATTGGAAGGACAGATGCTGAAGCTGAAACTCTAATCCTTTGGCCACCTGATGGGAAGAATTGACTCGTTTGAAAAGACCCTGATGCTGGGAGAGATTGAAGGCGGGAGGAGAAGGGGATGACAGAGGATGAGGTGGTTGGATGGCATCACCAACTCAATGGACATAAGTTTGAATAAACTCCAGGAGGTGGTGATGGACAGGGAAGCTTGGCGTGCTGCAGTCTATGGGGTTGCAAAGAGTTAGACACGACTGAGCAACTGAGCTGAACTGAACAGTGGCTGGATTTCAGCTTTAGATAAATGAAGCGTCAGAAGGTTAGATGTGTCTTAATGATGTAACTCTTTTTAAAAAATTTGTTTATTTTTTAATTGAAGGATAGTGGCTTTACAGAATTTTGTTGTTTTCTGTCAAACCTCGACATGAATCAGCCATAGGTATATGATGTAACTCTTGATGAACACAGCCCTTTATAAAGGTGACTAGCAACAGTCAACTTTTTTCTTTTTTTCTGTTTTTGCAGTCATTAGATCTTCCCTGAAGTGTTTAATAACTTGTAAAGCCATTCCCTTATCATGTAAACATTTCAGTTACAACACACACAAATATAATTTTCCAGGATTGTCTTGTTTAATATTAATCTTGCAGTCATTGTGAAAATCACGACACCAGGCAAGGTGAGTATTTCCTTCATCCATCCTCTTTTAGGTAGCATCTTCATCCTCCAATATCTTAATTGAAAAAGACCTTGCACACGTGACATCATGATTATACAATTAATTCAGATTCTGTTATTCCAAATTTGGCTACTTACTCAAATTTATTTGCAACTCCCAAATCAGTACAGAAAAGATGTGCTGGGGAGTTCTTGGTCAATGATGTGCTGGGGAGTCACCTGATGGGAAGGTTCCCAGTTGAGGAAAAACAAGGTGATATTCTGCCTTCTCATTTAGCTCTGTTTCAGAAAACAGCTGTCTTTTTCTATTCCATTTAAAGCCATGTATTTTGCATTATTATGCTTTTTATGTACTATATTATTATTTTATTTATTTAAATTAGACTGGAATGATCCTGAAAAGTAGTGTTGAAGTGCTACCTAGTATTCCAAAATGCAGAAAATACATGCATTAGAGAAGCTTGCTTTTTCTAACTAGGCATTGGTTATCATTCTGTTGGCCACAAGTTCAATGTTAATGAACCAACATGACGCATCCAGGAAAAGGAAAAGGAAATCCTCCATCTGTTTGTGAGGCCACGAGGTAAAGAGGGAAAGTAACACCCAGAGCATGTGACCAAGCTCTAGGAAATAAGAAGAGTAGCTGAATCTCTGGATTTGTGAGCTGACCATCAAGAAAAAAGTGTAGTGGACAAGTCTACTGTGAGGCTAAAAAACCAAAGAAATTTCTGGTCACATCACATCACTGAGGGTCATGGTAAACCAACCTCGGATAGTACTGGGAAGTGTGCAAGTTTCAAGAGGTGTTTACCTTGTGAAAACTATGAACTTGAAGGAGGGACTGATTCTGCAGGTCAGAAAGATGCAGAAGAATTAAAAAAAAAAAATTTCTCCATATTAGAGAGGAAGAGGATTTTGTGAAACAGTAGGATTTTTACTATGATGGGTAGGGAAGATACCCTGGAGAAGGGAATGACAACCCACTCCAGTACTCTTGCCTGCAGAATCCCATGGACAGAGGACCCTGGTGGTCTATGGTCCATGGGGTCGCAAAGAGTCGGATATGACTGAGTGACTAGGCACAGACACACACTACTGTAATGAGATTTGTTAATTTCAGGAAGATATTGACAAGCAAATCCATATGCAGGTTTCCCCTGCTTTTCAAAGTTTGCTTTATGCCACTTCACTTTAAGAAAATGTCTACATTAGTTCCTGTTGTGGCCAGCTGAAATAAATCCAAAGAGGATTTTCAATTTTATAAAACAAAAGCAAAGATCGAAAATAGTTTTCAATAATTGCTTGCAGCAAGCTGTTATAAACACAGCACACACCCAGTGCAGACCAGTGAGAAATGGCCCAGCCAGACTTCTTCCCAGAAACTACTCAGTGTCTCAGCTTCCTTCTGCCATAGCTTTGAACTATTTCTGAACATCTCTGCTTTATCTATATTTATTTTGTGCATACATTAGCAAGATGTGTCCTTAGATAATTGCTTCTTTGCTTTATGCCATTTCAGCTTAAGAAAGGATTATTTTACCATGGTAAGGGAAATAGTGCTTAGATGGCAGAAAATGTGAGCAGAGGTTTGGGGGAAATCTAAGCTTGTGTATCCCCTAGAAGCAATAGTTCAGTATTTGCAATTTCAGTGTTTGTGGGAAGACTTTCTAGAATCCACAAGACCAAATAGTGAGAACTGAGTCTGTTTGTCTTATAAACAGGAGGATTTATAGCAAAAGAGATTTCCAAAACTATATCATAGAATGGCAACAAGTGCTATTAAGATGCTTGATTCTGTAATAAAATTAATAATACCACAAATAAATAATTTAAAAATTAAGATCACCCAATTTCTTAAACACTGTGCTGTACTCAGTTGCTTTCATCATGTCCAGCTCTTTGCACCCCATAGTCTGTAGTCTGCCAGGCTCCTCTGTCCATGGGATTCTCCAGGCAAGAATACTGGAGTGGGTTGCTATTTCATTTCTCCAGGGGATCTTCCTGACCTAGGGATCAAACCCATATCTCTTATGTTCCTGAATTGGCAGGAGGGTTCTTTACCACTAATGCCATTTGGAAAGCCCCTTTCTCCCTGGGTGAAAGAAAATTAAACTTGTAGGAACTAATTTCTTCTTCTGAATGGCACAAAGCTGTTGAAATAAAAATCTGAAAAAAACAAATCGTATTTAGCTTTCTATAAAGTCTTTTTAATACTGTGTTCTGTGGAATTCTAAAATAAATTTCTCTGGACTTCTCTGGTGGTCCAGTGGTTAAAATCCTGTGCTTCTAATGTAGGGGATGTGGGTTTGATTCCCGGTCTGGGAACCAAGATCCCACATACAATGCAGCGGCAGGACCAAATTATTATTATTTTTTACCCAGCACTTTTTGTGGACAAGGCATCTTTTTAAACACTTCGGTGTTAACACATTTGAGCATCACAGTGACTCTAGGAGGATATGGCTTATTTATTAGACCATTTTCAAGGTGAGGAAATTAAAGCAAAGAAGTGTAAAGCATCTTACCCAAAGCAAAAATTAGCATTGATTAGAGCCCAAGAAAACTGACTTTACTCTATATACTGTATTATATTTTACTAAATATATTTAAGAAAATAATGTCCTCAACCTGAAAGATCAAACATGGATCTTAGAGCTTAAAATTCAAGGTCTTCTTGAATTTGACCTTGACTCATCTCTGCAGTTTCAGGTCCCTTTTTTCTTAAACAATTTCACTTCAGTAAAGTCAGTCACCCACTGACCAAGTCTCACACTTTCTTCCAGTGCCCACCTGCCACACTCAGGTGCTAAGCATCCTTCTCTCCAGCACTTCAATTCCAATTGCTCAGTGAAACATCGCTGGACTTACCCAACAAAGGGAAGGGGAAAAAGCAATGAATATTTGTTCTGACACCTTATTAACATTATTTGTTTTTGCATGCATGCTACATTGCTTCAGTCGTGTCCAACTCTTTGCAATCCTAAGTACCATAGCCTGCCAGGCTCCTCTGCCCATGGGATTCTCTAGGTACGAATACTGGGTTGCCATTTCCTTCTCCAGGTAGACTTTCCAACCTAGGGATCAAACCAGGGTCCCCTGAATTGCACTCAAATTCTTTACTTCTGAGACACCATGGAAGACTCGAATAAGACTAGTGAATTTCGGGAAGATACTGACAAACAAATCAATATGCAGTGATATAATATCACTGCAATGTGGAAAATGCCTGGAAGAAGGAGTGGAGTAAGTGGAGGGATTATATTCAGAGATTTATTAGCCCTATCTTTAGATCTTTAGTATATGTTCTAGTTTCTTAACCAAACTCCTTGAAAAGACAGAGACTATGGAGTCTATTTCTCCTGTATAATATGGAACCACATTTTATATATAGGAGGTCAGTGGAGAAATAATGCCAGAAAGAATGAAAGGATGGAGCCAAAGCAAAAACAACACCCAGCTATGGAAGTGACTGGTGACAGAAGCAAGGTTTGATGCTGTAAAGAGCAATATTGCATAGGAACATGGAATGTTAGGTCCATGAATCAAGGCAAATTGGAAGTGGTCAAACAGGAGATGGCAAGAGTGAACATCGATGTAATCAGCAAACTAAGATGGTCTGGAATGGGTGAATTTAACTCAGATGACCATTATATCCACTACTGCAGGCAAAAATCCCTTAGAAGAAATGGAGTAGCCATCATAGTCAACAAAAGAGTCTGAAATGCAGTACTTAGATGCAATCTCAAAAACAACAGAATGATCTCTATTAGTTTCAAAGGCAAACCATTCAATAGCACAGTAGTCCAATTCTATGCCCCAACCAGTAATGCTGAAGAAGCTGAAGTTGAATGGTTCTATGAAGATGTACAAGACCTTCTAGAACGAACACCCCAAAAATATGTCCTTTTCATTATAGGGGACTGGAATGCAAAAGTAGGAAGCCAAGAAACACCTGGAGTAACAGGCAAATTTGGCCTTGGAATACAGAATGAAGCAGGGCAAAGACAATAGAGTTCTGCCAAGAGAACACACTGGTCATAGCAAACACCTTCTTCCAACAACACAAGAGAAGACTCTACACATGGACATCACCAGATGGTCAACAATGAAATCAGATTGATTATATTCTTTGCAGCCAAAGATGGAGGAGCTCTATACAGTCAACAAAAACAAGACTGGGAGCTGACTGTGACTCAGATGATGAACTCCTTATTGCCAAATTCAGACTTAAATTGAAGAAAGTGGGGAACACCACTCGACCATTCAGGTATGACCTAAATCAAATCCCTTATGATTATACAGTGGAAGTGAGAAATAGATTTAAGGGACTAGATCTGATAGACAGAGTGCATGATGAACTATGGACAGAGGTCCGTGATACTGTACAGGAGACAGGAATAAAGATCATCACCAAGAAAAAGAAAAGCAGCAAAGCAAAATGGCTGTCAGAGGAGGCCTTACAAATAGCTATGAAAAGAAGAGAAGTGAAAAGCAAAGGATAAAAGGAAAGATATACCCATTTGAATGCAGAGCAGAGTTCCAAAGAATAGCAAGGATAGACAAGAAAGACTTCTTCAGTGATCAATGCAAAGAAATAGAGGAAAACAATAGAATGGGAAAGACTAGAGATTTCTTCAAGAAAGTGAGAGATACCAAGGGAACATTTCATGCAAAGATGGGCTCAATAAAGGACAGAAATGGTATGGACCTAACAGAAGCAGAAGATATCAAGAAGAATACACAGAAGAACTGTACAAAAAAGATTTTTAAGATGCAGATAATCATGATGGTGTGAACATTCACGCTCACCCAGACCAGACATCCTGGAATGTGAAGTCAAGTGGGCCTTAGGAAGCATCACTGTGAACAAAGCTAGTGGAGGTGATGGAATTCCAGTTGAGATATTTCAATTCCTGAAAGATGTTGCTGTGAAAGTGTTGCACTCAATATGTCAGCAAATTTGGAAAACTCAGCAGTGGCCACGGGACTGGAAAAGGTCAGTTTTCGTTCCAATCCTAAGAAAGGCAATGCCAAAGAATGCTCAAACTACTGCACAATTGCACGCATCTCACACACAAGTAAAGTAATGCTCAAAATTCTCCAAGCCAGGCTTCAGGAATATGTGAACCATGAACTTGCAGATATTCAAGTTGGTTTTAGAAAAGGCAGAGGAACCAGAGATCAAATTGCCAAAACCTGCTGGATCATTGAAAAAGCAAGAGAGTTCTAGTGAAACATCTATTTCTGCTTTATTGACTATGCCAAAGCCTTTGACTGTGTGAATCATAATAAACTGTGAAAGAGATGGGAATACCAGACCACCTGACCTGCCTCTGGAGAAACCTGTATGCAGGTCAGGAAGCAACAGTTAGAACTGGACATGGTACAACAGACTGGTTCCAAATAGGAAAAGGAGTAAGTCAAGGCTATATATTGTCACCCTGCTTATTTAGCTTATATGCAGAGTACATCATGGGAAATGCCAGGCTGGAGGAAATAGAAGCTGGAATCAAGATTGCCAGGAGGAATATGAATAACCTCAGATATGCAGATGATACCACCCTTATGGCAGAAAGTGAAAAACTAAAGAGCCTCTTGATGAAAGTGAAAGAGGAGAGTGAAAACGTTGGCTTAAAGCTCAACATTCAGAAAACTAAGATCATGGCATCCGGTCCCATTACTTCATGGCAAATAGATGGGGAAACAGTGGAAACAGTGGTTGACTTTAATTTTTGAGGGGCTCCAAAATCACTGCAGATGATGATTGCAGCCATGAAATTAAAAGTCACTTATTCCTTGGAAAGGAAGTTATGAACAACCTAGACAACATGTTAAAAAGTAGAGACATTACTTTGTCATCAAAGGTCCATCAAGTCATGGCTATGGTTTTTCCAGTAGTCATGTATGGATGTGAGAGTTGGACTATAAAGAAAGCTGAGTGCCAAAGAATTGATGCTTTTGACCTGCGGTGTTGGAGAAGGCTCTTGAGAGTCCCTTGGACTGAAAAGAGATCCAACCAGTCCATCCTAAAGGAGATCAGTCTTGGGTGTTCATTGGAAGGACTGATGTGAAGCTGAAACTCCAATACTTTGGCCACCTGATGCGGAGAGCTGGTTCTTTTGAAAAGACCCTGATGCTGGGAAACATTGAGGGCAGGAGGAGGAGGGGACAACAGAGGATGAGATGGTTGGATGGCATCACCGACTTAGTGGACATGAGTTTGGGTAACCTTTGAGAGTTGGTGATGGACAGGGAGGCGTGGCATGCTGCAGTTCATGGGGTCACAAAGAGACAGACACGACTGAGTGACTGAACTGAATGAACTGATAATACATTATAGAAAAATCACTGCCTATAAAAAGTTACACACATGTTGGCTTTGTATATATTAGAAAACTAAAATAAGGTCAATGTCTTTTTAAACCAAAAAATATACTTACATATACAAAAGTCTCTTGTTGAAATTTTCAGCATCCCCTTGAAGATGTAGCATTTAACTTGGAATGATAGAAATGATCATTTGAACAGATTTTTATTGTAATTTAATAATAAACATGGAATCATGTTTGTTAAACAAAATACAGTGGAAAAAGAATTCTTGTTTGTGTTGTTTGAGTCTAACCGTGAACTAACAGAGTTTGAGTAATCTGTCACCTTTTGTGTAAATAGAAAAAGTTTCAGTTCGACAACTATAATTTTCATCTGCTTTTGGAAATAAGCCAGTATAAGAGAAGACATTTAAAAAGACTTGGATGGTGATCAAATTTGAGTCTACACCAAAGGGATATACATCTGGACAGAATTTAAACTTAATAAAATTTGATGAATGTCTTTTTTCTCTCTGCATGTAGGAAAAAGAGGGAGTTTATCATCTGTAAATATTTATTTGGTTCATTTTCCCCCCCTTTATTGTGCATGTACTTCCAGTTTGGTAGACTGAGCCACTTGTTTTTTCTCATGTGGATTGGTCTTTTTTTCTGGATGTGAAAGTCCCTTACCAAGATGAGAGGCACCATGAAACTGTTGTCAAAAAGGCCTTGGTTCCAGCTGTACCTTCTGTATGAAGATTGATGAGACAACTTCTTATCCCTCTGTATTAGTATTTTATTGTTGCTGTAACAAATTGCTATACACTTAGTACGTTATTTATTTTAGACTTTTCTGCTCATTTAATGACAATAACAAACCCAAAACTCCAGAGGTAAGTAAAACAGAAAACAGGTGTTTTAGGCAGAAATCCAGCTCCATTTCTTTCAGACTCTCTCAGAAATGTCCTCCTTTGGGTGTCAGAGGTTCATCCCAGTCCAGGGTTCAGCCCTGAACTGCTAGGAAGATGGCTGTGGCAGTTTCAGATTTCCTATTCAAGTACAACAAAGGCCTTTCTTTCAGTGACTCTATCTCAAAAAGAAGGGAGCTTGTTCCTATTCCCATCAACCTCACAGTTACCTTTCATTGGGTTGATATAACTCAATACTTTAGAACAACACACATTTATTCTTCTTTAATTCTGCAGGTCAGAAATTCAAAGCATTGGCAGGGCTGGCTGCATTCCTTCTGGAGGCCAAAAGGGAGAATCTATTCCGTGGTCCTTTCCTGTCTCTGGAGACCACCAGCATTCCTTGTCTCATGGTCTCATCCTCCAACTTCAGAGCCAACAGCCTAGTACCTTCAAATTTCTTTCTCTTTTTTAAAGTTTTTTTTTTCCTTTTTTTAACGTAGGCCATTAAAAAAAAAGCTTTTACTGAATTTTGTTATAATATTGCTTCTGTTTTATGTAATGTATTCACAACTTCCAGTGATTAGGTGGATATCTTTGGGAGGACGTTATTCTGTGCACTAGCCCTTCCAACTCTCTTTTCATCATGTATAAAACAGGCACCATAAACAGTCCCTCCCACACAGGGTTGAAATGAATTCCTAACATACAATTTGGCAGATAGAGGACACCCAACTCCGTAGACTTATTATGAAAGCATTTGTACAGGGATAATTATTTACCTTGCACAGTCTCATAATACAGTACTCTACAGTAAGACACACTTTCCAGTTTCTATGTAATGGTGATGTGGCAGTTTAGTTGCTAAGTCGTGTCTGACTCTTTGCAATCCCCTGGTCAGTAGCCTGACAAGCTCCTCTGTCCATGGGGTTTCCCAGGCAAGAATACTGAAGTAGGTTGCCACGTCCTCCTCTAGGGGATCTTCTTGACCCAGAGATAGAATCTGTGTTTCTTGCACTGCAGGTGGATTCTTTGCTACTGAGCCATTAGGGAAGCTCAATCTTTTATATAACAGATGTTTAATATTTTAAGCTCTTAATTTTAGTTATATGTTTAAAAGGGAATCTAAGAAGGAAAGTTATGACCAACCTAGACAGCATATTGAAAAGGAGAGACATTACTTTGCCAACAAAGGTCTGTCTAGTCAAGGCTATGGTTTTTCCTGTGGTCATGTATGGATGTGAGAGTTGGACTGTGAAGAAGGCTGAGTGTCGAAGAATTGATGCTTTTGAACTGTGGTGTTGGAGAAGACTCTTGGGAGTCCCTTGGACTGCAAGGAGATCCAAGCAGTCCATTCTGAAGGAGATCAGTCCTGGGATTTCTTTGGAAGGAATGATGCTAAAGCTGAAACTCCAGTACTTTGGCCACCTCATGTGAAGAGTTGACTCATTGGAAGAGACTCTGATGCTGGGAGGGATTGGGGGCAGGAAGAGAAGGGGACGACAGAGGATGAGATGGCTGGATGGCATCACTGACTCGATGGACGTGAGTCTCAGTGAACTCCAGGAGTTGGTGATGGACAGGGAGGCCTGGCGTGCTGCGATTCATGGGGTCGCAAAGAGTCGGACACGACTGAGCAACTGAACTGAACTGAACTGAAGTTTATATTACCATTCTCTTAGAGAACAACATTGTTAAGAGAAGACAGAACTTTAGAATCACACAAGCATGTGTTCTAATCTCAGTTTTCCTACTCAGTGGCCCTCAACTTCTCACTTAACTCCTCTTGAGTTTGCTTCCACTCTTGAAAAACAGAAATAGTAGCATTACTCCTTAGGGTGTGTTGGAGGATTGAATTAGGAAGAAGAAAAAAAAAAGATCTATATTAGTTTCCTAGGGCTGCTATAACAAATAATCAGAACCTTGAAGGTTTAAAAAAAGAAATGTATTCTATTAAAAGTCCAGAAGTCTGAAATCAAGATGCTGGTACTTTAATATTTTAGGGGAGAATGCCTCTTCTCGCTTCTGGTGGTTTCTTGGCTTGTGACAGTATAACTAATCTCTGCCTCCATCTTCTTGATGTACCTTCCCACCTCCTCTCTTCTTCTTCTTTTTCAAAATATTTATTTGTATCTGCTTATTTACTTGGTTGTGTGGGGTCTTAGTTGTGGCATTCAGACTCTTAGTTGTGACATGTGGGGTCTAGTTCCCTGGTCAGGGATCGAACCTTGGCCCCCTGCATTGGGAATGTGAAGTCAAAGCCACTGGACCACAGGGAAATCCCCTTTCTTCTTATAAAGACATAAGTTACTGAATTTAGGACCCATCCTAAATCCAGGATGATATCATCTTGAGGTCCTTACTTAATTATATATGTAATGATCCTATTTCCAACTAAGGTTACATTTTGAGATTCTAGGTGGATATGAATATGAAGGGGGGTACTATTCAATTTGGGCTTCCCAGGTGGCACTAGTGGTAAAGAACCCACCTGCCAATACATGAGACATGAGAAATGCTGGTTCAATCCCTGGGTCAGGAAGATCCCCTGCAGGAGGGCCTGGCAATCCACTCCAATATTTTTGCCTGGAGAACTCCATGGGACAGAGGAGCCTGGCAGGCTATGGGTCCTGGAGTTACAAAGAGTCAGGCACGACTGAATCAACTTAACACGCATGCATACAAAGAATTAAACATTCTGGTGATTTGGCAAGGGAGTCTGAGAAGTGAATACACTTGAAAGAAGGATTACGGAGGTAGGGTTACTCATCACATGCAGCATCAAATGTAGGGACCCAGAAGGGGGACAGAGTGCTGTGTGTTGAGGGAAACACAGGTGCTGCTTCCGGTGCCATGGCAGTAAGTGAAGTGAAAGAAGCAGGCTTGTACAATTTCATGAAGATCTTAATATGCTGTGTGGAAAGGAGAGTCACCTGGCATATCAGTAAACAAAGGATTTTGCAGCCATCAAGACGTCAGCTACTGGAGCCAGCCCTGGCCGCACACTCTGAGGGGACTCTCCATGGGCAAGGACAGGATACTGACTCTAGATAGCTAAGATGTAAATCAAACGAAAGATTTTGGTAAGCCCAGACTCTTGCCATCTTCCCATACATAGATGAGCATTACATTCCTTAACTTGAGATGTCTTGTTTTCTTTAATTAACAGTTGTCTTTTGATGTTCACATTACCTGGGTTGGTTTGTTTGTTTTTGGAAAACTCCTATATATTCTGGCTCCTTCCTTACCTCTTTGGAGCAGTCCCTTAGAGCTTTCCGAGAGGTTGTCTTGGATTAAGTCCTCAGGAAATCTGCCAAATAAAACATAATTCTCAACGTTTAGGTTGTGCTTTTTTTTTTTTTTTTTCTTTAGTCAACAGCTATGTGCAGGGACAGACTTAGGCAGCTCCTTGACCTTCTGAAAGAAGTTGCCCTCCAATTGTCTCTACCTTGCAGGAAGCCCTTGGAGGTGGTAGCTGGTTTTACTTACCTAGGGGTCAAGCAGGTAGGCTGCTCTATGGCAAGTGATTGCTTTGGAAAAAGGACTACCAGATAAAGATCACTGAAATAATCCTGATGAGAAAGGTTGACTCAAAACCCTAGCTACTGGAATCAAATGGGGAGCCCAAGCACCTGGTAGTTAGACGGTAAAGAATCTGCCTGCCATGCAGGAGACCTGGGTTCGATCCCTGGGTCAGGAAGATTCCCTAGAGAAGGAAATGGCAACCCACTCCAATATTCTTGCCTGGGAAATCCTATGGACACAGGAGCCTGGTGGGCTTTCATCCATGGGTGGCAAAGAGTCAGACACAACTTAATGACTGAGCACAAACGTATAGTGATTTCAGTTTCAAACAAATGCTAAGAATCTTTCTGATACTCCCAAAGAGATGTAGAGCAGGCAGTTACATATACATATATATATATATACACACAAATGTACATATATATGTGTGTGTGTGTGTGTGCATGCATGCTAAGTCACTTCAGTTGTGTCCTACTCTTTGAGACCCTAAGGACTATAGCCTCCAAGGTTCACTGTCCATGGGATTCTTCAGGCAAGAATACTAGAGGGGGTTGCCATGCCCTTCTCCCGGGGATGTTCCTGACCCAGGGATGGAACTCACGTCTCCTGAACCTGCTGCACTGTAGGTGGTTTCTTTATGACTGAGCTACCAGGGGAGCCTATATACATATACACATAGATATATGTGTGTATATATGTGTATTTATATATGTATATATACAATTTTACACTTACATATGTATATGTATAAAAATATATGTAAGTGCAAAATTCAGAAGAAATATCCAGGAAGCTGGCAATATGTACTTCTAATTATATGGCAATTAAATCCACAGAATAGGTGAGGAATGCATAGAGGTCTGTCTGGTCTCCTCCCCTCCTCAAAAAAAAAAAAGTCTATTTCCTACTCTCCTGAACCTGTGAATGTTACCTTATTTGGACAACTAGTATTTGTAGATATAATTAATTTCAAGATCTTGAAATGAGGTCTTCATCCTAGAATATCCATGTGGGCTCTAAATCCAATAGCAGGTGTTCTTTAAGAAGCACAGAAAGAACGCTGTGTGAGGACAGGTGCAGAAATTGAAGAGATGCAGCTCCGAGCCACGGAATTCCAACAGTCCCCAGAAACTGGAATTGACTAGGAAAAGAATCTCCCCTCGGCCCTCTGGAGGGTCACAGCCATGCTAACACACCGGCAGCAGACTTCCGGCTTCCAGAACTGCGAGAGAATACATTTCCTGTTTAAACTATCATGTTAGTTGTTCTGCTGCTGCTGCTGCTAAGTTGCTTCAGTCGTGTCCGACTCTGTACGACCCCATAGACAGCAGCCCACGAGGCTCCCCCCTCCCTGGGATTCTTCAGGCAAGAACACTGGAGTGGGTTGCCATTTCCTTCTCCAATACATGAAAGTGAAAAGTGAAAGTGAAGTCGCTCAGTCGTGTCCGACTCTTAGCGACCCCATGGACTGCAGCCCACCAGGCTCCTCCATCCATGGGATTTTCCGGGCAAGAGTACTGGAGTGGGGTGCCATTGCCTTCTCCCTGTTAGTTGTTCAGTTACGTCCAACTCTTTGCAACCCCATGCACTGCAGCACTCCAGGCTTCCCTGTCCTTCACCATCTCCCAGAGCTTGTTCAAACTCATGTCCATTGAGTTGGTGTTGCCGTCCACCATGTTAGTGGAGATGTTATAGCAGCTGTAGAAAATCAAATGCCTAGGATGAGAAGAGAAGCAGGGCTGGGTTTGAATGAGAAACTCCAACATGTAAAGTCCTCTAGAGAAGGAAAAGTTGACAAAGAAGAAAGACATGAACATAGAAGGAAGTGTGGTGTCATGAAAGTTGAGGGATAAAAATGTTCAAATGGGAGAGAGTTGACAACTGCGTTAAAAGCTGCTGAACTGTGAAGTTACATGACTCTAAATACTGACCCTGGATTTAGCTACACGGAGGAGAGTAGGACCCATAGACATAAAACACAATGTGTAACAGGAATTAAGTTTTACAGAGTATCTCCCTGAGTGTTATTCCCTTCCCCCTAGTAACCACTCAGGTTTATGCAAGTTGTTGTTCAGCCACTAAGTTGTGTCTGACTCTTTGTGACCCCATGGGCTGCAGCATGCCAGACTCCACCATCCTTCACTGTCTCCCAGCGTTTGCTCAAATTCAGGTCCACTGAATCGGTGATGCTATTAAACCATCTTATCCTCTGCTGCCCCCTTCTTTTGCCTTCAATCTTTCCAAGTGTCAGGGTCTTTTCCAGAGAATCAGTTCTTTGCATTAGGTGGCCAAAGTATCAGAGCTTCAGCTTCAGCATCACCTTCCAATGAGTATTCAGGGTTGATTTCCTTTAAGATTGACTGGTTTGATCTCCTTGCAGTCCAAGGGACTCTCAGGAGTCTTCTCCAGCACCGCAATTTGAAAGCATCAGTTCAAATTGGTTTATGACTTACTTATAACAAAATGTTATGCTCTGTGACTTCTAAAGCTGGTTCACGAAACATTACCCTTACTTTGCTTGTTGGAACCCTTGTGCAAGAGCTGTGAGCTACCATGCTGTAAGGAAACCCAAATATTCCACACAGAGAGACACACGGAGAAAGAGAAGACCTGTAACTAGAGAGAAAGAGGCTTTCAGCCAGACTCTGACTGACTGAATATTACAAGACTCGATGCCTCACCCACCCGGCTGAACTCTTTCTCCTGACTAGGAAGAGGTGGAGAGAAAATAAAATAGGTTTCTTTTTTTTTTTTTTTTTCACTTGACTGCACTGGGTCTTACTTGCGGCATGCAGGCTCTTAGCTGTGACATCTAGTTCTTTGACCAGGGATCGAACCCACCCTCTCTGTATTGGGAGTCCGGAATCTTAACCACTTGACCACCAAAGAAGTCCCTAGGTTTCTATTTTAAGCCAATGTTAATTTGTACAGGAATAGTAATCAGAACATGAGATAAACAGTTAAGTGATGAAAGACAATGTGCTCCATTGTATGAATCCATTCTAAATAAGACCTCAAAAGAGAATTTCAGAGCCAAATTGGATCATTTAATTTTGCTGAGCCAAACTGGCCCTTGAAAAACTGTTCTCATCCATTTGTTTTGTCACATTTCATTCTGGGATGTATCAGAAGCTTGCTTTATTTTTTCATAAAACTAATAGCAGATAGAACTTAAAAGCACAACTTAATTCTTTTTTTTTTTTTTGCAACTTAATTTTTAATTTCTGGCACACATAGCATCATTCTTGAGCCTGAGTTAACAACACAGACAAAAAATTAAGTTTTTTGGGCAAATCCCAAACCTAAATGGATGTTTATGTTAAATCAGCAATCTCTTATCAAAATCCATTGAGTCTAAACATATTCATAATTCTGTTAAAAGAAGTATAACACCTCTAACAAAATCTATGGCAGTACCTTCCAATGTGACATAAAAAAGTAATATAGTAAAGTGGATTATATTCACTGTTTGGATAAACATAGACTACAGATGACTTCATATCAGTTTGATTTTCAGGCAAAGAATCTGAAAAATAATATGGGTTCCAAGACTTTTGGATTTTGAAATTGTGGATTAGGGATTGTCCTAATCCTAATAATCCTAATCTTCTGTCCCTTCTCTCCCTCTTCATCAACAGGACTAAGAAATTGAGCCCTAATGTTGTAAACATAAGACTTTGTTTCATAATAAATTAACCATCAGCATACTCAAAAGGGCCTTGGAGATTGCTTGGAAATTCCACTAAATTTCTCTGATTCCTCAAAATTTCAACTAAACTATTTTTCTCTTTGTTTTTAGCAGCTGACTCCTTGTTGTAATTTCTAATGAAAATAAAAGTGATTAGAAAACTTTCTTAGTTTTTCTTATGCTAAACTGGACTTTTGGCTATAATAAAAGAATTTCCTGCATCTCCTTCTTAAGGGCAATTTTACCCAAAACTTGTAATCCTATTCCCATCTACCTTCACAGGAACTTTATGCTGTTAATTTTCTCTTTTATATAGTAAACAGGATTTGATTACTGGATGGGTAATGATGAGCTCGGTACCACTGAAATCTTGAAACATAAACAAAATAATGAGTTCAAGTTTGCTTATGTGTTTGTGAGTACTTTGGAGTTGGAGTTATCAATTTATAAGTTATCTTATGAATTATCTTTAGGTAATCTTTATAAGTTATCTTTCAAGATTTTTTAAAATTTGGAAATTTAACAATATTTAAGCATATAGAGTGAAAAGGGAGGACAATTTCTATATAGTCCATGAGTTAAATAATCAGGAAAATAGGATACTTTCAAAAGAAACTGATAAAAAGTGTCCAGAGAGGAGGAAAATCAAAACCCCACACTCCATACAGAAATTTCATGCTAAACTTCCAGAAATCTGACTTAAAGGGAAAGTTCAAGCTGTAGAGTTATAACTGAAGAGGAATGAGGGGACTATGTAAGGATTAGTTCTATTTATTCTAACGTGGGGGAACACTGTCATATGACTATGGATGTGTTTCTTCCAGGGGATCATGAACTCTTAATTATGGTTATGGTCATAAAATAGATTATGTCCTAGTATTAACTGATTTGTTTTAGTTGCTAAGTCTTGTCCAGTTCTTGGCAATCCCATGAACTGTAGCCCGCCAAGCTCCTCTCTCCATGGGATTTCCCAAGCAAGATTACTGGAGTAGGATGCCATTTTCTTCTCCATAGTACTAATTATGCCCTATTAATTAGTATATTAATTATAGTTAAGAAAGCTAAATATTAAGTCCTCTTAAATCTGTTAGACTGGTAGACTAGAAGCTGAAAAACTCAAGTTTGGTGCCCTTAGAATTATCACACACACGTAAGCTTGCTGTCTAGTAATTGTTGTTACAGAATGTTGTCACTGTACCTGTCTAATTGTGGATATAAATGCCCCTAAAAGGTAATAAGGGGGAGAAAATTGAAGACATCTTAAGGAAAAAAAAAAAAAAAAAGAGCAACGTAGTGATAAACCTTGCCTTTCACCGTGTGATTTATGATCAAGGTCCAAGACACCTTTGAAGTTAGAGAAAATGAAAATGAAAACAACATTAAAAAAGGTACCAAATCACTGTGGTTATCTCAGAATAGTTTCCAAATGAACATACTGCAACAACTTCTCATCCTTGCTATAAGATTTATATGATTCTGGACATCTATCTTCTTAAAATATTGTGTTTTGTTTTTTTTTTTTGAAAGTAGAGTGATTATAAGTAACTTTTCAAAAACATTTTCATGATAAAAATCACATTTTGAGATAAAATATCCTATTGGAGTCACAGGACTCAATATCATGTATAGCACAGGGAGCTCTGCTCAGTGTTATGTGGAAGTCTGGATGGAAGGGGAGTTTGGGCGAGAATAGATACATGTATATGTATGGCTGAGTCCCTTTGCTGTGCAGTTGAAACTAACACAGTATTGTTCATCTGCTATACTCCAATCCAAAATAAAAAGTTTAATAAAAAAAATCATGACACAATAGATACACTGCTGGTGTGTCATGTATTCTGAATTTTTCCACCATCTGTCTGTGAGATAGTCTAATATACTTTAAAAAATTTATTATTTATATCTGCTGACCTTAGACTCATTTAATACTGTGTTACAGGCACAGACAAATTTCAGGAAAATTGTTGTATGCAAATATTTCCCAGATTTCATAAGTGAATGTTCAAAATGCATATTTTAATTTATTTTTTTATCTGGAAAATATTGCCTATCTTTTGAAGTTCAAACCTTCTGGAGTAAGTGAAATCATGTATATCTTCTTTGTTATCTCTGAGGAAGGATAATTAGCATGTAATATATGATCTGTTTATTGTTTCTGTGGATGTTATCTAACCTGAAATGTGAGCGATCAGTGTGAAGCAAAGCAGATGGTGAAGTATCTGGTTTGTGTCTGTGAGTGAGTGTCCAGGAGCTATAATGTCCTCACACAGCTGTGGGTCATTGTCATGCCCACTGACATTCTGCAAAGAGGCCCTTTGATCCTGAAGTCATTATCCTTCAGTTATTTAGAAACTCTGAGATTAGACAACACCTGACAAAAACACTTGAAGTTTCTTATGTCTTTCATTTGAATCGTTCTGCATCACAGAAACAGATATATACACACATAAACAAAAACATATACACCTGCAATGAATGATTATACCCAATTTTAAAATAGAAAACATTTAAACCTTAGTTTCCCTGGATTACAAATTTTCTAGAAATTAACATTGAATTTTGTGTTCAAAGTTGGTTAGAATTTCACGTTTGCCATGTTTCACAAGATCTGGAATGAGAAAATATTTAATACAATATATTTATCTTACATTTTATTTAATTGTAAGACCTTGGGGTCGCAAAGAGTCAGACACAACTTAGCAACGGAACAACAACAACAAAATATTTGCATTGGCTTTTTCATAGAAATTCTAAAATAAACCTAAAATCAATTATTTTACAGTTAGATCAAGCAGAACTATCAATTCAGTTCAGTTCAGTCGCTCAGTTGTGTCTGCCTCTTTGCAACCCCATGGACTGCAGCCTGCCGGGCTGCCCTGTCCATCACCAACTCCCAGAGCTTACTCAAACTCATGTCCATCGAGTCGGTGATGCCATCCAATCATCTCATCCTCTGTCGTCTCCTTCTCCTCCTGCCCTCAATCTTTCCCAGCATCAGGGTCTTTTCCAATGAGTCAATTCTTTGCATCAGGTGGCCAAAGTATTGAAGTTTCAGCTTCAACATCAGTCCTTCCAATGAATAGTCAAGACTTATTTCCTCTAGGATTGATTGGTTGGATCTCCTTGCAGTCCAAGGGACTCTAAAGAGGCTTCTCCAACACCACAGTTCAAAAGCATCAATTCTTTGGTGCTCAGCTTTCTTTATAGTCCAGCTCTCACATCCATAAGTGACTACTGGAAAAACCTATTCAGCCATAAAAGGGAATGAGTAATGCCAATTGTAACAACATGAGTGCATGTAGAGATTGTCACACTGAGAGAAGTAAGTCAGATAGAGAAGGACAAATATCATATCACAAGGTGTGGAATCTTAAAAAATGATACAAATGAATTTATTCACAAAGCAGAAATAGAGTCACAGATGTAGAAAACAAACTTATGGACACCAGGGGGAAAACGGTAGAGGGATAAATTTGGAGCTTGACATACACACGCTACTATATATAAAATAGGCAACTAAAAAGGACAGATTGTATAGCACAGAGAACTCTTCCCAATACTCTGTAATGACTTGTATGGGAAAGGAATCAAAAAAAGAGTGGATAGTATATATCTATGTATAACTGATTCACTTTGCTGTATACCTGAAACTAAGACAACATTGCAAATCAACTATACTCCAATAAAATTATTAAACATATTAAAAGATAAATATAGATATAGGAGACACCTTTACTACCTATTGCCTTTCAGCAAAGGTATTAGTGAATTCAAGCTGTGGATTTGAACTTGTACCTAAACTTAATGATTATGTTCTCTCTTAGAATGCCTTTCCAGATGATATGCTTGACAGTAACTCCTAAGTTTTTATCAAATGAGGTATGATTACATGCATATACAGTTTTGCATTCTTAGCTTTCCTGATAATGTAGTGAGCTTCTATGGCTTGAACAAGTACACTAAGAGTGTACCCTATAGAGTATTTTAATAAATTTGAAGAAAAAGCAATCAGTGAAGGATATTTTTCCAGTGTGGTTATGTCCCTGGCATAGGTAACAACTTGCAATACTGAAAGAACTGGATGAAGGGAGTAAAGTTTAAGTAAACATTAGATAAGTACCTTTTTGTTAGTCAGGATTTTGAGATTTGTTCTATATGAAATAACCAGAATTATCAGCATTGTGTACCCCTGAATGAAGGTAATTGAGCATGTTGTATAAATTTAAAAATTCATATTTTTATTCCTTAACCATCTTTTTGGAGTACATTCTGAATGTCTAGTGCTTTTCTGTTTATCCTGCCAACACATTATATCCAGAAAGTTTAAAAGATAACTTTCACCTGTGTCTCCCTGCCTTAAAACAACTTTGCTTGACAGTCGTATCTTTTTTTGGCCTGGGAGATTTACTATTTCAGTCACTGTTGAACCCTATTCATCTCTCATTATGCAGTGTTATAGAAATATGTTTGAGAGCAACAAATGTGATGGCTTAAAAAGACTGAAACTGAATTTAAGGTTGAAAGAAGGCTATCAAAGATGGCTGTGAAGGATATTGAGATTATTGGTCAATGTGAGAATGATTGTTGTTCAGTTGCTAAGTTGTGTCTGACTCTTTGCAACCCCAAGGACTGCAGCACACCAGGTTCCTCTGTCCTCCACTATCTCCCAGAGTTTTCTCAAATTCATGTCCATTGAGTCGGTGATGGTATCTAATCATCTCATCCTCTGCTGCCCCCTTCTCCTTTTGCCTTCAGTCTTTTCCAGCATCAAGGTCTTTTCCAATGAGTTGTCTCTTCCCATGAAGTGGCCAAAGTATTGGCACTTCAGAGAAACAGTTTTTCCAGTGAGTATTCAGGGTTGATTTCCCCTAGGATTGATTGGTTTGATCTCCTTGCAGTTTAAGGGAACTTTAAAAGTCTTCTCCAGCACCACAATTCAAAAGCATCAGTTCTTTGGTGAATCAGCTTTCTTTTCACAACCGTACATGACTACTGTCAGCAAAATGATGTCTCTGTTTTTTAATACACTGTCTAGGTTTCTCATAATTCTCCTTCCAAGGAGCTAGTGTCTTTTAATTTCATGGCTGCAGTCACAGTCTGCCATAGTTTTGGAGCCCAAGAAAATAAAATCTGTCACTGCTTCCACTTTTTCCCCTTCTATTTGCCATGAAGTGATGGGACTGGATACCATAATCTTAGTTTTTTGAATGTTGAGTTTTAAGACAGCTTTTTCACTTTCCTCTTTTACCCTCATCATGAGGCTCTTTTGTTCCTCTTTCTGCCATTAGAGTGATATCTTTAGCATAACTGAGGTTGTGGATATTTCTCACATCAGTTTTAATTATTGCTATTCATCCAGCCTGGCATTTTGCATGATGTACTCTGCATAGAATTTAAATAAACCAAGTGACAATATATAGCCCTGTGGTACTCCTTTCCCAATTTTGAACCAGTCCTTTATCCATGTCTGGTTCCAACTTGTTTTTTTGACTCGCATACAGGTTTCTCAGGGAAGGTAAGTTTTCTCAAGTAGGGTAAGGTTTCTTAGGTAAGGTGCTCTCGTACTCTCAGAAGTAGTACTCCCAGAAGCAGAAATAGATGTTTTTTTCTGGAATTTTCTGGCTTTCTCCATGACCCAACAAAAATGTGAGAATGATAGAAAATCTCAAGTGATTCTCAGCAGGAACAGAGAGTTATCAATTGTAAAGAGGCTAGTAAGGTGTCGTTAGGACCAGCTGCTCTAGCCAAGGAATAAAAAAAAGTTTCTTTCTGTGGGGAATTTTCCTAAGGTTTATACTTCTGTACCTTGTCTCTTCATAACATATTAGGTAAGTATGAAGTTGTGAATATAGGGGGAAAATACAAAGATGCTCATATGCTCACCCTGATTCTACAGAAGCAGAGTCCTTGAGATTCAGATGTGGTACAGCCCACCTACTTAATGGGGTCTAACAACAAAAGTCATATTGGTACAAACTCACTGCAGATGGTGATTGCAGCCATGAAATGAAAAGACGCTTACTCCTTGGAAGGAAAGTTATGACCAACGTAGACAGCATATTGAAAAGCAGAGACATCACTTTGCCAGCAAAGGTCCGTCTAGTCAAGGCTATGGTTTTTCCATTGGTCATATATGGATGTGAGAGTTGGACTATGAAGAAAGTTGAGTGACAAAGAATTAATGCTTTTGAACTGTGGTGCTGGAGAAGACTCTTGAGAGTCCCTTGGAATGCAAGGAGATCCAACCAGTCCATCCTAAAGGAGATAAGTCCTGGGTGTTCATTGGAAGGATTGATGTTGAAGCTGAAACGCCAATACTTTGGCCACCTGATGTGAAGAGCTAACTCATTGGAAAAGACCCTGATGCTGGGAAAGATTGAGGGAAGGAGGAGAAGGGGATGACAGAGGATGAGATGGTTGGATGGTATCACTGACTCAATAGACATGGGTTTGGGTGGACTCCGGGAGTTGGTGATGGACAGGGAGGCCTGGCGTGCTGCAGCTCATGGGGTCGCAAAGAGTCGGACACAACTGAGCAACTGAACTGAACTAATACAATATTCTTAATCTTGCATTTAGAATCTGGGTATTATATATTATTTTTTACCTCCATAAAGCTACAGAAATTATATTTCAACAGATCTCATAGAAACTTTGTTATCCATTTTCCAGTTGCCACAAAATAATGAAGCCTCCACTGGAAATGAACCTAAATCTACAATAAGTTCTTTATTTTATTTTTCTGAGAAAGAAACTAAAAAGTGAAAGCAACAGCAAAAATCCTAGATGTTTTTAATATTAGAAAGCTTTCAATACAATTAAACCCCTTTTGAGATTATTTAAATTATCAACCAGTGTTGTTGGCCTTTCAAAGTAAATGTAGACAGTTTGTGATTTATTTTTCCTCTAGAAACTCAAAAGTATTGGATATTATATTTTCTAGAATTAAACATGACTCTATGTTACAGTTTTTAACAAAACTGGATTTCATATTCCTAGTTTTCCTTCAGAGTTTATTTTGATTGTTAAAATGAATATACTATCTAGAAGCTGGTAAAGTCAAAAAAGAAAATTCCACAACTAAAGGAAAACAAATGTATTCATCAGAGATTTTGATGTGGTAGAATGTTGTCAAAAAAGGAAAGTTTAAAATTTGTATTTAAATTTAGTTCAACTGGGTAAAACAGTAACTTATTACCTCTTTATGGATTATTTATACCCATAAAGCTTCAAGGAAAACAAATAACAATTCAATCAACACGATTTCAATCCAGCTTCTTTCAGTCAACTTTATTAATGTGTTATTAAAAAGGAAAATAAACTATTGACCAATTCTTAGGAAATTAATGAGTATGTTGACAACACTTGATTTCAAAACAGTTCCAAACCACTCATCAGCCAAATGGCAGGAACTAATTCAAATACCTTGGTATTTGAGGATTTGGGGGAAGGTTTGGAAAATTTGATTAAACTTTCGTATTTCCTTTACCCCCCCTTTTTTTTTAATCCTTTAAAGCACCAAAGTTTTTCTTTTTTAAATAGATGCTAAATTCTTGAATAAAAATTCATTTTTTACACATGCACATTAATTTTAATCGCTTTGAACTCTCTAGGGATTGTTTTATTTATACATATAAATGAGAAATAAAACCACTATTACAACTATTAATACTATGCACTTTTTTTTTTCCTGGCTGGAATTTATAGCAATTTATCCATGCTTCCTGTATGTATCTATATTTATTGAACTGGTTTCTCAAAATTCTTTCTCTTTATGGGGAGAGGTTTAATTCTGCTTGATAAGAGTTCTTCTGCAAAACAATGGTTTTGAAGTCCTGAATGTTTTTATATACATCACAGTCTTAACACAAAACACAAAACTCTGCCAATCAATCATAAAATATAAATCTAGATAAGCAATCATTTATATTATCATAACCGTAAGATTTGATTTTATACTACTTTAGTGATCTTACTATATACTTTCCTGATTATGGATGTGAAGTTAAATGAAGACTTTGGAGACTTTTAAATTTTAAAGAGAGTGGTCTTTTTCCATGACAAGTACTTTTCCAGGACAAAATTTAAAAAAAAAAACCAAAAACATTTATTAGGCTTTTCAGGAATATGAAAAGCTATTGTCATTGGCAGCATGGTCTACCAGTTTCCCATAAGCTAAAACAATTAATTCTACAGAAGGAATTAAACACACAGAAATAAACGAATTTTATCCACTGAAGAGAATGGAGTCAAGGCTCAGAATCTTGGGCTAACCCTGCCTTTATCACTTACAATCCATGTAATGTTAGGCAAGCTGCTTAACCTCTCTATTCCCCCACTTTTTTTTTTTTTTTCCTTCCGTAAAATGACTTACCTGCTAATGTGTGATGATTAAATAAGATGTCTGGATCAGGTCAAGCACTAACTCTATAATAGCTATTATTTTTACATCACAATATAGCTGAAATTAACATTCCTCACTAAGTGAGAAATTAAAATTTTAGTTGTGGCAATGTGTGATTAATATATTCATGTGGACAGCAATTTCCAAATTTTGTCATTTAATTGTCATAATAACTTTTTTTTTCCTCCTTCAATTTTAATTTTATTTTATTTTTAAACTTTACATAATTGTATTAGTTTTGCCAAATATCAAAATGAATCCACTACAGGTATACATGTGTTCCCCATCCTGAGCCCTCCTCCCTCCTCCCTCCCCATACCATCCCTCTGGGTCGTCCCAGTGCACTAGCCCCAAGCATCCAGTATCGTGCATCGAACCTGGACTGGCAACTCGTTTCATAAATGACATTTTACATGTTTCAATGCCATTCTCCCAAATCTTCCCACCCTCTCTCCCTCTCCCACAGAGTCCATAAGACTGTTCTATATATCAGTGTCTCTTTTGCTGTCTCGTACACAGGGTTATTGTTACCATGTTTCTAAATAATAACTCTTAAGCCATAAAAAAAATCACCCATTAGATTCCTAACATCTTAATACATCAAACAATGACTTTATGTCAAGAACACTAGAAATTATTAATCACAGAGAAGCTTTAGATGTTGGGCTTCCCAGGTGGCACGAGTGGTAAAAAACCCACCTGCCAATGCAGGAGACAGAAGAGACTTTGGTTGGATAACAGACAAGCTTTCGATTTAGCTGAACATTGTATATAAAATATATTTTTAAAAGTTACTTTAATAATGATTAGCAATTTTGGTAAATTGTTTTGAAAAACCATTAACAATCCAGAGAAAAATATTTTTAAGATACGTTTTTAGAAGAACTGATAGATGAGGAGTCATTGAAGAACTGCTGCTGTTGCTGCTGCTGCTGCTAAGTCACTTCAGTCGTGTCCGACTCTGTGCGACCCCATAGACAGCAGCCCACAAGGCTCCCTTGTCCCTGGGATTCTCTAGGCAAGAACATTGGGGTGGGTTGCCATTTCCTTCTCCAGTGCATGAAAGTGAAAAGTGAAAGTGAAGTCGCTCAGTCGTGTCCGACTCTTAGCAACCCCATGGACTATAGCCTACCAGGCTCCTCCGTCCATGGGATTTTCCAGGCAAGAGTACTGGAGTGGGGTGCCATTGCCTTCTCCATTGAAGAACTACTTTGACAAAATTCTAAGGAAAGCAAGAATTCATATATGGGAAAAGGACACATAGGTATAAAGCAATTTTTGCTCCAAGTGTAGCAGATTTGGACTGCATATTTGGTGACCTAGAACAGAAAGAGGGGCAAAGTCTAGGTCCTTGGTTCATAAAGGTGGGAAATGTATTAAAAACAATTAAGCTGAGTCTTTAAAATGTTGCACATGCAGTTGCACATGACCTGAAGGAAATTGCCACCAAACTTCAACTTCTTGTCAACTTCAAGGAAGTCTTCCTTGGTTCTAAATTAAGCATAGATGATTTAAAAAAAAAAAGGGTGAAAAAATAGTATCTGTGAATTTGTTATCCCATCCTGGGGTTGAGTGTTTATAATGTCCTCAAATTATAAACTTGAAAAAGTTTTCAGACTGACAGTGTCCCCAGGAGACAAACCAAGTCCTATAGAGGAAACCAACTTCATCTAATCCTTAAAGAGGCCCATGAATTTTTTAAACTGAGTGTATCCTTCTAAAATAACCAAGTACACAAGAAATAAAGCATCATGATATGTAATAACAGAAAAAGAAAAAAAGCAGCAAAAACAGGCCGACACAGCTTTCAAATACAGCAACTATAGGCAACTTCAGCATAGCATAATTGAAGAGATAATTAGTAATCTAGGATTTAAGCAAAAATAATTACCCAAAATGGTGTGTTGTTATTGTTCAGTCGCCCAGTGGTGTCTGACTATTTGCTACCCCATGGACTGCAGCACTCTAGGCTTCCCTGTTCTTCACCATCTCCCAGAGTTTGCCTAAGTTCATGTTCATTGCATCAGTGATGCCACTCAGCCATTTGATCCTCTGATGCCCTCTTCTCCTTCTGCCCTCGATCTTACCCAGCATCAGGGACTTTTCCAACAAGTCATCTGTTTGCCTCAGACGACCAAAATACTGGGGCTTCGGCTTCAGGCTTCGGCTTCGTCCTTCCAGTGAATATTCAGGGTTGATCTCCCTTAAGATTGACTGGTTTGATCTCCTTTATGTCCAAGGGATTTTCAGGAGTCTTCTGAAAAAAAAAATGTTGTACGTGGAGCCAAAAAGATAAATATGGAAAAGATATATGGTGGTTGTCTATAAGTTTTAACATATTTTTAATCATAGCTCAAGAAGAAGAATGGAAAGCAAATGAAATAGATGCAAAATTTGGAGATGTTCTAGTTGAGAATTTCACAGAAGTGATGAAATATACCATCCATAGATTCAAAATGCCGGTGAACTCACAGCAGAATAAATAATAAGAAATCCACACTGAAATACATCAAAGTAACATAGCTGGGCATGAACAGCAAAAGGAACATCTTCAAAATACACAGAGATGAAAGGGCAGGTTCCTTTCAAATGAATGCCTGTTATAGATTGTCAGATTATTTTTCAACAAACACAGTAAAAATGAAATAAATCTTTCATTTCAGAATTCCATATTTTGGAAAATAAATTTCAAGAATAACAAGTAAATAAACATGGATGGTCCTAGAGATTATCACATTAAGTGAGGTAAATTAGAAGACAGATATTACATGATATCACTTATATGTGGAATCTAAAAAAGTGATACAAATAAACTTATTTACAAAACAGAAATAGACTTACAGCTATAGAAAGCAAACTTCAGTTTAGTTCAGCGCTCAGTCATGTCCGACTCTTTGCAACCCCATGAAGTGCAGCACAAGCTTCCCAGGCCATCACCAATTCCCAGAGCTTGCTCAAACTGATGTCCATTGAGTCGGTGATGCCATCCAACCATCTCATCCTCTGTCGTCCCCTTCTGCCTTCAACCTTGCCCAGAATCAGGGTCTTTTCCAATGAGTTAATTCTTTGCATCAGGTGGCCAAAGTATTGAAGTTTCAGCTTCAGCATCAGTCCTTCCAATGTATGTTCAGGACTGATTTCCTTTAGGATTGACGGATTGGATCTCCTTGCAGTCCAAGGGACTCTCAAGAGTCTTCCCCAACACCACAATTCAAAAGCATCAATTTTTCGGTGCTCAACTATCTTTATGGTCCAACTTTCACATACATACATGATTAGCGGAAAACCCATAGCTTTGAGTATATGGACCTTTGTGGGCAAAGTAATGTCTCTGCTTTTTAATATGCTGTCTAGTTTGGTCATACCTTTTCTTTCAAACAGCAAGTGTCTTAATTTCATTGCTGCAGTGATTTTTGAGTCCAAGAAAATAAAGTCAGTCACTGTTTCCATTGTTTCCCTGTCTTTTTACCATGAAGTGATGGGACTGGACACCGTAATCTTTGTTTTTTGAATGTTGAGTTTTAAGCTGACTTTTTCACTCTCCTCTTTCACTTTCATGAAGAGGCTCTTTAGTTTCTCTTTACTTTCTGCCATAAGGATGGTGCCATCTGCATATCTGAAGTTATTGATATTTCTTCCAGCAATCTTGATTCCAGTTTGTGCTTCATCCAGACTGGAATTTCACATGATGTAATCCACATATAAGTTAAATAAGCATGGTGACAATATACAGCCTTGACATACTCCTTTCCCAATTTGGAACCAGTCCATTTTTCCATGTTTGGTTCTAATTGTTGCTTCTTGACCTGCATAGAGATTTCATAGGAGGCAAGTAAGGTGGTCTGGTATTCCCATCTGTAAAAATTTTTCAGTTTGTTGTGATCTACATAGTCAAAGACTTTGGTGTAGTCAATAAAGCAGAAGTAGATGTTTTTCTGGAACTCTCTTGCTTTTTTTGTGATCCAAGAGATGTTGGCAAGTTGACCTCTGGTTCCTTTGCCTTTTATAAATCCAGCTTGAACATCTGAAAGTTCTTGATTCACATACTATTGAAGCCTAGCTTGGAGAATTTTGAATATTACTTGGCTAGCATGTAAGATGAACACAATTGTGCAGTAGTGTGAACATTCTTTGGCATTGCCTTTCTTTGGGATTGAAATGAAAACTGACCTTTTGCAGTCCTGTGGCCACTGCTGAGTTTTCCAAACTTGCTAGCATATTGAGTGCAGCACTTTCACAGCATCATCTTTTAGGATTTGAAATAGCTCAACTGGAATTCCATCACCTCCACTAGCTTTGTTCATAGTGATGTTCCCTAAGGCCCACTTGACTTCACATTCCAGGAGGTCTGGCTCTAGGTCAGTGATCACACCATCGTGATTATCTGGGTTGTGAAGATCTTTTTTGTACAGTTCTTCTATGTATTCTTGACACCTCTTCTTAATATCTTCTGCTTCTGTTAGGTCCATACCCTTTCTGTCCTTTATTGAGTCCATCTTTGCATGAAAATTTCCCTTGGTATTTCTAATTTTCTTGAAGAGATCTCTAGTCTTTCCCATTCTATTGTTTTCCTCCATTTCTTTGCATTGATCACTGAAGAAGGCTTTCTTTTCTCTCCTTGCTATTCTTTGGAACTCTGCATTCAAATGGGTATATCTTTCCTTTTCTCCTTTGCCTTTCACTTCTCTTCTTTACACAGCTATTTGTAAGGCCTCCTCAGACAACTATTTTGCTTTTTTCATTTCTTTTTTTGAGGATGGTCTTGATCACTGCCTGCTGTACAATGTCATTAACCTCTGTCCATAGTTCATCAGGCACTCTGTCTATCAGATCTAATCCTTTGAATCTACTTGTCATTTCCACTGTATAATCTTAAGGGAATTGATTTAGGTCATACCTGAAAGGTTTAGTGGTTTTCCCTACTTTCTTCAGTTTAAGTCTGAATTTGGCAATAAGGAGTCATGATCTGAGCCATAGTCAGCTCCCAGTCTTGTTTTTGTTGATTGCATAGAGCTTCTCCATCTTCAACTGGAATATAATCAATCTGATTTTGGTATTGAACATTAGGTGATGTCCACGTGTAGAGTTGTCTCTTTTGTTGTTAAACATAAGAAAGCAAACTTATGTTTACCCAAGTGAAAAAGGAAGCGGGAAAGGCACAACTTTTACAAGAATGACATAGCCCGAGTACAGGACATAAACTGATTAGAACCAAAGAGGTTCAAGATGGTGGACCAAGTAGACTTCCACTAGAACTTGAGCCTCAGTTTGCACTCATTGTAACATATCAGAAGGCTAAATGACACACCTACAGGTGCCATGCCAGTTCCAAGGCCAACCATAAAGGTCAAAACCTGAACAGTGGCCCAATTTCTGGATATCTCCACCCTTTCCCCATAATAGCTGGAAGGTTCCTCTCAGTCATTGGCTTACAAATTACTCACCCATACAAAAACTGGAAACCCCATACTTTGGGGCCACACTCACCTTCTGAGGTGGCCCACACTCTGTCTGCAGATTTTGTTTCTCACTTCTTACTTATCACTCTGTCTCTCACTGAATTCTTTCTGTGATGAGATATCAAAAACTTGAGCTTCATCAAGGCCTGAGACCAGGTGTGATCTCAGCTAGAAGAATCTGGGTTCATGTCTCAATCTAGGCTGCAGAGTTCCAAAAGGAGAAAGTGGGATGGGAGGAGAAGAGATAAATTAGGAGTTTAATACACACACTCTACTTTGTTTAAAATAAATAACAAAGATCTACTGTACAGCACAGGTAATGTATTCAGTATCTTGTAATAGCCTACAATGGAAAAGAATCTGAAAAAAGAAATATTTATTAATACATATGCAAATGAATCACTTTGTTATACATGAGAAAATAATCCAACATTGTAAAGGAACTATACTTCAATTAAAAATTGGTTAGTAATAAAAGAATACAGAGTAAATAAAAATGGAAAGAAAGAGGGAAAACAATAAAAACTGAGTTGGTTAGAGTAGACTCTTACTTCAGGTAAAGAAGACTTATTTCAGGTAGGATAGTGAGCTCAGATGGAGAGTTTGAGAAATAAGAAAAGAGCAAAGCAAAAAGTAAATGTGGGTAAATCTGAGTCAGGGGCTCTCAGCATCAGCACTATGGGCATTTTGAGTTGGACATTCTTTGTTGGGAGGAGTTGCTCTGTTCATTATAAGATGTTTGGCACTATCTTTGTTCTCTACCCACTAGCTGCCAGCCAGGAGTATCTCTTACATCTACCAATGCCTCTGTTACGAAAATCAATAACCATCACTAGACAGTGATAAATGTTCCCTAGTAGGCAAATAGCCTCTGCAGAGAACAACTGATTTAAATAAATATTCACTTATAAAACAATAGTACATAAGCTTTTGTGGTTGAAAAAGATTGAGTTAAGGCAGTCAACACCAATCTATAAATCAGGAAAGGAGAAGGGATCTGGCAGAAGAGGAAAAAATAAAAATAACAAGAATACACAAAGGAAAGGATGGGAGGAGAGAAAAAGCAACACACAGCAGACAGGAGACACAGAAAACACCAATTAAAATGGGAGATTTAAAGCATAAATAAACCAGTAATTACATTCAAGGAAAATGGAACAAATGATCCTCTTCAGGGCAATACTCTACAGATCTGATAGGGTAGTAAAATTCTAATTGCATGCTGCTAATGAGTAACACATCTAAAGCCAAAGGACATGGGCAATTTGAAAGAAGAAGGGGAAGAAAAGATGTATCTTGAATAAAAAAAACAAAGAAAGTTGGCGTAACAAATATCAGAGAAAACTTTTCCTAACCATAATGAATTAGTCAACACGTCCACCTTGATTGCTTCACATCTGTGATGCAATGGAAAGAGTCAACCTTTTGTTGGCCTTTCTTGGTGTGTTTGTTGGGTTTGTTTTGCACATGTAAATCCAGAAAAGAAGAATTGCAAGAGAACAACAGGGCCACACTATAGCCAGGAGCAAAACTGATAACAATGAGGAACAGGTTTGATGCCAAAAACAGGCTGGCTTTCATCTTACTGACAGAAAAAATAACATTCTAGACAGTATATGTTGAAAGTCTTTTAATGAGAAAGCAGGGCCCCTGGTTTGTATTGAAAACTTTGTTAATTAAAAAAAAAATACAAAGCTGCGTTAACGAGATTTTGATGACTCTAGAGTTATGATGTTTCCCTTGGTTCTTAGCTCTGCAATTCTCTCTTTCACACACACGGATAAACAAGAACCAGCATATGGAGACATTTTGTACTCCCTTAGAAGGAAATCTGAACCTGTTTAAAAAATTGTTTAGCATAACCCTGCAGAATCATCTGCTTAATTTTATTTATTTTGGCAAAGACGCTGTCACAGATGTTCACTATTACACAACGAAAAGGCGCTCAGAGCGTAGTAGATGGCTTCAAGTGGAGAGGAGGGGTTGTGCGTAAAACGAAGAACCCCAGTAAAATTTATAAGGGAGTGGATGTGTGACCTGGTCATGAGTTAGTAAGTGTATATTAGCAACTTTAGGAGTCTGGTTTTCTTTCAGAACACTGAAGTAAATTCAGTTAACCCTATTAGAAGCTGTTGAGATAATCAAGCCATGGTCTTAATGGAAGGGGATTGGAATTGCACCTAGGTAAAAAAGCCTTCAAAGGGAGGTTTTGGAGGATCTGGGGAAGATAAACTGTCCAGGCTGCTCTTTTATCACTTTCTCATGCCAGCGTAGCTTCTCTTCAACCTGGGGAATTTAGACCTTGAGGTTAGTGTCTCTTCACACGGGAATTCTGCGTGACCTTGTCAACTCTCAGAGCAGTAGGATAAACGGCCCAGATCGCTCAGGAATGGCCATGTTTTTAAAATTCTATAAATAGCCTCTGTGGTTAATTATTAAGCTCTCAAGGCTGTCTAGTAAGTGAACAATGAAACGACCAACCTGAGAAAGCTAATTCCTGCAGTTTCAAAGCCTCTGAAGTTTGGATCAGCTTCCTTCCTCACCCTGGTTATTGACAGAGTAGCCCCTTCTCTTCCTGTATTACTGAAAGTGGACGTTGCTTTTTATATCTTCACATTACTAGTATTGTCAATAAAAGCTCTGTATATACAGGCAGCATCTCAATTCAGTGAATGTATCAAAATTACTTTCCTACATATACATACAATTTTAATGAAGACCTAGTCTTCAGAAGGAATCATTTGGAATTGACACGTTATATGATAAATTTGTGACTTTGTTAAATGCAATTTCAGTTGTATATTCTATATTTTCTTCTGATTTTACTAACAAATGCCTTCTTTGTTGTAAACATTAGCTCTTGAGTCCCTAAATGCTGTTGAAAGTGTTACAAACTCCTTGGACCTTCATCCGCTTCAAAACTTCCCAAATCTCTATTCAATATTTTGTAAAAGCCTATTACACTTCAAGACTATTATTCAGCTACAATAATCCAAGAATGATAATACTAAAACAACAATTTCTTTGTTTAAGAGGCTTGCTCCTACATAGCAGGGTTGGTGAAAGCATACATTAAAATTCACCGTAACTAGATTAGGCAACCACCGTTACTATAGGCAACCTGCCAGGACACATTACGCTTGTTATATGGAACCAGCCATTACAATGGTTTTCATTTAGATGGATTCTGCTTCTGGGGCCAAAAATATGTTTAAGCTCAAGGAAATATTCACTATGCAGTATGAATAGGTTCTGCACATGGTTACCATGCTCATTTTATCATTTGATTCTCCTTTCTCATATTTATCCTGGGACTAAAATTGTGTTGGCCTTTCTCACCAAAGATGATACATTCTTTTATGTTTTTACTCTGAGTTGTGTTTCCAGAAATGGTGACTGCGACCAAGTTAGTTCTGCTGTTATCACACTACATGAAAGGCACTCATGTCTTACATAAAGAAATACTTTAATTGTTAAGTGTGTTTAACAGCCCTGATACTTTGCTCCTATTTATCTTCTGGAACATGGCTATTTTGTTGTTTAATATTCTCAGAGAATGAAAGCACTCTTGCATATGTAAGTTTGAATATTATCAGATTGACAATATTTGGTATCATCAATATTATAAAATATCACCAGGAGCCATCGGTAATATGAACAATAATATTCAAAGTCTTTGATAGAAGGCATTTTTATAATCAAATTTTGATAGATAAGGTGCATGAGACTCAGAGAATATTGCTAATATTTTAAATCTATGTATTTAAGTAACAAAGGCAATAAGATACACATGGAAAGAAGATAAAAATAGGTTGAGATTTGTATTTGTATGATATTGTTTCCTAGAGTTTCCCTGGTGGCTCAGTGGTAAAGAACTCACCTGCCAATGCAGGAGATGAGGGTTCAACACCGGTCAGGAAGATCCTTTGGAAAGGAAATGGCAACCTGCTCCAGTAATCTTGTCTGGGGAATTTTAATTAGAGGATCATTGTTTTAGTGTGTGTTGGTTTCTGCTGGACAACAGTGTGAATCAGTTATAAGTATACATATATCCTTTCTTCTTGAGCCTTACTCTCATGCCACACCCCCCTACCCCCAACACCATTCCAGTCCTCTAGGTCATCACAGGAGGCAAAAAATTTAGAACAGGATGTGCTAACAAAGGTCAAAAATGAATTAAAAAAAAATTAAAAAAAAAGGGGCCTGGCACGCTGCAGTGCATGGAATCACAGAGTCAGATATGACTTCATGACTGAGCACACACACATGGATATTGTTTCTTGACATTTAGATGAATTTGCTGAATGTACATAGGATCCTTCGTTAGTTTCAGGCTCTATTCTTGGCAATGGAGGTAAAAAGATTCAGCCTCCAAGGGTCAACAGGCTAGTAAGAAAGTTAGCCACTCTCCTGGGTTCATTTCATGTATATGGCTGAAAGAACTTAAACTTCTGGAAAGCAGAAATTGTCGTCTGTTTTGTTCACTGACCTGAGCATATATAAATTACCCTTGTAGTTAATAGATTGTTGATGAGTAAAAGAACCTACTCTATTAAACCATAGTATTTGTTATACTGCAGATGTCACTGAGTTTGTTCCTGGGAGCCACGAGGTTGACCACTGAGAAAGGCATACCCCACTTATCAGGTTTGCTCCATTGAAGGAAGCATTTGGCATTTATTTGACTTGCTTGGGATTTTTAAACATTTTAACAGGCCTTTTGATTAGCATTTCTAAGAGATTATAGACTCTGGGCATAATATACCTTACTAGATAAATAAACTTTTAATCTTGCTATTGCTATTCAAAGTCAACCTCATTAAAATTATGTTCCTATTTTTCACAATTTAAGACAACATGTAGACTCAAAAATTAGTCATGCAGTAACCTCCAGCAGAACATCTGCATAGCGTGCCGAAGGGAGGAGGCAAGAGAGACACAAAATACGCCCTGGAATATGTCAGGATGTCCACAGCACAATACTCTGCTAAATGAAAACATTCCAGAGAACGATTATGCTGTGCCATGTTCAAAATAAGAGGGAAACAAGCAAGACAGGCTAAAGGGATAACTTAAAGCTTTTTCTTTTTTCACCACTATCCTTCTGGGAAAATGCAAAGCACAGACCATAATGGCCAAATCAAAATCATAGTAGTGACTCATCATACAGCATGAATATGCATAGTAAGCACAGAATATTATTTCCAACATTTGCACTGTATTTAAGGAGTAGAGGCAATGGATTTTTTTTTTTTACATTTTATTTAAAAAATTTTAATTAGAGGATCATTGTTTTAGTGTGTGTTGGTTTCTGCTGGACAACAGTGTGAATCAGTTATAAGTATACATATATCCTTTCTTCTTGAGCCTTCCTCTCATGCCACACAGCCCCCCCCCCACAACCCCCCACACCATTCCAGTCCTCTAGGTCATCACAGGAGGCAATAGATTTAGAACAGGATGTGCTAACAAAGGTCAAAAATGAATTAAAAAAAATGACACACATTACATAACAAGGGAGGTTAACTTTGCTTTAAAACTCCAGAGATGCATTAGAAATGCTTGCAGATTGAGAGGTAAAATAGGACTCTCTTAATTACTCTAATGTGGGGGTACAACTCTGCTGATAGCCCATGAATAATCGTTTTCTAGCTGTTAAACATTCAAGAATAACTCATGCAGTGGGCCATAAAAACTGCTCATCAGTGAATTCTGTCTCCATTAGCTATGCTCAAGAATGTTCCGAAGTTTGGAAAAATATCACTCTGTATTGGGTATATTTCATTATTCCTCTGACAAGTTTATTTAATTGAGTTCCACCCCTCCCCCTCATCTCACTTCTTGCTCACACATGGAGTTCCCACCTCTTTCTCTCAGCTTTATCACACAATTAAATTATGGTTTATGTCTCTTTAAGAAATTTAAGATGCCATCCATTTGCCATTTCTTATTCACACTGAGATGATTTGACAGCAAAAGACACCATTAAGGAAAACCTATTCTATTTTCTTAAAAAAAAAATCAGCTTAACGTTGATACTATAAAAATAAAATAATGTATTTAAAGCATGTTACAGTGAGTGAGAAGAGTGGAACCCCACCTGTCAGGCTTGCTTCATCAGATACAAAGCCAGTAAGTGTTTCATGATTTTTGTCAATGTCATTGAAGTCTAAGAACCTGTCCTAAGTAGTAACTTGAATAGAGTTGTCAGATATAGCCAATAAAAATAGGGGGTGCCCAGTTAACTTTGAATTTCAGATGAGCAAAGAATCTTTTTTAGTGTAAGTATGTCCCAAGTATTGCATAGTGTCCCAAGTATTGCCTGAGACACACTTATCCTGAAAAACTGCTCATCATTTATATGAAATCTAAAGTGAATGAGGTGCCCTGTGTTTTGTGTGACAACCCAGGACTGAAACACACAATGGAAGAGGCTGTTCTCAGTAATTGTCATCAGATTATTCCTTGGAAAGAGGAATAAAATACCACACGTGAGAGGGTTTGTAGTATGATCAGGCCAGTACTATGGCAGATGAATTGAAACAAAGCTGGGTTCTCCATGGAGAAACTGTCTACAGAGCTCAGTTTGCCCTAGTGAAGGTGTGCATGCAACGAGGTTTGAATATAAGAAGTTATTTTATTCAGCAAATTTGTCAAGCATATAGACAGCTTGTGGTATTTCCTATGGAAAAAAAAGAATAGAACTAAGATGCATGCATGGCCCACATAAACCAACAACGTGATGGTATTCAGTACATGTCAGTTTATAAATAAACACATTGCCCCATTTCCTTTTGATTTGTATAAGCCTCTGTATGATACAACTGCCCATCTGCATGGAAATGTAGGATGTAATATTGCTTCTGAATTTCTTGAATTTCTAGAACTTTTATAAACTGTATCATATTATTCCTTTCTTTCTTATATCCTGTCTTAGATGATTTTGATCTGACTATTGCACATGTATCAACTGCCTCACAAATAAAGTAAAATTTTGAAAATTATTTTGCTTCCCCTTAATAACTTGTGGAATTTACTTTATCAAATAAAGAATAAGTCCTGAAAAAGATTTCAATTTGTTTGGAAATTTACTCAAAAACTGTTAAGGGAATTGATAAGTCCATTAATATTCTAAGTATTCCTGTGAGAAGAACAAAAAGCAATCATGGATAATCAAGAGAGATTTTCCTTTTATTATTCATCTTTAATTTTGTATTTAGAAGGAATAATACACATTCTTTATAAGTTGGCCTTTTAGAGGAGTCTGGAACACAGTAAGTAGATGAAAACCGGCAGGTATTAAATGAGTTAATCTATAATGATGATCCATGTTAATTATTTTTTATTTTAATGACCTCAGCAGTAATTTAAATACCCAAAGCAAAAAAGCTTTACCACCATGAAGAGTTATCTTACAATCCCAGTAATAACCTACTGAAATCAACATAAGTTATGTAGAATGTATTTTGTGTAGATCCCTCATCACATGCTTTGTTTAGTGACTTTCCTATAAAATCGGCAAATAACCATGTATTTTTTTTTCCCCATTTGGCCCTGATCACCATATCTTCACTAGTTTATTTTGTCCTGCTTCTAATCAAATACTGAATTTTCTTTAGAAAGTAGCTCATATTTAATGTTTTCTTCTGGGCAAATTTCATCCTATTCATCGTCCTTTGACCCGAATAACTGTTTAACGATAGGATCATTAATAAACTGACTTCACATTTCATAAATCATTCATTAATTTTGTATCTAAATTTATTTTTGTGAGAGGGACCAAAATGCCACCTATGTTGATTAAGGCTAAATTAAAATCGAGAACAGCTAGAAACTTGGGAAAACATTTTGGGGGAAGCTTTGGATCCAAACACAAACCCAAAGGAGATAAATCCTTTGCTGTGGTTTTAAGTAGTGTGGCGCCAGAGCAGCATGATAAATGTGCTGACATTTACAGAGGCCCCAATTAGAGCCAAGATATCTTAATGCACTCTTTGGCATCTCAGAGCACACATACTGTATATGAAGGACTTGGAGATTTATAGTGTGAAAGCAGGCTACCATATGCACCACAGATCTTTCTTAGCACTTCCCTCGTGTATTTGTACAGACACGCTCTTTTGTTTTGATCATTCCTTCCTTAACTATTTGTGGACTATGTATTGTTTTTCTTTTTTTCCCCAAAAAAAAATTTCTCATGGATTTTCTTCTCATTCTAATCTTCAATATCCATTTGAAATTGAATAGGGACAGGTATTTATGTCTATTTTACTACTCATAACAGGAGTTCTTGTATGTTATTAACCTACCTATGGTATTCTTCCCCACTGAATTGAGCTGTTTTTGAGGGAGGGTGGATAGGGAATGTGGGGAAAACATATATGTTACTTTTTTTGTTTGTTTGTTTTGCTCTATATTATATTGTTCATTTATGTTATATATAATAACAAAAATGTTATATTTATCATTGCAGTAATTTTCACTAAGCAATGTACTGCTTAAAGAAGAATATAGATTGAGTAACATGAAGAATGGTGCTTCCCAGGTGGCTCTGTGATAAAGAATTCACCTACCAATGCAGGAGATGCAGGTTCAATCCCTGAATCAGGAAAATCTCCCAGAGAAGGGAATGTCAACCCACTCCAGTATTCTTGCCTGGAAAATCCCACAGATGGAGGACTCTGGTGGGCTACAGTCCAGGGGATTGCCAAGAGTTGGACACAACTGAATGACTGAGCAAACAGATACAGAATAACTTTTGCAAACCACTAAGATGTATGATAATCATTTCAGTTAAAAAGCACTCGCAAACATAAAATGATTGAAAACCTAGAGATTATTTCTGAATTGACAAATTTAGAATTTGATATGACAACCAATCAGAGTACATGCCAATTTCTATTGAGTACTTTAGATGTTAGAAATGTCATTCGTTGAGGAAAGCCATTTCAATATGGATGTCACTTAATTTTTTAAAATGCTTTTACAATGAATAAAATCATAGTGTGTGTGCACGCAAGCGAGTGCGTGTGTGTGTTTGCTCAGTCACCACTTCAGTTGTGTCCAATTAATTGCAACCCCACCAATGACTGTAGCCCACCAGACTCCTCTTTCCATGGGATTTTCCTGGCAAGAATACTGGAGTGGATTGCCATGACCTCTTCCAGGGGATCTTCCTAACCCAAGAATAGAACCCATGTCTCCTGCATTGCAGGAGGATTCTTTACCCACTGAGTCACCCAGGAAGTCCATAAAGTCATATTGAATTAAAGCTACTTTTTAAAATCTGTAATATATTGAACTTGTGTGGACTGGATAAGATATCCCTTTTAAATCTGAATGGACAGTATTTATTTAAATTTATTGCAACATGCTACCTTGAGAAAACTTCTTTTATGAGTGGCTTCACAAGGACTCCTTGCATTATATTTTTTATATTTTCAGATTTTATGAAATTCTATGATTTCTTAAAGTTATTTCTATAATGATAACTGCATTGGAAATTATTTTTTTTATTATTTATCAAGTTGCAAAACTCCTAACATTTTGGAAATGAATAAGACATGAAATCATGGGCATTCTGGGTGGCTCAGTGGTAAAGAATTCACCTTCCAATGCAGGAGACCAGGTGATGTGGGTTTGATCCCTGAGTTGGGAAGATCCCCTGGAGAAGGAAATGGTGACCTTCTCCAGTATTCTTGCCTGGGGAATCCTGTAGACAGAGGAGCCTGGTGGGATACTGTTCAGAGGGTTGCAAAGAGTTAGACATGCCTGAGCAACTGAGCACAAAACATAAAATCAAATTAATGAAAGTTACAGATGTAATTAATGTTGCATAAATGAACCAGTCATATTTGATAATCTTAAATTTTCTTCTTTCAGTTGAGCTGATATTTCATCAAAATAATTCCATGTTCTTGTTCACTGCAATTTACTACTCATTTACACCATGTGGTATTAATAATTGTTGTGATATAATCCAAAATTAGTGCTTTACATCTTTTCAAAGTAGAAAAAGAATTTAAGGAATATTGCCATGCAATTTAAATGTAGATTCCTTCTAGATTTTAATTTTTTCTTCAAGGTTTTACATTTGTCTTACCTACACCTAAAACCAACAATAATCCTTTTAGAAATTCATTTTAATGAATTTCTCTAATTTTTATATTTTTTCATTGTTTTGAATAGTTTTCTCTATTCAGCTGTTTTCTGTAAAAAGTCTTTTTAACAGTTATATTTACTCTGTTCATGGATATATTAATTAATCTATATAATTAAAATAACAGACATATATAGAATAAGTAAGTTTAAGGAAAACATAATCAACTTAGAAGTTAAGATTCAAATGGCGAGGGTGTTAGTGTACAAGCCAACCATCGAAGGATGTTTTATAGGAGAGATCAGATCAGATCAGTCACTCAGTCGTGTCTGACTCTTTGCAATCCCATGAATCGCAGCACGCCAGGCCTCCCTGTCCATCACCAACTCCTGGAGTTCACTGAGACTCACGTCCATCGAGTCAGTGATGCATACAGCCATCTCATCCTCTGTCTTCCCCTTCTCCTCTTGCCTCCAATCTCTCCCAGCATCAGAGTCTTTTCCAATGAGTCAGCTCTTAGCATGAGGTGGCCAAAGTACTGGAGTTTCAGCTTTAGCGTCATTCCTTTCAAAGAAATCCCAGGGCTGCTCTCCTTCAGAATGGACTGGTTGGAACTGACTGTGGCTCAGACCATGAACTCCTTATTGCCAAATTCAGACTTAAATTGAAGAAAGTAGGGAAAACCACTAGACCATTCAGGTATGACCTAAATTAAATCCCTTATGATTATACAGTGGAAGTGAGAAATAGATTTAAGGGCCTAGATCTGATAGATAGAGTGCCTGATGAACTACGGAATGATGTTCGTGACATTGTACAGGAGACAGGGATCAAGACCATCCTCATGGAAAAGAAATAGGAAAGATAAAGAGGTATAAGCAAACTAGTTAAGGGAAGTTCTATTAAGAGAGCTTCTGTTGAACTGAAAAATATGCATAAGAAAATAAAATGTCACTTTCTAAGAGTAAATAATATTTTTTATATTTCTTGTCAGAAGTATACAGCTGTACTCTGTTGATAGTTATCATCTTTGTTCTACCAGGCAATAGGCTAAATAATTTATTTTATTTAAATATCAAGACAAATGGATATGGTTTAGGAATGCCAGTTTGAAACTTAATCAAACAAGTTAAAGTGGCTGTGAATGATATTTATTTCCTAGAGCAAATTAGGAATTTTTCGACTGCGCTATTTCTTAGTAACCCTCATATCTCCCAAAATCATCAATATACTTTGGTTTAGTAGAGCAAATAAAAAAATCACTTTGTCTATTATTGTAATAATATATTGTTATTAGATTATATCAAATAATCATTAACCTCATGAGGAAATTGGGATGAGCCTGGTGGTTCAGGGATTAAAACTTGGCCTTCTAATGCCAATGGTGTGGCTTCAATCTCTGGTGGGGGAACTAATATCACACGTGCCTCATGACCAAAAAACCAAAACATAAACAGAAGCAATACTGTAGCAAGTTTGATCAAGACTTTAAAAATGCTCCATATCGGGAAAATATCATTTAAAAAATTACAAGGAAATATTGGCAAGGATTTTAATATATCTGAGTCAGTTAAGTAAGTTCTTGTTATCAAAAAATTGGAAATGCATAGAATAGCATAAAGAACAAAATAAAAAGGGTTACTTATGATATCATCATCCAGTTTTAAAAATGATTACAATTTTGGTGCCTGGTTTTTTGGTCATTTCTGCATCTGCGTAGGTGTGTTAGCAAAACATGATTATGCTATGCAGACAGTCTTGCTACATCACACTTATCATTGTTTGGTGTGGGATGAGAACCTGTTTCAGGACTGTACAATGTTTAAAAGCTCAGGCTTCTGGAATCTGACTGCCTGATAAATGACACTCTGGTTCCATTTCTTTTTAGCTGTGTGGCCTGAGAAGACCAGCATGAGAATAATAGTAATATCTAACTTATAGACTTAAGTGGGGGTAATCCGTATGAAGTGTTTGGTTCAAGAAATATTAAACTTTTTTTCTTTGCTACTTATTGAGCTATATTTTTAAATGTTTTAGTTAACAAACACACAGATGTTTCATAGAAAATTTTTTTATAAATTAGAGGAATATACCTATTTTGTTCCACTGATTTTCTAAGGATTATGATTATTCCACTTTGTTATGTTCATTTCAGTTCAATTCAGTTGCTCAGTCTTTTCCAGCTCTTTGCAACTCCATGGACTGTAGCACGCCAGGCTTCCCTGTCCATCACGAATTCCCAGAGCTTGCTCAAACTCATATCCATTAGTTGGTGATGCCATCCAACCATCTCATCCTCTGTCGACCCCTTCTTCTCTTGCCTTCAATCTTTCCCAGCATCAGGGTCTTTTCCAATGAGTCATTTCTTCACATTAGGTGGCCAAAGTATTGGAGTTTCAGCTTCAGCATCAGTCCTTCCAATGAATATTCAGGACTGATTAACTTTAGGATTGACTGGTTTGATCTCCCTGCTGTCCAAGGGACTCTCAAGAGTCTTCTCCAACAACACAGTTCAAAAGTATCAATTTATCAGTGCTCAGCTTTCTTTATAGTCCAGCTCTCACGTCCATACATGACTACTGGAAAAACCATAACTTTGACTAGATGGACCTTTGTTGGTAAAGTAATGTCTCTGCTTTTTAATATGCTGTCTAGAGTTGTCATAGCTTTTCTTCCAAGGAGCAGAGTTTTTCAATTTCATGGCTATAGTTACCATCTGCAGTGACTGTGGAGCCCAAGAAAATAAGGTCTGTCACTGTTTCCATTGTTTCCCCATCTATTTGCCATGAAGTTATAGGATGCCACTTCATGAAGTGGATGCCACATGGATTCACTTGCCACATGGATGAAGGACCGGATGCCAAGATCTTAATTTTTTGAATGTTGAGTTTTAAGCCAACTTTTTCACTCTCCTCTTTCACTTTCATCAAAAGGCAATTAAATCATGAAAGGAGAAATTTCACAGTAAAGAGAAAAACAGAAGTCTTACCAACTGAAATAAGAAAAGGTTTATGAAAAAAATAAATTATACATATTTAATTTTATTATATTATACATATTATATTACGTACTATTATATATCCTCCATTTGGGGGCTTCCCAGGTAGCTCAGATGGTAAAGAACCTCCCTGCAGTGCGGGAGATCCCATGCAGAAGGGAATGGCAACCCACTCCCAGTATTTTTGCCTGGAGAATTCCATGGTCAGAGGAGCCTGGCGGGCTACAGTCCATAGAGTCACAAGGAGTTAGATATGACTGAGCGACTAGTACACACACATCCTCCACTTAAGTGGAATGAGTTTCTTCTAGTAGTGTTAGTCCTTCAGTCGTGTCCAACTCTGTGATCCCACGGACTGTAGCCCAGCAGGCTCCTCTGTCCATGGGATTCTCCAGGCAAGAACACTGGAGTGGATTGCCATTCCCTTCTCCAGAGGATCTTCCTGACCCAGTGATCGGACCCAGGTCTCCTGTGTTGCAGTCAGATTCTTTACTGTTTGAGCTATAGGGAAGACTTTCTTCTATATTACACTTATTCTTCTTAAAGGATTGCATTTTTCCTTGGGGCAAAAGAGATTATATCTTTGAGACTTTATAATCTGAATATTCAGAATGTGATCAAGGTTTTCAACTGGCTACTAAGCCTATTTTGATAGAATATGTAACAGGTTAATGAGGCATAAAGCATCATTTAGAATTATCGTTCCTGGTCTAACACAGTGGTTAATATTTTACGGACTTAAATGTTTTTCCTGTTCACGCTTATTGAGTCCCTTAAATCCCACGATTCAAAGAATTAATTAACTGAAAGAGTTCCTGTTTGCAAACACGCCACTTCTGGGAATCAATGACTTTGCCGTGAAATCTGTTATTTTTTACGCTGACTAGTATTACTGAATCAGGATGAATCATACAAAATTCATTAATTTTTAAATGTCTTTAATGTCCTGTGAAACTGGGAAAGTCTATTTTTGTCTGTGATCACACAGTGAAATCTTCTTGGTGAGAAGTGAGTCTGTGGGTATCATGACAAATGATGATTTTCAATTTCTTCTCACTCTGAAAGATCATAATTGAGCTTGTGATTTGCAAAGACATCTTTCCCTTTCCAGTTGATTATTCCTTCCAATTTCTTCAGTTCTGGGGCCTCTTCTTTCAAAAGTCCCTTTTCTCAAATGTTTTCTGAAATAAAACAGATCTAGAAGCATTATAGAAGTATTATTATTAAGCATTGCAAACTGTAATATCCTTGACTGTGTTGATTAATGTTCAAAGATCCAAGCAGTATTCTCTCATTTGCTTACAAAATTTTTAGTTTGGAAAGCTGATGTGGGCTTACTGTGATTAAAAGTCCAAAAATCTCTGAAGCAGTAATGAGCAGAGAAGGGATTTCAGAGAAAAAGCAGTTGATTACCAGTATGCCTCTGTCTTTGATTAATACTCTTCTAAATGATACGAGTCTTGAAAGCAGAGACATTTTTTCTTTGAATTCTGAACATGCTGTCTAACCCATAATATTAGCTTGATAAATAATTGCTGGATACATGGATGAGAAAATATATTCATTTTCTAATCCAACTTTCCACTGGAATAAGAAATTCTTTTAATATCTTGACAAACAAATATCTAATTATATTTAGATTTAGAGTCATGAAACTTACCATTCCACAATTTGTTCATTTTGCCTCTGGGTAGAATCTTCTCTCTTCACTATTTTTTGGGAGATCTTAAGCAAGGAATTTAAATGCTTCAAGAGTTATTTTCATTAAATGTACATTTATTATATGACTGCAATGTTGACTTCAACATTCTTAAAAGAACTATATTATTTAACACATAGGAAAAATTCTAGTGTCACTTTGGGCTCATCATTTGTGCTCAGTATATTGTAATTCAAATTCAAATGGATTTATTTCAATCAGTTGCCTAAAACAAATGTTCGTATTTGGATCATGCCATTCTTATACAACTTATTTTTTTCCTAGACTTTTCATTTGACTTTGTTGTTATTGAGTAAAAGGGACATATGTCTTTAATTTTTAAAAACCAGCAGGTGATTCTTATTCATACAATTTGGGTAATGAGTCATCATTTTCTTTCTAAAGAAATTTTTGGTAAAGTAAATTTTTGCATATTACCTTCCTGCTCAAATTATTCTGTGATTTCCTTTCATATTGCTCTCCAGTTGGGTTCATTCTCTCAGATCCATCCATGACTTCTTTTTTGCTTCCTATTTTGGTTTTCTGGATTATAAATTCAAATTAAAAAAAAAATTCACAAGTGACACTACCTTGTAGTCTAACATGTTTTCTTTTTAAATTCCTTTCGTATTTAGTTGAAAAGTTTCCTATATAGAGCGCTTTAAGTAAATATATTTTATGAAATATTTAATTTTTTCTGGTATATTATGCTATAATAGGAAATCTGATCCTTTTTCTTTTGTAGTTTATTTTTTTCCCATTGAAAACATTTTTTATGATTTTTCTTTTTATACTTTGAATCCTGAAATTTTACAATTCGCTCTTTCAGTTTGTATCTCTTCATTTTTCTAGCACTTGTGGAGTCCTTCAATTTGAGTCTTCTTAAAGATATGTTTTGCATTATCTCTGTGATTATTTGTACCTATCAACTGTCTCTCTTCTTTCTTTCTGGACCTCCAAGGGTCTTTGACATTCTGGAAATAGCTGAATGGCATTAGACTTTTAAAATATTTTCCATTTCTTTTCCATTGCTTCTCTGATGGTTCAGTTGTTAAAGAATCCTCCTGCAATGCAGGAGACCCATGTTCAACTCCTGAGTCTGGAAGATCCCCTGGAGAAGGGAAAGGCCATCCACTCCAGTATTCTTGGGCTTCCCTCGTGGCTCAGCTGGTAAAGAATCTACCTGCAATGCAGGAGATCTGGGTTCGATCCCTGGGTTGGGAAGGCTACTCACTCCAGTATTCTGGGCTGGAGAATTCCATGGACTGTATAGTCGGACACAACTGAGCCACTTTCACATTTTGTATTCTGAAAGATATCCTTGTGTTTATCTTCCAGACTATTAAACTAGGATTGTCCATTGTATTAGGTTTTCTTATTGATTCCTTCCAATTTATATTAGTAATCATAGTTTTAATTTCCAAAAATGCTTTGCCATTTATTTTTATATATTTATTTATATTTTAAGGGCAGCTTGTTCATATTTTAGGCAGGCAACAACTTCCAAATCTCTCTGAGGTTACTAACATGGATTTTTTTTTTTTTTATTCTTACTGTTTGCGTTTTTCCATTTCTCCTGTGATGATTGATTTTCTCTGTTTTGATTTTATAACTGCTGAATCTCAGTGTATCACTCACCAATACTGACAAATTAGCTGCTAAGCTGATGAATCTCTTTGCAGTTTTGCAGATTCATAGATCTGTTACCCTAAAGGCCCTTCTTATGTGGACAGAGGGCTTCCCTGATAGCTCAGTTGGTAAAGAATCTGCCTAAAATGCTGGAGACCCTGGCTCAATTCCTGGATTGGGAAGATCCCCTGGAGAAGGGAACAGCTACCCACGAAAGTATTCTGATCTGGAGAATTTCACAGACTGTGTAGTCCACAGGGTCACAAAAAGTCAGACATGACTGAGCAACTTTCACTTTCACGTGGACAGAAGGCTGACTGTGAACCAGCGCAATTGCCAGGCAAGCCTTTCTTTACGTTAAATTCACTCTTTTTTTTTTTTTTTTTTAGGGTTGTAAATTAACGCATCTTTTATTTATTTATTTTATTTTTATATTTTTATTTTTTATTATTTTTTTAAAATTTTATTTTATTTTTTAACTTTACAATATTGTATTAGTTTTGCCAAATATCAAAATGAATCCACCACAGGTATACATGTGTTCCCCATCCTGAACCCTCCTCCCTCCTCCCTCCCCATACCATCCCTCTGGGTCATCCCAAGCATCCAGTATCGTGCATCAAACCTGGACTGGCGACTCGTTCCATATATGATATTATACAGTAGACACGCTGACAATGACAATAGGGTGGAAGGACTTTACTTTAGGGATGAAGTATGTTGATTTATTTGTTCTGGTTAGAACTGCTTCTCTTCCCGCTTTCCAACACCCAGACTCACTGAGCATCTAAAAGAATTAGCTGCTGCTTTCTGACTCTCCGTTCAACTACCACACTGCCTCTGTGGACCATCCAAGAGATCTGCTCAAATTGAAGGTGAGATCTTCAGCTGGGAAGGTAAAAGGTTATAGTCATCTACTCCACATATACCGAGGAGGGGTTAACAGCTGAATGACACAGCAGTCTGTAAACACGTCTTTGCTTAAATTCTGTCAGGGCCACCTAGAGTTCTCTCCTGCCTTCTGTAATTCAGAACTCCAGAGTTAGAGCTGCTTAATTTTGTTTTTTTCACCACTCCTTAAGAGTTCCAATCACTTGCAACCTTCACACATGCCTATATTAAGATGTGATTTCTTTGATCTAGATTACTCTTCTAGATCTCGATACTGTTCTAAAATTTTATTAGGGTTTCTTATCTGCTCATGGTAGACATCTTTTCCACTTTTAGCCTTCTTATGGGCTTATTTATTTATCTGTAATATCCATTTACTCTCATTTCAGTTGTACATTGGGAAAAGATTATTCAGTATACTGTATTAGGAAACAGATTATTTTAAAATATGATTTGGCTATAGACACAATTTCTGAATGTTCACAACCGCACATCATTCCATTTCTTTGGCAAAAAGTAATGGTAATTGAAGAAAATTCAATAGACACGGTTGCTTCCAACAGTTTGGACAAAGTTCAAGGAAACCAATTGAAAAGTAATGCCTGGAACTAGAGAAAGGTGGATAATGGTCGTGTACACCCCAAATCTTAAGAGACACTAATTTGGCAAGAAGAAAGAGTGGTTATTATAACTCAGAAGAATAACTAGTGAAAAGCTTGTCTTATAGGAGCTTTGGCCTTTGATAGAGCTCGATAGAGTCCACCCATGGAAGAAAATGGGAAAATAAGTTCATCTGACTCTTCTTTCCCCTTTCTCTGACCTGACGGTAACTCCCATGAACTAAATCCGAATGGTAACCAGAAGGTGAGAAATCTCCTAATCTATCTTTTACATAGGTTAGCCTCCAAGGGCACAGTATGTAGAAAAAGATGAAGAATGGGTCTGGACAAGTAAATGGGATACATCAAGCATTCACTCTTACATTTGTCCAGATGAAATGCTATGTACCCAACCCAGAGGCCACTCACATTTTCATTAGCTATGATGATGGCTAAAGAAACTGCCTACAATGCAGGAGACACCAGAGATATAAGTTCGATTCCTGGGTTGGGAAGATACCCTGGAGGAGAGCATGGCAACCCACCTCAGTATTCTTGTCTGGAGAATCCAAAGGACAGAGGAGACTGGCAGGCTACAGTCCATAGGTCACAAAGAGTCGGACACGAATGAAATGACTGAGCACAGCACATGGTGATGGCAACTCAGCGATCTCCCCACCTGAAACTAAAGCAGAAGATATCACCAGTATGTTCCTATAAAGTAGGAAAGTGAGGGGGAAGGGAAGGTGGAAAAAAAATAAGTATTTAACATAATATTTTGTTGCTGTAGTCCTCATTTCCAATGCTAGTCATGAGGCCTGATTATAGGTGATTCTAGCTCCCTTTCTAGCAAGTGGTTCATGTTTTTTTTTACATCTGCCAGGATCTCAGCTGTAGGGAACACTTTACTTGGTGAGATGACACTGCATAATCTGTGTCCACGATGGCCCGGTCCTTATTGTGTTGCTATAATTTCCATTGACCAGGGTCTTGGGAAATAATGTACCAAGAAGCACCCCAGTCAATCCCCTGGGTTCCACACATAGTCTTCCTCGTCCTAACTGGTTAGCAGCAATTCAGTTTCACCTTGGTGATTAAGATCAATCACTTCATTTGATTTATGACTCTCTTCTCTTTTTTATGGGCTCCCTTTATGAGGATCCCAGAATACTGGATGAACAGTCAAGAGAAAAAGAGATTACAAGTAGAGATGAAAGGAAACAGACTAACGAACTTAGAAAACAAACTTATGGTTACCAAAGGGAAAAGGTTGAGGGGAGGGATAAATCGGGAGTTTGGGATTGACATATGGGAAGCCACCATTACTTGTTCTAATAAGCAATACCATTCTGAATCTTGCAATAGTTATTATGTTAATAGCCAGAGATCTATTGTATTCATTTTATAAATGACTTATTACAAATTTTTGTTTTGATTAATACATCATTAAGTTTAGTGATACTTTCTGGCTTCTATATATAAAATCATATTATATGGTGAAGATAAACACGACAGTTTACATGAAACACTTTAATTTATTAAGCTTTAAAGATTTCCACCAGATTATCTCAAAATTTCCACCCACTTTTAAGCTATCTTCTATCTCAGATACAATCACTGAAGACAAAAATAAAATGTGTCATATTTGGAGAGATATGTGAGGATTGTCCAAAGGTTTTCATGTTTTCATTACAAAAGAGAGTGAGCAGAGTCTCTAGGGCCTGAAGCTGAGACATTTAGCCATGCTTACATTCTTAAAGCCAGCTCAAGAACAAACAGTTCAAGTACATACATGACATATTCCTAAACTTTTAAGGTTGCAGAAATGTTTTTATCCACTGGCATATTATTTCATTTTTATTTTTTCCTAGCACCACTGTTGGCAAAATATGCTTATGTGAGTGTTGCACATTTGCCTGTTTTCATTCTTAAATGTGAAAGTACATTTTATATGGATAGAGCAGTTTTAAATTTATCAAATAAATAAAGAAAGAAACATGACCCTGGATTAAGCTGTGGATTGAGTGTTCTATTCTCTGCCTGGAATGCTAGTGTTGAACAAATATAGCTCAGCAACATTTTATAGCCAGCAAGTGTATGCATACACATAAACACACAGATTTGCATGTAGTTAATTTTCCATGGCTGAATAAAAACAAAGGAAGAGAAAAAAGCTTAACTATGAAGTTATGAGCATGAATAATAATTCTCAAGAAGCAGAGATATTTTTCTAACCATTTGTCCATTCAGTGCCTTCAGAATTCAGATAGATAATTCATATAAACAATCTGTTTACCCTTTTCCCCAAATGTCTGCAGCTTGTTTGCTTTAGTGAAATTAACAAGAAAGCCAATATTGCATTAGCTCATTACTATGAAGTTCTCTTCCCATTAACCATTTCTTTTCTCCTTTTCATTCTATAACACACATGCCATCCAATCTGGAATCTTTCTAGAAAAAGTAGGAATACATATTTTTTAAAAAACACAAAGAAGAATATATTTGACTAGAATATTTACATTGTGAAAATGTATTATATAAATATTTAAAATATCCTTATATAATATACAGCAATATAATATTAAGATCAGCATGAATATTAATTATCTATCAGTAAGTTTGTTATGAATATGTATATATTTTGTTAATATACAAGATATGCACCTCTAGAATTTATGTCATTAAATAATTTAAGTTAAAGTGGATTATTTTCTCTTTCTGTTAAAATTTCCAGTCCTTAATTGACTTCTTTTCTAGTTAAAATTTATTATGAAATATGTCAGTTTAACAAAACCACAGATAATCAACATTAATTAAATAACCATACCTATTAGTCAAAAATTCTCAGAAATATATCTAAGAAAGTTACATATAAAATCAAATTAAGACATTTCCATTGAAAATTGTTTTGACATTTTGGATACTACAACATTGTCAAGTCCACATTTGACTATGTTTCAATATCTTTAATAGTTCTGTAATGCAATAATAGAGCACAAGTAGTTTCAATATCATTAATAATAACTTAATGTAATAATGGCAATGATTGGTGAAGAAAAGAGACCTTAGAAATGACTTCCCAGGACTCTTGCTGGGATCCTTTCAATGTCTTCTGATTCCAGGCTTGTGCATTTGCTGCCAATGTGGAACTGGTGAATTCAATCTCAGTTTTGTAGGCATGTGGAACAGAGAGACTAGACAAGGTAGATACGTGAGTGTGTGTACTATACCACCTCTTTGTATATGGCCCACTTTAGAGAAAGAGAGCGTAGTGAGAGGAGAGCTGCTCTTTGTCATTCTTACTTGCTGCCTTCTGAAGCAGCAGTGAGGCAGCAGGGAGAGGAATCTGGATGCTTTCCACTGACTTCTGGAAACTTCCACCTCAGTGCTCTCAGATTCCAAGTGTGAAGCAAGTGCTTTGAGTGACATCTGGCAGCTCCTTGCAAAACTTATGTAATAAAATAGTTTTTCCTCTTTCAAGCAAACATTTTAAAATTGGGTTTATGTCAATTATTTATTGTTTGCACAAACTTCACCAGTCACACAACTCTTGGCTGCTCGTTCGGCCCTGGGGATTGTATGAAACCATGCCCTAGTCTGTTGAGTGGTTGATGTTCATTCATGTTCAGTCTGCAGGCCTACTTCACTTTTCAAATGTGGTAGGGAATAAATATACCCCTACCATAACAACTAGGATAAACCAGTAAACCTTTGCTTATTCTGATGCGTACTGGAGTTCAGCATCCTCGGAGATTATTTGAGCACTGATTTTTTTGTTGTTATTATTTTTTACAGTGCAGCAAGGCTTGAAGGATCTTAATTCCCAGACCATGAGAAGTGAAAACATGGTGTCCTAACCTTTGGATTGCTAAGATATTCTCTGAGCATTGATTTTAAAGTATCAACTGTTAAAGCAACCACAGAGATTAAAAAGAAGTGGAGTATATGCTCAATGAACAATCAGTATTGCCACCAAAGTATGATTTGATGATCATATATATTATTTTAATATATTTTACATCTTTCAGATAATGTAATTTAATGAGGAGACTGGCCAAAGCTAGTATTCTTGCCTAGAAAATTCCATGGACAAAAGCCTGGTGGGCTACAGCGCATGGGGTGGCAAAGAGTTGAACATGACTGAGTACACACTTCAGTTGAAGCTATTTTCTTTTGCAATTCATGGACAATCAAAGTTTGGAAGAATACTATTCTTTACATGAAACTATTGCAACTATCTTTAGCTGTAATCTAGGCAAATAAACATATTTCATTATATTTAAAATATTTTGTGATGAATAAATGACTTGTTTACTGTCTTATATGCCTGAATAAAACTTGAAATGCTCAAATGTTAAAATAATTAACAAGAACTAACAACATATAGCGGAGAAGGCAATGGCACCCCACTCCAGTACTCTTGCCTGGAAAATCCCATGGATGGAGGAGCCTGGTGGGCTGCAGTCCATGGGGTCGCTAAGAGTCGGACAGGACTGAGTGACTTCACTTTCACTTTTCACTTTCATGTGTTGGAGAAGGAAATGGCAACCCACTCCAGTGTTCTTGCCTGGAGAATCCCAGGGACTGGGGAACCTGGTGGGCTGCCATCTCTGGGGTCGCACAGAGTCGGACACGACTGAAGGGACTTAGCAGCAGCAGCAGCAGCAACAACATATAGAACTTATACGTATTATTTTTTCAAAGATGGTTCAACATATATATTAATTTATTCAGTCCTCAGCAGTAATATGAGGTGTTAGTCGCTTAGTCGTAGCTGTCTCTTCACTACCTCGTGGACTATAGCCTGCCAGGCTCCTCTGTCCTTGGAATTCAAAGCTTGGCTGTTATCTGTAGTTTATCAGTGAATAGTGTAGGCATAGAAATAGTACATAAATTTCCCAAGTTGCACAACTAATGAGCTGAAGAACTGCAATTCCAAACCAGGTTGTCTGGTATCAGTAATTATGTTTTTAATGACTGCTGCAATGTTTTACTACACAGTAAAAGTTAACATAAAATAGGAATTTTGTACAAGTGCTTGGTAAAACAAAACACAAAGAACACAGTAATATTGGTTTTGTCTAAGTTCGGCCTTTGAATAATTTAATAGCTATGTTCTAAAAACAAAAGGTACACAACCCAAAATCTATTATGATACTCTAAATATGCAGGCAACAGTAGTCAAGTATCCCTAAATGAGTAGGAAAATTTATTTTGCAATATTAAGCACTTCATATTTGTAAAAAGTGACAGATAATATTAAAAAAGATTGAAGTAAATGATGTGTTTTCACTTACTAGTTAATTAATGACTAAGATAACCTAATCCCTAATTACATACCAGTGTAGTTAGTTGGTGCATTTATCTTTAACTTTAAAAGTTGTTCAAGCACTGCCTCGGGTGTTGAGAATTTCCTTGTCAACTAATGTCCATTTCAAATTCCACTCAAGTTGTCAACCACAACTGGATCTGAATTTTGATTTCAAGAGAAGGATAAACCATTGTGAATGATTTACTAGCAATCCTAGTTAATAAGATTGCTAAGGTAACTGCTCTCATGATACATATATTCTTTTGAGGGATGCTAACTGTACAATTACAATATGATTTATTGGGCTGGGTTAATGGTAACATACACATGGAGCCTAGACTGGTTCAGTGGAAGGGTGGGTAGGACTTGCCTCCAAAGGGAATTCAGGAAACAAGGGTAGTTTTCCAGGCAAAATTGGTAAAGCCTTGAGGAATAGAGAACCAAAGCATATTTGAAAATCAGAAGAAATTGGAAGGCAGCACAGTGCAACGGTGGAGATTTAAGGCTTGGGATTTGTACTTTTCTGAGATCAGATAAAACATCATTTTATTTTTTTAATATAAATTTATTTATTTTAATTGGAGGCTAATTACTTTACCATATTGTATTGGTTTTGCCATATATCAGCATGAATCCACCACGGATATACATGTGTTCCCCATCCTCTAACTGATATGACATTACATGACATGAAAAAGATGACTTCACTTTTCTAAGGTCCAACTTTTGGAAAAACAAGGAAATTTTACCTATCTCAAAAATCTTAGGGAGGATTAGAGGTGAATTGCTGTGTAAAGCATCAAGGACAAGATATCTGGTACATAATGAGCTCTTGGTGGGTGCTCTAAAATTCCCTGTGGCTAGGCTTTAGACTGTTGATGGGAAGATCTCTGAAAGGGGTAGCTTGAGGACTCAGACCACAAGGGTTTTGTAGCCCAGGATTTGAACTTTATCCTAAGAGTAATGGAGGGCTGCCCTGGTGCTTCAGTGGCTAAGAATCCACCTGTCAATGCAGGGGACATGGGCTTGATTCCTGGTCTGGGATGATCTCATGTGCCACGGAGCAGCTAAGCCTATGGGCTACAACTACTGAAGCCCAAGTACCTAGAGCCCATGCTCTGCAACAAAAGAAGCCAACACAGTGAGAAATCCGTATACTGCAACTAGAGAGCAGCACCTGCTTGCCACAACTAGAGAAAGCCCATGTGCAACAACAAAGATCCACCACAGACAAAAATAAACATAAATAGGTATATGTATATAAATTGAAAATAATAATAATGAAAGAGTAATGGAAAATCTAAAAGGCTTTATAACATAAGAAGTTATACTCTTGGATTTGCATTTTGGAAAAATTTAATATTGACATAGTCATGTAATACTTTGGAGAAAGAAATGGCAACCCACTCTAGTGTTCTTGCTTGGAGAATCCTGTGGATAGAGGAGTCTGGTGGGCTGCTGTCCATGGGGTTGCACAGAGTTGGACACGACTGAAGTGACTTAGCATGCATAGCATGTATTAGCATGTAATACTATAAAAATGAAAAATATTTTCTAACATGTTGTGAAGGTAAGATTGAATAAAAGCAAATATGTAGACAATGGCAGCAGGAAAAACTAATATTCTTTAGAAATGTGTGCCTTATTTTTTTCCTATATATAGAAATATCCTGGCAGCCACATAAAATCTTTAGAGACCCACCTATATATAGAGGCTGGCTCTGGATCACCAAACCATTACATAACTTGTCCATAATTCTTAGAAAAACATATGAATGTTCCAGTTGTTGACATATCCACATGTGCAGAAAAATAAAAATCACATGCATAGACGATGGTCAGAAATTTTGATTACACTTAAATTCAGTATTATTTGGGCTGGGTTTTCTATATACTCTGATTGTTCTTGCCTGTAACTTATTATCTTCTGTGATTGCACTCAATAAATGTTTGTTGAACCAACATTTATGTGGAAATCATTTTATTTTTATACTTACTGTCACATCTTATTGATTCTATTCATGTGTTGTCTTACTACATAATATAAAATTGCATGTTTCCTATTGGAATATTTATTCTTTCTTGTTTCATTGTGTAGAATATGAACCCAACAAGCATTGCTGACATTACATTTCTTACGTGCTCACATCATACTTCTGTGCTTCACTTTTCACATCATATTTCTATGGGTTGAAAATTAGTGCATTTTCCCTTCTTCTACAATAAATAACTGCCAGTATTTTTAAAAAGTATGGTCAGAGGAGCAACTAAGTTTGACAAATTTAAGGAAATAGGAGTATTTGCTATAAGTGAAGATTCCTGAGTCTTACTTACTCTAAATTTACTAAATCAAAATGTTCTGAGTTCTTATTTCTGGAATGAGCATAAAAAAAAAGATGTTTAGAGGAATCTTACATGAATTCACGTTAGAAAACTGCTTCACAATGTGCATCCAATTCTTTTCTGTTAAAATGAACAGAACTGGACTATCTCAGTTGTGCCATTCCTGCCAGTATTACTTGACTGGTAAAACAATACCCATGATAAGAGTATCATGACTTCTGCTAAGTTAGTCTGAAAAACAATATCAGGAAGCATTGGTGGATAAGCAAGGGCTATAATCTGTATGTCTATTGTTGTTGTTCAGTCACTCAGCTGTGTCCAAATCTTTGCAACCCCATGGACTGCAGCATGCCAGGCTTCCCTGTCCATCAGCAAATCCTGGAGCTTGCTCAAACTCATGGCCATTGAGTCAGTGATGCCATCTCGCCCTCTGTCATCCCCTTCTCTGGCCTTCACTCTTTCCCAGCATCTGTACGTCTGTGGTCCCTAAAAATTTATATGCTGATATTAGGGGTTATTGGGAGGTGAATAGTTCCTGAGGCAGGGCCCTCATAAATGGGATTTGTGCCTTTATGAACAATTCAGAGCGCTCCCTTGGCACCTCTTCAAATAAGATACAATGAGAAGCCTGTGAACTACAAGAGGGTCACTCACTCAGTCATTATGGCATCCTGGTCTCAGATTTTCAGCCACTAGAACTGTGAGACCTAAATTTCTATTGTTCATAAGTTACCCGGTCTGTAGTTCTTCGGTTACAGCAAATGAACTAAGGCATCTAGTAATGTTTACAATAATTATGTCACTTCTGTAAGGATAGAGAGGTGATAATTTAAACATTGTCACCCTGAAATGAATGCTCCAATGATATGCAGTTGGCTCCACCTAACTTACTTTTTTCTTTGTGTGTGTGATTTTTTTTTTTAAATAAATGACATCACATTTCATGTGATCCAAAACTGGGAAGGAGAGCAAATTTAAACTGAGATTCAAAAGCATATCTAGGCTCAAATATGATAATGAATCACAATTTGTCTTCCAATGTAAAATCTAATGCTAAGTTAAAAACATCCGTTATATAAATTCAGGATGTGGAAAGAGCTGGGCTAAAGACAGTTTATTTGCAAAAGGCAGATGGCTTTTAGTTGATTGCAACTGCATGTGAATCAATAATGTGAAGCAGTTGCCAAAAGTGAAGAAATTGTTTTTACTTTAATTATAATGTTTCAGCAACAACAAAAGTAAGTAAAAATTATCATAATGCCATCAGTGTTACACAATTTTCATTGTTGTGTATTCTCTTCTAGGCATTGAGCACATACATGCCTAAATCAGATAGCTTAATCATAATATGAGCATCATTATTTAAATGTTGCTTTTTCTATTTAATATCATATCATAAAGCTAAAGTGATCTTAAGCATCATTAATTGCAGCTCAAAGCTGAAGGCAAGGAAAATCATAGCAGAGTTTCATTTCATGCATGGCCCTGGAAGACAACACCACATCTGGAGATGAGGTCCCAATGGCATGGAGTCTGGAAACATAAGGCCAGTGACCTGCCAGGAAAAGAAGATTCTTAGGGAATCATGAAAGTTGTTTTCATGTACTCGAAGGCTCATTTTGTGGAAGAGAGCTTACCAAGTACCTTTTGTTATTTTTCCCTGTTATTATCTAAGGAGCCCAATTAAGATCAGTTGAACTGAATTCAAAAAGTGCTCCTTGATTCTCCATTATATTCCAGGCATTGGGCTTGGAGTTCAGGGATAAATGGACAAGGAAGACACAACATCTTCACACACTGATCCTAGAATCTCGTTGAGAAACAACCATGAAATTCCTTGTCAACTCCTTTTAAAGCGCCTGAGATAAACTTCCAAGTTGCTTTTCTAAAGTACTGCATTAAATCTCTCTCCCATCAGGGTTATAGATGAGAGAGCTGTTTCAATACATCTTGTCCTGGTGGTTCAGAAGTAAAGAATTCACCTGCCAGTGAATGAGATGTGGGTTCAATCCCTGGGTCAGGAAAATTTCCTGGAGAAGGAAATGGTAACCCACTCCAGTAATCTGGCCAGGAAAATCCCACAGACAAAAGAGCCTGACGGGCTACAGTCCATGAAGTTGTAAAAGAGTCGGGAGCACACACAAACACGAAGACATACACTTATTCTATACCACTGAATCACTTTGCTGTATACCAGAAATTAATACAATGTTGTAAATTAATTGTACATCAAAAAAAAAAAAAAACTTTTAAAAAGAATGCTTCAGTAAAGATTATACACCTCTTTGATAACAGTTAGGATTGTATCCTTTGAAAGAGATAGAAAAATGTGAGTATTTACTGAAAAATTATCTATTTTATGACTCAGAGTTGGGCATGAAGAAAGTCTGGTCTTTAACATCAGAACACAAACTGTCCTGTGAAATTGAACTTCAGATAAACAATGGATCATTTTTTAGTATAAGTATATATATAAGTGGTATAGGTATATTTGGGGGCGTATTTATATTAAAAACAGTTCATTGCTTATCAAAAATTGAAATTGAACTGGACATTCTCCATTCTATCAACATCTTGAAGGAGGCAAGAGACTTCCATTTGGCAGGCAGCCCAGGCTTCCAGAGCTGGGTGAGAAGTCAGTCTCTGTAGAGGTAGGATCATGGTAAAGGCAAGAAATAGTTAAATGTAGGATATTTTATAAATAAGTAAATATTTAAACATAATAAGAGCTAGTTTTCTCAGTATTGGTAAAGGGAAATGAATTCAAGGAAAGAAAGAAAACTGGAATGAACCTAGTGTTCAGTTCAGTTCAGTCGCTCAGTCATGTCCGACTCTTTGCGACCCCTGGACTGCAGCACGCCAGGCTTCCCTGGCCATCACCAACACCCAGAGCTTGCTCAAACTCATGTCCATATCGAGTCAGTGATGACATCCAAACATCTCACCCTCTATCATCCCCTTCTCAACCTGCGTTCAATTCTTCCCAGCATCAGGCTCTTTTGGAGCTTCAGCTTCAGCATCAATCCTTCCAGTGAATATTCAGGACTGATTTCCTTTAGAATTGACTGGTTGGATATTCTTGCAGGCCAAGCAACTCTCAAGTTTTCTCCAACACCACAGTACAGAAGCATCAATTCTTCAGCTCTCAACTTTCTTTATGGTCCAACTCTCACACCCATACATGACTACTGGAAAAGCCATAGTTTTAATTATATGGACCTTTGTGGGCAAAGTAATGTCCCTGATTTTTAACATGCTGTCTATATTGGCCATAGCTTTTTCCCCAAGGAGCAAATGTCTTTTTTCTTTTTAAATTTTATTTTATTTTTAAACTTTACATAATTGTATTAGTTTTGCCAAATATCGAAATGAATCTGCCACAGGTATACATGTGTTCCCCATCCTGAACCCTCCTCCCTCCTCCCTCCCCATACCATCCCTCTGGGTCATCCCAGTGCACCAGCCCCAAGCATCCAGCATCGTGCATTCAACCTGGACTGGTGACTCATTTCATACATGATATTATACATGTTTCAATGCCATTCTCCCAAATCTTCCCACCCTCTCCCTCTCCCATAGAGTCCATAAGACTGATCTATACATCAGTGTCTCTTTTGCTGTCTCGTACACAGGGTTATTGTTACCATCTTTCTAAATTGCATATATATGCATTAGTATACTGTATTGGTGTTTTTCTTTCTGGCTTACTTCACTCTGTATAATAGGCTCCAGTTTCATCCACCTCATTAGAACTGATTCAAATGTATTCTTTTTAATGGCTGAGTAATACTCCATTGTGTATGTGTACCACAGCTTTCTTCAGCAAGCGTCTTTTAATTTCACAGCTGTAGTCACCATCTGCAGTGATTTTGGAGCCTAGAAAAATAAAATCTGTCATTATTTCCATTGTTTCTCCATCTATTTGCCATGAAGTGATGGGACCAGATGCTCTTAGTGTTCTGATAGTTGAATTTTAAGCCAGCTTTTTCACTCTTCTTTTTCACTTTCATCAAGAGGCTCTTTAGTTCCTCTTTCCTTTCTACCATAAGGATGGTATCATCTGCTTATCTGAGGTTATTGATATTTCTCCGGGCAATCTTGATTCGAGTTTGTGCTTCATCTAGTCAGGCATTTCATATGATGTGCTCTGCGTATTAGTTAAATAAGCAGGGTGACAATATACAGCCTTGAGGTACTCCTTTTCCTATTTGGAACCAGGCCATTGTTCCATGTTCAGTTCTAACTGTTGCTTCTTGACCTGCATACATATTTCTCAGGGGGCAGGTCAGGTGGTCTGGTATTCCCATCTCTTTAAGAATTTTCCAGTTTGTTGTGATCTACATAGTCAAAGGCTTTGGCATAATCAATAAGCAGAAGTAGATGTTTTTTCTGGAATTCTCTTGCCTTTTTGATGATCCAATGGATGTTGGCAATTTGATCTTTTGTTCCTCTGCCTTTTCTAAATCCAGTTTGAACATCTGGACGTTCTTGGAATTTTGCACATTGCTTGGCTAGCATGTGAGATTAGTGCAATTGTGCAGTAGTTTGAACATTCTTTGGCATTGCCTTTCTTTGGGATTGGAATGAAAACTGACCTTTTCCAGTCCTGTGGCCACTGCTGAGTTTTCTAAATTTTCTGGCATATTGAGAGCAGCACTTTCACAGGATCATCTTTTAGGATTTGAAAGAGCTCAGCAGGAATTCTATCACCTACACTAGCTTTGTTCACAGTGATGCTTCCTAAGGTCCACTTGATTTCACATTCTAGGATAATCTGGCTCTAGGTGAGTGATCACACCATCATGGTTATCCTGGTCATTGACATCTTTTTATATACTTCTTTTGTGTATTCATGCCACCTCTTCTTAATTGGATTAAAATTAGTTATTGATGTGAATTTATCATTTTCAAGAATCACAACTGAATATAGAAATAAGCATAGATGTAAATGTGTGTTTGTGTGTATGTGTGTATACATTTATCCTTTAACTCTGTCCCTTTAGAGCAAGAACAATAGCACTTTGACAGCAGAGACAACACCTTACACATGTATCTTGGATTCCTCACTAAAGGAAATCAGAGATCATTAGAGAAAGGACTGATTCCATGACTGGGGCTGGTAAAATACTAGATGAACATGGAATACCTTGTTGGACCAGGTATTTTTTACTTCAAAAGAAAAACAAAGCAAGTTTGAAAGCTCAGATCAGAAGAAGCCATTGACTCAAAAGCAAACAATTTGAAGATCAAAGTTAAAAATGATAGTTAAGAATTATAATCCCTTGTATGCAGGTCAAGAAGCAACAGTTAGAACTAGACATGGAACAACAGATTGCTTCCAAATAGGAAAAGGAGTACATCAAGGCTATATATTGTCACCCTGCTTATTTAACTTATATGCGGAGTACATCATGAGAAACGCTAGGCTGGAGAAAGCACAAGCTGGAATCAAGATTGCCGGGAGAGATATCAATAACCTCAGATACGCACATGACACCACCCTTATGGCAGAAAGTGAAGAGCACCTAAAGAGCCTCTTGATGAAAGTGAAAAAGAAGAGTGAAAAAGTTGGCTTAAAGCTCAACATTCAGAAAATGAAGATCACGGCATCCGGTCCCATCACTTCATGGCAAATAGATGGGGAAACAGTGGCTGACTTTATTTTGGGGGCACCAAAATCACTGCAGATGGTGATTGCAGCCATGAAATTAAAAGATGCTTACTCCTTGAAAGGTAAGTTATGACCAACCTAGATAGCATATTAAAAAGCAGAGACATTACTTTGCCAATGAAGGTCCATCTAGTCAAGGGTATGGTTTTTCCAGTAGTCATGTATGGATGTGAGAGTTGGATTATAAAGAGAGCTGAGTGCTGAAGAATTGATGCTTTTGAACTGTGGTGTTGGAGAAGACTCTTGCGAGTCCCTTGGACTGCAAGGAGATCCAGCCAGTCCATCCTAAAGGAAATCAGTCCTGGGTGTTCACTGGAAGGATTGATGTTGAGGTTGAAACTTCAATACTTTGGCCACCTGATGCGAAGAACTAACTCATTGGAAAAGACCCTGATGCTGGGAGAAAGATTGAGGGCAGGAGGAGAAGGGTAGGACAGAGGATGAGATGGTTGGATGGCATCACCAACTCATTGGACATGGGTTTGGGTGGACTCTGGGAGTTGGTGATGGACAGGGAGGCCTGGTGTGCTGTGGTTCATAGAATCGCAAAGATTGGGACACGACTGAGCCACTGAACTGAACTGAATGAAAATTGGAACCCGTAAGATATTAAAGGTGCAAACAATGGAAAAGTTGTGGCAGACATTCACTTCCCAAAAAACACTTACTAAAAACAAAAGGTGAAGAATATCATGGAGAGGCCTGATGGCTATCACCTTAATCAAGTGATAAAAATAATTGGACAAACTGAAATTGTGCACAGTCTTATAGAATGAAATCAGAATATCACTCCATCACTTTGGTGTTATGCTTGCTAGAAATGCATGATCCGAATCTAATTAGAAGAGAACAAGAGATAAACCCACACTGAGATAAATTCTACATAAGCACATGCTCGTAATCATCAAATGTTAAATATCATGAAAGAGAATGAAAGACTGAGGAATGTCCTGGATGAAAGGAAATGAGAAGAGATGTAGCAATAAGAGGAAATATGTGGATCTGAATTGCACTCTTATATAGGGTGAATTTGGTTGGGTTATGAAAATGAGATGGTGATGCTGAAAGCTCAGCCTCTGTGTCCTGGTGTGGAATCAAATCTCAAAGACAGAATTTTGGGTAAAAGTAGGAAATAATAGCTTCATTGCTTTGCCAGGCAAGTGCCAACACAGCAGGCTCCTGTTCTGATAATACTCTACCGATATGATACCATAATGATGTATCATATCATTATACACTTGTCAACTTCATAGAATATAAGACACAAATAGTACAACAATGTAAACTATGGACTCTGGGTGATTATGGGGTGTCAATGTAGGTTCATCAGTTGAATCCACAATGTTCAGTTCAGTTCAGTGCAATCGCGACCCCATGGACTGCAGCATGCCAAGCATCCCTGTCCATCACCAACTCCTGGCGTTTACTCAAACTCTTGTCCATTGAATTGGTGATGCCATCCAATCATCTCATCATCTGTTGTCCCCTTCTTCTCCCACCTTCATCTTTCCCAGCATCAGGGTCTTTTCAAATGAGTCAGTTCTTTGCATCAGGTGGCCAAAGGATTGGAGTTTCAGCTTCAGCATTAATCCTTCCAGTGAACACCCAGGACTGATCTCCTTTAGAATGGACTGGCTGGATCTCCTTGCAGTCCAAGGGACTCACAAGAGTCTTCTCCAACACCACTGTTCAAAAACATCAATTCTTTGGTGCTCAGCTTTCTTTATAGCCCAACTCTCATGTCCATACGTGACTACTGGAAAAACCATAGCCTTGACTAAACAGACCTTTGTTGACAAAGTAGTGTCTCTGCTTTTTAATATGCTGTCTAGGTTGGTCATAACTTTTCTTCCAAGGAGTATGCATCTTTTAATTTCATGGCTGCAATCACCATCTGCAGTGATTTTGGAGCCCAAAAGGATAAAGTCATACCTCATAATCACCTAAAGTCCATTGTTTACATTGTTGCACTATTTGTGTCTTATATTCTATGAAATTGACAAGTATATAATGATATGATACATCATTGTGGTATCATATAAGCAAAGCATTTTTCAGAACAGGAGCTTGCTGTGTTCCCCTTTGCCTGGCAAAGCAATGAAGCTATTCTTTTCTACTTAAACCCCAAACTCTGAATGTATAATGGCAGGGAGTATATGGGAAATCTCTGTTTCTTCCCCTCAAATTTGCTATAAACCTTACACTACTCTAAAAAATTTTTTTAATTTAAATTTTAAAAATTAAATTTAAATTAAATTTAATTTTAAAATGAAATAGAAGAAGTGCTCGGTTACAGACAAAATTGTATTAACTGGAAAGCATGAAGCATGATGTTTTGTTTAATTGAACTTAGTGATTAACCAAAAGTAAAATGGAGATTACCTTCTCTTTCAGTATTTGCTTGGCATATTTCCAACCATAACGTTATGATTCACTGCCTTAGGGAGTCAAGGGAAATGCACATATGATACATATATTTGGCAAACTTTCTGTCTCAGAGCTTGTCCCCAGTGATGTCTTTAGTAGTCTTTCCCTGGAGCTACTGAGGTGGAACAGACTGGGCGAAATCTGTGATTATTCAAAAAGCTATGGCTTCTAAAGTTGCTTTTGGGAAAAAAATCCTTGACTTTGGCTAAGGCAAGGGAAACTCTGGCTATAGTTCAAGGATTCAGAAGGTCTGATTTTTTTTACCAAAATAATGGCCAAATTTTCTTCCCCTCTCACTTTGCTAAAAACTTCTGGCCATACAGACATTTAGTCCTCTTTTAATTCCTGAAATAGGAAGTTGTGTATGCCTTAGGCTCTTTGGTTTCTGTGCCTCAGGGTCTTCATTATAAAATAAAATTACATTGATAGTATTTATTTCACAGGATTCTTATGTGGATCCTAATAATAAAGTATATGAGCAAAAAGAGCTTTGGGGAGAACTGGCACACTTCGATAAATAAGATTAGCTGATGTTTGTTTGATGGAAATCACTGAAACTTCTACTGCTCATTTCTTTTCTTTTTTCCAGTGAGCACATCAGAATCTTGATTTTAAGAGTCAGTCAGGATCCATCCAATATCTGAAGAGGATCTTTATATAAACCTTGAGGAACACAATGGGAGGGCTTTTTTTTTTTTTTTTTTTTTCTTTTTGGTTATGACTGCATGTACTCTGGGCTTCCCAGGTGGCACAGTGGTAAAGAATCTTCCTGCCAGTGCAGGGGACACCTGATATATGGTTTGATCCCTGAGTTGGGAAGATCCCCTGGCGTAGCAAATGGGAACCAGCTCCAGTATTCTTGTCTGGAAAATTCCATGGGAAGAGGAACCTGGTGGGTTACAGTCCATGGGGTCACAAAGAGTTGGACACAACTGAGTGACAGTTGCACACACACAGACACAGACACACACATACACACTCACCCTTGTGCACACATGGTCCACAGAATGAGAACCAGATTCCCTTTACTAAATTCAAAATAATAAATGACTGATGACTGCATAGAAGAAGGCAAAAATAATACATGATGTGGTTCTGAGTTTCTTTGCTTTTTTATTTTCCCACTTGGGAAGTCCCTAATTATGGAATAGCTAAGAAAATTCCTGGTCGCTATTTGGGTTCACCTGAATTATTCTGTTCATCCTTGAGTGCCTTGTTTTTTTCTAGTGTTACACCAGTCTACACTGAGCTATTTCTTCCTCCCATTGATGCTGAAAATTTTGTGTACCAGTGCTGAATCGAATCTCAGAGACTGAGTTTTGGGTGAAGTAGAAAAGAATAGCTTTATTGCTTTGCCATGCAGAGTAGGACACAACAGGCTCCTTCCCTGAGAAACAGTGTGTTCCAGCCTGGGAGAATTTGGTGAAGAGCTTATAGCAATGGTTCATGGGTTAAGATTGAGGTGTATGATCTTGATACAGAGGGTCTCTTGATGAGATTCTCTGGTTCCTTTAAATTGGCCTCAGGTGGTCCATTCTGTAATGAAGAATATTACACCTTTCATTTGGGATTTACTTCTGTAAAAATCTCAAAGACACTCTTATGTCTATCCCTTGAGGCAGAACACGTTGGCTTAAAACTTGACATTCAGAAAACTAATATCATGGCATCTGGTCCCATCACTTTATGGCAAATAGACGGGGAAACAGTGCAAACATTGACAGATTTTATTGTTTTGGGCTCCAAAATCACTGCAGGTGGTTGACCAACCTAGACAGCATATTACTTGTCCCACAAAGGTCCGCCTAGTCAAAGCTATGGTTTTTCCAGTAGTCATGTATGGATGTGAGAATTGCACTATAAAGAAAGCTGAGTGCTGAAGAATTGATGCTTTTGAACTGTGGTGTTGGAGAAGACTCTTGAGAGTTCCTTGGACTGCAAGGCATTCCAACCAGTCCATCCTAAAGGAAATCAGTCCAGAATTCATTGGAAGGACTGATGCTGAAGCCAAAACTCCAATACTTTGTCCACCTGATGTGAAGAAATGACTCATTTGAAAAGACCCTGATGATGGGAAAGATTGAAGGCAGGAGGAGAAGGGGATGACAGAGGATGAGATGGTTGGACGTCATCGCTGACTCAATGGACGTGAGTTTGAGTAAGCTCCAGGAGTTGGTGATGGACAGGGAGGCCTGGTGTGCTGCAGTGCATGGGGTCACAAAAAGTCTGACATCACTGAGCGACTGAACTGAACTGAGGCAGAACAAGGACCCTGCCTCTAGGCTGCACTATTGCTTCTTGGCTGCACCCTCTCCTTTCCTTGAATCAGGTCAGTTCAGTTCAATTCAGTCGCTCAGTCGTGTCTGACTCTTTGCGACCCCATGAATTTGCAGCACACCAGGCCTCCCAGTCTATCACCAACTCACGTCCGTTGAGTCAGTGATGCCATCCAAGCATCTCATTCTCTGTCGTGCCCTTCTATTCCCACCTTCTATGTTCCCCAGTATCAGGGTCTTTTCAAATGAGTAGCAACTGTTTGAATCTGCCCTTTGGAATCAGAGAAAGTCATGGAGGTTGGAGTCTGCTTTCTCCAAGGCTTCCATGCCTAGAAGACCACAGGGTCCTGCTCAGTTTCACTACCTGAACATTAGTTATAATTTGTGTAGAAAAGCATCAGAGCCTCTGCTTGAATTGTCCAAAGAGCATGTATTTCTTATTAATATGGGAGATCTGTGGCCCTACTGAATTTCTGCCATAATCTGACTATGGAAAGAATATCTTCCTCATTAAGGACTATGAAAATACACTTCACTCCAATGGGGACATGCCACCACCATCACACTCTTCCTTGTCATTTAGACTTTTTCTAGGCTAATACAGTATAGAATTTAGCAGCTTTTTTTTTTTTTTAAATAATCCTCATTGTTAGAACACAGTTTCACATATATTGACCCTTATTATTAATTGCCTATAACACTATGGAGAATTTCATGGGTAAGGATAACAGGATAGGGCAGCTTCTCTCTCCAAAAAGCATTTGAGGCAGTGAGGACATCCAAGTCACTATTATTGCTAGATAGTTAGCATTTCTCAAGTTGTCTTTTGGCATGAAACAAAGCATGTTTTTTAAGACTTTGAGCCACAAAGACCATCCCTTAGGAAGAGAAAGTTTGATATTAAGAAATGACACTCTTCGTATCTCCACGGTGCTTCACTGCATTCTTTACTCATCACTCATTCTCTTCACAATGTTGCCATCATCACTCAATGATCACTGCATAAATGAACAAGTTTTGTGCCTTCCCCTCCCATTTCCTCCATCCCTGAAAAGGAAACATCATCAAGTACTGATGCCAATTTTAATAAATTGAGTTAGAAAAGCAGACGTTCTTTGTACAACATAATCAACGTTACATATCAAATAACACATATTTTTTTTTAAATTGAACTTTTAAAGTAAGATAATTTGTTTCAGCTTGAATTAATTCTAATGGTATATTATAAAATATCTGCAAAAATTCAATGTTGAAATATCAAATTAAAATAATAAGACTTGGTTTCAAAATTTGTATAAATGCTACTGATAAATCTTGTCAACTAGAAATTCACACTTATCAACAGCATTGCCAACACCTGAAAAACAAGAAGATTGAACCCCAGGCTGCTATAGCTGTTGATCTTCAACTACCCTTGAGGGAGTTCAGGGTGGAGTGAGGCAGTCTGTGCTCCAGGGTATCTGGTGGAACAGGTCTTTAGATAGCTGGATGTTTTTAGGAACAGATTTTATGATCTCAATCCTCACATCTCCTCATATCTAGAGAAACACTAAATCCCTTCGTGGTGACATCAGATCCTCAAGACTAACAAAAAGACTTTTGTAAAATGAGTGCTTCATGGTAGTGAACTCCCCCATCACCAAAACCTTATATATTGACTTTCCCCTGCTGCTGCTTTGGAGCAGTCTCTCCGAGCTCTATGAGATGCTGCCTCCAGGGCTGTAGACCTCATTTTGCCCCAAATAAAACTTAACTCACAACTCTCAAGTTGTACATCTTTTTTTAGTTGACAGTCTCAATGAAAACTATTCAAAAGAAACTGATAAAAAATTTTTTTTCTGCCAAAATAACATTTGTCACGTAATAAGGGAAATTTGGGGCTTCCCAGGTGGTGTTGGTGGTAATGAACCCGTCTGCCAATGTAGGAGATGTAAGAGATGTGGGTTCAATATCTGGTTTGGGAAGATCCCTTGGAAGAGGGCACAGCAACTCACTCCAGGATTCTTGCCTGGAGAATCCCTGGACAGAGGAGCCTGGTGGGCCACAGTCCACAGGGTCACAAAGAGTCGGACTTGATGGGAGTGACTAAGCACACACTCACACAAGGGAAACTGAATAAGCAGGAACTGCGCTGGAAAGAACTTATTTTTCACAGATGATAAAAGCCCAGAGATGAGGCCTCCAGGACCTACATGGGAACTGTCCAATGCTGTCAGATATGTCTGCTCTGTTCAGTTTTCTGTTCAACCCTACTTAGCATGTATCCCTTAACCACAAGCTTTTCTATGTCAGCACATCATGACTATGTTCCAAGGGAAGAACAAGGAGCAAATGGGCAAAGGCCAAATAGTCCATGCCAACTAACTGCCTTCCTCATGAACTTTACAGGAAAACCACACTCAGAGAATTCCCTCTAAATCCTATTGGCCACATGCTTGGTATGTGACCACCCTAGTCGCATCAGTTCAGTTCAGTCGCTCAGTTGTGTCCGACTCTGTGACCCCATGAACCACAGCACGTCAGGCCTTCCTGTTTATCACCAACTCCTGGAGTTCACTCAAACTCGTGTCCATAAAGTTGGTGATGTCATCCAGCCATCTCAGCCTCTGTCGTCCCCTTCTTCTCCTGCCCCCAATCCCTCCCAGCATCAGGGTCTTTTCCAATAAGTCAACTCTTCACATGAGGTGGCCAAAGTATTGGAGTTTCAGCTTCAGCATCAGTCCTTCCAATGAACACCCAGGACTGATCTCCTTTAAGATGGACTGGTTGGATCTCCTTGCAGTCCAAGGGACTCTCAAGAGTCTTCTCCAACACCACACTTCAAAAGCATCAATTCTTTGGTGCTCAGCTTTCTTCACAGTCCAACTCTCACATCCATACACGACCACTGGAAAAACCATAGCCTTGACTAGACGGACCTTTGTTGGCAAAGTAATATCTCTGCTTTTGAATATGCTATCTAGGTTGGTCATAACTTTCCTTCCAAGGAGTAAGGGGCTTTTAATTTCATGGCTGCAATCACCACCTGCAGTGATTTTGGAGCCCCAAAATATAAAGTCTGACTCTGTTTCCACTGTTTCCCCATCTATTTCCCATGAAGTGATGGGACCGGATGCCATGATCTTTGTTTTCTGAATGTTGAGCTTTAAGCCAACTTTTTCACTCTCCCCTTTCACTTTCATCAAGAGGCTTTTTAGTTCCTCTTCACCAGCATCAGATTCTGCAAAGCTAAATGTTTTAAACTGGGTATGTTGCCACCTCACAGAAAAGCAGAACACTGTGACTAAAAAAGAAAAGGAAAGTTAACATTAGACAAGACACTAGCAGTGTTGGCCATGAATAACCTAATAAATAGATCCTCATAAAAATAATAATCTCTTTGACACTGGCCTTGGCAATCATGTTTTTGGATTTGACCCCAAATCCAAGGCAGCAAAAGCAAATGAATGGAACCACATTAGACCACAAACTTTCTCCACAAAAAGGGAACAACGAAACGACAGGGCAACCCATGGAATGGAAGAAAATGTTTTCAGATCACGTATCTGATAAGCAGTTAACATCCAAAATAGATAAGGAACTCCATACAACTCAGGCATAATCAAGACCTGTTCTACAGGCAGCCCTCAAGAGGACTGGCAGCTTCTGGTGTCCTTAACAGATGAGCTGATAGAGTTAGCCACAACAGATTTATAGAGGAATAACAAGCACTTGTCAGGACTGAGTTCTATGCAGCTGGAAAACAGAGCAAGCCATGGGAAGCCCTAGGGGACAGGCTGGGCTGAAGGGGTCTGGCAGCCTGACAACTGGGACCTTACAGGGCACCTTGCATGCCTGTGAGAAGCAGCTTCCAGGTCTCATGGATGGGAAAGTTTGGTCCTACCCACTGAAGGAGTATCAACTTCTCTGGAGACTCAGATGGTAAAGTGTCTGCCTCCAATGCGGGAGACAGGGGTTCAATCCCTGGGTTGGAAAAATCTCCTGGAGAAAGAAATGGCAACCTGCTCCAGTATTCTTGCCTGGAGAATCCCATGGACAGAGGAGGTGGGTAGGCTACAGTCCATGGGGTCACAAAGAGTCGGACACGACTGAACAACTTCACTTTCTTTCTTTCACTGAAGGAGTGAGTTCACTGGTCAACATTTATTCATGTTTTGCTGGGCCCTTTTCGGGTTTCTGACCTTCTCTCCCAACTCCTAAATTCCTGGTTATCTAATTCCTTGCTGTTTCTCTGCAGCTGAAATCTGCTCCTCCTCACCTTTGCTTGTAAAATAATATGGCACCAATATAACTTCTAATTCTGAAAGTATATTGCCTCCGACCTTGCACCTTCATTTCAGCAAAGCATTGGATGAGATCTCTCTTGGCCTAACCCCACTGTCTCCAGCACTAAAACTTACTGAATTTAATTTCTTGTGGACATATTTACCAGTTATACTGGAATGACTTTAATCATTGTGAGAGTAAAGATTAGTTTCATCACTTCTCCCACTACTCCTGATAACATCTAGAACTTTTCCTGAAGTCTGCACTGAAGTATAGTCAATGTTTAGTCTAGTTTGAGTAGTTATTCATTTGAAGAAAATGTAGTGTCAGGTAATGGAACTCAAATAAGATGTTTTGTGTTTTGTAGATATCTTCCTGATGTTTTATAATTCTAATGCAATGATGCAGGATGGAAATTGATTATGCCAGCATACAACCGGAGGGAAGACATTTAGCCACACATGCATGCTTTAGTTGCATGTGTGTGTGCTCTGTCAGTCATGTCTGACTCTTTGAGACCCCATAGACTGTAACCCACCAGCCTCCTCTGTCCACAGGATTTCCCAGGTAAGAATACTGGAGTGAGTTGCCATTTTCTCTCCCAGGGGAATCTTCCTAATCCAGGGATCAAACACACATCTCCTGCATCTCTTGCGTGGACAGGCAGATTCTTTACCACTGCACCACCTGGGAAGCCCACGCTTTACTTAATCTCACCTATTTCTTAGCAGCCCTCTCTCCCTACCCTCCATCTCCCATCCGAGGAAAGAGATTAAGCTAATTATTCAAATTCAGAGATTCTGATTGCACACAATTATTAGTGGGTGTAGCCTCTGGGTGTTCAATCCTTCAAAGTGAGGGTTCAGGCTCCACGATTTCTCTCTGTCATTTCCATTTTTGTATCATGTTGCAAAATTGGTAAGCAAAATCAAGAATTTCTCTTCAATTTTGGTGGCCTTTCCTCTTACTCTTCTGCTGTATCTAGTTGGTAAACAGACACTGTCTTTACATTTCTCTGTTTGCTGATCTCAATATATAAATTGTGGAGGTCTTAGGGTAAAAGACAGAGAAGGCAATGGCACCCCAGTACTCTTGTCTGGAAAATCCCATGGACGGAGGAGCCTGGTGGGCTGCAGTCTGTGGGGTCGCTAAGAGTTAGACACGACCGAGCAACTTCACTCTCACTTTTCACTTTCATGCACTGGAGAAGGAAATGGCAACCCACTCCAGTGTTCTTGCCTGGAGAATCCCAGGGATGGCGGACTCTGATGGGCTGCCATCTATGGGGTCGCACAGAGTCGGACACGACTAAAGCGACTTAGCAGCAGCAGTAGGGTGAAAGAAGTGTTTAAGAGATTCTGTTTAGACCTAAAGCTTACTCTAGGGTCTTCAATTTATCTGTCAACCAGGGCTATTAGTTGTATTAGGATACAACAAAATGACTTTCTGTTTTCCCATTCTGTTTTGATCCTTGGGATCCTACTTTATAATCCTAAGGGAGTAATTCTTGGCTGTGACATAGGATAAGCTTCTCTAGACTCTTGTATTGTGGTTTCCCAGGTGGTTCAGTGGTAAAGAAACTGCTTGCCAATGCAGGAGAGTCAGGTTTAATCCCTGAGTCAGGAAGATTCCCTGGAGAAGGAAATGGCAACCCACTCTAGTATTCTTGTCTAGGAAATCCCATGGACAGAGGAACATGGTGGGCTACAGTCCACGGGATCACAAAGGGTCAGATGTGACTGAGTGACTGAGCATGCATACACAGCCTCTTGTATCAGTCAAAGTTTTTCAGAGAAACATAATCAATAAGAGATTTATTACGAGAAATTAGCTGATGCCGTGATAGATGCTGAAAAGTCCCGTAATCTTTCATCTACGAGCTGAAGATCCAAGAAAGCCAATAGTGTAATTTAATCTGGATTCCAAAGCCTAAGAATCAAGTGAGCTGGTTGACATAAATCCCAGTTTGAGAACAGGAGAGATGAAATGAGATGTCCCAGCTCAATTAATTGAGCAGTAATAGAAAGGGGGCACATTCCTTCTTTCTCCACTTGCTTTTCCATTTAATTCCCAATGGATATTATGATGTCCAGTCACATTGGTGTTATCATGTTTTTTTGTTAATGACTGAGGTATGTTTGAATACTTTTGTTTCAAATCTCCAAAGAGATTGAAACAAGTTATTAGGTTGTAAACAATAAAATTAAAAAAGTTTTAAAAAAAGATTCCAAGATCCTCAAAAATAGAGTTAGAAGTTAAAAAATCTATTAGGAAAACTGTGTAAAAATAAACACCTCATAATTTCTTAGTTATTGGAATTAGGTCTACAGAGTGAGCTCTGAGATTTTTGGCAGCCAAAGAAGAAATTTTATATTTTTCACTAAGAACATTCATTTAGTTGTTAGCATGACAGTCATATTCAAGTCCTGTTTTTTACACAAGTACTTAATGTTTTCTCACAGAATGCTTATACATGCAATCTGCAGCTATTTGTACTCATGCCCTTCCTTCCTCCAAAGCTTTATTACCCTCTTCTATAAAAACTGCCCTGGGGCAAACATTTACACCTCCGGGTACCACGGAACTCAGCACGAGCGGCTCAAGGTTATCGTGGCTCAAGGATCCCATCTGAGATCATATCCACAGAAACTATTTATCCAGTGATAGCAAAACCAAGATTGTTCTTTGTTTTCATATTTTTTGTTTCTGCTCCTTTTCTTCTGGAATCCTAAACAAATTATGTGTTCTAGTATGCCCCCATTCTGCCGGAGTTACAATGTGATGAATTCCTACTCATTAACTTCCTTTTCAAGTACATGACTTTATGAATTGATGGTATTTCTGCTCCTTTGAGGGAACAGAAGTCTCTCTAGAGCTAAAAATCTATTTGAAATCTCTCTAGAGCTAGAAAACATAACAAAAGGAAATAAACTGGTTCTAGAATGTACTATTTTCCTGGGGAAGCAGGAAGAGGAAATGGAAACGTCTATTTTCCTTGCTACATATCAGATAAAGATATTTTTATTTCTGGTGTGTAGTTAGATTATAGCAATTCCAGAGCATCAGTGAGCTCTCCATCTTAAATTATTTCAATTCTAAACTACTTGTCAGTAGCTAAATGCTCAATTCTTGTTTTCATTCAGTTAAATCCAATCTACTCACTAACACCTTAGTGTGATTATGTTGAAGATTCTGCTCAAGCCAGAAAATTTGCTCAGAGAATGTCTTGGATATAACTAGGAACAAGTGACACATTATATATGTTTTGAATGGGAAGAAGTTGGATAAAGAAGATTGTAATCCAGTTTATTGCACAAGAGTTGAATCCTTAATTGTAGGACAACTAAGCCAGGCATCTAATTTAATGTCAGCTGTATGAATAAGGAAACCTGCTGTAATTACTTCAGTTACTCTCGTAAATTCTGAATTACGAACAGATTTGGAAATTTTGGACCATCCCTGGTGATGGACAGGAAAGCCTGGCGTGCTGCAGTCCATGGAGTTGCAAAGAGTCGGACACGACTGAGCGACTGAACTGAACTGAACTAAGCATCCCTAAATCCTTATAAAAATCTACTTTTTTATTTTTAAGTAGATGCAGATGTCAATTGAAGAAATGAATGGTTGAAATGTATAATCTTAAGTGTGCTATATTATTGACCTTGAGTCAAAGGTTACTTTTCTAAAAAAAAAACAAAAAACCACTATATTTTCCTCAAAAAAAAAAAGAGAAAAAAACCTTAAAACTAATGCTACATTAATTTTACTTGATCTAAAAATGACTTACTATAGCTCTATGGCCAGAAATGCCTAATATTATAGTGAGTTACACACAATATATCCTGTTTAATAAACTCAGAATAAGTATAGGCTTCCACAGTTCTTTTCTGTGTTCTTTAATAGAAAGCCATATTATATGAAAAGTCTATCTAATATAGAAGATGGCTGATTATTGACAGTTCACACACAAAAAGACATTCACTCAAAGATTTAATCCTGTGTAGGTTGCCTGTATAATATAGAAAATTATGATATATTATTATAAATATGAATTAAGCACAGGCTTTAGCAGTAATTAATACAGTCATCTGGCTTTTGTTAATAATTTTTGATAACCACTTAATGGAAATAAAATGAGGTTTCAAAAGTGTAAATGGTGTGCAATTTTGAGACAAAGTTCTATTTTACTTTTGTGGGCCCACAGCCAAGTCGTTGGGAGCCAAGTCGATGGGAGAAAAATTAACTCCTGTAGTTCATATGCTTCAGGAGTTTTCCCACAGTACCACTTGGCTAGCACTTGGACAAGGTAATTTACCGTATCTCTGACTGTCTGACTCCCAAAGCCATGTTCATTTTGCTTCCCAGAATCAGGTTGAGGTCTGGAGTTCTATGTTTATGATCATGAAGTATATTTTGGCTAGCAGAGTGAAAGAATGAGGGTGTTTTTTACAAAACTCATCCATTACCTTGACTTCAAAACTATTAAATGGATGTCATGTTGGAATCTTGCAACCATGGACTGTAGCCTGCCAGGCTCCCCTGTCCATGGGAATCTCCAGGCAAGAATACTGGAGTGGGTTGCCATTTCCTTCTCTAGGGGATCTTCCTGACTCAGGGATTGAACCAGGGTCTCCTGCGTTGCAAGCAGACTCTTTACCAACTGAGCTACAGGGGAAGCCCCCTTGTATACTGCCTGATGAGAATAACCAACTTCAAAAGATCGGTTCAGTTCAGTTCAGTGGCTCAGTCATGTCCAACTCTTTGTGACCCCATGAATCACAGACACCAGGCCTCCTTGTCCATCACCAACTCCTGGAGTTCACTCAAACTCATGTCCATCGAGTCAGAGATGCCGTCCAGCTATCTCATCCTCTGTCATCCCCTTCTCCTCCTGACCCCAATTCTTCCCAGCATCAGGGTCTTTTCCAATGAGTCAACTCTTCACATGAGGTGGCCAAAGTATTGGAGTTTCAGCTTCAGCATCAGTCCTTCCAATGAACACCCAGGACTGATCTCCTTTAAGATGGACTGGTTGGATCTCCTTGCAGTCCAAGGGACTCTCAAGAGTCTTCTCCAACACCACACTTCAAAAGCATCAATTCTTTGGTGCTCAGCTTTCTTCACAGTCCAACTCTCACATCCATACATGACCACAGGAAAAACCATAGCCTTGACTAGATGGACCTTTGTTGGCAAAGTAATATCTCTGCTTTTGAATATGCTATCTAGGTTGGTCATGACTTTCCTTCCAAGGAGTAAGCATCTTTTAATTTCATGGCTGCAATCACCATCTGCAATGATTTTGGAGCCCCCAAAAATAAAGTCTGACTCTGTTTCCACTATTTCCCCATCTATTTACCATGAAGTGATGGGACCGGATGCCATGATCTTTGTTTTCTGAATGTTGAGCTTTAAGCCAACTTTTTCACTCTCCTCTTTCACTTTCATCAAGAGGCTTTTTAGTTCCTCTTCACTTTCTGCCATAAGGGTAGTATCATCTGCATATCTGAGGTTATTGATATTTCTCACGGCAATCCTGATTCCAGCTTGTGCTTCTTCCAGCCCAGCGTTTCTCATGATGTACTCTGCATATAAGTTAACTAGGCAGGGTGACAATATACAGCCTTGACATACTCCTTTTCCTATTTGGAACCAGTCTGTTGTTTCATGTCCAGTTCTAACTGTTGCTTCCTGGCCTGCATACAGGTTTCTCAAGAGGCAGGTCAGGTGGTCAGGTATTCCCATCTCTTTCAGAATTTTCCACAGTTTATTGTGATCCACACAGTCAAAGGCTTTGGCATAGTCAATAAAGCAGAAATAGATGTATTTCTGGAACTCTCTTGCTTTTTCAATGATCCAGAGGATGTTGGCAGTTTTATCTCTGGTTCCTCTGCCTTTTCTAAAACCAGCTTGAACATTTGGAAGTTCATGGTTCACATATTGCTGAGGCCTGGCTTTGAGAATTTTGAGCATTACTTTACTAGCGTGTGAAACGAGTGCAATTGTGTGGTAGTGTGAGCATTCTTTGGCATTGCCTTTCTTTGGGATTGGAATGAAAACTGACTTTTTCCAGTCCTGTGGCCACTGCTGAGTTTTCCAAATTTGCTGGTGTACCTGTGACAGGAAATAAAAATCAATCATCTAAGCATTTCCACATAAAATGATAATAAATGAGAAATATATAATTTTAGAGCCATTACGTGATAAAATAATGGAAGGGATATATCTCTTTCTTTAGGCTTGTTTTAAAACTAACCAGAATGTCTTTTTAAAGTCTGTGAATCTTGTTAGTGAAAGAATGAAAGCAGACTGATAGGTATTTATGGAAGATTTTAAAAAGTTAATATAGAGCTCAAAAAACTTGTAGAGAAATATAAATATTGGGGGAAAAAATTCATGAAAAGTATCTGAAATGTTTACCCCAATCAGAGAGGTATGAATAAAAATTGTTTAGATTCAGTTGTGAAGAAAGTAGAAGAGAGTTAACTAGATTAAAAAAATTATTGATTAAAATTTTTTTAAAATATAATATACATATTTTAAATAATGCTCTACATATTTTAGAATATGAAAAATTTCATAAATTATTAATTATACATCACAGCTCTTTTTTTAATATAAGTTTTTTTTTTTAAATGTGCTTTTGGGATTCTCATGTGACTCAGTGGTAAAGAATCCTCCTGACAATGTGAGAGATGCAGGTTAGATTGCCTGAAGAAGGAAATGGCAACCCTCTCCAGTATTCTTGCCTGGAAAATTCTATGGACAGAGGATCTTGGTGGAGCCATTAGAGGGCTACAATCCATGGGGTCACAAGAGTTGGACACAACTGAGCATTCATGCACTGCTTAGGGAAAGCATGGTTGCCACTTTGTATTTTAAGAACTATGTATTTTCCCTCCTAATCCTTTATATGCAGTTGAATTATGTATAGCAAAGATACATTGACAAAAATGTTCACATTGTGGGCAAACTACAGATCCAGATTTTTTTTTTTTTGACACAAATAGTTGCTTTTCATGATAGATGTGATCATTTATTTTATTTTCCTGAATTTTCTTTCACTTTGTATTATTCTTTCCTAGATTTCTGATGAAATTTCTGATGAGATATGAATGATCCAAATGTTGCTCATAAAAGGGAAGTTACACAGATTCTCTGGGACCCTAATGGCAACTTCTGGTATAACCACTAAATGTATTAGGAGGTGGGGGAAATCAGAGGTAAAGCAGGCTCTAGATTTATGATTTGTGTACCTGTTTTGGAGACTGTGGTCCATGAGCAGAAAGAAGTACAAACCTGGCCCTGATGATGAAAAAGAGAGAGAAAGAGAAGGAGAGAGAGAGTGAGTGCAGTGGATAGTGTTTAAGCACAAATTGAAAAACAATAGAATTTTGAATGTGAAACAAAAATACTTCCATATAGTTTTGAGACATTTTATCTAATAATTTGGTAAATTTAACTGGAATTAAATTGGGAAATATTTATACTAAAACAGATTTCTGTAATGATATGCTATCTATTTTTTTTCCAAGTGAAGCACAAGTACAGACTGATTCTTGAACAACATGGTTTTGAATTGTGTAGATCCACCTATACACAGATATTTTTTTCAATAAATACATTGGAAACGTTTTTGGAAGTTTGTAACAATTTTGAAAAACTCACAGATGAACTGCACAGCCTAGAGATAGAGAAAAAATTAAGAAAAAGTTAGGTATATTATACATGTATAATATATGTGTAGGTGCTAGCCTATTTTGTAAATTACAACCATAAAATATATGCAAATCTATTATAAAATGTTAAGGTTTATCCAACTTTACACATAATTTGTAAACCGTACATGGAACCATTTGCAGTCAAGAGAAATGTAAACAGATGCAAATAAGTGTGCAAAGTGTAGAGTGTTAGTCGTTCAGTCGTGTCAAACTCTTTGTGATCCATGGACTGTAGCCCACCAGGCTCCTCTGTCCATGGGACTTCCCAAGCAAGAATATATACTATTAAATCATAACTATATAGAATTAACCATGGCACATACTGTACCACTGTGATAATTTTGTAGCTATTCCTTTTGCTGTTGGAGGGAGCTCAGGTTTTGTGAGTATCCACTTGAAACACCATGTGATGCTAATTATCTCTGCATAGCTCAGTAAAAAGTGACCTTTAGTAGTTCTTGAGTATTTTTCATCACGTTTAGTGTTATACCACAAACTTGAATAATATCCTGGGACCTTTATGAAGTATCACTAGTGATGTTGGAAGTGCTCCCAAGAAGCAAAATCACAACCTAACTAGAAAAAGTTGAATGGTTTGACATGTGCCATAGACTGATGTTCACCATGGAGGTTGTCCACCATTTAAAGATAAATGAATCCAGCATAAGAATCATCATAAAAAAAGAAAAGGAAGTCCATGAAATTACTGCTGCACTACTCCAGCAGGTATAAAAAATTGCACATTATGCAAAATAGCTTTTCACCTTGTTTCAAAAATACAGCTTTATTTAGGTGCAGGATTGCTATGAGAAAGGCATACCTATAGACGCTAATATTATCTGAGAAAAAGTGAAGTCATTATGGGCTTCCAAGGTGACATTAGTGGTAAAGAACCCACCTGCCAATGCAAGTAGATGTAAGAGACACAAGTTCAATCCCTGCGTCAGGAAGATCCCCTGGAGGAAGGCACAGCAACCCACTCCAGTATTATTGCCTGGAGAATCCCGTGGACAGAGGACCTAGGCAAGCTGCAGTCCATAGGGTTGCACAGAATTGGACATGGCTGAAGAAACTTAGCAAGCACGCATGCATGAAGTCTTTATATCACAACTTATATCAAAATTCAAACAAAGAATCTAAAACTGGAGAATTAAATGCCAGCAAAGAATAGTTTGATAACTTTAGAAAGCAATTTGGCTTAAAAAGAGTCGATATGATAGAAGCAGCAGCTTCTGTTGACAAAGAGGTGACAGATGAGTCCCCAGATGTCATTAAGAAAATCATTGAGGAGAAAGGATATCTGCCTGAACAGGCTTTTTTTGTTTTGTTTTGTTTTTAACTTAAACCATTTTTAAGGTCTTTATTGAATTTGTTACAATATTGCTTCTGCTTTATGTCTTGTTTTTTTTATTTTTTTTGTCCTCAAGGCATGTGAGATCTTAGATCCTTGACCAGGGATCGAACCCCTTACCCTCTTCATTGGAAGGCGAAATCTTGACCACTGGACCACCAGGGAAGATCCTGGTCAGGTTTTTAATGCAGGGTAATGTGTCATATTCTGGGGGAAAAAAATGCCACAAAGGAAACCTGAATAAGGAAGAAAAGTGAGCACCAGGATTTAAGACATAGGCTAACTTCACTGTTTTGAGCAAATTCAGTTGGATTTATGATCAGGACCAGCCTTTATCTATAAAGTTGCTAAGCCCCTAGCTTTGAAGGGAAAAAAGTAAACACCAGCTGCCTGTCATTTGGCTGTGCAACAAGAAGGCCTGGACAGCAAGAATACCTTTTCTGGATTGGTTCCACTGATGCTTTGTCCCTGAAGTCAGGAAGTATCGTGCCAGTAAGAGATTACCTATTAAAATTCTTTTGATATTGGGCAAGGCCCCTGGTCACCTAGAATTCCATGAGCTCAACATCAAAGATGTCAACTGACCTACTTGCCCATAAACACAACATCTCTAATTCAGCCTCTATATCAGGGTTCATAAGGAGCTTTATGGTTCATCACACATGCTACTCTATGGAAAGGATTATCAATGCTGTAGAAAAGAACCCCAATAGAATATCATGAAAGCCTGGAAGGATTACACCACTGACGATGCCATCGCTGTTACAGAAAGAGCCTTGAAAACCATTAAGCCTGAAACAATGGATTTATGTTGGAGAAAACCATGTCCAGATGTTGTGTATGACTTCACACTGGATTTAAAACAGAGGTAAACAAATAAGTCATGAGAAATCATGAATATGGCAAAAAAAAAAAAAATGGAGAAGTGAAGGATTTCTAGATGAGTATCTTGGAGAAATTCAAGAACTAATGGAGACTACACCAGAGGAATTAACAGAACATGACTTGGTGGAGATGAACGCTTCCAAACAAGAGGCAGACGAAGGGGAAGAAGAGTTAGAAGAGACAGTGCAGAAAACAAACTGATATCAGACAACCTAGCAGAAATTAGTAAAGACTGCTTTTGACTTCTCTTACACCGTGGACTCTTCTATGATATAGACACTGAAACAGGAAGAAGAATTGATACCAACATGCAAATACTTTTAGAGAAATAAAAAAGCAAAAATGTGAGACATAAATGATGATGTATTTCTGTAAAGTTATCCTGAGTGTACCTGCTTCACCTGCATCCCTTCCCATCTCCTCCTGCTCTTCCGCCTTTGCCATTCCTGAGACAATAGGACCAACCCCCTCCTCCTCAGCCTACTCAACGTGAATACAATGAGAATGAAGACCTTTATGATGACCCACATCTACTCAATGAATAGTAAAAAATCACCATGCTGCTCACCTGATAGATGTATCTGTTGTGTATGTTATATGTGTCTTTGTGTGAAATCTAATATTTGTGCAGCAAAAATTTATGAGAACTTTTTGTCATATCATAATTTTTGCCTAAGTATTCATAATGTAGAAAATTGTGGGTAATGCTTGTATTGAAGTAGTAAGTCTGTCTTTACATAGAAGTAAGGGATGGGTGATATTTAATATAAAATTAAAATATAGTAGTTTTCTTACTGTTTCATAATTTTGCTTTCAAAGAATTACATTACTGTACAGGGTGCCTCTCTCTCTCATAACTGGAGAAACTGTATAATCAGTTTGTCATCAAAGGTAAGTAGTTTTTTGAAAAACGTAACAATGCTTCCTAGAGATCAAAATGGCAATCCACTCCAGCATTCTCGCCTGGATTTTAGTTACTCATGACCAGCCATGATCTGAAAATACTAAAGATTGCAGAAATAAGCAATTCATAAGTTTTAAACTTCATGGCATTCTGAGCAGTGTGATGAAATCTTGCAATGCTGTGTTCAATCTCACCCAAGATGTGAAATATCCCTTTGTCCAATATATCTTGCTATTTACTCACTCAATAGTCACCTAGGTTATCAGAGCTATTGTCTTGGTATTAAATCCTTGTGTTCAAGAAAGCCTTATTTTATTGAATAATGGCCCCAAAGCACAGGCGTAGAGATGTTGGCAATTAGGATATGCCAAGGAGAAGCTGTAAATTGCTTCCTTTAAGTGAAAATGTGAACATTCTCAACTTAATAAGAAAAGAAAAAAGATGATGTGCTGATGTTGCTAAGATCTATGGTAAGATTGAATTTTCTATCTGTGAAACTATAAAAAGGAAAAAATGTGCTAGATTTGCTGTCAAAATTCAAGCTTCAAGTTATGACCACAGTGAGTGAAAAGTACTTAGTTAAGATGGAAAGGACATAAATTTATAAGATATTTAGAGAGAGGCCACATTCACATAATTTTATTACAGTATATTGTCATAATTGTTCTACTTTATTCTCAATTGTTGTTAATCTCTTATTGTTCCTAATTTATAAATTAAATTTTATCATAGATATGAACATATAAGAAAAGCATAGTATATATAGGATTTGGTTCTATCCATGGTTTCAGGCATCCACTGGGGGTCTTGGAAGGTATCCCCATGAATAAGGGGAGATCCATTATATAAAATATTCTCAAGTCATTGGTGTAATTGTATTGTTGTTGTTTAGTCACTTAGTCAAGTCCAACTCTTTATAACCCCATTGATTGCAGCATGCCAGGCTCCCCGTCCTTCACTATCTCCTGGAGTTTGCTCAGATTCATGTTCTTAGAGTCAGTGATGCTTTCTAACCATCTCATTCTCTGCCACCCACTTCTCTTCTTGCCCTTAATCTTTCCCAGCATCAGGGTCTTTTCCAATGAGTCAACTCAGGTGGCCAAAGTATTGAAGCTTCAACATTAGTCCTTCCAATGAATATTCAGAGTTGATTTCCTTTAAGACTGACTTATATCAGTCCTTATTTATTCACATTTTTATCTTTTCTCATATTTGGCATTCATTGCTTCAGAATTTTTTAATATAAAACATACCGAATTATTCTGTGAATAGCAACTGACATGAAACTTACATCCTTTAGAATGCGGTGCGGTCTTGTTTGATATTGCATTTCCGAGTCACAGTCTGGTTTGGGATCTTCAGTCTCTCTTGCCTTGTTCAATCCAATAACTGCACTCTTTTTCATCCAGTCATCTAGCGCACTGGTTGCCACATGGATTTTTCAAAATATAAATACAGGTAGGCCTCATTTTATTGTGCTTCACTTTATTTTATTTTGCAGATACTGCATTTTTTTTTAATTGCAAGTTTGTGGCAATTCTGCATCACACAACGCTATAGGTGCAATTTTCCAACACCTCTATTTTTTATTAAGGTTTATACACTGTTTTTTTTTTTTTTTTAGACATAATGCCACTGTATTCTTAATAGGTTATAGTATAGTGTAAATATAACTTTCATGTGCACTAGTAAACCAAATAAATTGGGTGACTGGTTTTATTTTGATTTTACTACAGTGGTCTGGAACCAAACTCACAATATCTCAAAGGTATGCCTGTATAATTACTTTGTGTGTGTATGTGTTTAGTTCCTAAGTCATGTTTGACTCTTTGCAACCCCATAGACTATATAACCCACCAGGATCCTCTGTCTATGAGATTTCCCAGGAAATAAATCTGGATTGGGTTGTCATTTCCTCCTCCAGGAGATTTTCCTGACCTAGGGATGGAACTCCTGCTTTGCAAGTGGATTCTTTAACCACTGAGCCACCAGGGAAACCCAGCCTATTATCACATTGCTCTTCTTCAAAAAGTTTTCAAGTGATTGTTTATACTTTAAAAGGTAATAAAAGACCTTAGACTGGCTTATCAGGCCTTTTAGGTTGTGGGCCCTGCATGTACTAGCTTAATCTGCCTCCACTCCTCTGATCCTCTCTGCATTAGCTGTGCTAAGAGTATTGGGCACCCCCTAAAACCATCATGTCATGATGCTTCCTTGGCTGGGGCAGCTCTTTCTTCTTGCTGCTCAGTGAACATCTGCTCTCCCTTCAAATTTAAATGTTAACTTTCCCAATTTGCAAAGAAATACCATTAAGCATTCCTTTTTCTCTCTCTGGCTTCTTATATGTAATCCTATCAGAACACCAGTTATTATTGTTTTGAACTCCTTGCTAATCCAGTGCTTTCACAGGGAGATCCTTTAATAATTTTTGCTGAAAGAGAGAATGCATGAGAAACAAATAGCTGCTTCGCAAACATTAAGGACCTGGAATGTCTAGTGCTGTCTTCCACCAAGCTACTGAAGCCTTTGCAATTGCACATGTAAGTATAATCTATGTCCTTTCATAACCTGGAATGTCTATTACCAGATCATTGTCCTACACTGGAAAGTCTTCTGAAAAACAGGTTATCAATAGCTGGTACCCTCTATTTTGAAAATATTTTAAAACTGAATAAAGCCTAACTCTTTTGTTACATACATGAGAGAAATAAAGCCCAGAGAAGTGAGGACAATTTTCTCAAATAAGGGCTGAAATGAGAGGTGGGAGAGAACTAAACCAAACTGTCCAGATATCCAGTCAGGTATTCTTTATAATAATATAATGAGACTTTTACTATGCAGATATACAATCAAACAAACAAAAAAACACTCACAAATGTTTCTTGCATTCTTATTTTCTATCTATCATCTACCTATACCTTGTTTGTTCATTTACTAAATATTATCCAATAACTACTGTGCATGATACCCTGCTAGGTGTTATGAATACAACAAATAGCATTCTGCTCTCCAAGCATTCATACTTCAACTCTTACAAGTCTACTTTATTTCCTTATTCAGCTTTCCCTTCTCTCTACCTAATAAGACCCTGTTAGATGTATCTTAAGCTAAATACTCTAAGTGAATTGAATGATGGAGGAAAATTAGCACAGAACTGGGGAACCGTGAACTTCCTGAGTTCAAGCTGGTTTTAGAAAAGGCAGAGGAACCAGAGATCAAATTGCCAGCATCTGCTGGATCATCGAAAAAGCAAGAGAGTTCCAGAAAAACATCTATTTCTGCTTTATTGACTATGCCAAAGCCTTTGACTGTGTGGATCACAATAAACTGTGGAAAATTCTGAAAGAGATGGGAATACCAGACCACCTGACCTGCCTCTTGAGAAACCTATATGCAGGTCAGGAAGCAACAGTTAGAACTGGACACGGAACAGACTGGTTCCAAATAGGAAAAGGAGTACATCAAGGTTGTATATTGTCACCCTGCCTAGTTAACTTATATGCAGAGTACATCATGAGAAACGCTGGACTGGAAGAAGCACAAGCTGGAATCAAGATTGCCAGGAGAAATATCAATCACCTCAGATATGCAGATGACACCACCCTTATGGCAGAAAGTGAAGAGGAACTCAAAAGCCTCTTGATGAAAGTGAAAGTGGAGAGTGAAAAAGTTGGCTTAAAGCTCAACATTCAGAAATGCCAGAAGATCATGGCATCCGGTCCCATCATGTCATGGCAAATAGATGGGGAAACAGTGGAAACAGGGTCAGACTTTATTTTTTGGGGGGCTCCAAAATCACTGCAGGTGGTGATTGCAGCCATGAAATTAAAAGATGCTTACTCCTTGGAAGGAAAGTTATGACCAACCTAGATAGCATATTCAAAAGCAGAGATATTACTTTGCCATCAAAGGTCCGTCTAGTCAAGGCTATGGTTTTTCCTGTGGTCATGTATGGATGTGAGAGTTGGACTGTGAAGAAAGCTGAGCGCCGAAGAATTGATGCTTTTGAACTGCGGTGTTGGAGAAGACTCTTGGGAGTCCCTTGGACTGCAAGGAGATCCAACCGGTCCATTCTGAAGGAGATCAGCCCTGGGATTTCTTCGGAAGGAATGATGCTAAAGCTGAAACTCCAGTACTTTGGCCACCTCATGCAAAGAGTTGACTCATTGGAAAAGACTGATGCTGGGAGGGATTGGGGGCAGGAGGAGAAGGGGACGACAGAGGATGAGATGGCTGGATGGCATCACTGACTCGATGGACGTGAGTCTGAGTGAACTCCTGGAGTTGGTGATGGACAGGGAGGCCTGGCGTGCTGTGATTCATGGGGTCGCAAAGAGTCGGACATGACTGAGTGGCTGAACTGAACTGAACTGGGCATCCTTAGAGCCAGAATATGGTTCAGACTCTAAGCTCTGAGGCTTAATAGTCACTTCACTCTTCTGAGAATTGCTTCACAGATCTAAGTAGTCATGTGAATCTCTATTCCACATCTGCAGAGGCCACTTTGAGAAGCAAAGGATGGAGAGGATGCCTTTCAAATACACTGGTTTAGAGCCATGAGAGTGGGGTTTGAATCTCTGCACTACCATGTATTAGTTATGTGACTGCGTCTTGCCCTGATGAAAATTAGGTTAACTTAGCCACTTTATTTTTGTAATGATTAGCAATATTGTAAGTAAGAATCAAGGCCTGACATTTACAACGTTGTTATTGTTCAGTTGCTGAGTTATGTTTGACTCTTTGTGACCCCATGGACGGCAGCACACCAAGTTCCCTGTCCATCACCAACTCCCGGAGCTCACTCAAATTCATGTCCATCACGTTGGTGATGCCATCCCACCATCTCATTCTCTGTCACCCTCCTCTACTCCCACCCTCAATCTTCTCCAGCATCAGGGATTTTCCAATGAGTCAGCTGTTTGCATCGGGTGGCTAAAATATTGGAGCTTCAGATTCAGCATCAGTCTTTCCAGTTAATATTCAGGGTTAATTTCCTTTAGGATTGACTGGTTTGATCTTGCTGTACAAGGGACTCTCAAGAGTCTCCTCCAGTACCACAGTTCAAAAACATTAATTCTTTAGTGCTCAGCCTTCTTTATGTCCAACTCTCACATTTGTACATGACTATTGGAAAAATCATAGCTTTGACTGTATGGACCTTTGTTGGCAAAGTGCTGTCTCTACTTTTTATTTTATGTATTTTATTATTTTTTAATACACTGTCTAGGTTGGTCATAGATTTTCTTCCAAGGAGCAAACATCTTTTAATTTTATGGCTGCACTCCCCATCCACAGTGATTTGGAGTGCATGAAAATAAAATTTGCCACTATTCTCACTTTTTCCTCATCTATTTGCTATGAGGTGATGGGACTGGATGCCATGATCTTAGTTTTATGAATTATTGAGTTTTAGATAGCTTTTTCACTCTCCTCTTTTACCTTTATCAAGAGGCTCTTTTGTCCTCTTTACTTTCTGCCAGTAGAGTAGTATCATCTGCATATCTGAGGTTGCTGATATTTCTCCCAGCAATCTTATTTCCAGCTTGTACTTCACCCATCTTGGCATTTTGCATGATACATATAAGTTATAAATTCAGTTCAGTCGCTCAGTCATGCCTGACTCTTTGCAACCCCATAGACTGCAGCATGTCAGGCCTCCCTGTCCATCACCAACTCCCAGAGTTTACCCAAACTCATGTCCATTGAGTCGGTGATGCCATCCAACCATCCCATCCTCTGTCGTCCCTCCCCTTCTCCTGCCTTCAATCTTTCCCAGCATCAAGGAGTCAGCTCTTCACATCAGGTGGCCAAAGTATTGGAGTTTCAGCTTCAGCATCAGTCCTTCCAATGAACACCCAGGATTGATCTCCTTTAGGATGGACTGGTTGGATCTCCTTGCAGTCAAGGGACTCTCAAGAGTCTTGTCCAACACCACAGTTCAAAAGCATCAATTCTTTGGCACTCAGCTTTCTTTATAGTCCAACTCTCACATCCATACATGACTACTGGGAAAACCATAGCCTTGACTATACAGACCTTTGTTGGCAAAGTAATATCTCTGCTTTTTAATATACTATCTAGGTTGGTCATCACTTTCCTTCCAAGGAGCAAGCATCTTTTAATTTCATGTCTGCAGTCACCATCTGCAGTGATTTTGGAGCCGCTAAAACTAAAGTCTATCACTGTTTTCCCTGTTTCCCCATCTGTTTGCCATGAAGCGATGGGACCGGATGCCGTGATCTTCGTTTTCTGAATGTTGAGTTTTAAGTCAACTTTTTCACTCTCCTCTTTCACTTTCACCAAGAGGCTCTTTAGTTCTTCTTCACTTTCTGCCATAAGGGTTGTGTCATGTGTGTATCTGAGGTTATTGATATTTCTCCTGGCAATCTTGATTCTAGCTTGTGCTTCCTCCAGCCCAGCATTTCTCATGATGTACTCTGCATAGAAGTTAAATAAGCAGGGTGACAATATACGGTCTTGACGTACTCCTTTTCCTATTTGGAACCAGTCTGTTGTTCCATGTCCAGTTCTAACTGTTGCTTCTTGACCTGCATACAGATTTCTCAAGAGGCAGGTCAGGTGGTCTGGTTTTCTCATCTCTTACAGAATTTTCCACAGTTTATTGTGATCCACACAGTCAAAGGCTTTGGCATAGTCAGTGAAGCAGAAATAGGTGTTTTTCTGGAAGTCTTTGCTTTTTCTATGATCCAGCGGATGTTGGCAATTTGATCTCTGGTTCCTCTGCCTTTTCTAAAACCAGTTTGAACATCTGGAAGTTCATGGTTCACATATTGCTGAAGCCTGGCTTGGAGAATTTTTTTTTTATTTTATTTTTTAACTTTACAATATTGTGTTGGTTTTGCCATATATCAACATGAATCCGCCACAGGTATACACGTGTTCCCCATCCTGAACCCCCTTCCCTCCTCTTTCCCCGTACCATCCCTCTGGGTCGTCCCATTGCACCAGCCCCAGGCATCCAGTATCGTGCATCGAACCTGGACTCGTGACTCGTTTCATTTATGATATTATACATGTTTCAATGCCATTCTCACAAATCATCTCACCCTCTCCCTCTCCCACAGAGTCCAAAAGACTGTTCTAATTTTGAGCATTATTTTGCTAGCGTGTGAGATGAGTGCAATTGTGCGGTAGTTTGAGCATTTTTTTGTTAAGTTAAATATAAGTTAAATGGGCAGAGTGACAATATACAGCCTTGACATAATGCTTTCCCAGTTTTGAACCTGTCCATTGTTCTATTATTCATTCTAACTGTTGTTGCTTCTTGACCTGTGTACAGGTTTCTCAAGAGACAGATAAAGTGGTGTGGTATTCCTATCTCTTTAAGAATTTTCCAGTTTGTTGTGATCTACACAGTCGAAGGCTTTAGCATAGTCAATGAAGAAGTTAGATGTTCTTTTGAATTCTCTTCCTTTTTCTATGATCCAATGGATGTTGGCAATTTTATCTCTGGTTACTCTGCCTTTTCTAAATCCAGTTTATACACCTTGATCATCTTGATTCACATACTGTTGAAGCCTAGCTTGAAGGATTTTGAGTGTTACCTTACTAGCCTGTGAAATGAGAGTGTTTGTGTGGTAGTTTGAACATTCTTTGGCATTGCTTTTCTTTCAGATTGGGATGAAAACTGACCTTTCCAGTCCTGTGGCCACTGCTCTTTTCCAAATTTGTTGACATATTAAGTACAGCGCTTTCATAGCATTATCTTTCATGATTTGAAATAGCTCAGCTGGAATTTCATCAATCCACCAGCTTTATTTGTGGTAATGCTTCCTAAAGCCTGCTTGACTTCACACTCCAGAATGTCTGGCTCTAGGTGCGTGACTACACCATCATGGTTATCTGGGTCATTAAGACATTAAGGACATTATCAACTTATATAATTCTTATTGTTGTTCTTGTTCTCAGATATATATGCTTTGGGGTAATTTATCCATCCCAAACTTTCTGTAGACACCTAAGAAATTATTCCTTCCCACCCCATACATATGTTATCCAAAGTCTGACATTTGTGAGATGACTGGCCAAGTTTCCTTAGCCTGTGCACAGGTGGTATGAGGATTTTTCTCCCATAATTCTACACCTTTGCTACAAAGATCAGCAAGAATGCTGGGTGCACACAATGGCCAGGAGTCTCAGGCTATGAAATGAAATGAAGGCTACTCTGGAGTAAATTGTCATGTTCAAAAATAAAGAATGAGTCAGACCGTGCCTAATTCCACAGGAAGGAGATTAGTTGCAGCAGAAAACATGTGGAGTTAATTTGGATAGAAAGGCAATACTAACATCTTGAACTCTATAGAAAGACTCCTATCCTTGGAGCCGTTGGATAATTTACAAAGGCCCAGTACAGCTCTGTATAGACATAATGGGTGCATTATAAAAGGGCATATCGAGGATGACCGCTGTTACAGTGAATGCTTGTGTCTTCTCTATGGATGCTCAGAACCTTATTCCACATATGTAGCCTTTACTGCTATGGAGCTGAGGGATTTTGGAGATAACTGAAACAAGACATATTTACATAATGTTCTTTTGAGTTCCATTTTGGCTAAAATTTGAAATCTGATTTTAGAATAGTGTATACTTGGAATGGAGTCCAAAGAGTATGCTTCTCTAATATGGAAGTCAGATATAGTTGGAATAAATCAATCTTTCATTAATTTAGGGTCCCAACTGACTGCTAACTTTTTGTAATTCAAATTTTGAAGCTTGATTTTTGCAATGGCTCCTCAAATTACTATGAGTCTTCATAGTTACTGAAAGCCTTGTCTTCATCACATTTACTTTCTTTTGAGTTTGACTTTAGAAGGATGGGATTTGTTTGTGTCCAATTTGATCTGTAGACTTGTCTCCTGCTTCTGTTTTGCTCTGTTTTTTGTCTTGGGACTTTTCTTTCTCTTGAGCCTTAGACAAAGGGTATTATTCTTCAGGTATCATCTCTTTTCTTTCTTTCTTTGTTTCTTCCTTCCTTTCTTCCTCCCTCCCTTTCTGTCTTTCTCTAGTCTGCAGGTGATCCTAAAAGGTTCCTTAAATACAAATCAGTATCATTTCAGTTCAGTCACTCAGTCGTGTCCGACTCTTTGCCACCCCATGAATCGCAGCACGCCAGGCCTCCCTGTCCATCACCAACTCCTGGAGTTCACTCAGACTCACATCCATTGAGTCAGTGATGCCATCCAGCCATCTCATCTTCTGTCGTCCCCTTCTCCTCCTGCCCCTAATCCCTCCCAGCATCAGAGTCTTTTCCAATGAGTCAACTCTTTGCATGAGGTGGCCAAAGTACTGGAGTTTCAGCTTTAGCATCATTCCTTCCAAAGAAATCCCAGGGCTGATCTTCAAAATGGACTGGTTGGATCTCCTTGCAGTCCAAGGGACTCACAAGAGTCGTCTCCAACACCACAGTTCAAAAGCATCAATTATTCAGTGCTCAGCCTTCTTCACAGTCCAACTCTCACATCCATACATGACCACTGGAAAAACCATAGCCTTGACTAAATGGACCTTTGTCGGCAAAGTAATATCTCTGCTTTTCAATATGCTATCTAGGTTGGTCATCACTTTCCTTCCAAGGAGTAAGCGTCTTTTAATTTCATGGCGGCAGTCACCATCTGCAGTGATTTTGGAGCCCAAAAAAATAAAGTCTGACACTGTTTCCACTGTTTCCCTATCTATTTCCCATGACGTGATGGGACCGGATGCCATGATCTTCATCTTCTGAATGTTAAGCTTTAAGCCAACTTTTTCACTCTCCACTTTCACTTTCATCAAGAGGCTTTTGAATTCCTCTTCACTTTCTGCCATAAGGGTGGTGTCATCTGCATATCTGAGGTGATTGATATTTCTCCTGGCAATCTTGATTCCAGCTTGTGCTTCTTCCAGCCCAGTGTTTCTTATGATGTACTGTGCATAGAAGTTAAATAAGCAGGGTGACAATATACAGCCTTGATGTACTCCTTTTCCTATTTGGAACCAGTCTGTTGTTCCATGTTCAGTTCTAACTGTTGCTTCCTGACCTGCATATAGGTTTCTCAAGAGGCAGGTCAGGTGGTCTGGTATTCCCATCTCTTTCAGAATTTTCCACAGTTTATTGTGATCCACACAGTCAAAGGCTTTGGCATAGTCAATAAAGCAGAAATAGATGTTTTTCTGGAACTCTCTTGCTTTTTCGATGATCCAGCGATGTTGGCAATTTGATCTCTGGTTCCTCTGCCTTTTCTAAAACCAGCTTGAACATCAGGAAATTCATGGTTCACGTATTGCTGAAGCCTGGCTTGGAGAATTTTGAGCATTACTTTACTAGCAAGTGAGATGAGTGCAATTGTGTGGTAGTTTGAGCATTTTTTGGCATTGCCTTTCTTTGGGATTGGAATGAAAACTGACCTTTTCCAGTCCTGTGGCCACTGCTGAGTTTTCCAAGTTTGCTGGCATATTGAGTGGAGCACTTTCATAGCATCATCTTTCAGGATTTGAAATAGTTCAACTGGAATTCCATCACCTCCACTAGCTTTGTTTGTAGTGATGTTTTCTAAGGCCCACTTGACTTCACATTCCAGGATGTCTGGCTCTAGGTGAGTGATCACACTGTCGTGATTATCTTGGTTGTGAAGATCTTTTTTGTATAGTTCTTCTGTGTATTCCTGCCACCTCTTCTTAATATCTTCTGCTTCTGTTAGGTCCATACTGTTTCTGTCCTTTATCAAGCCTATCTTTGTATGAAATTTTCCCTTGGTATCTCTGATTTTCTTGAAGAGATCTCTAGTCTTTCCCATTCTGTTGTTTTCCTCTATTTTTTTGCATTGATCACTGAGAAAGTCTTTCTTATCTCTTCTTGCTATTCTTTGGAACTCTGCATTCAGATGTTTGTATCTTTCCTTTTCTCCTTTGCTTTTTGCTTCTCTTCTTTTCACAGCTATTTTTAAGGCCTCCCCAGACAGCCATTTTGCTTTTTTGCATTTCTTTTCCATGGGGATGGTCTTTATCCCTGTCTCCTGTAGAAAGTCACAAACCTCATTCCATAGTTCATCAGGCACTCCATCTATCAGATCTAGGCCCTTAAATCTATTTCTCACTTCCACTGTATAATCATAAGGGATTTGATTTAGGTCATACGTGAATGGTCTAGTGGTTTTCCCTTCTTTCTTCAATTTAAGTCTGAATTTGGCAATAAGGAGTTCATGGTCTGAGCCACAGTCAGCTCCTGGTCTAGTTTTTGTTGACTGTATAGAGCTTCTCCATCTTGGGCTGCAAAGAATATAATCAATCTGATTTCGGTGTTGACCATCTGGTGATGTCCATGTATAGAGTCTTCTCTTGTGTTGTTGGTAGAGGATGTTTGCTATGACCAGTGCATTTTCTTGGCAAAACTCTATCAGTCTGCCCTGCTTCATTCCGTATTCCAAGGCCAAATTTGCCTGTTACTCCAGGTGTTTCTTGACTTCCTACTTTTGCATTCCAGTCCCCTATCATGAAAAGGACATCTTTTTTGGGTGTTAGTTCTAAAAGGTCTTGTAGGTCTTCATAGTACCGTTCAACTTCAGCTTCTTCAGTGTTACTGGCTGGGGCATAGACTTGGATTACTGTGATATATAATGGTTTGCCTTGGAAATGAATAGAGATTGTTCTGTCATTTTTGAGATTGCATCCAAGTACTGCATTTTGGGCTCTTTTGTTGACCATAATGGCTACTCCATTTCTTCTGAGGGATTCATGCCCACAGTAGTAGATATAATGGTCATCTGAGTTAAATTCACCCATTCCAGTCCATTTTAGTTCACCAATTCCTAGAATGTCAATGTTCACTCTTGCCATCTCCTGTTTGACCACTTCCAATTTGCCTTGATTGTCTCCAGTAAAGACAAATACTGGATTATAAATATAAATGAATAAGAATTTTAGAGCTAACCAAAACAGGACTATTATGCAGTAGTTTAGCTCATCTCCAAAAATAGTTACATGAAAAGAAAATTACCTAATTTATATTTCCCTAAGAGTATCCTGCATATCTAAAAACTTTAGCATTCTCTTATGTAGGGTTTCCCTGGTTGCTCAGATGGTGTAGCATTTGCCTGCAATGCAGGAGACCCGGGGTTCAATCCCTGGATTGGGAAGATCCCCTGGGGAAGAAAATGGCAACCCACTCCAGTAATCTTGCCCAGAAAATCCCATGGAGGGAGGAGCCTGATTGGCTACAATCCATGGAGTCTCAAAGAGTTGGACACAACCAAGCTACCTTACTTTCACTTTCTTTATGTAGATCCAAGGTAATTAAATCTTTTACTGGGAAATATACAGATACATATATATGTGTATATACATATATATTTTCTTCAAGAACATATTTTGCATTTGCTTCTTTGCAAACACTTTAATATTCATTTTGGTATAATTAGAAGTATATTTTCTAAAGACTTTTCTATGTGGACCTTTTTTTAAGTCTTTATTGTATTTGTTGCAGTATTACTTCTGTTTTATGTTTTGTGGATTCTTTGCCAGGATGCATGTGGTATCTTAGCTTCCCAACCATGGATCGACCTCATACCTCCTGTATTGGAAAGTGAAGTTTTATCCATTGGACCACCAGAAAATATCTTTTTAAAACATTAAAATTATAGAATACTACTGTTTCTTAAGTTCCTGAAGCTTAAAACCTAAAGATCTTAGAAGAGTGTATTTAAGTTGACTTATCCAATGGTATATATGTTCATATATATTATATACAACTAATGGCACCCCACTCCAGTACTCTTGCCTGGAAAATCCCATGGATGGAGGAGCCTGGTGGGCTGCAGTCCATGGGGTCGCTAAGAGTCAGACATGACTGAGCGACTTCACTTTCACTTTTCACTTTTCACTTTCATGCATTGGAGAAGGAAATGGCAACCCACTCCAGTGTTCTTGCCTGGGGAATCCCAGGGGCAGGAGAGCCTGGTGGGCTGATGTCTATGAGGGTCACACAGAGTCAAACATGACTGAAGTGATTTAGCAGCAGCAGTATATGTATACATGATATGCATATATATGTGTGTGGTTTAAAACTTCTCAACCAAAATAACTTTAAATCTATAATTATGTTAACCACAATAACCTATCTTAACCTGAATTCTCAAAAAATACCTTCAAATGGTTATTTTTTATTATTAGTGCTTATGAATCAGGCATTGCATCCTTTTCACATATTAACTCATTCATTCCTCATAAGAATATTAAGTCCCATGAATTAATACTTCTACAAACCCAGGTTCAAGGACATATTAGCTCAAGATCAAATAGCTTTTGAAAGGCTTTGCAAGAAAAGCATTGATTCCTTGATCTTAATCAGTACATGGGCTATTTTTTAGTTACATTAACTGTCTTATCTTAATCAAAGGCATTCAATGGAAAATACTTTTAGGAAACTCAAATATGAGAGCAATAAGCTCTTATAGTTTATATCAATAATACACAATGAACAATAAAACAGAGCTATTTCTAAATTTAAATGAAGAATATGATTTCATGAAACAGAAAAAAGGATTGGTGTTTTTACAAATGGAATCATTGTTGATATCTCTCAAATAGCAATTAGAATTGAGGCAGAAATATCAAGCCCTGATACGTTAATGGATAGAAGGAAATGGTCAGTAAAGCTAACAGGGAGACCACCCAGAAATTAGCAACAGGAGGAAGCTGTTATCACCATAGAAGTAGAAGGGCAATGACAACAGGTGGAGTAGCAGAGTCCAGAGGTCAGGGATGCATATCAGCTGCTGGAATCTCAATGGATGGGCTGCAGTCAGGAGTGGGAGCCAAGGAGGAACCACTTAAAATCAGAGACACCACAGACCATGGTTTCTCCTCCTTCTAGGACTCCAGTTATTTGTTCCAGACTCGTTGTAGAACCCACGTGGAAGCTAGAGGGCAAGGGGGAAAGAGAAGATGGGGTGGGGGTTTCTGTAAAATGAAGCAAAACTAAAGAAGCAAAGTCCACCCTCCCTCCTTTCCAAGCCTCCAAAACTTAACCAAATAATTTTGGATACGTCATTAAACTACTATGAAAACATCTTTTATGGAGAAAACAAAAATATTGCATGTTATTACTGCCTCACAAGATGATTGAGAGAAGTAAATTAGGTAGCAAGTATGAATTCTTCAAAATTGGGAAAGGAGTATGTTAAGGCTGTATATTGTCACCCTAGTTATTTAACTCATATGCAGCGTACATCATGTGAAATGCCAGGCTGCATGAAGCACAAGCTGGAATCAAGATTGCCTGAGAAATATCAACAACCTCAGATATGCAGGTGATGCCTCCCTTATGGCAGAAAGTGAAAAGGAACTAAATAGCCTCTTGATGAAAGTGAAAGAGGAGAGTGAAAAGCTGGCTTAAAACTCAACATTCAAAAATGAAGATTATGGCATCTGGTCCTAACCCTTCATAGCAAATAGATGGGGAAAATGTGGAAACACTGTCCAATTTCATTTTCTTGGGCTCCAAAATCAATGTGGACAGTATCTGTAGCCATGAAATTAAAAGATGTTTGCTCCTTGAAATAAAAGCTATTACAAACCTATATGGTGTATTAAAAAGCAAAAACATCACTTAGCTGATAAAGGTCTGTATAATCAAAGCTATGGTTTTTACAGTAGTCATGTATGGATTTGAGAGTTGGAACATAAAGAGGGCTGAGTGCCAAAGAATTGATGCTTTCACACTGTGATGCTGGGAAGTCTCTTGGACTGTAAGCAGATCAAAACAGTAAATCCTAAAGAAAATTAACCCTGAATATTCATTGGAAGGACTGCTGTTAAAGCTGAAGATCCAATACTTTGGTCACCTGATGTGAAGACCTGACTCATTGGAAAAGACCCTGATGCTGGGAAAGATTGAGAGCAGGAGGAGAAGGGGACTACAGGGGATGAGATGGTTGGATGGCATCACTGACTCAGTGGACATGAGTTTGAAGCACTCCAGGAGGTAGTGAAGGACAGGGAAGCCTGGCGTGTTGCAGTGCATGGGGTCACAAAGAGTCAGACATGATTTAGTGACTGAACAACAGCAATGAATTCTTTATACATGGTAAAGCTCAATATAAATACTACATTTATATGCAACAAAGCACAAAAGTTCTTTTTTAAAGTTAATTTTTATTGGAGTACAGTAGCTAACCATTTAACATTTTTTTAATTAATTAATTTATTTATGTAGTTTTTTGGCCATACTACATGACATGTGGAATCTAAAGTTCCCTGACTAAGGATAGTGTGAAAACTCTTGCTCTGTGGATGAATGAGCTGTAGAAACAATTTATAATGCAAAGGTAAATATATCCTAGAGGTGAATTTCAAATCCATGTGATTGGAGAAAGGTTTTACGGAACATAGCACTTGTGGAATGATGAAGTTGTTTCTGATTAATTCTGGTTTTATATGTATTTATTTACATTTATTTATAATTATATGTAATTACATCTACATCTATTCATCTCTACCTATTATCTATCTCTCTACACATCATCTACCTATCTGTGTAACTGGGCTTTCCTGGTGGCTTAGCTGGTAAAGAACCCACCTGCCAATACAGGAGATTCAGAGACAAGTTTGATCCCTGGGTCAGGAAGACTTCCTGGAGGAGGAAATGGCAACCTACTACAGTATTCTTGCCTGGAAAATTCCATGGACAGAGGAGCCTGGTGGGCTACCATCCAAAATATTGCAAAACACCGATCACAACTGAGTGGCTGAACACACCTGTGTAATTAGACAAGGACGTGACTAGATTGAAGTGGCTCTAACACCATCGTAGCCTAGGTGAGGAAACCGAAACCCAATCCAGAGTGAATGCACTTGAAAGCTGAGTATATGAACCAGAAAAACATAGTTCACAAAGTCAAATAGAGTTTCCCAAATAAAACAATTGCTTAAGCTATAGACAATCAAATAATTTTTTTTTCTTCAATTCACTTTCTTCTCTAGAAAACCTTGCCACTAGCTCTTCTTGGTGGAGTGCTCTTAGCTATCTTTGGCTTGATATTGCCTTATTCATATCACTGTGTGCTCAAGAAAGCTCAAAAGTTTTAATGTGCCTCAGTTTATCTTTTATCAAGTATATATAATATACAAGTATATATATATAATATATAAGTATATATAACATACATAAATTTATGTTATATACATAACATAAAATATGTTATATATATATATATATATATATATATATATATATATTACCTCTAGCCCTAAAGCAATGGTATGGTTTAATGTAACATAATAATTTAGTATTAATATTTTAGGGTAAAAATTGAGGTTCTTTGTAGATGACATGTAATGTTCGGTGTCCTAAAGATTAAATTAAATCATATTTGATAACATATGAATGACTGCAAACAACTTTCTGGACAATTTGTACTGGCATTATGCAGAAAATACTAAAAATGCACAAAACGTTGAGTTGGTTAATTTGATGATGTCAATTTAAGATGTAATGAGAGCTTGAAATGTGTTTTTATAAGAATCACAAGACCTCCTAGTAATAGCAAATATTATCCACCATGAATTATAAATAGTGTTTGTACTTAAGTTAAAATCAAATGTCATGAATTAGCTTTACTTTTTTAAACATAGTTAAATATGCTTAAACATATAAAAACACTTTTAAAGGAAAGAAACAGCTCACAGTTCCCTCATAATAATTTATCTTAGCACCAAACCATGACTCCCTTCAGTTCAGTTCAATCACTCAGTCATGTCCAGCTCTTTGAGACCCCATGAACTGCAGCATGCCAGGCCTCCCTGTTCATCACCAACTCCCAGAGTCTACCCAAACCCATGTCTATCGAGTCGGTGATGCCATCCAACCATCTCATTCTCTGTCACCCCCTTCTCCTCCTTCCCTCAATCTTTCCCAGCATCAGGGTCATTTCCAATGAGTCAGCTCTTCACATCAGGGGGCCAAAGTACTGGAATTTCACCTTCAGCATCAGACCTTCCAATGAACACTCAGGACTGATTTCCTTTAGGATGGACTGGTTGGATCTCCTTGCAGTCCAAGGGACTCTTAAGAGTCTTCTCCAACACCACAGTTCAAAAGCATCTATTCTTTGGCACTCAGCTTTCTTCACAGTCCAACTCTCACATCCATACATGACCACTGGAAAAACCATAGCCTTGACTAGATGGACCTTTGTTGACAAAGTAATGTCTCTGCTTTTTAATATGCTATCTAGGTTGGTCATAACTTTCCTTCCAAGGAGTAAGCGTCTTTTAATTTCATGGCTGCAATCACCATCTGCAGTGATTTTGGAGCCCCCAAAATAAAGTCAGCCATTGTTTCCATTGGTTCCCCATTTATTTGCCATGAAGTGATGGGACCGGATGCCATGATCTTAATTTTCTGAATGTTGAGCTTTAAGCCAATTTTTCTACTCTCCTCTTTCACTTTCATCAAGAGGCTCTTTAGTTCCTTCTCACTTTCTGTCATAAGGGTGGTGTCATCTGCATATCTGAAGTTATTGATATTTTTCCCGGCAATCTTGATTCCTGCTTGTGCTTCTTCCAGCCCAGCGTTTCTCATGATGTACTCTTAGAAGAGCCAAAATGTCAGTTTTGCAGCCAACTTTAGAAGCCAAAGGAATATCTTTTCATCAAAGACTTGTGTTGGCAGGAAGGGTGTAGGTGAGGAGAGAAGTCCCAGAGATGGGAAAGTCAAGTAAGCAGAAAAGTCAAATAAGAAGAAAATATAAGACCTTCAGAGATGCTATGGTATCAGAGAAGAAAATGAGGCCAAGGCTAAGGGACCTCAGACAGAAGTAACCGAGAGGGAACCATACTGCACACTGAAACAATGACAAATGGGGAAGAGATGAGCAAGGTTGAGAAGTGGGTAGAATCTTCTGAAAGTATCAGCATCTACCATAGTGTTGACAGATAGGAAAACTTTCAGAGAGGCACGAGAAAATCTCACTGGTGAGGGAAGTTCCATCAGAGATACTTAAATGAATATCTGTATGAATTCAGCCACCCTTTGGATGTACAGTGGACTGTTTCTAGCATTTATTTCTGGAGAGAGGAATTTGAATGTAATTTTCATATCCTTCTCCAGGTTTATTGTCAATTTATTTTACAATAAGAAAACATTACTTAACTAAGGGGAGAAATTTTGCAAGATTTAAAGGTAATATATATCTTTTTATGCATTACATAATTAAATGTTATATGTGTGTTTAAAATTAGCAAGAATTAGAACAAAGTATCCACTGTGATTCTCTCTAAATTCTGGGTGAATTTCTTCTTTAAACTTAAAATTCCAAATTTTCTATAATATTTAGAACTATTTAGAATATTTCCCCTAAATAGCCCCCCAAATCCCTAAAATTTTATAAAAGAAGTTGATACAACTAAAATAAAGCTTTGCAGTATTTAACCAAATATTTTCACTAACCTACCAATACACAAGAAGAGGTTAAAATCCTTACTCCTCCATTAACTAGGTTTTCTCAAACAGTTGATCAAGCTTTCAGCAGTCATGGAGGTTACCTTTATTGCCAAATAGAAGGTCATGCTTTTCTCAAACTAGTTGTACCCTGAAGCTCTGTTTTTATATGAGTATATTTTTGTGTGTGTGCTAAGTTGCTTCAGTCGTGTCTGACTCTTTGTGACTCTATGGGCAATAGGCCACCAGGCTCTCTGTCCTTGGGATTCTCCAGGCAAGAATACTGGAGTGCGTTCCCATGCCCTCTTCCAGGGGATCTTCCTGACCAGGGTATTAAACCTGCATCTCTTATGTCTTTTGCACTGACACACATGTTCTTTAGCACTAGTGCCACCTGGAAAGCCCATATATACATGTTTAAAAAGTTCTCATAAGAATTGGCCCTCTGAATCTGTCAATTTTGCATCCCTAGATTCAACAAACTATAGATGGAAAATATCCCCTCCCCCAAAAATAATTATGGAAAATTCCAAAAAGCAAATCTTAAATTAACTGGGTGGCAATAACTTACACAGCATTTATAATGTATTATATGAGCAATCTATAGAAGAATTAGAGTATATGGGAGGATATATGTAGGTTATATGCAAATACTGTGCCACTTTATATAATATTTGAGTAGCCTGGATTTCTATTTCATGGATACCAAGGGATGACTGTACTAAAATTTTAACCTTTTTAGTAGTCATTCTCCATTCATCAGTCCTCTTAATGCCTGAGTCCTAGGGACAATTTAGGCAATGATTAATCTAATTTATATCCCTATCAAATTGTCTTTTATAGATATTTTATATAATAGAATCATATAATATGCAGTCTTTCCCAACTGTCTTCCTTCATTTGACCTAAGGTTTTCAAGGTTCATTCATGTTGCAGCATGCATCAATACTTCACTTCTTCTTATTGCTGAATAATTTTCCTATCTTATGGACATATCACATTTTGTTCATTGATTCATCAGTTGATGAGCCTTTAGGCTACTTCCACTTTTTGCTATTATAAATAATGCTACTGTGTACATTAGTACATAAGTTGTTACATGGTTATTTTTATTTCTCTTGGGTTTATCCCTATGAGTAGAACTGCTGGATCATATGGTAACCCTAAGTTTAACATTTTGAAAAAACTGCCAAAGTATTTTCCAAAGTGACTGCATTATTTTACATTTCCAGCAGTGGTGAATGATTTCTTCAGTTGCTTCACATTCTTAACACTTGTTATTATCCATTTTTTTTGTTTGTTTTTTCCATAGCCATTCCACTTGGTCATTGAATACACTCTTTAAAATGTTTTGAGATTCAGTTTTCTAGTACTTCTTTTTTTTTTTTAAGATTTTTGCATCTATTTATAAGAGTTATTGGCTATAGCTTTCCTCTGATGTCTTTGGTTTTGAAATAAGGGTAATATTGGTAATATAGAAAATCTTGGAAATTGAGTTTATATTTTCTTCACATATTCTGGATTACATACACTGTTTACAAGTATTAATCTCATTTTGTGGTCTCATTTTTCATTTTCTTGATACTATTCTTTTGCAACACAGAAGTTTTTAATTTTCATAAAGTCCAAATTATCATTTTTTAATTTTGTTCTTGTCATCTTAGTAATATATCAAAGAAGGCTTTGCTTAACCCCAAGGTCTTGAAGATTTGTGCCCATATTTGCCTCTAAGAATTTTATAGTTTTGGCTTTTATGTTTCTATATGATCCATTTTGAATTAATTTTTGTGTATGGTGTCCTGAAGCTGTTCAGCTTCATCCTTCTGCATGTGGATATCCAGTTGTTCTAACACCATTTTTGAAGAAACTACTATTTCTACCATTGAATTGTGTTGGCATTTTTGTTTATAATAAATTGACCAAAGGTGAGAGGTTATGTCTGGACTCTCAGTTAGACCCTATTAATATATTTGTCTGTCCTTATGTCAGTACTACTTTGTTCTAATTACTACAGTTTTGCAGTAAGTTTTAACATTGGGAAGCGAGAGATAGAATTTTGTTCTTTTTGAAGACTATTTTGGCTGTTCTTGAATTTTCATATGAAATTTAGAAATAAGGTTGTAAATTTCTATCTATAAGTCATCTTGGGTTTTGATAGGGATTGTGCTGAATGTGTGGATCAATTTGGTAAGTATTGCCATTTTGAAAATAATAATGTTCATGATTTTCTGTCCATGAACGTAAGTTGTCTTTCTAATTATATAGATCCTTTTCAATTTCCTTCAACAGTGTTTTCTAGTCTCCACAATGCACATTTTAACTTCTTTTGTTACATTTATTTTTGATTATTTTTTCTTTTTGATGCTACTGTAGTTGAAATTATTTTTGCAATTTCATTTTGATTACTGTTTTCTACTGCACAAAAACACAGAAATACAATTGATTTTTCTACTGATTTTTAATGTCTTGTTAAATTTGTTTCTAAATGTTTTGTTTTGATGCATTTTAAATGGAATTTTCTTTAATTTCCTATTTATTATCCAAAGGGCTTCCCAGGTGGCATTAGTGGTAAAGAACCCACCTGCCAATGCTGGAGACATGAGACACAGGTAGGGAAGATCCCCTGGAGGAGGGCATGGCAGCCCACTACAGTATTCTTGACTGGAGAATCCCATGGACAGAGGAGCCTGGTGGGCTACAGTCCATGGGGTCACAAAAAGCCTGAACTGAAGCAACTTGACTGAAGTGATTTTGCATACACACACACACACACACATATATAGAAATACAATTTATTTTTGTTTGTTGATCTTAAATTCTGAAACGTTGCTGAACCAATTTCTTAGTTTTAATAGATTTTTTTAAAATGGATTCCTAAACATAAGTTTTTAAGGAAGTGTTATGGAGGCAGAGACTGGTAGCATATATCACTATATATTTTCTTTTCTCTGCATGGGTGCATGTCTAAACTAGATTTCACAGTTCTTTGACTCTATCTGTAGACATTAGCCTGAGCTCTGGCCAACAGAATGTGGGTAGACATGTTATAGGCTACTTCAAGTTAGTATATAAAATTTTCCAAGCCACCCTGCAGTGCCTACCTGCTTCTTTTGTCTACAACTAATGATAAAGACAGAGTAAAGAACTCTGAGTTCTGAGAAAATGGCAGATGGTGGAAAGGACCCAGTATCTAGAGTAACTATATGAAGTAGATCCTTTGATTTTGTCATGGTCTGAACTGTATCTCCTCCACAATGTGTATGTTGAAGCCCTAACTCCCAATGTGATTGCATCTGGAGATAGGGGTATTAAAGTTCATGTTTGTGAGATCTCAGATAAATGAGGACCAGGTTGTTAGAATTTACAGGAAAGGTCATTCTTATCATAACTGGCAGAGAACATGGCTGAATTGTGTCTTAGTGTTTTGAGGAAAGTAAAACTCGCAAGCAGTGTAATTGGATGCAGAGCAGAGGAGATTTCTAAGCAAAATCCTGAAGGGGGGCTTTGGGAATGTTCTTTATTGCTCACTGTAAAACGTGAGTGAAGAGACATGGGTTGAAGAAGAAATTTTTAGCCAGAAGGAACAAGAACTTGGAGATTTCGAAAATTTCTAATCTATATATATTCAAAAAATGCAAAAGCTTGCTCTGGAGAGAACTCCAAGGGTGTAGCTGAACAGCCATTTGATAAAGAGATTATAGCTGTGACTCATGGATTAAATTGGCCATCTCTGTGGAAGCCAGGAATGGGGATGGAGTTATGCCAGGAGAGTCACTGCCAGCTGGGGCTAAAATGGACAGAAAAAATGACACAAAATCAGAAAAGGCTATTAGACTTCTTAGACCTTACGGGATTGGAACAAAAAGCTATCTGGCTATGAATGTGTGCTATACCTCAAGAAGGGGAAAGAATGACCCCAAAGGCAATTCAGAGATCATCAACACTGCCTCCCAGGCTGCTTAGGGTTGCACCATTGCTTATATAGCAATAAGCCAGATGGCCTTCTACTGAATTCTTGGGGGTGGGCCCAGCCTGAAAAGCTTTGCAGGTGGGGCTTCCCAACAGAATTTGGGGGCAGAGTCCCAGGGTATGGAATTGTTGCCCTAGCAGTTTCTGAAGGTGAGACTCACAGCCCCAGTGGATTGAGAAAGCAAAACATTGAGCAAAGAGGTTGTTCTTAGACCGTAAGATCTAATGGAATTTACCTGGCAATGTTTGGGACTTTCTTGGGACTTAGTACCTCTTGCTTCTTTACAATTCCTCCCTTTTGAAATGGGAATGTCTATACTATGCCTGAGGGCTTCCCAGGTGGTACAGTGGTAAAGAATATGCCTGCCAATGCAGGAAACATAGGAGACATGGTTCGATCCCTGAGTGGGGAAGATCCCCTGGAGTAGAAAATGGCAACCCACTCACATATTCTTGCCTGGGGAATCCCATGGACAGAGGAGTCTGGTGGGCTACAGTCCATAGGATCCCAAAAAGTTGGATACAAATGAGCACACACACACACACACACACACACACACACACACTATGCCTGCCTCACCATTGTGTTTTGGAAGCACATATCTTGTCTGGCTTCACATGTTCACAGATGGAGATGAATTTTGCCTCAGGATGAATTGTATCTCAAGTCTCACCCATACCTGATTTAGGTAATATTTAGATGAGACTTTGGATTTTAGACTTTAGAATTGGTATTGGAGTCAGCTAAGCCTTTGGGGGCTGTTCAGTTCTGTTCAGTCGCTCAGACTTGTCTGACTTTTTGTGACCCCATGGATTACAGCATGCCAGGCCTCCCTGTCCATCACCAACTACTGGAGTTTACTCAGACTCATGTCCATTGAGCTAGTGATGCCATCCAACCATATCATCCTCTGTCGTCCCCTTCTCCTCGTCCTGCTTTCAATCTTTCCCAGCATCAAGGTCTTTTCAAATGAGTCAGCTCTTCCCATCAGGTGGCCAATATTGGAGTTTCGATTTCAACATCAGTCCTTCCAATGAATATTCAGGAATGATCTTCTTTAGGATGGACTGGTTGGATCTTCTTGCAGTCCAAGGGACTCTCAAGAGTATTCTCCAACACCACAGTTCAAAAGCATCAATTCTTCTGCGCTCAGCTTTCTTTATAGTTCAGCTCTCACATCCATTCATGACTACTGGAAAAACCATAGCCTTGACTAGACGAACCTTTGTTGGCAAAGTAATGTCTCTGCTTTTGAATATGCTATCTAGGTCGGTCATAACTTTCCTTCCAAGGAGTAAGTGTCTTTTAATTTCATGGCTGCAGTCACCATCTGCAGTGATTTTGGAACCCCCAAAAATAAAGTCAGCCATTGTTTCCAATGTTTCCCCATCTATTTTCCATGAAGTGATGGAATCGGATGCCAAGATATTAGTTTTCTGAATGTTGAGTTTTAAGCCAACTTTTCCACTCTCCTCTCATTCTCATCAAGAAGCTCTTCAGTTCTTCTTCATTTTCTGCCATAAGAGTGGTGTCATCTGCATATCTGAGGTTATTGATATTTCTCCTGGCAATCTTGATTCCAGCTTGTGCTTGATCCAGTCCTGAATTTCTTATGATGTACTCTGCTTATAAGTTAAATAAGCAGGGTGACAATATACAGCCTTGATGTACTTCCTTTTCCTATTTGGAGCCAGTCTGTTGTTCCATGTCCGGTTCTAACTTCGGGGCTGTTAGTTTGGGAAAATGTATTTTTGTTGTGGTAAGGATGTGAATTATGGAGGCCAGGGATAAAATGCTATGGAATGAATTATGCCCCCCCCCCAATCCATATGTTAAAGCCTTAATTCCCAATATGCATGTATTTGAAAATAGTGCTTTTAAGAGATAATTAAGATTAAATGAAGTCATAAGGGTCCTAATTCAAGAGGATTGATGGACTTAGAAGAAGAGGAAAAGAGAGATCTCTGTTTTTCTGTTGCAGGAGGAAACAGCAAGAAGGCAGTCATCTGCAAGTCAGGAAGAGAGCTGGCAACAGAAATCAACATAGCCCCAACCTTGACATTGGACTTCCAAGCTCCAGAACTTTGAGAAAATATATTCCATCCAACCTACAGTATTTGTTATGGCAAACTTAGTTGACTAATATATCATCCCATGGTGCCAATCTGCTTTGCATCTTGACATAAACAGGCAAAATTATAATGTTTTAAACAAGTGAAAATTGAAATGGTTTGCTAAAGTGGCCAATCTGCTCTGACTAATATGGTAACGGAAGAAAATATGCAGAAAGAGAGCAGTAAAAGGATACCTGGGGGCTGCTGAGAACACAAGGAAGCAAGAGATTGACCATCATATTTTAAAATCTATTTTTATTGAAGAATAGCTGAATTTTTCTAGAATAGGATTTTTCTAGCTAGTTTCAAATGTATAGCACAGTGATTCATGTATATGTGTGTGTGTATGTGTGTATATATGTATATATATATAACTTTTGCTTCATAGATTATTATTCAGATTCTTTTCATTTGTGGTTTATCACAAAATATTGAACATAGTTTCCTGTGCTATACAGTAAGTTCTTGTTGGCTATTTTATATATACTAGTAGGTATCTGCTTGTATGTTTCTGATGCTGAAGCTCCAATACTTCGGCCACCTGATGCAAAGAACTGACTCACTGAAAAAAACCCTGATGCTGGGACAGATTGAAGGTGGGAGAAAGGGACAATGGACAGTAAGATGGTTGGATGGCATCACAGACTCAATGGACATGGACAGGGAAGCCTGGCATGCTGCAGTCCATGGGGTCACAAAGAGTTGGAAACAATTGAGTGACTGAACTGAGCTAAGTATGTATCTCATACGCCTAATATATATACTTCCCAGGTAAAGCCAATGGTAAAGAGCCTGCCTGCCAATGCAGGTGACATAAGAGAGGCAGGTTTGATCTCTGGGTCAAGAAAATTCCCTGGAGGAGGGCATGCAACCTACTCTAGTATTTTTGCCTTGAGAATCCTCACAGACAGAGGAGCCTGGCAGGCTATGGTCCATAGTGTGTCAAAGAGTCAAACATGACTGAAGCAACTTAGCATACACACACACACACACACACACACATACCACATGCTCTTTATCTGTTCATCTGTTGATGGACACAGGCTCTTTCACATCTTGGTTATTTTAAATAGTGCTGCTATGAAAACTGGGGTGTGTATCTTTTCAAATTACAGTTCTTTTGTGTTTTCCAACTACATGTCCAGCAGTGGGTTTGCTGGATCATATGGTAGCTTTTAGTTTTTTTAAGGAACCTCCACATTGTTTTCCATAGTGGTTGTACCAATTTACATTCCTGCAAAAATATTTAACTTAGAAATTCTTCAAGAAGTATGTCCCAACCATGTGAAATGCTGAAGTAGATTTAGCAGTAATAAGTACAGGAAAGCATCAACATAGCTTGTTTTTTTAACAGCTGTCAAAACAAGAAATAGAGAGTAAACTATGAACAGAAGGATATATCATAGTAAGCACCTTTCTGGTTTTAGGGAATGAAACAAAAGCAGGAGTATATCAATTGAGGGAGCCCCAGGACACATATTTTTACATTTGAAGTTCATGCTTGCTGGAGTCCATTTAAACCATGATTGCAATCTTGAATTGGAAATTTTGCTTTATTTCTCAAATAAAAGAGTTTATTTCTAATAGTTAAAGAGAGGGAATATGCATGACATATTTGAGTCATTATATATATATATATATATATATATATATATTTATGGAAGTTTTCACATTAACATTTTGCCAGAGAAAAATTTGCCTTGTGTATTAGTCCTGACAGGACAGGCTATATTGCATTAGCAAATGTAAACCCAAATTTTAGCAGTTACATGCCCAAGTTTGGTGGGCCAGTCCCTCAAGATGTCCATATCTTAATTCTCCAAACCTCTTGAATATACAACTATGGCAAAAGGGAATTTGCAATTGTGATTAAGCTAAGACTTTGATATGGGGAAATTACCCTGGAATATTTTAGTAAGCTCAATATAATTACAAGAGTCCTTGTAAGAGAGAACCAAGAGGGTCATAATTCAAAGAGATGCTAGTATAGAAGCAGATACTAGAGTGATGTGGCTGTGAGCTGAGAGTGAAGGCAGCCTTTAGGCGATCAAGTGGTATGAATGGATTGTCCCCTAAAGTCTTCAGAAAGAATACAGATGGGCCGCATCTTGACTTCAGTTTTGTGAGAACCATTTAGATTTCTGATCTCTAGAACTGTTAGATAATGTGTGGTGTTTTTTCACCACTAAATATATGGCAGTTTATTATAGTAACAATAGGAGACTAATACAAGTTTATTCTTATAAACATCACAACATAGTTACAGCTCCTACTGCTTTTTCTCCTAGCAGTGATCCAGGCATATTTCTGATTTGCTGCAGAAAACAGGAGACTTCTGAACATTTACATAGGAGGCTTGATGAGCCGGAATTGCCTTATGTAAGTTTCTTCCACCTGCACCCCACTTCTGCCTTACTGGCCAGAATTCAGCCTCTGGCCCCAATCTAACTGTAATAGAGTCTGGGAAACAACTGGCACACACAGAGAAGAAACTGTTCAGTGAATACATAGGATTTTTCTAGCAAAGTCAAGTATAAAACCATTTCTTTGCAAAATCCTTTAAGGGTTTTTCATATTTTCTCAAATACAATGTTTGAAGGGAGATGACCAGAGAAGCTGATGGCACCTCACTCCAGTACTCTTGCCTGGAAAATCCCATGGACGGTGGAGCCTGGTAGGCTGCAGTCCATGGGGTCACTAAGAGTCGGACATGACTGAGTGACTTCTCTTTCACTTTTCACTTTCATGCATTGGAGAAGGAAATGGCAATCCACTCCAGTGTTCTTGCCTGGAGAATCCCAGGGACGGGGAAGCCTGGTGGGCTACCATCTATGGGGTGGCTCAGAGTCAGACACGACTGAAGCGACTTAGCAGCAGCAGCAGGGAGAAGACTGATGCTTATAAGAATATTCCTTCTTTAGACAAAATTTATATTTCCTCTCTAGATTTTCATGGTATTCTTTTTATATTTATCTTTTATTTTTGCCCCAAAATTACTTTATTATTTCACAAAGGGTATAGTTTCAATGTGAAGAGTTGACTCATTGGAAAAGACTCTGATGGGAGGGATTGGGGGCAGGAGGAGAAGGGGACAACAGAGGATGAGATGGCTGGATGGCATCACTGACTCAATGGATGTGAGTCTGGGTGAACTCCGGGAGTTGGTGATGGACAGGGAGGCCTGGCATGCTGCGATTCATGGGGTCGCAAAGAGCTGGACATGACTGAGCGATTGATCTGATCTGATCTGATCTGATAATTTCAATATGCCAGGAAATCAGGAAAACTCAGTAGTGGCCACAGAACTGGAAAAGGTCAGTTTTCATTCCAATCCCGAAGAAAGGCAATGCCAAAGAATGCTCAAACTACAGCACAATTGCACTCATCTCACACGCCAGTAAAGTGATCCTTAAAATTCTCCAAGCCAGGCTTCAGCAATATGTGAACCATAAACTTTAGATGTTCAAGCTGGTTTTAGAAAAGGCAGAGGAACCAGAGATCGAATTGCCAACATCATTGGATCATCAAAAAAGCAAGAGAGTTCCAGAAAAACATCTATTTCTGCTTTATTGACTATGCCAAAGCCTTTGACTGTGTGGATCACAATAAACTGTGGAAAATTCTGAAAGAGATGAGAATACCAGACCACCTGACCTTCCTCTTGAGAAATCTGTATGCAGGTCAGGAAGCAACAGTTAGAACTGGACATGGAACAACAGACTGGCTCCAAATAGGAAAAGGAGTATGTCAAGGCTGTATACTGTCACTCTGCTTATTTAACTTACATGCAGAGTACATCATGAGAAATACTGGGCTGGAGGAAGCACAAGCTGGAATCAAGATTTCCAGGAGAAATATCAATAACCTCAGATATGCAGATAATACCACCCTTATGGCAGAAAGTGAAGAAGAACTAAAGAGCCTCTTGATGAAAGTGAAAGAGGAGAGTGAAAAAGTTGGCTTAAAGCTCAACATTCAGAAAACGAAGATCATGGCATCTGGTCCCATCACTTCATAGGAAATAGATGGGGAAACACTGGAAACGGTGGCTGACTTTATTTTTCTGGGCTCCAAAATCACTGCAGATGGTGATTGCAGCCATGAAATTAAAAGAGGCTTACTCCTTAGAAGGAAAGTTATGACCAACCTAGACAGCATATTAAAAAGCAGAGACATTATTTTGTCAACAGAAGTCCCTCTAGTCAAGGTTGTAGCTTTTCCAGTGGTCATGAATGGATGTGAGAGTTGAACTATAAAGAAAGCTGCTGTTGCTGCTGCTGAGTCACTTCAGTCATATCCAACTCTGTGCGACCCCATAGACGGCAGCCCATCAGGGTGCCCCGTCCCTGGGATTCTCCAGGCAAGAACACCGGAGTGGGTCGCCATCTCCTTCTCCAATGCATGAAAGTGAAAAGTGAAAGTGAAGTCGCTCAGTCATGTCCGACCCCCAGCGACCCCATAAACTGCAGCCCTCCAGCCTCCTCCATCCATGGGATTTTCCAGGCAAGAGTACTGTAGTGGGGTGCCTTTGCCTGAGCGCAGAGGAATTGATGCTTTTGAACTGTGGTGTTGGAGAAGACTCTTGAGAGTCTCTTGGACTGCAAGGAGATCCAACCAGTCCATCCTAAAGGAGATCAGTCTTGAGTTTTCATTGGAAGGACTGATACTGAAGCTGAGACTCCAATACTTTGGCCACCTGATGCAAAGAGCTGATTCATTGGAAAATACCCTGATGCTGGGAAAGATTGAGGGCAGGAGGAGAAGGGGACGACAGAGGATGAGAAGGTTGGATGGCATCACTGACTCAATGAACATGGGTTTGAGTGGACTCCAGGAGTTGGTGATGGACAGGGAGGCCTGTCATACTGCAGTTCATGGGGTCGCAAAGTGTCAGACATGACTGAGCGACTGAACTGAACTGAACTGATAGTTTATATGTATTTGCACAGAACACAGTGAATTATTTAATTTGATTTGCACTGCCATTGATATAATAGTCCTGCTTATATATCAATGTGCAGGTTTTAATCTGTAAATTTTATTTCTTCAATTTATTTCAGATTATTTCCTCTTTTTCTTATTTTTGTTTGTAAATCAGATTCACTTACATTTCTCAAAAATCAATCTGTTCCTTTACCTTTTAGATAATCTTTTATTATTTGATCTTTGTCATGTTTTTTCTCCACTTGCAATAATTTCTCAAATTGATTCTTGGAATTATTTAACAATATTGTTCACAGTGTCACTTGTACTGATTTTTTAAGTACAGTTGTCAAATCTATTAATAAAATTTAGCTTGGAGTACATATATGAAATTGATGATTACCTTGCATCATAAGTGAATTAATAGAACCAATAAAATTTTTGTGGTGTTTATATGAGGATAGAATTAGATAATGTATGTCAAGAATTCATAGACAAACCTTCAAGCTCAGAATGGTATAGGGTTAATATTTTGCACTTGGGAATATGAAAATTATTGAATTTTCTTAGAGATAGTGAGACAAATGTGAGAAGAATACTATTCTGTCTTTGAAGTATATACTGAATGAGAAGAGATGGCAACTTAAAGAGATATTAACAAGACATAATAAGTATTTGGAGTTAGAGAAAATCTTTTATGGTACATGTATCCATTACTTTAAATGTAAATGTGTTAGTGTTGAATTTATAGGCAGATGGTAAATGTGTCCTGAGTTCTTCAAAACTCTTCAGTTGGAAAACTTATGAAAATTAGTCTCCTTCAAGCAACATAGAAATTCATCAACAGATGAATGGATAAAGAAGATGTGGTACATACAGACAATGGAATATTATTCAGCCATAAAGAATGAAATAATGCCATTTGCAGCAATATGGAGGCATGTAGAGATTATCATATTAAATGAGGTAAGCCAGACAAAGACAAATATCATATGATGTTGCTTATATGTGGAATATAAAAAAAAAAGATACAAATGAACTTATTTACAAAACAGAAAGAGAGTCACAGACTTAGAGGACAAATTTATGGTTACCAAAAAGAAAAGAGAGATGAGGGATAAATTAGGAGGTTGGGATAAACATATGCACACTATTATATATAAAATGGATAACCAACAATAACCTACTGTATAATACAGGAAACTATACTCAATATTTTGTAATAATCTCTAAGGGAAAATTATCTGGAAAAGATATATATATATATATATATATAACTGAATCACTGTGCTTTAAGTCTGTAACTAACATGGCATTGTAAATCCACTATACTTCAATTAAAAAAATTTAAAAAATGTATAATCAATCTCCAGTAGCAGCTGAAGAGTTTCTGTTTTAATGTAACTTTTAATTCATTGTTATAAATTTTCAGTTTTGTTATTTCAACATTTGTGAATGTTTGGTTTTCTTAAAACATGAAAGCAGATCTGTTGTTATTTTAATTAATTATAATTTAATACAATTGGCAAACTACAAAATCTAGTTCAGAATGTCTAAAATTAGGTAACCGTCTCCCACTGATTTTAGTGCATGTGCCAAATTTTTCTCTGAAGCATATGGATAAATACTGAAGCATGATTTTGAAAGAGTCATCTAATAATCTCTTGAGAAGAATTTTGGTTTTGACACATCCTGTTTTTTCATATGGTATATATTACAGAACTTGAAATCAGTATTATAATGATTTTTACTTTGTACAGTCAAGGGAGGTATTTATATAATAAAATGCCAGAATTTAAAACAGAGTTCTAAAGCACTTAAAGTAAATTTTCAATAATTTTGTAAGTTTACCCTACACAGACTTATTTTTCAGGGTGACTTTAATAAAGTCAAAGGATTTTGATAATCATATGAGTAATATCTATTCCTCTTTTATTTCAACAGATTGAACTATTTGGTCATTATGGTTTTTATTACCTAATAGTAGTAAATGGCAGAAATCAGGTTTAATCATTTTAGACCTTTTAATATCCATAATAAAGATATAAATAAAATTGAAAATATTAATAGTTGTTTAAGTATAACAGTTTATATTTAATTCAGTTCAGTTCAGTTCAGTCACTCAGTCGTGTCCGACTTTTTGCGACCCCATGAATCGCAGCACACCAGGCCTCCCTGTCCATCACCAACTCTGGGAGTTCACTCAGACTCACGTCCATATTCTATAATTTCTAAAGTACTTAATAGCCTTAATGTCATTTTATCTTTACAACTACTCTGAGAGGGAAGAAAGATGCTAGAATCTTAGATTCATAGCCAAAGAATTAAGCAACCTAGCAAAGATGATAAACAATTGGTTACAGCTTTCGGATTAAAATACTTTTATTTCAGTACATAAAACAAATGCCATTAGTCTTTGGCAAAAGTATACTGAGAGAATTATATACAAACACATGAAGTAATTTCTTATTGCAAATATCAGTTTTTGTAATACTTATTCCAAACAATATTCTCAATTTATCTTGTTATTCTGATTTCACTGTTACTGCCTCGTTGAAAGGCAGTCATCTTTTCACTGAATTCCTGACAACTAACTTTTATGTCAAACCCCAACAGGTTCAAATTTGCTCATATTGAATTATAAATTTCATATACTTTTATTTTTAACTTTATGAAAAACTACCAAACTCTTTTTCCTAAGTGGCTATACTATTTTACATTCTCATCAACAATGTAGGAGAATTCCAATTGTTTCATATACTTACTAACACTTGATATAATTAATCTTTCAAAGTTTAGCTATCTTAATAGGATTCTATTGTTAACTCATCTGGGCTTCCCTGGGGGCTCAGTGATAAAGCATCTGCCTGCAATGTAGGTGGCACAGGTTTGATCCCTGGGTTGGGAAAATCCCCTGGAGAAGGAAATGGCAACTCACTTTCATATTTTTGCTTGGAAAATTCCATGGACAGAGGATACTGATGAGCTACTGTCCATGGGGTTGTAAAAAGTTGGACACAACTGAGTGACTGAGCAATGCACACAAGTTAACTCATTTAAACTTTGATTTGCATTTCTCAGATGAGTAATAATATGGCTCATACTTTTCTGTGCTTTACGTCCATGGTATATTATCTTTCTAGAATTGTCTTTTAACATCTCTTGTCTAGTTTTTGAAAACTCTTTGTTCCTTTTTTAAAAAATATAAACTTACTTATTTTAATTGGAGGCTAATTACTTTACAATATTGTTTCGGTTTTGTCATACATTGACATGAATCTGCCATGGGTGTACATGTGTTCCCCATCCTGAATCCCCCTCCCACCTCCCTCCCCATCCCATCCCTCTGAGTCATCCCAGTGCACCAGCCCCAAGCATCCTGAATTGTGCATCAAACCTGGACTGGCAATTCGTTTCACATATGATGTTTTACATGTTTCAATGCCATTCTCCCAAATTATCCCACCCTCGCCCTCTCCCACAGAGTCCTTCTCTTCTATACATCTGTGTCTCTTTTGCTGTCTCACATACAGGGTTATCCTTACCATCTTTCTAAATTCCATATATATGCGCTAGTATACTGTATTGGTGTTTTTCATTCTGGCTTACTTCATTCTGTATAATAGGCTCCAGTTTCATCCACCTCATTAGAACTGATTCCAATGTATTCTTTTTAATGGCTGAGTAACACTCCATTGTGTATGTGTACCACAGCTTTCTTATCCATTCGTCTGCTGATGGACATCTAGGTTGCTTCCATGTCCTGGCTATTATAAACAGTACTGCAATGAACATTGGGGTATACATGTATCTTTCAATCCTGCTTTCCTCAGTGTGTATGCCCAGAAGTGGGATTGCTGGGTCATATGGAAGTTCTTTTTCCAGTTTTTTTTAGGAATCTCCACACTGTTCTCCCTAGTGGCTGTACTAGTTTGCATTCCCACCAACAGTGTAAGAGGGTTCCCTTTTCTCCACACCCTCCCCAGCACTTATTGCTTGTAGACTTTTGGATTGCAGCCATTCCGACTGGTGTGAAATGGTACCTCATTGTGGTTTTGATTTGCATTTCTCTGATAATGAGTGATGCTGAGCATCTTTTCATGTGTTTGTTAGCCATCTGTATGACATCTCTGGAGAAATGTCTATTTAGTTCTTTGGCCCATTTTTTGATTGGGTCATTTATTTTTTTGGAATTGAGCTGCAGGATTTGCTTGTATATTTTTGAGATTAATTCTTTGTCAGTTGCTTCATTTGTTATTATTGTCTCCCATTCCAAAGGCTGTCTTTTCATCTTGCTTATAGTTTCCTTTGTTGTGCAGAAGCTTTTAATTTTAATTAGGTCACATTTGTTTATTTTTGCTTTTATTTCCAATACTCTGGGAAGTGGGTCATAGAGGATCCCGCTGTGATTTATGTCCGAGAGTGTTTTGCCTATGTTTTCCTCTAGGAGTTTTATAGTTTCTGGTCTTACATTAAGATCTTTAATCCATTTTGAGTTTATTTTTGTGTATGGTGTTAGAAAGTGTTCTAGTTTCATTCTTTTACAAGTGGTTGACCAGTTTTCCCAGCACCACTTGTTAAAGAGATTGTCTTTTCTCCATTGTATATTCTTGCCTCCTTTGTCAAAGATAAGGTGTCCATAGGTGCGTGGATTTATCTCTGGGCTTTCTATTTTGTTCCATTGATCTATATTTCTGTCTTTGTGTGAGTACCATACTCTCTTGATGACTGTGGCTTTGTTAGTAGGGCCTGAAGTCAGGCAGGTTGATTTCTCCAGTTCCATTCTTCTTTCTCAATATTTCTTTGGTTATTGGAGGTTTTATTTCCGTATAAATTGTGAAATTATTTTTTCTAGCTCTGTGAAAAATACCATTGGTTGCTTGATAGGGATTGCATTGAATCTATAGATTGCTTTGGGTAGTATACTCATTTTCACTATATTGATTCTTCTGATCCATGAAAATGGTATATTTCTCCACCTATTAGTGTCCTCTTTGATTTCTTTCATCAGTGTTTTATAGTTCTCTCTATATAGGTCTTTTGTTTCTTTAGGGAGATATATTCTTAAGTATTTTATTCTTTTTGTTGCAATGGTGAATGGAATTGTTTCTCCTTAATTTCTCTTTCTATTTTCTCATTGTTAGTGTATAGGAGGGGAGCCTCATGGGCTGCCGTCTATGGGGTCGCACAGAGTCGGACATGACTGAAGCGACTTAGCAGCAGTAGCAGTGTATAGGAATGCAAAGGATTTCTGTGTGTTGATTCTATATATTCATTGATTAGCTCTAGTAATTTTCTGGTGGAGTCTTTAGGGTTTTCTATGTAGAGGATCATGTCATCTGCAAACAGTGAGAGTTTTACTTCTTCTTTTCCAATTTGGATTCCTTTTATTTCTTTTCTGCTCTGATTGCTGTGGCCAAAACTATGTTGAATAGTAGTGGTGAGAGTGGGCACGCTTGTCTTGTTCCTGACTTTAGGGGAAATGCTTTCAATTTCTCGCCATTGAGAATAATGTTTGCTGTGGGTTTGTCATATATATATAGCTTTTATTATGTTGAGGTATGTTCCTTCTATTCCTGCTTTCTGGAGAGTTTTTATCATAAATGGATGTTGAATTTTGTCAAAGGCTTTCTCTGCATCTATTGAGATAATCATATGGCTTTTATTTTTCAATTTGTTAATGTGGTGTATTACATTGATTAATATGTGGATATTGAAGAATCCTTGCATCCCTGGGATAAAGCCCACTTGGTCATGATGTATGATCTTTTAAATATGTTTCTCGATTCTGTTTGCTAGAATTTTGTTAAGGATTTTTGCATCTATGTTCATCAGTGATATTGGCCTGTAGTTTTCTTTTTTGTGACATCTTTGTCAGGTTTTGGTATTAGGGTGATGGTGGCCTCATAGAATGAGTTTGGACGTTTACCTTCCTCTGCAGCTTTCTGGAAGAGTTTGAGTAGGATAGGTATTAGCTCTTCTCTAAATTTTTGGTAGAATTCAGCTGTGAAGCCGTCTGTACCTGGACTTTTGTTTGCTGGAAGATTTCTGATTATAGTTTTAATTTCTGTGCTTGTGATGGGTCTGTTAAGATTTTATATTTCTTCCTGGTTAAGCTTCGGAAAGTTATACTTTTTCTAAGAATTTGTCCATTTCTTCCATGTTGTCCATTTTATTGGCATATAATTGCTGATAGTAGTCTCTTATGATCCTTTGTATTTCTGTGTTGTCTGTTGTGATCTCTCCATTTTCATTTCTAATTGTATTGATTTGATTTTTCTCCCTTTGTTTCTTGATGAGTCTGGCTAGTGGTTTGTCAATTTTGTTTATCCTCTCAAAGAACCAGCTTTTGGCTTTGTTGATATTTGCTATGGTCTCTTGTTTCTTTTGCATTTATTTCTGCCCCAATTTTTAAGATTTCTTTCCTTCTATTAACCCTGGGTTCTTCATTTCTTCCTTTTCTAGTTGCTTTATGTGTAGAGTTAGGTTATTTATTTGACTTTTTTCTGTTTTCTTGAGGTAGGCCTGTATTGCTATGAACCTTCCCCTTAGCACTGCTTTTACAGTGTCCCATAGGTTTTGGGTTGTTGTGTTTTCATTTTCATTAGTTTCTATGCATATTTTGATTTCTTCTGTGATTTTTTGGTTATTCTGCAGCGTGTTGTTCAGCTTCCATATGTTGGAATTTTTAAGTTTTTCTCCTGTAATTGAGATCTAATCTTACTGCATTGTGGTCAGAAAAGATGCTTGGAAAGATTTAATTTTTTTTTTTTTTTAATTTACCAAGACTAGATTTATGGCTCAGGATGTGATCTATCCTGGAGAAGGTTCCTTGTGCACTTGATAAAAAGGTGAAATTTATTGTTTTGGTGTGAAATGTCCTATAGATATCAATTAGGTTTAACTGGTCTATTGTATCATTTAAAGTTTGTGTTTCCTTGTTAATTTTCTGTTTAATTGATCTATCCATAGTTGTGAGTGGGGTATTAAAATCTCCCACTATTATTGTGTTATTGTTAATTTCCCTTTTCATACTTGTTAGCATTTGTCTTACATATTGTGGTGCTCCTATTTTGGGTGCATATATATTTATAATTGTTATATCTTCTTCTTGGGTTGATCTTTGATCATTATGTAGTGTCCTTTGTCTCTTTTCACAGTCTTTGTTTTAAAGTCTATTTTATCTGATATGAGTATTGCTACTCCTGCTTTCTTTTGGTCTCTATTTGCATGGAATATCTTTTTCCATGCAATAAAAGACACATATCACTTTCAGTCTATACGTGTCCTTTGTTTCAAGGTGGGTCTCTTGTAGACAACATATATAGGGGTCTTGTTTTTGTATCCATTCAGCCAGTCTTTGTCTTTTGGTTGGGGCATTCAACTCATTTACATTTAAGGTAATTATTGATAAGTATGATCCCGTTGCCATTTACTTTATTGTTTTGGGTTCAAGTTTATACACCATTTCTGTGTTTCCTGTCTAGAGAAGATCCTTCAGCATTTGTTGGACAGCTGGTTTGGTGGTGCTGAATTCTCTGTTTTTGCTTGTCTGTAAAACTTTTGATTTCTCCTTAATATTTATTTATTTATTTATTTTTTTGTGTTTTTTTTTTTTTTAATTTTTTTTTTTAAATTTTATTTTATTTTTAAACTTTACATAACTGTATTAGATTTGCCAAATATCAAAATGAATCCACCACAGGTTTACATGTGTTCCCCATCCTGAACCCTCCTCCCTCCTCCCTCCCCATTCCATCCCTCTGGGTCGTCCCAGTGCACCAGCCCCAAGCATCCAGTATCGTGCATCGAACCTGGACGGGCAACTCCTTTCATACATGATATTTTACATGTTTCAATGCCATTCTCCCAAATCTTCCCACCCTCTCCCTCTCCCACAGAGTCCATAAGACTGTTCTATACATCAGTGTCTCTTTTGCTGTCTCGTACACAGGGTTATTGTTACCATCTTTCTAAATTCCATATATATGCGTTAGTATACTGTATTGGTGTTTTTCTTTCTGGCTTACTTCACTCTGTATAATAGGCTCCAGTTTCATCCACCTCATTAGAACTGATTCAAATGTATTCTTTTTAATGGCTGAATAATACTCCATTGTGTATATGTACCACAGCTTGCTTATCCATTCATCTGCTGATGGACATCTAGGTTGCTTCCATGTCCTGGCTATTATAAACAGTGCTGCGATGAACATTGGGGTACTCGTGTCTCTTTCCCTTCTGGTTTTCTCAGTGTGTATGCCCAGCAGTGGGATTGCTGGATCATAAGGCATGTCTATTTCCAGTTTTTTAAGGAATCTCCATACTGTTCTCCATAGTGGCTGTACTAGTTTGCATTCCCACCAACAGTGTAAGAGGGTTCCCTTTTCTCCACACCCTCTCCAGCATTTATTACTTGTAGACTTTTGGATTGCAGCCATTCTGACTGGTGTGAAATGGTACCTCATAGTGGTTTTGATTTGCATTTCTCTGATAATGAGTGATGTTGAGCATCTTTTCATGTGTTTGTTAGCCATCTGTATGTCTTCTTTGGAGAAATGTCTATTTAGTTCTTTGGCCCATTTTTTGATTGGGTCATTTATTTTTCTGGAGTTGAGCTGTAGGTGTTGCTTGTATATTCTCGAGATTAGTTGTTTGTCAGTTGCTTCATTTGCTATTATCTTCTCCCATTCTGAAGGCTGTCTTTTCACCTTGCTAATAGTTTCCTTTGATGTGCAGAAGCTTTTAAGTTTAATTAGGTCCCATTTGTTTATTTTTGCTTTTATTTCCAATATTCTGGGAGGTGGGTCATAGAGGATCCTGCTGTGATGTATGTCAGAGAGTGTTTTGCCTATGTTCTCCTCTAGGAGTTTTATAGTTTCTGGTCTTACGTTTAGATCTTTAATCCATTTTGAGTTTATTTTTGTGTATGGTGTTAGAAAGTGTTCTAGTTTCATTCTTTTACAAGTGGTTGACCAGAGTTCCCAGCACCACTTGTTAAAGAGATTGTCTTTAATCCATTGTATATTCTTGCCTCCTTTGTCGAAGATAAGGTGTCCATATGTGCGTGGATTTATCTCTGGGCTTTCTATTTTGTTCCATTGATCTATGTTTCTGTCTTTGTGCCAGTACCATACTGTCTTGATAACTGTGGCTTTGTAGTAGAGCCTGAAGTCAGGTAGGTTGATTCCTCCAGTTCCATTCTTCTTTCTCAAGATCGCTTTGGCTATTCGAGGTTTTTTGTTTTTCCATACAAATTGTGAAATTATTTGTTCTAGCTCTGTGAAAAATGTTGTTGGTAGCTTGATAGGGATTGCATTGAATCTATAGATTGCTTTGGGTAGTATACTCATTTTCACTACATTGATTCTTCCAATCCATGAACATGGTATATTTCTCCATCTGTTAGTGTCCTCTTTGATTTCTTTCACCAGTGTTTTATAGTTTTCTATATATAGGTCTTTAGATTCTTTAGGTAGATATATTCCTAAGTATTTTATTCTTTCCATTGCAATGGTGAATGGAATTGTTTCCTTAATTTCTCTTTCTGTTTTCTCATTATTAGTGTATAGGAATGCAAGGGATTTCTGTGTGTTGATTTTATATCCTGCAACTTTACTATAGTCATTGATTAGTTCTAGTAATTTTCTGGTGGAGTCTTTAGGGTTTTCTATGTAGAGGATCATGTCATCTGCAAACAGTGAGAGCTTTACTTCTTCTTTTCCAATTTGGATTCCTTTTATTTCTTTTTCTGCTCTGATTGCTGTGGCCAAAACTTCCAAAACTATGTTGAATAGTAATGGTGAAAGTGGGCACCCTTGTCTTGTTCCTGACTTTAGAGGAAATGCTTTCAATTTTTCACCATTGAGGATAATGTTTGCTGTGGGTTTGTCATATATAGCTTTGATTATGTTGAGGTATGTTCCTTCTATTCCTGCTTTCTGGAGAGTTTTTATCATAAATGGATGTTGAATTTTGTCAAAGGCTTTCTCTGCATCTATTGAGATAATCATATGGTTTTTATTTTTCAATTTGTTAATGTGGTGTATTACATTGATTGATTTGCGGATATTGAAGAATCCTTGCATCCCTGGGATAAAGCCCACTTGGTCATGGTGTATGATCTTTTTAATGTGTTGTTGGATTCTGATTGCTAGAATTTTGTTAAGGATTTTTGCATCTATGTTCATCAGTGATATTGGCCTGTAGTTTTCTTTTTTTGTGGGATCTTTGTCAGGTTTTGGTATTAGGGTGATGGTGGCCTCATAGAATGAGTTTGGAAGTTTACCATCCTCTGCAATTTTCTGGAAGAGTTTGAGCAGGATAGGTGTTAGCTCTTCTCTAAATTTTTGGTAGAATTCAGCTGTGAAGCCGTCTGGACCTGGGCTTTTGTTTGCTGGAAGATTTTTGATTACAGTTTCAATTTCCGTGCTTGTGATGGGTCTGTTAAGATTTTCTATTTCTTCCTGATCGAGTTTTGGAAAGTTGTACTTTTCTAAGAATTTGTCCATTTTTTCCTCGTTGTCCATTTTATTGGCATATAATTGTTGATAGTAGTCTCTTATGATCCTTTGTATTTCTGTGTTGTCTGTTGTGATCTCTCCATTTTCATTTCTGATTTTATTGATTTGATTTTTCTCCCTTTGTTTCTTGATGAGTCTGGCTAATGGTTTGTCAATTTTATTTATCCTTTCAAAGAACCAGCTTTTGGTTTTGTTGATTTTTGCTATGGTCTCTTTTGTTTCTTTTGCATTTATTTCTGCTCTAATTTTTAAGATTTCTTTCCTTCTACTAACCCTGGGGTTCTTCATTTCTTCCTTTTCTAGTTGCTTTAGGTGTAGAGTTAGGTTATTTATTTGACTTTTTTCTTGTTTCTTGAGGTGTGCCTGTATTGCTATGAACTTTCCCCTTAGGACTGCTTTTACCGTGTCCCACAGGTTTTGGGTTGTTGTGTTTTCATTTTCATTCGTTTCTATGCAAATTTTGATTGCTTTTTTGATTTCTTCTGTGATTTGTTGGTTATTCAGCAGCATGTTGTTCAGCCTCCATATGTTGGATTTTTTAATAGTTTTTCTTCTGTAATTGAGATCTAATCTTACTGCATTGTGGTCAGAAAAGATGCTTGGAATGATTTCTATTTTTTTGAATTTACCAAGGCTAGCTTTATGGCCCAGGATGTGATCTATCCTGGAGAAGGTTCCATGTGCGCTTGAGAAGAAGGTGAAATTCATTGTTTTGGGATGAAATGTCCTATAGATATCAATTAGGTCTAACTGGTCTATTGTATCGTTTAAAGTTTGTGTTTCCTTGTTAATTTTCTGTTTAGTTGATCTATCCATAGGTGTGAGTGGGGTATTAAAGTCTCCCACTATTATTGTGTTATTGTTAATTTCTTCTTTCATACTTGTTAGCATTTGTCTTACATACTGCGGTGCTCCCGTGTTGGGTGCATATATATTTATAATTGTTATATCTTCTTCTTGGATTGATCCTTTGATCATTATGTAGTGACCATCTTTGTCTCTTTTCACAGTCTTTGTTTTAAAGTCTATTTTATCTGATATGAGTATTGCTACTCCTGCTTTCTTTTGGTCCCTATTCGCATGGAAAATCTTTTTCCAGCCCTTCACTTTCAGTCTGTATGCGTCCCCTGTTTTGAGGTGGGTCTCTTGTAGACAACATATGCAGGGGTCTTGTTTTTGTATCCATTCAGCCAGTCTTTGTCTTTTGGTTGGGGCATTCAACCCATTTACGTTTAAGGTAATTACTGATAAGTATGACCCCGTTGCCATTTACTTTATTGTTTTATTTTCGAATTTATACACAATTTTTGTGTTTCCTGTCTAGAGAATATCCTTTAGTATTTGTTGGAGAGCTGGTTTGGTGGTGCAGAATTCTCTCAGCTTTTGCTTGTCTGAAAAGCTTTTGATTTCTCCTTCATACTTGAATGAGATCCTTGCTGGGTACAATAATCTGGGCTGTAGGTTATTTTCTTTCATCATTTTAAGTATGTCTTGCCATTCCCTCCTGGCTTGAAGAGTTTCTATTGAAAGATCAGCTGTTATTCTTATGGGAATTCCCTTGTGTGTTATTTGTTGTTTTTCCCTTGCTGCTTTTAATATTTGTTCTTTGTGTTTGATCTTTGTTAATTTGATTACTATGTGTCTTGGGGTGTTTCGCCTTGGGTTTATCCTGTTTGGGACTCTCTGGGTTTCTTGGACTTGGGTGATTATTTCCTTCCCCATTTTAGGGAAGTTTTCAACTATTATCTCCTCAAGCATTTTCTCATGGTCTTTCTTTTTGTCTTCTTCTTCTGGGACCCCTATGATTCGAATGTTGTAGCGTTTAATATTGTCCTGGAGGTCTCTGAGATTGTCCTCATTTCTTTTAATTCGTTTTTCTTTTATCCTCTCTGATTCATTTATTTCTACCATTCTATCTTCTAATTCACTAATCCTATCTTCTGCCTCTGTTATTCTACTATTTGTTGCCTCCAGAGTGTTTTTAATTTCACTTATTGCATTATTCATTATATATTGACTCTTTTTTATTTCTTCTAAGTCCTTGTTAAACCTTTCTTGCATCTTCTCAATCCTTGCCTCCAGGCTATTTATCTGTGATTCCATTTTAATTTCAAGATTTTGGATCAATTTCACTATCATTATTCGGGATTCTTTATCAGGTAGATTCCCTATCTCTTCCTCTTTTGTTTGATTTCTCCTTAATATTTAAATGAGATCCTTGCTGGGTACAGTATTCTGGGCTGTAGGTTATTTTCTTTCATCACTTTAAATATGTCCTCCTGTTCCCTCCTGGCCTGAAGAGGCCTGTTATCAGCTGTTATCCTTATGGGAATCCCCTTGTGTGTTATTTGTTGTTTTTCCCTTGTTGCTTTTAATATTTGTTCTTTGAGTTTGATCTTTGTTAATTTGATTAATATGTGTCTTGGGGTGTTTTGCCTTGGGTTTATCCTGTTTGGCAGTCCCTGGGTTTCTTGGACTTGGGTGATTATTTCCTTCCCCATTTTAGGAAAGTTTTCAGCTATTATCTCCTCAAATATTTTCTCATGGTCTTTCTGTCTTCTTCTGAGACTCCTATGATTCGAATGTTGGGGCGTTTAACATTGTCCCAGAGGTCTCTGAGATTGTCCTCATTTCTTTTAATTCTTTTTTCTTTTTTCCTCTTTGTTTCATTTATTTTTACCATTCTATCTTCTACCTCACTTATCCTGTCTTCTGCCTCCATTATTCTACTGTTGGTTCCCTCCAGAGTGTTTTTGATCTCATTTATTGCATTATTCATTATATATTGACTCTTCTATATTTCTTCTAGGTCTTTGATAAATCTTTCTTGCATCTTCTCAATTCTTGTCTCCAGGCTATTTATCTGTAACTCCATTTTGTTTTCAAGATTTTGGATCATTTTCACTATCATTATTCAGAATTCTTTATCAGGTAGATTCCCTATCTCTTCCTCTTTTGTTTGGTTTCATGGGCATTTATCCTGTTCCTTTACCTGCTGGGTATTTCTCTGCTTCTTCATCTTGTTTATATTGCTGTGTTTGGGGTGGCCTTTCCGTATTCTGGCAGTTTGTGGGGTTCTCTTTATTGTGGAATTTCTTCACTGTGGGTGGGGTTGGACTGGTGTCTTGTCAAGGTTTCCTGCTTAAAGAAGCTGATGTCGGTGTTCTGGTGTGTGGAGCTGGATTTCTTCTCTCTGGAGTGCAATGAAGTATCCAGTAATGAGTTATGAGGGGTCAATGGGTTTGGAATGACTTTGGACAGCCTTTATATTGAAGCTCAGGGCTATGTTCCTCTGTTGCTAGAGAATTTGCATGGTATGTCTTGCTCTGGAACTTGTTGGCCTTTGGGTGGTGCTTCGTTTCAGTGTAGTTATGGAGGTGTTTGACAAGCTTCTATCAATTAATGTTCCCTGGAGTCAGGAGTTCTCTGGTGTTCTCAGGATTTGGACTTAAGCTTCCTGCCTCTGGTTTTCAGTCTTATTCTTACAGTAGCCTCAAGATTTCTCCATCTATACAGCACCGATGATAAAACATCTAGGTTAAAGATGAAAAAAGTTTCTCCACAGTGAGGGACACCCAGAGAGGTTCACAGAGTTACATGGAGAAGAGAAGATGGAGGAAGGAGATAGAGGTGACCAGGAGGAGAAGAGGGGGAATCAAAAGGGGAGAGAGCAAGCTAGCCAGTAATCACTTCCCTATGTGCTCTCCACAGTCTGGACCGCTCAGAGATGTTCACGGAGTTACACAGAAAAAAGAAGAGGGAGGAAGGAGACAGAGGTACCCAGGAGGATAAAAGGGGGAATCAAAAGGAGAGAGACAGATCCAGCCAGTAATCAGTTCCCTAAGTGTTCTCCACAGTCAGGATCACACAAAGAGATTTACAGAGTTGGGTAGAGAAGTGAAGGGGGAGAGAGGAGATAGAGGCGACCTGGGGGAGAAAGGGTAGTGTCCAAAGGGGGAGAGAGCAGTCAAGCCAGTAATCTTGCTCCCAAGTAAAAATGGGTACTGAAGATTGGGTTCTTAAAGGTACAAAATTGATAACAAATATCCAAAGCAAAGATTAAAAATCTAGAGTAGAGGATGGATTCTCAAAAATACAATATTAAAGAAAAAAAAGCAAAGTCACAAAAATTATAAAATATATATATAGATGAAGTTTGATTTTAAAAAATAGGATTTTTTTTTTTTTTGCAAATAGTAGGTTGTAAAAATGAAAATTAAAGGAGTAATAGAGGACTTAATTTTTTTTTAATTTAAAGAATGATAATAGTAAAAATATATCTAGAACTTTCTCTGGTATTGTTGTGGACAGTGTGGGGTCAGTTCATTTTCAGATAGTTCCTTGATCCAGCTTATACTTCTCAAGATCTATAGGCTGCTTCCTATGTAGTTGGTGCTAACTATAGGGTTTTAATCTATTGCACCTGTCACTTCCAAGGCAGTTCCCTCTGTTTTAGCTTCTTCTGTTTGCTGGTCTCTTCAGTGTCTGATTTCCACCCTGGCACAAGGTGGGCGGTGGTGGACACTTTTTTAGGCTTACTTGTTCAGTTGTGCTGTGGGGAGGGAGGAACCCTGCAAACAAATAACACTGACGTGTGCTCACAGTGTCTCAGCCACACTGGGTTTGCCCCTGCTCCCGGCGTGTGTGCTTTCCCAGTCTATACTGCTTAGGCTCTAGGCTGCTCTGCCAGGAACTGTCTGAGGCCGGCCCTGGGTTGAGTGTACTTCCCAGGTCTAAGTGACTCAGGTTCAGGTACTCGGGTACTCCTCAAAGGCACAGACTCGGTTGGGCCTGCATTTTGTGCCCTTCCCAGGTCCAAGCAGCTCAAGTGACCAGGTGTTTGGCGAGCACAGTTGCTGTAACTTATCATCTCCCCTGTCCCTGCCGCTCGGTTTTCTGGGTGTACAACAGACACGCCTTCTCAGGTGGGTGTCGACTGTTCAAAATCCCAAGAAGTCTTGGTTAGCAATGAAGCCTGCTTGCAGTTTGGTAGATGATGCCTCTCTGGAGCCGCGATTGCCCCCTTCCGGCTCTGGCTGCCCTCACCTGCCTGTCTCTGGTGGGGGGATGGGCTGGTCTGCAGCCGGCCATCTCTGCTCAGTCTTTTGTTCTGTGAGTGGGCCTGGCGGTGTCTTAGGTTAGGGCTTTTCACAAGATAGCTGTCCCACAGTCTGGTTTGCTATCTCAAGTTAGTTCCCTCAGATTGCCCTCGGGGCATTCAGGCCTTGTCCTTACTCTAAGCAATGCAGCCCTCGCCTCCCTGTCCAGCCCCCGCTTGCTAGTGGCGGATGCGGGCGTCTGAGCTGCTTCTCCACTGGGAGTTACTGTTGGGCACGTAATATGTGGGCTTTAATTATTTATTTATTTTTCCTCCCAGTTATGTTGCCCTCTGAGGTTCCAAGGCTGGCCACAGACTCGGCAGTGAAAGTGTTTCCTGGTGTTTGGAAACTTCTTTCTTTTTTAAGACTCCCTTCAAGGGACGGATCTCCCTCCCTACCTCTTTTGTCTCTCTTTGTATCTTTTATATTTATTCCTACCTCTTTTCAAAGACAATGGGCTGCTTTTCTGGGTGCCTGATGTCCTCTGCCGGCATTCAGAAGTTGTTTTGTGGAATTTACTCAGCATTCAAATCTTTTTTTTTTTTTTTTTTTTAATTTTATTTTATTTTTAAACTTAACATAACTGTATTAGATTTGCCAAATATCAAAATGAATCTGCCACAGGTATACATGTATTCAAATCTTTTGATGAATTTGTGGGGGAGAAAATGGTCTCCCCATCCTATTCCTCTGCCATCTTAGGACCACCTCCTCTTTGTTCCTTATCATTGAATGTTAAACACTCATGGACACAAGTGCTTTCTAAAATATAATTAAAATTTTTAAGAATATTTAAATCCATCTATAGTTTATCTTTTCATTTTTTTACTAGTGTATTACAGAGACCATGAATCTTCAGTTTTGATTGTCTAATTTTTATTGTTGTTCTGGTCTTTCCTGGATTGTGTTTTTTATGTCCTCCTTAAAATTTTAAACGATTTGATCCAAAAAGAAAAAGTTCCAAATATGGAATACTTTTTAAAACATCCAATATTTGAGTCTAAGTTTCTTGGATTGGTTGAGTTCAGTCATTCAGTCGTGTATGACTCTTTGTGACCCCATAAACTGCGGCATGCCAGGCCTCCCTGTCCATCACCAACTCCCAGAGTTTACTCAAACTCATGTCCATCAAGTTTGTGATGCCATCCTACTATCTCATCCTCTGTCGTCCCCTTCTCCTCCCATCTTCAATCTTTCCCAGCATCAGGGTCTTTTCAAATGAGTCAGTTCTTCCCAACAGGTGGCCAAAGTATTGAAGTTGCAGTTTCAGCATCAGTTCTTCCAATGAATATTCAGGACTGATTTCCTTTAGGATGGACTGGTTGGATCTCCTTGCAGTCCTAGGGACTCTCAAGAGTCTTCTCCAACACCACAGTTCAAAAGCATCAATTCTTTGACACTAAGCTTTCTGTATAGTCCAACTCTCACATACATACATGACTACTGGAAAAACCATAGCTTTGACTAGACAGAACTTTGTTGGCAAAGTAATGTCTCTATTTTTTAATATGCTGTTTAGGTTGATCATAACTTTTCTCCAAGGAGTAAGTACCTTTTTATTTCATGGCTGCAATCACCATCTGCAGTAATTTAGAAGCCCCCCCAAAGTGAAGTCTTTCACTGTTTCCATTGTTTCCCCATCTATTTGCCATGTAGTGATGGGACCAGATGCCATGATCTTAGTTTTCTGAATGTTGAGTTTGAAGCCAACTTTTTCACTGTCTTCTTTCACTTTCATCAAGAAGCTCTTTAGAAAAAGAGGAAAACAACAGAATGGGAAAGACTAGGGATCTCTTCAAGAAAATCAGAGATACCAAAGGAACATTTGATGCAAAGATGGGCTCGATAAAGGACAGAAATGGTATGGACCTAACAGAAGCAGAAGATATTAAGAAGAGATGGCAAGAATACACAGAAGAACTGTACAAAAAAAATCTTCACGACCCAGATAATCACGATGGTGTGATCACTGACCTAGAGCCAGACATCCTGGAATGTGAAGTCAAGTGGGCCTTAGAAAGCATCACTACAAACAAGCTAGTGGAGGTGATGGAATTCCAGTTGAGCTATTCCAAATCCTGAAAGATGATGCTGTCAAAGTTCTGCACTCAATATGCCAGCAAATTTGGAAAACTCAGCAGTGGCCACAGGACTGGAAAAAGTCAGTTTTCATTCCGATCCCAAAGAAAGGCAATGCCAAAGAATGCTCAAACTACTGCACAATTGCACTCATCTCACAGGCTAGTAAATTAATGCTCAAAATTCTCCAAGCCAGGCTTCAGCAATATGTGAACCATGAACTTCCAGATGTTCAACCTGGTTTTAGAAAAGGCAGAGGAATCAGAGATCATATGGCCAACATCCGCTGGATCATGGAAAAAGCAAGAGAGTTCCAGAAAAGCATCTATTTCTGCTTTATTGACTATGCGAAAGCCTTTGACTATGTGGATCACAATAAACTGCGGAAAATTCTTCAAGAGATGGGAATACCAGACCACCTGACCTGCCTCTTGAGAAATTTGTATGCAGGTCAGGAAGCAACAGTTAGAACTGGACATGGAACAACGGACTGGTTCCAAATAGGAAAAGGAGTTTATCAAGGCTGTATATTGTCACCCTGTTTATTTAACATATGCAGAGTACATCATGAGAAATGCTGGACTGGAAGAAACACAAGCTGGAATCAAGATTGCCGGGAGAAATATCAATAACCTCAGATATGCAGATGACACCACCCTTATGGCAGAAAGTGAGGAGGAACTCAAAAGCCTCTTGATGAAAGTGAAAGTGGAGAGTGAAAAAGTTGGCTTAAAGCTCAACATTCAGAAAACGAAGATCATGGCATCCGGTCCCATCACTTCATGGGAAATAGATGGGGAAACAGTGGAAACAGTGTCAGACTTTATTTTTCTGGGCTCCAAAATCACTGCAGATGGTGACTGCAGCCATGAAATTAAAAGATGCTTACTCCTTGGAAGGAAAGTTATGACCAACATAGATACCATGTTCAAAAGCAGAGATATTACTTTGCCAACAAAGGTTCGTCTAGTTAAGGCTGTGGTTTCTCCTGTGGTCAAGTATGGATGTGAGAGTTGGACTGTGAAGAAGGCTGAGCACCGAAGAATTGATGCTTTTGAACTGTGGTGTTGGAGAAGACTCTTGCGAGTCCCTTGGACTGCAAGGAGATCCAACCAGTCCATTCTGAAGGAGATCAGTCCTGGGATTTCTTTGGAAGGACTGATGCTAAAGCTGAAACTTAGAGAAAAATTATGATCAACCTAAACAGCATATTGAAAAGTAGAGACATTACTTTGCCAACAAAGTTCTATCTAGTCAAAGCTATGGTTTTTCCAGTAGTCATGTATGTATGTGAGAGTACTTTGGCCGCCTCATGCAAAGAGTTTACTCATTGGAAAAGACTCTGATGCTGGGAGGGATTGGGGGCAAGAGGAGAAGGGGACAGAAGATGAGATGTCTGGATGGCATCACTGACTCGATGGACGTGAGTCTGAGTGAACCTCGGGAGTTGGTGATGGACAGGGAGGCCTGGCGTGCTGCGATTCATGGGGTTGCAAAGAGTCAGACACGACTGAGCGACTGATCTGATCTGATCTGACCATAAGGGTGGTGTCATCTGCATATCTAAGGTTATAGATATTTCTCTTGGCAATCTTGATTCAGCTTTTGCTTCATATGTACAGTAGCAACTATTTAATCTGACAATGACATAACCTTTCTTTATTTCTTTTCAATAAAACCATTTTCACAAATAAGTTATAGTGCTATAAAGTTCTGTGTTTATTTATATAGGGATTGTTTGTTTTTCTAAGAAAGTGAACTCACATTTTTCTCATATGTGCCCTGAAGAACTTAAAGATTTCTTGAGTAGTGGAAGCATTTTTTTTTTTTTTAATGGGCTCAGATTCAAACATTATACATCACACATGCAAGCTAGTCCTCTTAAAACACATGATGGTCAACAGACAGCAACATCAGAATTAGAATAGTGCCATGATTTCAACATGCATCACAACTGTACATACACAAGCTGCTGTGATGGCTACTGAATATAATTCAGTTCAGTTCAATTCAGTCTCTCAGTTGTGTCCAACTCTTTGTGACCCTATGGACTGCAGCACGTCAGGCTTTCATGTCCATCACCAACTCTCGGAGCTTGCTCAAATTCGTGTCCATCAAGTCGATGATGCCATCCAACCATCACATCCTCTATTGTCCCCTTCTCTTTCTGCCCTTTATCTTTCCCATCATCTGGGTGTTTTCTAATGAGTCAGTTCTTCTCACCAAGTGGCCAAAGTATTGAAGTTTCAACTTCAGCATCATTTCTTTAAATGAGTATTCAGGACTGATTAGTGCATGGCAGCAAGCATCTCCAGATTAATTACTTTTTTATTAGAATAGAATGACAATCATCCATTTTCAACAACAAAAGTGTATTCTTGTAGTGTCTATTTTGTCTATATCACCAGAAACTTGACCACATTTCAGATAAACATTGTAGATACGTATTTTTATGAAGGGAAACCATCTCCAGATCTATCCTGTTTAGGAGTGGTACAATGAAAACAATTCTCTAAAATAAAACAAAAATGACATTTCTCCAGCTATACTGACTCTTTCAATAACACTTTTTGTTTTTCTGTTTATTTGTTTTTGTAGAGTATAGTTGGACTACCAAGGCAGTCCAACATGAGCAACATTTAAAATACTGAAAATAGTGGTGAACCTCATTTCATACCTCAAAAGGGAAAAGAGCTTGATAAGGGAATTTTTTAGAAAGTTTTATTTTATATTGGAGTTTAGAAAGGAATGGCTCCCGCTCCAGTATTATTTTCTGGAGAATTCCATGGACAGAGGAGCACCTGGCAGGATATAATCCATGGGGTCACAAGAATCAAACATGATGAGCAACTAACAGATAGCAACAAAATAGTTACCTAATAATGTTTTGTTAGTTTCAGGTACCACAAAGTGATTCAGTTGCACATATAGGTGTATCTATTCTTTTTCACATTCTTTTCTCATTTAGGTATTACAGAATATTGAGCTGAGTTCCCTGTGTTATACATTAGGTCCTTGTTGGTTGTCTATTTTATGCATTTTTAATGATTTTGTTCTCTTGTATGTATTAGAGAAGTGATCTATAGGAAATTAAGGTCCCTTCTCCCTCTAAATAGTGGTAGAAGTTTTATACGTGGGCCCATATTAAGTGATTTAGCATGAAATTTGTTAAGACCTGACATTTCCTAAGGGTTATTCTTCTTGGTTTCTCAGGCTTCCTTTTGTAATTTTAATGTTTCTTAGGAACAATGCAAAGAAAATAATTAACCAATTTATTCAGTAACTTCATACTCCTTTTTGCAAAATGTTTTAAATATTTTATCATTATTTTAAAAATAAAAAAGGAAACATTCCCAAACACTAAAGTTTATTGTTATATAAAACATTAAATGAATGTCTCATTTGAAAAAAGAGTAAAGAAAAAAACTCAATGTCCCTTTATTAATGAATTTTGAAGTTCTTGTTCCTAAAAGGATTGTTGAAAAAGCATCATCATATCACAGGCTCTTTCACTAACGAGTTAGTTACCTTTTTTTTTTTTCTTCTGAGCAAATAACAGTTTGAGTTTGCATCAGTTCAGTTCAGTTCAGTTCATTCGCTCAGTCGTGTCTGACTCTGCGACCCCATGAATCGCAGCATGCCAGGCCTGCCTGTCCATCACTAACTCCTGCAGTTCACTCAGACTCATATCCATCGAGTCAGTGATGCCATCCAGACATCTCATCCTCTGTCGATCCCTTCTCCTCCTTCCCCCAATCCCTCCCAGCTTCAGAGTCTTTTCCAATGAGTCAACTCTTTGCATGAGGTGGCCAAAGTACTGGAGTTTCAGCTTTAGCATCAGTCCTTCCAAAGAAATCCCAGGGCTGATCTCCTTCAGAATGGACTGGTTGGATCTCCTTGCAGTCCAGGGGACTCTCAAGAGAGTCTCCAATACCACAGTTCAAAAGCATCAATTCTTCGGTGCTCAGCCTTCTTCACAGTCCAACTCTCACATCCATACATGATGACAGGAAAAACCATAGTCTTGACTAGATGGACCTTTGTTGGCAAAATAATATCTCTGCTTTTGAATATGCTATCTAGGTTGGTCATAACTTTCCTTCCAAGGAGTAAGTGTCTTTTAATTTCATGACTGCAGTCACCATCTGCAGTGATTTTGGAGCCCCAAAAAATAAAGTCTGACTCTGTTTCCACTATTTCCCCATCTATTTGTCATGAAGTGATGGGACCGGATGCCATGATCTTCATTTTCTGAATATTGAGCTTTAAGCCAACTTTTTCACTCTCCTCTTTCACCTTGATCAAGAGACTTTTTAGTTCCTCTTTACTTTCTGCCATAGGGTGGTGTCTCTGCATATCTGAGGTTATTGATATTTCTCCCAGCAATCTTGATTCCAGCTTGTGCTTCTTCCAGTCCAGCGTTTCTCCTGATGTACTCTGCATAGAAGTTAAATAAGCAGGGTGACAATATACAGCCTTGACGTACTCCTTTTCCTATTTGGAACCAGTCTGTTGTTCCATGTCCAGTTCTAACTGTTGCTTCCTGACCTGCATACAAATTTCTCAAGAGGCAGGTCAGGTGGTCTGGTATTCCCATCTTTTTCAGAATTTTCCGCAGTTTATTGTGATCCACACAGTCAAAGGCTTTGGCATAGTCAATAAAGCAGAAATAGATGTTTTTCTGGAACTCTCTTGCTTTTTCCATGATCCAGCGGATGTTGGCAATTTCATCTCTGATTCCTCTGCCTTTTCTAAAACCAGGTTGAACATCTGGAAGTTCATGGTTCATGTATTGCTGAAGCCTGGCTTGGAGAATTTTGAGCATTACTTTACTAGCCTGTGAGATGAGTGCAATTGTGCAGTAGTTTGAGCATTCTTTGGCATTGCCTTTCTTACTCATATTCAATTAATAACAGATTTAATGCCTGCAATGCAGGAGACTCGGTTTTGATCCCTGGGTTGGGAAGACCCCCTGGAGGAGGAAATGGCAAACCATTCCAGTATTCTTGCCCGCAGAATCCCACGGATAGTAGAGCCTGGCAGGCTACAACCTCCATGAGGTTGCAAAGAGTCAGACACAACTGAGCCACTAACACTTTCTTCATTTAATAGTAAGTTTCTTGAGAGTAAAAATGGTTTGTTTTCTTCATATCTTATTCTCAGCACTTACATAGTCCCAGGCACATAGTAGGCATGTGACAAATAGCCTTTGAACAAATGAACAAATGAATGAATGAGCTCATCTGTGACACTTGATTCTTTAATCCTATCAATGTCTTTCTACAGCTGTTAGAACGAAAATCAGATCATGCTTTACCCAGTCTTATGATTTGGGCTCCTCAAAACTGCTATGAGGTACCATTTCACACCAGTCAGAATGGCTGCAATCCAAAAGTCTACAAGCAATAAATGCTGGAGAGGGTGTGGAGAAAAGGGAACCCTCTTACACTGTTGGTGGGAATGCAAACTAGTAAAGCCGCTATATAGAACAGTGTGGAGATTCCTTAAAAAACTGGAAATAGAACTGCCTTATGACCCAGCAATCCCACTGCTGGGCATACACACTGAGGAAACCAGAAGGGAAAGATACACGAGTACCCCAATGTTCATCGCAGCACTGTTTATAATAGCCAGGACAGGGAAGCAACCTAGATGTCCATCAGCAGACGAATGGATAAGAAAGCTGTGGTACATATACACAAAGGAGTATTACTCAGCCATTAAAAAGAATACATTTGAATCAGTTCTAATGAGGTGGATGAAACTGGAGCCTATTATACAGAGTGAAGTAAGCCAGAAAGAAAAACACCAATACAGTATACTAATGCATATATATGGAATTTAGAATGATGGTAACAATAACCCTGTGTACGAGACAGCAAAAGAGACACTGACATATAGAACAGTCTTTTGGACTCTGGGAGAGGGACAGCGTGGGATGATTTGGGAGAATGGCATTGAAACATATATAATATCATATATGAAATGAGTCACCAGTCCAGGTTTGATGCATGATACTGGATGTTTGGGGCTGGTGCACTAGGACGACCCAGAGGGATGGTACGGGAGAGAGGAGGGAGGAGGGTTCAGGATGAGGAACATGTGTGTACCTGTGGCGGATTCATGTTGATACATGGCAAAACTAATATAATATTGTAAAGTTAAAAAAAAAAAAAAATCAGGTCATGTTTTACCCAGTCTTATGATTTGGGCTTCTGTCTACTTTTTCAACTTCTTATGCTGCTCTTTGTTCACTGAGTTTACATGTATTTAATGCCATGTACTGTCTTACTGTAAGGATTATGGTCATGGACTTTTGCCTGCCTCTAATTTCCCTATGAATGTGAGCTATACGTGTGACTTACCGACTTTGACCCTTGATCCAGTGCTCCTCTCAAAGACACATTTCTCTATCACATCCTTAAGAAGGTCTACCTCTCCTCATCATTGTTCCTCCATATCCTTTTCGGTTTTACAATCTTGTTTGATTTGTTTGTTTTCAAAAAGTGAAGTTGTCTACTGGGGAGCTGATTAGATGAGCATGAGTACAAGTTAGGAGGTCTGAAATGTGAAATAGGTGCAGGAAAGGAGTAAAGAAGTGCAACATCCAGGTGACACCAGAGGAAGAGTTATCCATAAAGAAGACAAAGAGAATTCCAAGAGTGGATAAAGTAAGATGTGATCTTGTAGCATCCAAAGAAAAAGTCACCCACAGGAATGAAGCTAAGTGTTGCATCTTGGGACATGATGCTCATACCAAGGTACCACCAACCTGAATCCTGCTCTCTGGCGAAGCTTCACTACCTCATCTCTTAGAATTGCCCTTATGACTATGTTTATCATGTTTGCCTTTTCATTTTTCCCATCAAGTATTATCTGGAAATGTAGATTTCTCAGCGTGAATACAGTTTGTACAGACACCAAATACTTTTGGAAGTGTATCCTGCATTATTGCTGTGATATCAAAAACTATACATAAACATATATAAAAATTTCCATTATCAATATTTTCCCCTAGTGTTAAATTTTAAAAAGATAAAGTAGGGAGTTTGCTGGTAGTCCAGTGGCTACAACTCCATACTCCCAAGGCACGGAGCCTGCACTCGACCCCTGGTCAGGGACCTAGATTCTGCATGACACAACTGAAGATCCCCCATACCGCAACTAAGACCCAGGGCAGCCAAATAAATAAATAAATACATGAGTATTTTAAAATCTTTCTTTAAAAAAAGATAAAATACTCTAAAATTTACATTAAATTAAATATAGGTTAAATTATTAAAATTTAGTAATTTTTATAATAGTATATAACAATAATAATAATAATAGAATACTGGAATGTGGATTATCTGAATCTAGTGATGTCTTTTGTTGATATATTCTCTATTTATAACCAGCATGGAGTCAGCATCAATTTGTTCTATTATTTAACCAATTAGAATTTTGAAAATTTGGTCTAGGGTGAAATATTTGTCATGAAACAACCAAAGGAAAGCAGCATTTTCTGCAATCAAATTGAACTGGTTTTGTTGTTGCCATATTCACTGACCCTCTTCCCTTTTCCTGTTACATTAATATTAAAGTAGTTGTTATAAAGAAGCTAATCTTAGAATCCTAAATGCAAAAATTTCAAGTCACATATCTTTGCATGGGCACCAAAACCGCTTGCTAAATTATAGCTTAAATCCTGTCATCAAAGCTAATATTTCTATGGCTTCTCAGAAATAAAGTTGCCAAATTATATTTGGCTCCATGAAGGTTTTTGTGTGTGCTTATTGCTAGAAATAAGGTCAAACATTTTGGGTTTCATTTTAAATAAAACTTAAACATAAGAAACACAATATCTTGACTAAACAGCTACAGAAACACAACTGGCCATCACTGTTAAATCGGTTCGAAAACTAGGTTTGAATTTACATATTTGGGAAATCAAAACTCATGGAAATAGAAACTATGCCAGGGTAAGCTCTGGCAGGTCTGCTTTTCTTTTCTTTTCACAGAAACTTACAAAATAAGTGCTAAGTAGAGGTAAAGGACAAAAACATGGCAAATTAATAAAAATTATATTACAACATTCTTATGTGTTCATATCATGATAGAACATGTGTTTGCTCCCTTAAGGACTTTATCTCTAAAAAAATTTCTCCCTAAATGAGCCTCTTTAATTTTTTTTTCTGTTACCTACAGCCAGAGTTTGCAACGTTTTCATGTGCTTTGCTTAAAAAAAAAAAAAAATTCTTAGCAAAAGTAATTAATATATCTAGAACACTTGGTTTCTGAGAATATTAATTCTAAAATGGGAATAAGGTTAATCTTTCTAGTTCTACTTAATTTTGAGACAAAGGAACTTAAAATTTTCAGCTGTGGTAACTGATAGACCACTTTCCTCCAGACTTTGGCATGAATTCCAGAAAGAAGGGCCAAGGATTTTTCTTCTGTATTTCATGTCAGTATAATGACCTTCAGTGATAAGATCTCTGAAAATACTTGAAAAGTCGTTGAGCCCGCTGGATTTCCTACACATCCTGCTTTGTAGTTTTTGTGGTTATGGTGCATTTTCAATCCTGTGGATTTGTCACGCTGGTCAGTTAAGTCCACGATCGTATTTTCTCCCTCATTGTCTAAAAGACTGGAATGAGGTGCGTACTTAGTGAATGTGTATTTATCTCTTTTCTCCTCAACTGAGAGATGTTTGTAGAGTAATGTTAAGCCATTTACCCTCCATGAAGATTTGTATTTTCTAGAAAGGAAAATCATGGTTAACTAAGCCTCATTGTCCTGTAATTTATTCAGGCTCACAATCATGTTATTTAAGGATAATTCTCATGCGTCACAGAGTCAGTATTAATCCACTGGAAAAAAAGGTGGACTTTATTATTGATGCTTTCAAAAAACAAAGTACAATTTATATACTCAGGGCTAACTAATTCTGAGGATGAATGGGGGCCTAATGTCAATGGTATTTTATCAGGGAATATATTCCCTGAATAATAATAATAATAATAATAATGTGAATATACATATATAGTATAAAAATTGTCCAAAATAGAATTATTTTTTGTATTCTCACATATATGTCTTTCAAAGCTACTATAACAATTTTGCATAATTATGTTTAAATGATTGCAAAGGGCTCTATGGTATTGACTAAATACATAGAAGCTTTAAATTAAACCTAAAGTGGCACTTTGGATAAAAGCAATAAAAATAATTTTGTCTTTTCATTTCCTTGCACAGGATTCCTGGAAAGAAATGCTGTGTTATAATTATGTGAATCTTGACATTTAGAGTCTTTAATATCCATCAGCTCTTCCACTTTATTCTTTAAATGCCATATTTTTATAATGCTTGTATTTTAACATAGGAAAAAGCTCTTTAACCTCAGCAGCTACTACAGTGTAATACATGCCACTAAAAAAAGTTATTTGTGGCTTTCAATTACACTACTTGAATCATTAACATAGAATAATACACAAACACACTGCATACTTTCCAGTCACTTGAACCAGCTTATTTTTTCATTAGTAAAATGCCAGTGTGCATCGTATATGCCAACTCCCCATCTCTGGAAAATATCTCTGTTCAGCCAACTTCACCTCACAAAACTTTAACAAGAAACTGCAGGACTTGGCTGCTTTGAAAGACTTCAAGGCTCTCTGGTGTCTTTTGTGGATTTTCTGCTTTTGACACTTTTTCTTGAAGACTGGACATGTCTATCAAAAATTACATGTTTAAAATATATTATCAAAACTTTAGTATGATACCTATAGTTTTCAGAGGGTAGCCATCTTTACCATTAAGTTATGGATACAAGAACTGGTAAAGAATTTATAATTGTACCTTATAAGTAATTGGGTATTAGAGGGGCAAAATGTAGAATTTACTTTGCATTTAGAAATCAGAGTAACTGTTATCACTACCACATACATAAAATCAAGAGACAGGTTTTTCATGTGTGCTAAGTCATTTCAGTCGTGTCTGACTCTTTGCGACTCTATAGGTTGTAGCCTGCCAGGCAATTCTGATCATGGGATTCTCCGGGTAGGAATACTGGAGCAGGTTGCCATGCCCTCCTCCAGGAGATCTTCCCAAACATGGTATCAAACCTGTGTCTCTTATGTCTTCGGTGCTGGCAAGCAAGTTCTTTACCATTAATGTCAATTAGGAAGCCTCAGGGGGAATGGCACCCCACTCCAGTACTCTTGCCTGGAAAATCCCTTGGGCGGAAGAGCCTGGTAGGCTGCAGTCCATGGGGTTGCGAAGAGTTGGACACGACTGAGCGACTTCACTTTCACTTTTCACTTTCATGCATTGGAGAAGGAAATGGCAGCCCACTCCAGTGTTCTTGCCTGGAGAATCCCAGGGACAGGGGAGCCTGGTGGGCTGCCATCTATGGGGTCGCACGGAGTCGGACACGACTGAAGCGACTTAGCAGCAGCAGCAGGGGTTTTAAAATAATATTAATAATGTAACAAGCTGTAACACCCTGACTGGTTGAGATACATTTGGAGGATATCTTTAATAAGATAACTAAAATAATCTGATCTTGACACTTTTGATATCATTCCTCCTAAAGATATTAGTTGGCCTTTCTACTTCAGTTCCTGCCAGCTGTTTATTTATGCTAAGTAACATTATTTTTATTTAAAATAAGGAGATTTGTTTTCCCTGGTGGCTCAGTCGGTAAAGAGTCTGCCTGCAATATGGGAGATCCAGGTTCAAACCCTGGGTCGGGAAGATACCCTGGAGAAGGAAATGGCTATGCACTCCAGTATTCTTGCCTGGAGAATTACATGGACAGAGAAGTCTGGTGGGCTACAGTCCATGGGATCACAAAGAGTCAGACACGACTGACTAATAGACACAAAGATTTGCTTAGGAGAAGAATTTAACCCACTTGCCCTAGTCCTACTGTTGTAGTTACGTGTTCTGAGAAACAAACTCACTCAGAAAGACAATGCAGAGAGTGGAGTGCAGTTTCTTACATCGACGAGCCCAAGGCAGAGTCTGCTCTTAGCCAAGGACCCTGACCAGTTTTTCTGAAAACCTTTATCCTAAGTGTACGTGCCTAAACCCACCTCCTCAAATTCTATGAAACTAGTCTGAACAAAGGAAAAGAAAGATACAGTCAAAGTTAACCCGTGATTCATATGCCTTAAGCCTAGGTAGTTAACAGTGGACAATTATCAATAGGCCTATGGTCATACCCAAATAAGCATAATAGAATTTATTATTCTATTCGGTTACGCAGATAATTAGGCTATTCTTCTAGGCAACAGAGAGTCTAAGTACAAGCCCTGGGGCTCTTCCATCCAGGGGGCCTGGTTTTCCAGTTGGTATGTCGTTTCCATAGATACTGGGCATATAGCTCAAAGTCCACAGTCAGGCCCAAGATGGAGTCCTGCTTTCAGGATGGAGCCTGTTCTGTCTGTTACCTCCTTCATTCCCCCATCCTGATGCTCTTAACTCATAGTATGAGCATCATTCATAGGGATATATTGCACCTGACTCTCCGACCTCCAATTTGGGAGAACGACATCAACCTTTGGGTTACAAAGTTCATAATACATTGTAAAATAAAGGGTCCACAAAGCAGAACTATCAGGGCAACTATAACAATGGTAAATATAGCTTTCCACCAATCACCCTTCACCCAAGATAGGACCAAAGTCCAAAAAGGAAGATTATCATCAGACATAACTTTTACCTGACATTTCATGTCATCTAGGGTGACTGATATATAGCCAGATAAATCAGGAATATATACACAACACTCAATTTTGATTATAGCACAGGTCCCTCTTTGTACTGAAACTATGGTTAGTTTCAAGATGATACCAGCAAGTCCTTGTAGCAGCAGTTGATTGTAGAGCTTCATCTCTGTTTCTTCTTTACGATGACCTTGGTTTCACGGGGATCAGTGGGGTCCTTTTGTGTATCCGCTCGGCATCCTCCAGGTCTGTGTGGTATGCCCTCTTCACCTTCATGTGGTGGACCCAGGGAGTGACAGCTGCAACTTTACCTGCAGAAGGGCTGGTTAGAACAACAGTATACGGACCCTTCCAATGTGGGGCCAAGGAGTCGTGTTTCCAGTGCTTGACCACACCTGATCCCTGGGCACAAATTAGTGAATCTGTTTCCCGAGGGAGAATGGCACCTTTTCTTGTACAAACTTAGTTACTAGATTTATTACCTTACCCAGTTGTTCCATCTGTTGTGAAATCTCATCTCCCCTTACCTGAGGCAAATTTGTTGACACCTGTTTTATTATGGGAGGGGGCCTCCCATACACAATTTTGTACAGAGAAGAGCCATGGGACTGTGGATCATCCTGAGTCTGAGCAGAGCCATCGGAAACAAGTCCACCCAGGAACAGTCAGTCTCTAAGATCCACTTGGAGAGTGTCTCTTCAAGTGTCCGGTTGGTTCCTTCTACCATCCCAGAACTCTGGGGCCTATATGCTGTATGTAATTTCCACTTGATGTTTAAAGTTTTGCTTACTTGTTGTACTAAATCAGCTATGAAAGCCAGGCCATTGTCCAATCCAATGCTGGTAGGAAATCCAAATCTGGGAACTATCTCCCTAAGCAGGCACTGGGCTACTTTTGATGCTCTTACAGTCGGGATAGGAAAAGCTTCTACCCATCCCGAGAACGTACATATCATGACCAGCAGGTAATGGTAGTGTCGGTGAGGTTTCATTTCAGTGAAGTCCACTCCCAGGTGTTCAAAGGGCAGCGTGCCTTTTACCTGAATCCCTGGAGGTTTCTGTCTGTGCCAGGGGCAGCGTTGACCTGTGAGCAGGCAGTGCAGTTCTGAGATTTTGTCCTGCATAGGGAAGAGAGGCGGGGAACCACGAAATATTTTCAAATTAGCTCTTCCAGTTTATCACGGCCTAGATGGGTCGCTTGGTGTGTTTGGCTTACCAGAGTGGGTGCCAGCTCCTCTGGTACCAATCATTTGCCACCTGGCAATTCCCACCATCCCTTTTCAGTCTTGATGGCCCCTTCTGCTTTGGCTAATTGGTTTTGGGCTTCAGTGTATTTTGGAGAGTCTAACATTAGCTCAGGTAGCTCTGCCAATATGAGAGATTTCATAGGGGCTTCACTTGTCACCCTCAAGCCCTTGGCTGCTTGTTTAGCGGTCTTATCTGCCAGTCTGTTCCCTGAGCCCGGGGGGTATCCTCTTTTTGACGTCCTCAGCAGTGTATGACCCAGGCAGCATCTAATAGGGTCTTAATTTCTTCCTTATTTTTAATATATTTTTCACTATCTGTCAAAGGCCTCTCTCCTTATACAGAGCCCTGTAATGTGGCAAAAACATACCTGGAGTCTTTGTAAATGTTTGTCTTCTTACTTTTTGACAGCTGGAGGGCCTGGATTAGAGCATATAGTTCGGCCTGTTGAGCGGACCAATGTGATGGCAGAGAGCTAGCCTCAACGATTGTTCCTTCCGTGACTACTGCATATCCTGACAGTCATTGTCCTTGTTTCACCAGGCTGGTGCCATTGGTGTACAGGACCAAATCTGGGTCCGGGATTGGCTGGTCTCTCAAGTCAGGTCTGCTTGCATATTTCCTTGCAATCATGTGAGGGCCCACCTTCTCCCACAAGATCAGAATGGCCAGATTCAGGGCCTGACAAGGCTTAATAGTAACATGGGGATTCCCACATAACAGTCCCTGATATTGAGTAATCCGGGATGTTGACAGCCATTTATGGGGGTCCCCTCATAGGAGAGTGTTGACCTCATGTGGGACTTTTACAAAGAAATCATGGCCCAAAGTCAGCTTGGTTGCCTCCAGGACCAGTAAGGCAACTGCTCATAAGCATCCTAGCCACCCAGTGGCAACATTGTCCAGCTGATTAGAGATAAGTCACTGGTCTGTCCCATGTCCCCATAATCTGGGATAACACTCTCATAGCCACTTGTCCTTCTCAGTCACGTAAAGAATAAATGGCTTAACAAGGTCTGGCAGGCCCAAAGTGGGTGCTGACGTAATTGTACCTGGTTTGACTTCCTTGGTGGCGCAGAAGGTAAAAGCGTCTACCTACAATGGGGACACCCAGGTTCGATCCCTGGGTAGGGAAGATCCCCTGGAGAAGGAAATGGCAACCCACTCCAGTACTCTTGCCTGGAAAAATCCCATGGACGGTGGAGCCTGGTAGACTAGAGTCCTGCTGCTGCTGCTACTGCTAAGTCGCTTCAGTTGTGTCCGACTCTGTGAGACCCCACAGATGGCAGCCCACCAGGCTCCCCCTGGTGGGGAGAGTCCCTGGGATTCTCCAGGCAAGAACACTGGAGTGGGTTGCCATTTCCTTCTCCAATTCATGAAAGGAAAAGTTAAAGTGAAGTTGCTCAGTCATGTCTGACTCTTAGCAACGCCATGGACTGCAGCCTACCAGGCTCCTCTGTCCATGAGATTTTCCAGGCGAGAGTACTGGCGTGGGTTACCATTATCTTCTTCAAAGCTACAGTCCATAGGGTCACAAAGAGTCGGACAGGACTGGGCGACTTCGCTTTTGCTTTTGAGTTCTTTTACCAGTGGGACTTGTTTTGCAAGCCTGTTGGGGGTTGTCTTCCACCCAGACATCAGGGAATTGTTGAGGTAACTCTCTCTCTTGACTGTTATCCCATCCGGTTTCCTTTCTGGAGATTGTACAACCTCCATTCATCTTGAGGGGTTACTGAGAGGAAGAGTAAACAGGTGGTTGAGCCCACTCAAACAGTGGGTCTTTCGTGGGGGGAAAGGTCACTTGTGTCCCCAATTTAGACAGCAAGTCTCTTCCTAACAAAGGTACTGGGCATTCAGGGAAGTATAAAAATTCATGAGTCACTTGGTGTCCCCATATCTGACATTTTCAGGGTAGGCTAGAGACACAAAGGCTGAATTTATCACCATCTGAGACCCAGCAGCTCTGGCTGGGTCTATTGGCGTATAAAATCTCTAGGTCTTGCACAGTCTTTCTCAGAACTCAGAGGGTGATTCGCTTTCCCTTTGAATCACTTCAGAGGGTTTTGTGTACTCGGAGCTTTTCAGGCCCCCATCTTGAGACCTTGTAAAATAGTCACCCGATATTTCTCCAGGTGGCCCCTCCCTTCCTCTGTGTTACAGTCCCAATTGGGCCTCTTATCGGGGGTGGCTAGTTCTGTCCACTGCTGTGGGTTTGCAGTACCCTTAGGTGCCATTTCTTTTAACCATTTTTTAGCCTCAGTTAGGATCCTATGTGCTGAAGAGGGAGACTAGTTGGATTATGTCATCCTATGTAGAGCGGTAGGTTCGAAAAATAGTCTCCATTAGCCTAATCATGGCTTGTGGCTGCCCCGAGTACAGTGGAGCGTGTCTCTGCCAGTTTAATATATCTGTAGAGGAAAATAGCTGGTAATACTAGGCTACAGGGGGCTGATGGTAGTGCCCCATGCGTCCTGAACTGGAGGCTGTTGTACCTCTCTGAGGGGCATCTGTAGTGGGGTTCTTTCCCCCTGTCCCTTGGTGGAGCGCAGTCTCTGTCTAATTGCTGTGTTTTCTTCCCCCTTCCCATCAGTACTCATTGGCAGAGGTGGATACAATCTAGGAGGTCCAGCTGAGGTGGAATTCTGGGGGCATTGACCAGAGGTCTCCATCGCTGGGATCAGAGCCTGCCAAAACGGCGGCTCTATGAACTCTGGGAGAGCTGATGGAAGAGCAGTGGCTGCTGCAGGAACTTAACCTGGCCCTGGCTTGGGCATTAAGGCTGCCTCTGGTCCTGGTGGAGCACTGGGAGGCAGGTGCATCATTATCCAGTATGTGGGAGGGGTCAGGTCATCCCGGTCCAAATCCTGTAGAATATCCTTTTTTATCATCAGTCAATTTTTGTGCCATTAATATTTTCCCCTTTCCCTTCTGGATACAGAAGCTTGTCCAGGTAGGAGGGTCTTGAGCTAACACTAGCCATGAGTCAACATATGGGTATTGATCCAGGTGTCCTGGCTCTCCTGTGACTACTGTATAGAGTGCTTCCACTATTTTTAAGTTCATGGTGTTCTCTGGTGCCCATTCTACTCCCATAGGGGGCCATTCAACCTCACAGAGTATGTGGAGGTGGTTAGGCTTCATCTTCAACCCATAGTCTCCTCCAAATCCCTTCTTTAAAGTTTTGATCATGCACTCCAATACAGTTGCCTTAGATTCACTTCCCCTCATCTTGCTTACCTTCTCGGACCTTCTTCTACTTTTCCTTTTTGTTCTGTCTACGAAGTTCTCAGTACCCTATATACTTCTGATATTTCCAGTCAATGACACTTAAATTGCCATTCTGCCTCCTTCCTTATTGGGGTGAGAAGAGCCTTACCTGCCAGATCCCAGAGGGAGAAGGGGCATCATTGGCATGTCTTCATCTGCTGGTCAGCACAGCTGAAACCAGAACACCAGGTGATACAAGACGGTTTCTCCCTTCACTTTCAAAGTCCATTCTGCCTTGGTGGGCTTGATCAGGTGCGGAAGAAAATACAGATGGGTTAAATATCCCACGTCCCAGGCCGTATCCAAAAAAGCCAATTTGTACTCATTTATGTATCCCCCTCCTTCTAGCCTGACAATTCCAAGGGAGTCAAGAATTTCATAGCAGATGGGACACCTCCTTGTGTCACAGGAAGGTGGACCCCTTCCAGGGCCCGAAACTGGGCTCTTGTCTAGCACTCAGAAATGAATTGTTCGAGGAGACACATGTGCTGACAAAGCAAGAGATTTTATTGGGAAAGGGCACCCGGGTGGAGAGCAGTAGGGTAAGGGAACCCAGGAGAACTGCTCTGCCGTGTGGCTCGCAGTCTCGGGTTTTATGGTGATGGGATTAGTTTCAGGTGGTCTTTGGCCAAACATTCTAATTCAGAGTCTTTCCTGGTGGCGCACGCATCGCTCAGCCAAGATGGATGTTAGTGAGAGGGATTCTGGGAAGTGGACAGACACGTGGTGTCTCCTTTAGACCTTTCCCGAACTCTTCCGATTGGTGATGGCTTATTAGTTCCGTATTCCTTATCAGGATCTCCTGTCATAAAACAACTCATGCAAATGGTTACTATGGTGCCTGGCCAGGGTGGGCGGTTTCAATCAGTGTGCTTCCCCTAACACTTGGTGGGGGGCGGGGGGGGGGGGTGGCGCGCAGAATATGAGCACAAAAAACCAAGTTTCTTCTCCTGAAAATCCCCTGGCAATTGCTTGGTAATAATTTTCCCCAAGACAGCGTGGACACCACCTCCTAAATGACCTTCACAAATTTTCTTCCTAAGCCCTAACACGCTCGTTAATCTGTGTACCAAGCAATCGTTGCCACCTGTCTATTCAGGCTCCTGTGGGTCTGTGACCCTTCTAATCCCTCCCAGGGGGGTGATCAGGCCCCCTCTTCCACCATACTGGGTGGGTTCCTCCTCACCTGAGCGCTCTGTTCCCCTGCTGCCGTCCACTACCTTCTAACATGAAAGATCTGGGCATTGAGAAGTAGAATACTTCCAGAAAGGTGAGGCACCTTCCCCCCTCTAGAAGATTCGAGCCGCAAGACCTCGGAGTAGCCCCAAATGGGACTTCTCTCCTCAAAATGAGGAGTTTCCCGGCCCATGCACCAAATGTTGTAGCCACGCGTTCTGGGAAACAAACTCACTCAGAAGGACAATGCAGAGTGTGGAGTGCAGTTTCTTACACCGATGGGCCCAAAGCAGAGTCTCCTCTTAGCCAAGGACCCTGATGAGTTTTTCTGAAAACTTTATATACCCTAAGTTTACGTGCCCAAACCCATCTCCCCAAATTCCCTGAAACTAGTCTGAACAAAGAAAAGAAAGATACAGTCAAAGTTAACCCGTGATTCATATACCTTAAGCCTAGGTAGTTAACAGTGGACAATTATCAATAGGCCTATGGTCATACCCAAATAAGCATAATAGAATTTATGATTCTATTCAGTTACACAGATAATTAAGGTATTCTTTTAGGCAACAGAGAGTCTAGGTACGAGCCCTGGGGCTCTTCCATCCAGGCCTGGTTTTCCAGTTGGTATGTCGTTTCCATAGGTACTGGGCATAGAGCTCAAAGTCCACAGTCAGGCCCAAGATGGAGTCCTGCTTTCAAGATGGAGCCTGTTCTGTCTGTTTCCTCCTTCACTACCATTCTTCATGCAGTCTAGTGCCCAAGAATAATATGATTGCTCTGTTTTGTTTTTCTTTTGTTTTCTTTTTTTCTGTTATTTTTCATTTCATTTTTGATTGCTCTGTTTTAGTTCATGAAATATCTTGATAGAAATAGGTCACAAGGAACTGCACATGACTCAAGCCACTGAGTACAGCGTGTATATGTAAAACTAAATCACTTTGCCACACACCTGAAACGAACACAATGCTGTAAATCAACTATACTTCAAAGCAAGTTTAAAAAAAAGTAAAGTATTCATGCCTATCCCTCAAGTTCTTCAAGGTTTCCCCGCCCCCCCATTAAATCCTAGACTGTGTGTGTGTGTTTTATAGGCAAGAAATCCTCCTGTTAAACTTCTTTTTTGGTAAAATACGCTGATCCAGCAGCATAAAATTATACTTCCCCAAGGAAAGAAAAATTGAACAATCAGTGGTCTATGGCCCACACTTTTTGGAACACTGTGTTATTAGTGATTCTATAGAAGAGTGTACTTGTGGTTTGGAAATTGTCATACTTCTCTGTTTCCTATTAGTAAAGAACCGCAAAGTATTAACCAGGATACAAGCTCACCCTTCTTGACTATATTTACCAGCCTCTTCTGCATGTTGGTATGATTGCATGACTAAATGCTGGTTAATGGTTTGTAAACAGAAATGATGTGTGAAACTAAAGTGTCATGTCTTTAAAAGATAGCTTCCTACTCTATTTTTTGTTTCCTCTTTCTTGCCAGTGGGAGGCCATCTTCCAAGACGTAGACAAATACCACCCCCTAAGGGGGTGACAGAACAACTAAAGTGAAGAAACTATTATCCTTGAATGACACAGAGATAGGAGGGTGTCTATCAAGCTAGATAACGTTAGCTTATATTCTAACGTACACAATGCTTTTAATGGTGAAAAATTCACACACACGAAAAGCATAGAGAAAATACAATAAGCATTCATGTATGTATCATCCATAATTAGCAAAAGTTACCTTATTATTAAATAAAACACTATAGATAATTTATGCTTCTTCCCTTCTTAGATGTAATTGTTCTTTTGAATTTGGTGGGTATCTTCCCCATGTGTGTTTTTGTAACTGTACTACAGATGGCGCTAGTGGTACAGAATCTGCTTGACGAGTACAGGAGATGTAAGAGGTATCGGTTTGATCCCTGTGTTGGGAGCATGCTCTGGAGAAGGAAATAGCAACCCACTCTAGTATTTTTGCTTGGAGAATCCCATGGACAGAGGAGCCTGGTGGGCTATAGTCCATAGGGTCGCAACAGTCAGACAAGATTGAAGCAATCTGGCACGCAGGCATCTCCGCTGCTGCTGCTGCTGCTAAGTCGCTTCAGTCGTGTTCGACTCTGGGTGACCCCATAGACGGCAGCTCACCAGGCTCCCCCGTCCCTGGGATTCTCCAGGCAAGAACACTGGAGTGGGTTGCCATTACCTTCTCCGATGCATGAAAGTGAAAAGTGAAAGAGAAGTCGCTCAGCCGTGTCCGACTTTTAGCGACCCCATGGACTGCAGCCTACCAGGCTCCTCCATCCATGGGATTTTCCAGGCAAAAGTACTGGAGTGGGTTGCCATTGCCTTCTCTGGCAGGGATCTGTAATAAGAAGTTAAAAATGGAAGAATGGAGAGAGAAAGCTAGAATAAATTAATTCCAAAGTATTTTGCTGTTTCTTATTTTTTTAAAACATGAAGTGAAAATAATATTAAACAGCAGTATCTAATCTAAAATCCTTCACATAGCAGTTTATCTTTTTGACTATACTATTTTTTCATTTTAATATGAATTCTTATCCTCTAAATGAATCTTCACTCTATGAAATGAAGAAATATGTATCTTTGTTGTGATGTTGATTGATTGTGCAATTGCATATATTTATTTTTAAAAAAATTTTTAATTTGAGGATAATTGCTCTTCAATATTGTGCTCATATCTGCCATATATTGACATGAATTATTTACATCTTAAAAGGCATTCTTATATTAATCCAGGGCTTCCCTGGTGGCTCAGATGGTAAAGAATCCACCTGCCACATAGGATACCTGGGTTCAATCCCTGGATTGGGAAGATTCCCTGGAGGAGGGCATGGCAACCCACTCCAGTATCCTTGGCTGGAGAATCCTCATGGATAGAGGAGCCTGGAGGGTTACGGTTTATGGATTGCAAATAGTTGGACACGACCAAGTATATTAATTGACTACTCTGCATCCAGTTGAGTTGAAATTAATGAAGTTTTTAGTACAAATTTTTGTTTTTTTTTGCCACCTGCTGAGAAGAAATGACTCATTGGAAAAGACCTGATGCTGAGAAGGATTGAAGGCCGGTGGAGAAGGGGACAACAGAGGGTGAGATGTTTGGATGGCATCACCGACTTGATGGACATGAGTTTGAGTAAGCTCTGGGAATTGGTGATGGACAGGGAAGCCTGGTGTGCTGCAGTCCATGGGATTGCAAAGAGTTGGACTTGACTGAGTGACTGAACTGAACTGAACTGAACTAGTACAAATTATCCAATAAATTATATTCATTCTGTGGAGATCAATATCATTTTCAGCTTTAAAGTTACAATCAATAGAGAGTAAGATTATGTTAGTTGTTTTGATTAAGGGTGGTGGTGGTTTAGTCACTCAGTCATGTCTGACTCTTGTGACCCCATGGACTGATGCCTGCCAGGTTCCTCTGTCCATGGAATTCTCCAGACAAGAATATTGGAGGAGGTTGCCATTCCCTTCTCCAGAGGAAATCAAACTCCAGATATCCTGCATTGCAGGCAGAATCTTTACTGACTGAACTATGAGGGACACCCTTGGATTAAGGGTACTCATTCAGAAAACGAAGATCATGGCATCCAGTCCCATTAGTTCATGGGAAATAGAGGGGGAAACAGTGGAAACAGAGTCAGACTTTATTTTTCTGGGCTCCAAAATCACTACAGATGGTGACTGCAGCCATGAAATTAAAAGACGCTTACTCCTTGGAAGGAAAGTCATGACCAACCTAGATAGCATATTCAAAAGCAGAGACATTACTTTGCCAACAAAGGTTCGTCTAGTCAAGGCTATGGTTTTTCCTGTGGTCATGTACGGATGTGAGAGTTGGACTGTGAAGAAGGCTGAGCGCTGAAGAATTGATGCTTTTGAACTGTGGTGTTGGAGAAGACTCTTGAGAGTCCCTTGGACTGCAAGGAGATCCAACCAGTCCATTGTGAAGGAGATCAGCCCTGGGATTTATTTGGAAGGAATGATGCTAAAGCTGAAACTCCAGTACTTTGGCCACCTCATGCGAAGAGTTGACTCATTGGAAAAGACTCTGATGAGAATTGGGGTCAGGAGGAGAAGGGGACAACAGAGGATAAGATGGTTTGATGGCATCACTGACTCAATGGACGTGAGTCTGAGTGAACTCTGGGAGTTGGTGATGGACAGGGAGGCCTGGCGTGCTGTGATTCATGGGGTGGCAGAGTCGGACATGACTGAGTGACTGATCTGATCTGATCTGATGATTAAATAGATGCAAAAAAGGATAGTTTTAGAGATTCCTCTTAAGTATAAATATCTGCATTTTATAAAGCACACACAGGACACAAATGTGCTGTTACATGTGGGAGAACACAACAGCAGATCAGAGACATGCCGTACATAGACTGAGCATCTACTCAAAACTTGAGGACTCTCTTTATCTCACTCTATTGTATATAGGGTTTTCCCTGGTGGCTTGGTAGGAAATAATTCACCTGCAATGCAGGAGACATGGATTCAATCCCTGGGTTGGGAATATCTCCTGGAGAAGGAAATGGCAACCCGCTCCGGTATTCTTGTCTGGAGAATCCCATGGACAGAGGAGCCTGGCGGGCTACAGTCCATGGGGTCACAGAAGAGTCAAACACGACTTAGCGACTAAACAACAGCAATAACAACACATACAGCTGATACATGGATAATTTTGCACATCTGCAAGAATGTACAGTCCAACACTGATGCCTAGAATTTAGGATACACTGAAATAGAAGAGAGTAAGATTAAACACAAGAGACCATTAGGCAGATTTCATGTCCCATATCTTAAATTTGAAATTGATTTGGACCCAAAGTTTTATAGCACATGCTTTTTACGAAGTTGATTTGGACTGAGTCATTTGACTGTTACCTTTTTATTATTGATTTTTCTCACTATTTTTCTCTCTCTGACCTATATTGTGCACTCTTTATTTCTTTTCTACCATCATTATTATCACTTTAACAGTTTAGCATTTTGAAAATATTTGTTAAAGTAAACTTTAATTAATCTGTCAACAAGGTGCCAAATGAATCCACAAATAGAATTAATAACAAGAAATCAAATTTTGCTGAGACGTTCTTTAACAGTCTGTAGATAAGAAGAAATTATTTAAGCACACTTTTGAGAATAATAGACATCAAAGTCTTGCAAAACAATATTTTTTTCAGCTAATTGCAAATGAAATGAGAAACATATGGATCAACTTTCTTTCAAAACTCACACAAGCAAAATTTGTCTGGCAAGAGTGTTTTTTTTGCCAATTTCAAAATATTTGAAAATAATTTGAGTTTTATTTCAAACATAAAAAGTCATAGGATATATTATTTTACAAACTCAAAAATAAATGAGAGGAAACTATACAGTGATTTTTATAGAAATTATCATCAATCACATAAAGCTGTAATCTTGATAGCCCCATGAATTACTTCAAATGTAATTATCTGGAGGAAAAGAACATTACATTCTGAAAAGCAGAAGCATGCTAGAAAACTCAGGAAAATATTAAGAACCCAAGGCATGAAACTATACTGCTTAGTGTCATATATAAAAGGTCCAGGATCTTCCAAATAATTTAAAAGTATATTTCATATTACTAGTAGCATTATTAGATTTAATATGGGAATATAATATTTTGTGTATCATTAGCTTCATATAGTAATTAACCAGTTTGCCCTTAGGTTTTGTAAAGTTGAATAAGATTCGGTTGGAAGTTGACTGGAACTAGTGGTGAAAACATAAGGTGATCATATTAGTCAGGGCTCTTGGATTTAGTAGTAGAAATCCTACTTAGCCTGTCTCAAACAAAAATATTACTTTTTTTTTTTTTAAGAAAAGAAATATATTGAGTCACATAACTGAGGCGACCTTGAGCTGATTTTTGTCATGACAGATGCAGAGACTCGCTTCCTGATTCTTCTATCTCCTTTGCATGTTGGCCTTTTGCTCAAGCGTGTGTGTGTGTGTGTGTGCTAAGTTGCTTCAGTTGTGTCTGACTCTTTGCGACCTGATGGACTGCAGCCTGCCAGGCTCCTCTGTCCATGGGATTCTCCAGGCAAGAATACTGCAGTGGGGTGCCTGCCCTCCTCCAGGGGATCTTCCCGATCCAGGGATCAAAATGTCTCTTAAGTCTCCCACATTGGTAGGAAGGTTCTTTACTACTGTGCCACCTGGGAAGCCCAGTATTTTACAAAAAGATTTGTGGAAAGCACCCAGCCTCTATGTTCCCAAAATAATAACATCCAGGAAAAATAACCACTTCTTTGGGAGAGATCTAGAGAAGAGCCTAAGAGGACAATTTGCTGTGTGCTGTATTCATTTATGCAGCTGTGTCTCAGTCATGAATGCAATCATGGTGCCATATGGAGGAAGTGCAAAACCAGGGCTGTCCAAGCCAGAGGCACTGAGGGTGGAAGCACTGGTTTTTCAGTAAAAAGAACAGAGAGTTCCAAATGATATACTGAACAGATAATAACCTCAGAGATTTATAGAAGCTTTTTTATTTTCTTTCAATACTATTTACAATTTCTATAGCACCACTGGCATTATTCACTATTCTGATGCAATGTGCTATATATATTAGGCGGTTTTCTAAAATACAGCAAAAATGAATGATTTAATGTTCCCTGACTGGTAAATTGCATTTTCCTTCAAATGAGCAGGCCTAGAAAAAGTGAACTCTTCACTCTGGGAACTCTCTCTTAGAATCTCTTTCGCATTTCTTTAAGATTGCTTTTATCCTTTTCTTCTTTGTTTTTTTTTTTTTTTTCCCTCCATCAATCAGTGATGCTGGGGTAGGAAGTCTGTTTCTGAGTGATGACTCACTTGGGAGGTGTCTTGCCTTAAGAAGTTTGGGGCTGCGGCAGGCAGGCAGAGGTCTCAAAGAAGGAGAATGTGGACAGGGAGACTGAGGCCAGCTCTGCTTAGGCTTAAAAAGAAATCTCTTTTGGGTTTCTTTTCTGAACTAATCTCATTATCAGAGCGGTAAGAGCCAAGATCAGACAGACAGAGGCAAGCCCAGGGGAAAGGAGCCCAGGAAATATTCTGGTCAAGAGCTAAAATATGTGGAATGTGTTGCAGAAGCTTATGCTATGCAATGAGATAAAAAACTGACGGCATAGGGTTTTAGAAATAGCCCTGGTTAGTGATAAAGTCTTCTTCTGTGTTTATCTTCTCTTACTACTCCTGTGATCAGAACAGGGCTGGCTGAGGATTCTAAGATTGTACTTATATTTGTAGTTTTTTGATAACAGAAAGATTAGCCACTGAAGGTGCCTCTATGTGGTTTCACAAAGGAAAAAAAAAAAAAATCTCCATGGAAAGAGCTAGAATACAGAGCAAAGGTAATGAGGTTAGGTTTCCGTGTTACTATGTTCCATAAGCATTATTCTTAAAACAGATAATCTTAAATCTGTTCCCCGCTTGCAGCAAGGAGATGCCTAATCATAGAAATTAAGTGTTTTTTAGGTCTTGAGTATTTTCAGGCACTTTGCAGAAATTAAGTCATAGAAAATGGTAATGAAAAACTGAAGCACAATTTAAATCCTCAATAACCAGACAACCTTCAAAATTATTACCATTATAATCAGGGTAAGGTATGATATGTTTCAAAAGCTTAGGATTTGAAAACAAATGATCTAAATCATGTAACTGAAAGGGAAAACCACAGAATGCTATTTAAATTAACGAAAGAAAGGAAGAAATAAAAGAGAAAAGAAAAAAACCTCTTAATTATAAGGAGCTTTTTAAATTATGGAAATATCATGGTGTATATTAACTACTCAGTTTGCTTTTTGGCTTCTGTGCTGTGCTGAGTTGCTCAGTCATATCCAGTTCTTTGTGACCCCATGGACTGTGGCCTGCTAGGCTCCTCTGTCCATGGCGATTTCCCAGGCAAGATACTGGAGTGGGTTGCCATGCCCTCCTCCAGGGGATCTTCCCAACCCAAGGATCGAACCCAGGTCTCCTGCATTGAGGCTTCCCTCATAGTTCAGTTGGTAAAGAATTGGCCTGCAATGCTGGAGACCCCGGTTCAGTTCCTGGGTGGGGAAGATCAGCTGCAGAAGGGATAGGCTACCCACTCCCGTATTCTTGGGCTTCCCTTGTGGCTCAGCTGGTAAAGAATCCACCTGCAATGTGGGAGTCCTGAGCTTGATCCCTGGGTTGGGAAGGTACCCTGGAGAAGGGAAAGTTTACCCACTCCAGTATTCTGGCCTAGAGAATTCCATGGAATGTATAGTCCATGGGCTTGCAAAGAGTCAGACATGACTGAGCAACTTTCACTTCACTTCTCCAGCATTACAGCCAGCATTACAGGCTGATTCATTACCATCTGAGTCACCAGGGAAGACTAAGAATACTGGAGCAGGTAGCCTATCCCTTCTCCAGGGGACCTTCCCAACCCAGGAATTGAACCGGGTTCTCCAGCATTGCAGGCGGATTCTTTACCAGCTGAGCTACATTATTATTTGTGGCTTCTAGAATAACTCAAAGAGAAAAACTTTTCCCAGTGAAAAAGAAATTAAGGGTAATTAAAAATAAAATATAAGGATGTTTTCAGATATTTTTGTCAGATTTTAAAAGAATTCTATAATCTATATAATATTAATAAATTTAGTCCTCTGGCTTATATTACATTCTATTTTAACAAACTAGCCAAATGAAGTTTTTGTTACTGGTGATTAACATACATGTTCTGTTTATATTTTTATTTCTGCTACTTTCATAGATTTAAGCAGTATTTATGTAATTCCCATTTCCTTTGTGAGTGATTCAGGAAAGATTTACTTTGGCTAAATAGATATAGCATCATAGTATTTGTTAGTCATTGAATCATCATTTTCATCTTCATTTCATGACAGTCATTTCTGAAGAAATATATCAACACTTATGCACTCATTATTCATTAGTGTCATAATTACTTTTCTTGTATAATGAGCTAAGCATGCCAATAGTAACATTCAGAAACTAACATTTCTCCAACCCTTTTTTTGAGTGTGTGACAGTCATCATTCTAAATATTTTACATGCCTGAGCACATTTAATCCACATGGCAACCTAAGAAAATAGTTATTATTATCCACTTTTGACCATGAAGACTCAAAATATAAGTACTGGCTGAAGGTCATGCAACTGAATAAAATCCCACAGTTTTCTAAAATGATGCTTGAGTCTGCAAAATGTATTGTAACTGCAATTTTTTATAGGAATCTTTGTAATTAATGTATGTTAAGCAATCATACGACATAAAACATGCTATTAATATATTTCTTTAAAAAGGATAACTTCTTAAATTTGAGAAAAATAAGGAGCACTAAATAAACATTAAATATTTTAAAAAATGTATACATAAACTGTTGGTCAAGCTTAGAAGTGAAATAACACCATTTAACTGAGAACGTACAATCATTCAGCAGACATATATTAGGATCTTTTCTCTTGCTGATTTTTGGAGAAAGTCTTCACAGGAAGCTGCAGTGTGTTCTTTTCAGTAGAGACAATTCCCCTTATAGATGGGACAACTATGCTTAATTATTTTTCCTTTTTTGTCTCTCACGGTCCCTTCTTATTTATATAGTCTCTTTCCTGTTATGAATGCTTCTTTTGTATTTTAACTAAAGTAATAAAAAGTTCTCTAGCTGGTTATTAAAATACCCCATCCCATTGGGTGGGTGGGTGGGTGGGTGAGGGGCAAGGGTTTACAGAGTAACAACTTCTGTGTTGTAAATGACCTCATATGTATACATTGTATTGGGACACTTCACTTCTCAGCACTTCCTACATCTGCCTTGATTAGATGGCAGGAGATGGAATGTCAATCTAAGACTGTTGTGCTGGCAATCACTCTGAAAGGTTTTTAAAAAATATTTTCAAACTTTGTCTGAAGTGCTCTTCCCTCCTTTTTTAAAGCTTGAAGTCCTAAGTTTCTCCTCCCCATGTTGATGAATTATTGGCTGTAATTGTGTTATAACTGGTATAACTAAAACATAACTGTGTTGGAAAGAAGTTGTGCCATGAAGGTCCTTAATTTTTTTTAAATAAAAGCATTTAAACAAAAAAATAAAATGCCTCATCTTATGGGAATACTGAAGACTGAACTGCTGTAAAGTTAGGGCTTATCCCGCTTTCCTTATTCAGATCTGCTACAGACAAAGAAGTAAGAAGCCAGGGTCAGAAACCCAGTGGCTGACTTTGGTTTCTTTCCTTACCTTATAATTCTACTGGTTTTCTCCATTCTTGGCATCAGGTGTGTCTGTTCCCATAAAGGTCTGCATACAGAGAGTGAGAGGAGGGAATCAGCGTCACACTCCTTTGGGCCTGAAAGTAATTGGAAGCTGACCCCTTTTCTCCTGTGGAGCCTTTCTGGTCTTCCACTCCTTGAGAGCTGATTCCTTCTCATTGGCTTTTTACTCAGTCTCTGAGCATCTGGCAGCATTTCTGGTTTGTCTTTACTCAAGTCTGTTTGCCCTCTCAGGCAGCCCTCTTGAACATGCATGCACGTGTGTACACACACACACATCCCTTCATCACTGACAAGCTGAGAGTGGACTTTCCTATCAGCCATTATTCTTTTGGTTTGTTCGTCAACAGCTGTCTTGCCTGTTTCTCACCATTCAGATTTGTTTAGGTGCTAACTCCAGTTGACCCTGTCTACCAATTATAAGAAACACTCCTCAAGGGGCCTGAGTTGTTTTATTGAGATATCCTTTCTAAGCTTGAGATATGGGAGGATACATCCACTCCTACCCTTTTCTTCTCTCCAAAGTAATCATATGAAAAGTGTATATTTTGGTTTGCAGGAGTTTGGGGGCAAAAAAGGACCATGCAGTTCCTCCTTCTGCAGTGGGCAGACCTTTTCAAAGAAATAGTCTCTCAAAATCTAACTCTTTCGAATAGAAGTAGGGGGAAAACCGTGATCAGGTACTGCCACCAGCTTTGTGAATTCTGCATAATGCCTAGGAAGTCCTTTGGAATGTGATATTGGCTCTTGGTGCTTCAGCAAAGTATTTCAGGATCATGCTATAGCCATGTATATAAATATACACACATACGTATTTCAGTGGCTAAATATCCTGCAGCTATGGAGACTGGGTTTGACCCCTGGGTTGAGAAGATACCCTGGAAAAGGGACTGTCTCTCTCCAGTATTCTTGCCTGGAGAATTCCATGGATAGAGGAGCCTGGCGGGCTACTGTATATGGGGGTCACAATGAGTCAGACATTTTTATTTCATGGTCTGCTCAGAATTTGAACTAATCTTTAGATCAAACACATTAGTGCAGATATAGCTGAGCACAAACTTCTCTTCTCCAATTAAACTTTACACATCGGTCTCAAGTGACTCCATGGCATACACCTTGGCAGGGAGCAGCACCTCACATAGTAAGCTAAGTGCCAAAGAATGGATGCTTTTGAATTGTGGAGCTGGGGAAGACTTTTGAGAGTCCCTTGGACAGCAAGGCGATAAAACCAGTCAATCCTAAAGGAAATCAACACTGAATATTCATTGGAAGTACTGATGCTGAAGCTGAAGCTCCAATACTTTGGCCACTTGAAGCAAAGAGACAACTTATTGGAAAAGACCCTGATGCTTGATAAGATTGAAGGCAAAAGGAGAAGGGAATGGCAGAAGATGATATGGTTAGATAGCATCACTGACTCCATGAACATCAATCTGAGCAAACTCTGGGGGATGGTGGAGGACAGAGGAGTTGTAGTACTGTAGTCCATGGGGTCCAAAGAGTCCCACTCTTTGGGACCAGAGAGTGGGACACGCCTTAGTGATTGAAAAGTGACAACAAATCTTACTGAGAAAATTCAGCAAATATAGCAATAGTATTAGTTAGCTTTAAAGTAAGTTTGTCTTACATTGGTAAGGAGGTGAAAAAGAATGGATAAAAAAGAGCCAGCATTCATTCAACTCTGATGCTATCTCCTGAGATGTAACCATGCTGACTAGGTATATAGATACAAACAAGAAAAACTGAGCTTCCCTTCCTAAAATAGCTTTACTGTGTATACATATATGCATGCATTCCTAAAAATGGAAATGGAAGACACTTAGTAAAACAAACACAATGTCAGCTAGAATCATCAGGTCCTTTTTAGTTAGACTACTAGAATTCCAGATCAAACTGGTTCACTTTAAGGGAACAAAAACCATTTCTTGAGTGGCCCAGGTGTAACTATTCATACCTGGTTAGAAGCAACAGTTCAACTGATATAGCTGGGATCTTTCTGCTCTTCCTGTCTATTGCTCATTCTTTCTTGCCTCTACACTTCTTTGCAATTTAGTCTCCTTATCTTTTCCATATGGACATCCTTTCTGCTACACTAAAATCTTAAGGGAAAAGATAACTCTCAAAAAGAAGTTCCAGAAAGGACAATTGATTAGGCAGGAAATGTGCACCAATGTTTTGGAGATGTTCCAAGTAGAGTGGAGTAGGGGAGGAGCTTCCTAAGCGAAGTGGAGGCACAGTGTGTGAGTTTGTTCTGTTGCTGCTCAGTCACTAAGTCATGTCTTGACTCTTTGCAACCCCATGCACTGCAGCATGCCAGGCACCCCTGTCCTTCACTATCTTCCGGAGTTTGCTCAAATTCATGTCCATTAAGTTGGTAATACTATCTTAAGCAACTCATCCTTTGTTGCCCTCTTTTCCTTTTGCCTTCAAATCTTTCCCAGCATCAGAGTCTTCTCCAATGAATCAACTCTTCACATCAGGTGTTCAAAGTGTTGGAGCTTCAGCTTCAACATCAGCCCTTCCAGTAAATATTCAGAGTTTATTTCCCTTAGGATTGACTGGTGCTAGGGATGCCATTACAGCATACCACCAAGAGGCTGTTTTAAACAACAGAAATATATTGTCTCATGGTTTTGGCAGCCAGAAGTCTGAAATGAAGATGTTAACAGACTTGCTTCCTTCTGGGGGCTGTGATTGTAAGCTCTGTTCCAGGCATCAATTTTTTTTTTTTTTTTTTTCCCTTGCTGGATGGTCTTCTTCTTCTTATGTCTCTTCCCATTGTCCATTTTCTCTCTATGTGTATCTCTGTGTTCAATTTCCCCCTTTTTCAAAGGACACCAGTCATATTCGATTAGGGCCGATCCTGGTAAACTTATTTTAACCTGATTATCTCTGTAAACTCCAAATGAGGTCACATTCTGAAAAACCAGGGTTTAGGACTACAAGACATCTTATTTTTTAAGTGAAAAAGTGGAAGTATTAGTCACTCAGTAGTGTCCGACTCTGTGACCCCATGGACTATAGGCTGCCATGCTCCTTTGTCCATGGAATTCTCCAGGAAAGAGTACTGGATGGGTAGACAGGGGATGCATTTCAGCCTATAACACACTGCCTTTTTAAATGGAGAGGACATTAGAATTAACTCTGAGAAGAAAAAACTTCAGCTACCGTGTTCCACTAGACACACCCTGACTACATGGCAAATATACAAATGAAAGTAAATAAGGAAGTTGTCATCATCTTTCTTTTCCTTTTTCCTCAAATATGTAGACAAACTTAGATTTCTCTTATGTTTGAACTTATAAAGTACATATATCTGAACTCATTATATTTTTGTATATCTAGATACTTTTCACTCCTAAGAATTCTTACTATTTGATGATGTTCTGTACTTGTGTCTCCTGATAATTTTGTTTAATTGACCTTAAATGCTTACTTTCAGTCTTTTGGAAGAAGAAGTATATCTAAAAATAATGGTATATTGTAATTATTTATGATAAAATAATCTATGCCACTGCTGAGCTTTGATTTGTTGGCATATTGAGTGCAGCACTTTCACAGCATCATCTTTTAGGATTTGAAATAGCTCAACTGGAATTCCATCACCTCCACTAGCTTTGTTCCTAGTGATGCTTCTTAAGGCCCACTTGACTTCACATTCCAGGATGTCTGGCTCTAGGTAAGTGATCACATTATCATGATTATCTGGGTCATGAAGATCTTTTTTGTACAGTTCTTCTGTGTATTCTTGCCACCTCTCCTTAATATCTTCTGCTTCTGTTAGTTCCCTACCATTTCTGTCCTTTATTGAGGCCATCTTTGCATGAAATGTTCCCTTGGTATCTCTAATTTTCTTGAAGAGATCTCTAGTCTTTTCCATTCTATTGTTTTCCTCTATTTCTTTGCATTGATCACTGAAGAAGGCTTTCTTATCTCTCCTTGCTATTCTTTGGAACTCTGAATTCAAATGGGTATATCTTTCCTTTTCTCCTTTGCTTTTCACTTCTCTTCTTTTCACAGCTATTTGTAAGGCCTCCTCAGACAGCCATTTTGCTTTTTTGCATTTCTTTTTCTTGGGGATGGTCTTGATTTGTGTCTCCTGTACAATGTCCTGAACCTCCATGCATAGTTCATCAGGCACTCTATCAGACCTAGTCCCTTAAATCTATTTCTCACTCCCACTGTATAGTCATAAGGGATTTGATTTAGGTCATACCTGAATAGTCTAGTAGTTTTCTCCACTTTCTTCAATTTCAGTCTGTGTTTAGCAATGAGAAGTTTATGATCCAAGCCACAGTCAGCTCCTGGTCTTGTTTTTGCTGACTGTATAGAGCTTCTCCATCTTTGACTGCAAAGAATATAATCAATCTGATTTCGGTGTTGACCATCTGGTGATGTCCATGTGTAGAGTCTTCTCTTGTGTTGTTGGAAGAACAGTGGCCACAGAACTGGAAAAGGTCAGTTTTCATTCCAATCCCAAAGAAAGGCAATGCCAAAGAATTCTCACTACCGCACAATTGCATTCATCTCACATGTTAGTAAAGTAATGCTTAAAATTCTCCAAGCCAGGCTTCAGCAATACGTGAACCATGAACTTCCAGATGTTTTAGCTGGTTTTAGAAAAGGCAGAGGAACCAGAGATCAAATTGCCAACATCCGCTGGATCATCGAAAAAGCAAGAGAGTTCCAGAAAAACATTTATTTTTGCTTTATTGACTATGCCAAAGCCTTTTACTGTGACCACAATAAACAGTGGAAAATTCTGAAAGAGATGGGAATACCAGACCACCTGACCTGCCTCTTGAGAAACCTGTATGCAGGTCAGGAAGCAACAGTTGGAACTGGACATGGAACAACAGACTGGTTCCAAATAGGAAAAGGAGTACGTCAAGGCTGTATATTGTCACCTTGCTTATTTAATTTATATGCAGAGTACATCATGAGAAACGTTGGCCTGGAGGAAGCACAAGCTGGAATCAAGACTGCTGGGAGAAATATCAATAACCTCAGATAGGCAGATGACACCACCCTTATGACAGAAAGTGAAGAGGAACTAAAGACCCTCTTGATGAAAGTGAAAGAGGAGAGTAGAAAAGTTGGCTTAAAGCTCAACATTCAGAAACTGAGATCATGACATCTGGCCCCATCACTTCATGACAGATAGATGGGCAAACAGTGGAAACAGTGTCAGACTTTATTTTTCTGGGCTCCAAATCACTGCAGATGGTGACTGCAGCCATGAAATTAAAAGACGCCTACTCCTTGGAAGGAAAGTTATGACCAACCTAGACAGCATATTAAAAAGTAGAGACATTACTTTGCCAACAAAGGTCCGTCTAGTCAAAGCTATGGTTTTTCCAGTGGTCATGTATGGATGTGAGAATTGGACTGTGAAGAAGGCTGAGCGCCGAAGAATTGATGATTTTGAACTGTGGTGTTGGAGAAGACTCTTGAGAGTCCCTTGGACTGCAAGGAGATCCAACCAGTCCATTCTGAAGGAGATCAGTCCTGGGTGTTCATTGGAAGGACTGATGCTGAAGCTGAAACTCCAATACTTTGGCCACCTGATGTGAAGAGCTGACTCATTGGAAAAGACCCTGATTCTGGGAAAGATTGAGGGCAGGAGGAGAAGGGGACGACAGAGGATGAGATGGTTGGGTGGCATCGCTGACTCGATGGACATGGGTTTGGGTAAACTCCAAGAGTTGGTGATGGACAGGGAGGCCTGGCGTTCTGTGGTTCATGGGGTCACAAAGAGTCGGACATGACTGAGTGACTGAACTGAACTGAACTGAATCTATGCCATCCATTCTAATAAAAATAATCATTTATACATAGAACATCTATATATATATATATATATATAAATATATATATATATATATATATTTCCTATAGCCTTCTAAGTGTTTATTCAAGAGTTTCTACCTTAGAGAGACATCAATCGCTCAACTGAAGGGTGTAATTATTTCAATACAATTAAAGTGATTTATTTCACAGAAACATCACAACATTTCCTGGATAGTCAAGTTGGTGTGTCATCTTTCCTACTACCTCCTGAACTATAAAATCCAGATATTCTTTATTAATTATAACATACTGAATTTTACTTTTCCCTTAATAGAATGAATGGAAGAAATGACAAGTCATTCATTAAGTAAACAAAATAACATTCTTATCTTTCTTTTCCCTGGAAGAAAAAGACAGAAGGCAATTAAGAAATACTTTAGAATACAGATACACACATACTTATGCAGAGTTTAGAATCTTATTTCCATTAAAATAAACTGTTGCTTATTCTGAGATTCTGATGGATCTTATTTTCAGCTCTATTGAGGTATAACTGACAATTGTAAAATATTTAAACTGTACATTGGGTGCTTTGATATGTATATATGTGTGTGTATGTGTGTGTATGAGCACATGTGTGTGTAATGAAAGGATTCCCACTATCTAGTTAAGTAACACATCTTTTCACTTTTTTGTTTATTCATTTATTTATTTATTTTGAGCTAGGGGTTGGCTTGAATCTTAAGCACTTTAAGATAAGTATATAATTTAATTAAATATAATATGAAGTGATTGTTTATAAATTTAATAGTTGTATATCCACGGATGTGTTGTAATTGCTGTTGTTATAGTTGTTGTAAACTGTCTTTCCAAATAATAATCTTCAAAACAAAATTCCTTCTGCAGCTGACACAACATATATGGTACCAAAAGATGTGTCTCTACAGTATTCTGTGATAATCACCTTTTTTCCAGATATTCATATGATCCCTTCTTACACAAAACACCCCCTGGGAAAGAGCTGTACCAGAGATTTGAAAAGCAAATATTCAAACTCTGTCGTTTTCTGCCAATAGACTAACACATTTGAACAGATGCTCCAAAGTTCTCTTTCTACACCAAGAGTCTCTGATCCTCTTTTAGGTAACTCCATGATGTCTACATTATGACCACAATTAACATTGGTGTCCTGTCTGGAATTATTGTTAGATTCTTTTGAACTGTGAGAAGACTCATGAGAGTCTCTCGGTCTGCAAGGAGATCAAGCCAGTCAATCCAAAGCAAGTCAACCCTGAATAGTCCTTGGAATAACTGATGCTGTGTTGAAGTTCCAATACTTTGGCCACCTGACGCTAACAGCCAACTCACTGGAAAAGACCCTGATGCTGGGAAAGATTAAGGGCAAGAGGAGAAGGGAATAACAGAGGATGAGATGATAGAATGGCATCAATGACTCAGTGGACATGAGTTTGAGCAAACTGTGGGAGATAGTGAAGGACAAGGAAGACTGGCATGCTGCAGTCCACGGGGCTCAGAGAGACAGACATGACTTAACCGAACAACAGCAAGCCTCAAAATGACTGCTTTGATTTAGCAGTTTAAATGCATCTAGATTTTCATTTTCTGGTATTAGTTTTATAATTTTAATCTGGAAGCATATTACACTGTATGCAATATAAAAGAGGCATAGACCATCTCTTCAGGGAGAACAAAATTAAAGGCGGGATGTTATGTCTGCCTCTTAAACATTTTGTTAACTCGCCATGTGAGCCTAGAATTCTCAGAGATGTGAGTACCAAATTCCAGCCATACTATTATGTTGAGTGTCTCATTTTGGAATACAACAGCTAATGGTTTACAGGCAATATTTCCCCTCTGTAAAATGAGAAATTTTTGTAACTGTTTACATTGTGATGGAAGGAATTATATACAATGGCAGAAAGATACATGGTTCTTAATAGGTTCCTAAATATTCATTTTATTTCTTTTCACTTGTATTAATAGAGAAAAGGGAAAAAAATCACCTAAAAATCATCTAGCAATGTGATAACTATTAGAGGTGCTTGCACAGATTTCTTTTTACTCTGTCATTCAGTAAATCATGCTTTGATATTTAATCACAGCCATAAAGTCTTGCATCACTCACAGATATTATGAAAGAATGGAAAATGAATAAGGCATAGAAAAGCGGAGTTAACACTCTCAATTAAGTGGACTATATGTTGAAAGAACTTCAATTAGGAAGAAATTTATTCAGTATATCATAAAACATAGTTTCGTTATTGTTCTTTTCATATTAATTACTGATTAAGCATATGGCTTTGATCTGAGGGTCAATGACAGTCACTATTTATCATAGAAAACTCAACATAGATTACTGACCAGTGATTTGATACATTTCGTGTACATGTTCTTGATCTTCGGTTTTATTATTTAGCATCCACAATCTGTGAAACTGTTTCTGGAAAAATTTAACATATATCTATATATCCTTGGGCTTCTCAGGTGGCTCAGTAGTAAAGACTGCCTGAAAATGCAAGAGATGAAGGAGATGTGAATTTGATTCTGGGCTCAGATGATCCTCTGGAGACAGGCACAGCAACCCACTCCATTATTCTTGTCTGGGAAGAGCCTGACAGGCCACACATGTCTCAAAGAGTTGGACACTACTGAGTGCGCGCGCGCGTGCACACACACACACACGTGTGCACGCGCACCTCTATGTCCTCAAAAACTTAAACAAATTTCAGAAGGTTTGAAGGAAAAATTAACACATATTATTTTAAAGAAATGTTGTTTTAATACTTTCTAAAGCATGGAATACAAGTAGCAACACATTATTATATAATGTTCATTGAGCTGATAGTACTAAATGTATAAGAATATTAAACATACAGTTTTTATATAAGTAGATGGCTTCCAGCTGCTTAATAATATGAACTTATTTAAAATAATATTTATTTTAAAATATTTTCCCTTAAACTACAAATTTTGGGGGAAACCTTTGGGAAGCAGTATTAGAAGATGTCTATGCAAAGTACCTCAAAGTGAAAGTGCAAATCGCTCAGTCCTGTTTGACTCTTTGTGACCCCATGGACTATACAATCCTTGGAATTCTCCAGACCAGAATACTGGAATGGGTAGCCTTTCCCTTCTCCAGGGGATCTTCCTAACCCAGGGATCAAACCCAGGTCTTCCTCATTGCAGGCGGATTCTTTACCAGCTGAGCCACCAGGGAAGCTCAAAGTACCTCAAGGTGAGAGTTAAAACATACAGCTGTATCTTGACAAATATGATAGTCAAGGCATAAAATGACTTAAAGCATTTATTTTGGTATTTAGTATGGGAAGCAATAACTAGGACAAAGGTCATCTTCTTTCCCTGATAATGTCTCCTTGATAACTGAATTTTTCAGGCATGTAATTTTCCTCTATTTGGCATAAATGAGAGTTAGTAAATCTCTCATTCTCCTGACTTAGGAAAGAATCCCTAAATTGATAATAACTTCTAAAGAATAGAAATTAATTTCATTTCATTTTTGTAAAGATAAGTTCAGTTCAGTTTAGTCACTCAGTCATGTCCCACTCTTTGAGATCCCATGGACTGTAGCACACCAGGCTTCCCTGTCTATCACCAACTCCCGGAGCTTGCTCAAACTCATGTTCATTGAGGTAAGTGATGCCATCCAACCATATTTTTTAAGAGGGCAAAAAGTGCCCATGTGCAAGGTGATCACAGTGCTTCTTTAAAGAAAAATCACAAACTTATGAAAAACACTTTTATATAATTATGAAACTGGCTTAGGAAAAAGTAAACTGAATAGACAATTTATCTTTGGATGAAAAAACTTAGACAGGATTCTTTAGGGATAGGTGCTGTCGCCAATTTTGTCACCTGTCACCAGTCTTAATTAAATGTCCTTTGGTATCATTCTGAAACAAAACAGTTATACAAGCCATTGATTTGGATAAATATGACAGTTTATCATAAAATCTTCACAAGGGTTGAACTACAAACAGCCACTCATACAAACTGTTTTTTTTTTTTTTTGAGTGAAAACCAGAAGGAATAAGATATTTAGAGAATCTATCATTAAAACATGTATATACATAGAAATGGATTTTTAACAATGTTGGTATGAACTCATCCATCTAATGAATTCTATATTTTAATCATTCATTATTCATCAAATATATTGCCTGTGCTTCATAGATATTGTAAGTCTGAAAGAATGATGCTCTTTGATGAACATATATTTGATGAATAACATAGGATACCAGTATTAGGATACCAGTATGTGAAGTAGGAATAATATAGGATACCAGTATTAGGACATCAGTATGTGAATTTTGCGGAGAAGGCAACGGCACCCCACTCCAGTACTCTTGCCTGGAAAATCCCATGGATGAAGGAGCTTGGTAGGCTGCAGTCCATGGGGTTGCGAAGAGTTGGACACAACTGAGCGACTTCACTTTCACTTTTCACTTTCATGCATTGGAGAAGGAAATGGCAACCCACTCCAGTGTTCTTGCCTGGAGAATCCCAGGGACAGGAGCCTTGTGGGCTGCCATCTGTGGGGTCGCACAGAGTCGGACACGACTGAAGTGACTTAGCAGCAGCAGCATGTGAATTTTGCGGAGAAGGCAATGGCACCCCACTCCAGTACTCTTGCCTGGAAAATCCCATGGATGGAGGAGCCTGGTGGGCTGCAGTCCATGGGGTTGCTAAGAGTCGGACAGGACTGAACGACTTCACATTCACTTTTCACTTTCATGCATTGGGAGAAGGAAATGGCAACCCACTCCAGTGTTTGCCTGGAGAATCTCAGGGATGAGGGAGCCTGGTGGGCTTCCGTCTATGGGGTCGCACAGAGTCGGACATGACTGAAGCGACTTAGCAGCAGCAGCAGCAGCATGTGAATTTTGAGGGGACACAAACATTCAGACCATAGCAGACACATGGATAAAGAGACTGATAGCTTTTTACATAAATTACAAGGGTAGGAAGAAGGCATCAGGAAGGCTCTGCATGGGGATTGACTCTTGAACGATATGTTTAAGGATGTGTAGAGTTTCACTTGGAAAAGGAAATGGCAACTCACTCCAGTGTTCTTGCCTGGAGAATCCCAGGGACAGAGGAGCCTGGTGGGCTGCCGTCTATGGGGTCGCACAGAGTGGGACACGACTGAAGCGACTTAGCAGCAGCAGCAGCAGCAGCAGCGTTTCATTAGATAAATAAGGACAGTGAAGTCCAGGTAGAAAGAACAATAAGAGTAATGTTATAGAACCCAAGCAAGTTCAGGAAGGTACATTTTTTTATTGATTAGAATATTAAGTGCATTTGGGATATATAACTGGAAATGTAGGCTAGATAAACTTATTCAAATACCATTTTATTTGTGTTTTTCACACATTTAAGTCTGAGAATTATACATTGCCTTGTAATGCAAAACATATACACATATAGCTATCTCTTTAGAGTTATAACCCTTGCTTTGCATGGTTTTTGTGGTTCTATAGGTAAGAAATCTGACACAGGTCTCATGAGTCTAAATCCTAACCAAGCTGCTAGGTGTTGACAGGACTGCATTTCTTTTCAGATGCTATTGAGGGGAGTCTCTTTTCTTGCCTCTTCCAGCTTCTGGAGGCCACCCATGCTTCTTCAGTTATGGCATCTGCTTCCATGTTCAAAATCATCAGTGGCGGACCAAGTCCTCATACTACTCTCTGGTTCTGAGACAACAGAAAAACTGAGAAAGGTTTTATGCTTATAAAGACTCACATGGTTAAACTGAGTGCACTTGGATAATCTATCTCAAGTTTCTAAAATTTAGATACATCTGTAAAATTCTTCTGGCATATTTGGTAACCTATATAAATTCTGGGAATGAGGATACGACATCATGGCAGTCTGGACTTACATCTGTAAGACATAGATCCAGGTACATTTTGGTCCCCTAAAATGTCCTGTCCACATGCAAAATTGATTCACTGAGGCTTGATTTCCTCAAAGTCTAACTCATTAAAATATCAGTGCCTAAAATCTCATTGAAATGCCAAATCTCATCAGTTCAAAAGTCCCAAATGTCATCATCTAAATTATCTAATTCAGATATGGGTAAGGACTTCCCTGGTGGCTCAGATGGTAAAGCATCTGTCTACAATGCAGGAGACCTGGGTTCAATCCCTGGGTTGGGAAGATCCGCTGGAGAAGGAAATGGCAATCCACTCCAGTACTATTGCCTGGAAAATCCCATGGACAGAGGAGCCTGGTAGCCTACAGTCCATGGGGTTGCAAAGAGTTGGACACAACTGAGCAACTTCACTTACTTACTTAAGGTTATATCTATCTATCCTTGGGCACACATGATCCTTTTCTGTTATGAATCTGTGAAATTCGCAGATGAATCAGTGAACTTATAAACACATTATCTTTTCCTGAAATACAATGTGGGACAGACAAAGGAAAGCACTTAAATACCTATGGCTGATTCTTGTGGATGTTTGACAGAAAACAAAAAATTCTGTAAAGCAATTATCCTTCAATTAAAAAATAAAGTGGCAAAACAAGGAGAAAACTAAAGGGAAAAAAAAGAGATACCAGTCCCAATAATTTGAAAATCCTGATGGGCATACTCCATTAGGTTGCAAAGTCTGTGAATAATTCTCTCTGCTCTTCGGCTCCTCCTTCCAAGCTTGCTGCTCCCCTGAATCATCCTTTCTTTTTCATGAAATATGACAAGAGTTCGAAGCTAAGTAGTTTTACTAGCTTTTTTCCTGTCAGTAGAACTTTAAGGGTCCGACAGCCTTCTTTCATTTCATACTTTTATTTTTTAGTCCAAGCTGGTAGTGTTTATTGTAGTATAAAATTCAAAAGAAATTTGTGGATCTCCTTTGTATGTTATAGAGATTCATTCCGCTACAAATGAGACTCTTCAACAGATATTTCTTTGTTCTCTATTTTTTGGCTTCTCTCAGGTATTTAAGAGACAACACTCTTAAATTTCCTAGATATTTCCTGGCGTGACTGAAGGGATCTGAGAGTCACAGTCTTGATCTCTTCAAAGAGTCTTCTTAGTGACCTTTCAGTCTTTTGTGAATACTATCTAAACATTTTAGATCCACACCCTCAGCTTTTCTTTAGATCTTACATTCCTGAGAGTGAATCTCCTAAATGGAGCAGTTTTTGCAGTCTGGAGAAGTTGAAGATTTTCCAAATCATCACCTCTTGGTTTCTTTTTATTTATTCATTCTTCTCCCAATTTATCTCCTTCCCCTTGCATTTTATTATAAGCAGCAAACAGAAACCAGGCTGCTTCTTTATTCCTTGAAAATCTCCTCAGTAAAATATTACTTAGGAAAGCGAAAAGTGAAAGTGTTACTCAGTCCTGTCTGATTCTGCAACCCCATGGACAATAGCCCTCAAGACTCATCTGTCCTTGGGATTTCCCAGGCCAAAATACTGGAGTGGGCACTCATTCCCTTCTCTAGGGGATATTCCTGATCCAGGAATGGAACCTGGGTCTCCCACATTGCAGGCAGATTCTTTACTATCTGAGCCACTTATTTATCACTTACAAGTTTTGTTTTCTACATAGCTTCAAGAAGATAATTCTGTTAAGACTTCTGCCACTATATAAGGACAAACTTTCCTCCAGTTTTCAGTTATGTGTTGCTTATTTCTTTTTTGAACCCTCACAAATAGAACTTGTTATATTCATATTTCTACCAATAGTCTGTTTATGATGGTTTATGTATTCTTTAAGGCAAACTATATTTTCTCTACCAGGCTTTTCACTTTATCCTGAGTCTTCTCTGGCAGAGTCACTAATGCCCAGGCATCAGCTAAAGCATATTCAAGGCAATCAAAGCTTTTTTGAACATGCTGTTGAAAATTCGTCAGCCTCACTCTGCCCAATTCCAAACACACTATGATACCTTTTTGATATTTGTTGCATTAGTGCCTCACTCTGGGTATTAAAAATCTGTTTTAATTTTCTATTGTTGCTGTAACAAATTCCCACATATGTAATGGCTTAAAAAACACAAATATTTTATCTTATAGTGAGTAATGCTCTCTTCCTCACCATTCTCCCTAAATAACGTGGAGGATCTTTGTTCCCTTAAATTCCAGCTCATGCCCACTCCTCTAAGGAACAGAATTGTAGTGACTTTTCTCTATTTGAAATTCAGGTTTGCTCACAGACTGCACTATTCAGCACTATGTGTCTTTGAACTGTGCTGCATCATTATTTATCTTCATGATGCACAGCAAATTATCTTAAGAATACAATTAGATATCTGAGGACAGGAAATTCTGGCATTCCTAGCATTTGTTATAGTGTTTTGCATGGTAGCCCTCTGTTGCCATTTTTGGATGATAATCCAAAGTATGAGAGATAACAGGAGAAATAAAAGAGGGAAGTTGCCTCTGTAGGGAGATCTTTAAGAAGCCAAAAAACTTCAATAACATTGAATATGTCATTGGAACATATTATTCTAAAATCCATTTTGCTATCATATTATACTTTCTCATTTTTATGCAGATTTTAAAATAAATTGACATCTGATGCACATTTTTGTAGCATTACATTACATTTCTTAGGCAATAAAGATGGCACAATAAGGAATAATTAGTTTTAGAAACATCATGGTGAAATCAGTGGAAATACAGTAATATTGTATTTCTCAGAGAGATCTGTTATTCTAATTCACATCAAAACAGTTGAGTTAAATCAGTATGCTGAAAAGTGCTGATTATTTAAATTCCTTTCGCTAAATATTCAATATATTTTGAAGAGTATTTGATTGCCTTAGATTAAGTACTTTTTTGAAGTTTTCATAAAACACATAATCAACCATAGGCTGTACCTAATGAATCACAAAGGTATTTCCAAAATTTATAAAGAAATCATAGTATTCAAAAGAATTATAGTGTTATATTATAGTAAATTTTTGAACATCGGTAATTTAGTGGTTGATTAAGAAAGTTTGGTTCACATGCTTCTTTATCACTTTAGTAGCAACAAAGGAAAAGTTGGACATTGAAATTCACCAATAAGTATGCATCGTTATGGAATATTGAAACTAGGAATCAGAGAAAATTAATAGTGCCCATGGCTTCCCAGGTGGTGCTAGTGGTAAAGAATCCTCCTGCCAATGCAGGAGATGCAAGAAACATGGGTTTGATCCCTGGATTAGAAAGATCCCCTGAAGAAGGAAATGGCAACTCACTCCAGTATTTTTGCCTGAAATATTACGTGGACACAGCAGACTGGTGGGCTACAGTCCATGGGTTTGCAGAATCAGACATGACTGAGTGACCAAGCAAGCATACCAATACAAATACTTAAAGAGATTTAAAGAAACTCCACATTTCTGCTTCTTTTATTCTTTTTCCCTCTATATCAGAAGAGCCTTGTTAATGAGAATAAAATATATCATGGTCCCACTGTTTGATCTTATGACTGGCTGTAGCCATAGGAGTCATAAAACTCTCATGGATTCCATGTCTCCCAAATCTTCTGATTTAGAATGTAGATTGCAATATATTCTTTTCTTGTAAGAGAATGTGCTGAGTGGGCATAAGTCACCAAAGCAGTCCCTGCTGGTTTTATTTTTTGTAAATTAATGTATTTCATTGACTTCTATAAAATTGTCTCAAAGTAAATTTTCTGTGCATCAGTTTGTTACCTACCAGCTGCCTACCAACAGAAATTGTCTCTGGCTAATGTTTGCAGCAAATTCATTTCTTAGAATATCATAGAGCCATGCCCATAAGTGATATGAGGGCTGGGGAACCAGATTCAAAAAATGGCTAGTGATCAAGGGAACCCACATAGGACATGTCTTTTCAATGCTCACTGACATCATGCGGTTCTCAGTGCTGCCAGCTCTGCTGCTAGGGGTTATTTCTTAACTGCCTGTGGGCACTGTGCTCCCCATTCCATAGGGAAAACTCCAGAGGTAGAGGGCCATCTGATCAGCCAAGTCTATCAGAAAGTGGGGAGAGGAAATATCTCAAAATTTGAAAGTCTGTTTGAACGTTGAACAAGCAAAAACTGATATTTTTTTGTGAAAACAAGGTAGATCTGTTGTAAAGGAATGGGAACCCCCCTCAGCTGTCTGGATTTGTATCAAAAGCTGGAGACCAAATATTTCTGTTTTTCTAATTTTTACAAAATGAGTCATTCCCAATGACCAGAGGGATCTTAAATATCATCTAGTGTGATACTTTAGGCTTCAGTTGAATTCAGAAAAGGTAATAAAGACAAAGATTTTCCCTGAGATAGTCCATTTTATTTGTTTTTTTTTTTTTTTTTTTTTTTTTTTCCCCTTTCAATCTTGGCCCTAACAAGGAATGTTTTATTTGTAAGCAGAAAGTATTGTTTTATAAATCCAAACTTTTAGTAACTAAAAGCATTTTTATAAAATTTTTATAAAATTTTATTTAAAAATTTTATCAGATGGTACTATGAAAGATTCTGCTAGATGCATTTAAAAAGGCAGATTCATAATGTTTTGTGTAGATGTCCTTAGTTGGTGAAAAGGTGTCAATATCTCCACAGGGATTTAAAATATAAACATTTTTTCCACACCCTAGAGGACACAAAGTCTCCCTCAGAATCTGCATGACTTACTTGGAATGAGAGATGGCTTGATCATAAATCTTTTTCTATTCAAACATATTTATTCGTCTAAGTGTTTGAGGTCTTATGAGATGTCAAGTCCAATCTTAAAGTCAATAGTATATGTTTAGAACAAACTCTTCTTTTCATAAAATTAATATTTTTTTATGAATTCCCAAAAAGGAGTGAGGATTTTACTTACTTACTTTAGGGCCAGGTACAAACCTTAAATTAAATAGAATTAAATGTGTGTGATTATTTTTCGCCTCTCATAGGAAATTCTCTCACTGCTTTCTGATCCAAAGACTTCTCATTCTATCTACTTTATCTTGCCTTTGAGAAAGATGTAGACCTCTATGAAGAAATAATTCATTACACTGGAAAACTACAAACATGATGATAGATGATAATGGATAGGTTCAGAGTGGAGAATGTTAGAGAGTGGTGGGGACTGTGGTAAACAGAAGGGCTCCTTCTTTTCTTTCTGAAGGGCCATGACATGGATTCAGCCAGCTGTTGTCATACGGGAATGTGAGCCCAGTGTTGCCAGGTCTTTCCAATTTTTTTTCAGTGCAAGCCAGAAATTTGAGTTTTTATGTGAAATTTCCCAGTTTTAAATGTTGGTTACATTTTTTAAAACAGTATAGGAGCCAAATAAAACATCTCCGTGGGCCAGGTTCAGCTTGCATGTTGCCAGTTTCAAGTCTCTTTTCTAGAGACAGTGAGTTGGAACCCAACTATAACAGCAACCTGCCCAGCAGTTTTGCTCCCTGAGGAAATGTGGCTCTTAACACAAACAGAACCTTGATAAACCTTTCCTGGCAGCCCACTCTTGTCCATCGAGACGCCAAAGGTGACAAGCCTAATACACTCCCTTAGGGAGTCTCACTACATAGAATTTCACCATTAACTTTCCCACCAAGCCATGAATTCCTCAAGAGAAGGGGCAGCCTTTGTTCATGAGCAAATCGTATAGTAATTGGGGCAGTTTAATATTCACGAATGAGCCTCACTTTACCAACAATTCTACAGTAGTGTGTACAACATTTCTTTCCTCAAATTTTAAGAGATGATGCCCTTGAAACACTCACTGACTTTTTTTTTTTAATGTTAAGAATCAGACATAATATTTGATCTCTTAGTTAAACAGTCCTCCTGATTAAGAGGAATAATTCATTCTTTATTGTTAAAGGCATAGCTTAGTGGAGAAGAGACACATATGATGAACTGTTTCAAGATCAGAAAATAATTACTGAGGTTCCCCCAAGGGTCCCAAGGCTATAGATGCAGAAGCATCTACACATGATGTGGGGAGCAAATGTCTCAAAAGCCATCACACATGAACATACAAGGGTCACTCAATATCAGCATGTAAAAGTCTGAGGTCCTGATATTCTTGGGTAGAAGGGGCATGTGGATCAGACACTGAGCAAGATCCTGTGGGGTTTCTGGACACAAAAGGCATTTTGTGCTCCTATTTCTTGATTACAGGAAATAGGCTTCATTCAACTTCTGGGACCTTCCCTGAGCTCCAATGAGCAGGTTCAAAAGTCTAAATAGGGAAGGGAGGGGATGAAGAGACAAGGGAGGGGCTGTCAAAAGAAACACTAGTCCAGCCTTGCGCCAATGTTCTGGTTCCCCCTCCAGGGATACACATAACTATCTTTGAGCAGTTTTGCAGATGCTGTAATCCCCACCAGATGGGAGAAATTAACAGCCTGGTGCCCACAAGTCCATAGACCCCAGACCCAGGAACAAGAAGGTTGAAGACGCCGAATCTGACTTACCTCACCGCCCACCAATCAGAAGAATGTCCACAAGTAGATCAACCCTCTTTGAACCATTACTGTAAAACTTCTCACTAACCCCGCCAGGTTGGGACACAGTTTTGAGGGCATTAGCCCATGTGGCCCTCTTTGCCTGGAAAATGTATGCACTCCCTGTTGCCTCACTCTTCGTGACCCCATGGACTGTAGCCCACCAGGATCCTCCATCCTTGGGATTATCCAGGCAAGAGTACTGGAGTGGGTTGCCATTCCCTTCTCCAGGGGATCTTTCTTGACCCAGGGATTCAAACTGCTTCTCTTGTGTCTCCTGCCTTGGCAGGCAGATTCTCCACCACTCTGCCACCTGAGAAAGACTTTGCCTGGCAAAGCAATGCAGCTTTTTTTTTCTTTTTTTACTTTATCCCAAATTATGCCTCTAAGATTTAATTCGGTGTCAGGATACAAAGGCCAGATTTGGCTTCAGGCCATATCTGAAGCCGTCTTGCATCCGAGACCTGAGGCTTCTGTGAATATGCCACAGATCCTCTGGGCCTCTGACTTTCCTCAGAGGCTGCTCCAGAGACATCTCTGAATGAGCACCTCTCTCATGACCACATTCTCAAATCTCCCTACTCATACCACTTCCACAAATCCTGGTGAGGACCTGGGACCACAGATACACTTTAAAATTGAAAGAAGAAACCTAGTAAATGCCAAAGAGTTATACGAGATTAACTTCTCGGTGATCAAATCTGGAATTATAATTTGGGGGCTGGTTTCATTTTAGGAAAACAATTGTGACATTAATTCAATAGCAATAACTATTTGCTTATAGAGTAGGGGGACTACATATGTTAGGTATTACTCAGATGTTACTTTGTTGAATCCTCACAAAAATGATCAAGGACAATTATATGTGCTGGACATGTCACATGTTACCTATCGATTACTCACCAAAAAAATCAAATAATAAAAAATGTATTATTATTAGACTCAACATTTGAGGACAAAGAAGCTTAAATATTTTGTTTAAGTTTACCTTGCTGGTTAAGAGACCAAGCCTGGGTTTGATCTATCTTCACAAAAAGTGGTGAGTGTTCAGTCACTGTGAAGTCTCTTTTGTTGAGGTCTGCAACAGTTTCATCTAATATTTTGTTGCCACAGTTGTTCCAGGTCTTTGCTCAAAACCTACCAACCCTCACCTTTAACAGGAGTTAACATAAGCCTCTAAGTTAAATGGTCCAGAGTCAAGAAAGGAAGCTACAAATGAAAAACCCAGATGGAACCAGCTGGGACCAGATGGCAACAAATCTGACCTCCAACAGACCCTGAGTTCTATTATACACAGATTTTGCTACATTGCCATGGTAAATAACACACACCCGGTGGCCATGAGTGGACATTCAGGACAATAAAGTATAAAAAAGAGTGATGCACCCCACTCCCTTGGGAAAAGCCCCACCCCTTCCCCAGTAGACTGGTGCACCTACCTCCCCATCATTAGGCTCAGTCTTCTTCCCTTTGTCTTTACTCTTTAAAATTAAATCCCTCTACCCAGATGGATGAAAGGTGATCTGTAAACTTAATTCCCCCTTCTCTATTTTTTGGCCATGAAATAAAGCTTGAGCTGTGTTGATCTCAGCTTTGATTTCATCTACTCAAACTGCAGTGGAAAAAGAACCTCCTCCTGCAGAGGCTCAGAGACCAGGCTGGGCTCAAGACTGAGTAGGGTCCAAACACCTCATTTTTTTTTTTTTTTTTTTTTTTTTACAGTTTCTATTTAAGGATCATTTAACCAGTCTTCTAATTGTATCATACACTCATGTTTAAATTAGGAATAATTTTGGCCACAAGTAACAGAAAATCTAACAGCAGATTAAACAACATTGTAATTTGTTTTTTGCCCAAAGTCAATTCAAAACAGAGACAAGCGTCAGAAATTTTCAGAGGGAGTGCTCTCAGAAACATCACCTTAGGGGATTTGAAGCAAGCAGACTGGGTTAGAGGGAGAGTTGGCCTGAAGTTAATTTATAATAAGACCTGAACTGAACTTGTGGGGAGCTCCAAAGATGGATGGCTCCTCAGAGATGGTTATCCCATGTCGAAGAGAGACACCCAGATATTTATACTCCCACATCAACCAGACGTTGAAGAGGGGCTTCTCCAGGGAGGAGGCAAACATATCCAAAGTAGGGAGGTGTTCTTCAGTTGATAAAATTCTGGAAGAGGGCTTGACAGCTGAGGGATGTTAGCTCATAATCTTAGCAGCTGGAAGAATAAATCCTTCGGTCTTGAAGGGGGAATCTAGGCAGCCCATAACCTCACAATAAGACTAGCTATTTGTAGTTGCTATGGTTTTGGTTCACCCACTCAGAGATGTCAGAACTTCTGCATATTTGTTTGTTTTAGCCTTTCTTAACACTTGCAAGATGGCCACTCCAATTCCAGGCATCCACATAAGAAAGAAAAGGTGGCTGGTACCACTGGTTATGATTCTTATATCTAGAAAGTTAAAGTTCTTTCAGCAAATGTCAATCAGGTCAGTTCAGTTCAGTCACTCAGTCATGTCCGACTCTTTGCGTCCCCATGAACTGCAGCACGCCAGGCCTCCCTGTCCATCACCAACACTCAGAGTTCACCCAAACCCATGTCCATCGAGTCGGTGATGTCATCTAAACGTCCCATCCTCTGTCATCCCCTTCTCCTCCTGCCCTCAATCTTTCCCAGCATCAGGGTCTTTTCAAATGAGTCAGTTCTTCGCATCAGGTGGCCAAAGTATAGGAGTTTCAGCTTCAACATCAGTCCTACCAATGAACACCCAGGACTGATTTCCTTTAGGATAGACTGGTTGGATCTCAGCAGATGTACCTTTAATTTTTATCATCCAAATTTGTCACAGGCAAGGGAGATAGGCAAATTTAATAGTTCTCTGAAGGATCTAGGATTAACATGATTAGCTTAGATTAATTTTATGAGTATGGAAATATTAACAGATGCTTTACCATCTGAGCCACCAGGGAAGTCATTGTTGCCTGGTGTGATTTATTAATAAGGGAAAAGCATGGGATTGGTATACTGTAAGCCAAAAACTAGCATTTCCTACAGGTTACTTTATTCTTAATTTGCAACCACATTGAGCCCTAAACAGCACATGCCTTACAACCGTATGCAAGGCATGTGAGCATTTGGGTCAGGAGAGAGAAAGTTGAGGATTGAAGAACTTATAATACTCCCTTTAAACAGATGCTTTTCCCAACTCAATGCTTCTGAATTTCAGAATATGATAGAAGGTGAATAAAGTGAACATGGAAAGGAGAACAGGGATAATACACTGAAGTTAGGTAGGAATTTCAACCTTATATGTAATAGGTAACAAACAGAATGACAGAAGAAATCCAGTTACATCTAATAAAAACTAAATTGTGCTTTCATTTCTATTAATATCTGTTTGCACCATCAAAAACATTCAGCTTCTTATTAACTGTTTCTCAATGCTGATGTTTTTTGGCATTGATACTGGACCAGAGTACATCTGTGGTAAATTAACTTAGTAAGGTTTATAAATGAGGGTCATGGAGTCCTGGTAATTCAGGATTGGAGAGACTTTGGAAATCATCTAATGCAGACTCATCGTTTCATACACAGGAAACTGAGATCAAGAAGAGGCAAGTTGCTCAAGATAAATATAGGTATGAACTTTAAAAAAAATCCTGCTTTCTTCTTCTCCATTAAGCAACAATGTGCTTTACTTGTCTTGGACTTCTTATTGGGTAAATTTTAAGCAGAGTGTGATGGTCAAACACACACACACACAAAGAAATGGTTCATTTGTATTCATGAAAAAGTAGATAGTTTAAGTAATTTTCACAAAACTGAAGTCTACTTCACAAGCCAAAAAAATCAAACATTAGAAGTACCACCTTTTGACAAAGTAATTGTTTTAAAATAATACTTGATGATTGTTACTAAATTCACAGGACAATTAACATGTTTCTGAATCAGCAAAATAAAGCAGATATTTCAGCAAGCATCTATTTAACTTGGTGATGTTCCAACTGCCCAAATCTAAACATAGATTCAATGGCAAAAGTTTGTTTAATGGCAAACTTATCCAAAGAGAAACATTTGTTTCATCTGTAGTGGGGAAATATTCATCTACTATTAGGTTAGTACAGAGAGCCAAGAGTTTTGCAAAAATTTCCACTGGCTGGTGGTTGCTTGTGATCCAAGTGAAGGAATTATTTGGGGGAAAAAAAATCAATGAGGGTGGGTCAATCACTTAAGAATGCTACTTTGGCAAAAAATTTTGCATGGGTATTGGGTAGTTCAATGAGTAACATTTTTCTGTTGCTGGATGTGCTACATTTGAGAGTTTAAATAGAGCAGCATGAGAGAACTGGCATAGATGAATAGTATAATCTAAATAGCAAAATCACTTGCAATTGTGACTGTTGTCAGAGGGACTCTTAAGATGTATTGCGTTTTTAGATTCACTTTAGCAAACCATTCAAACTATTCCTTTACTTGTGCATTCATTGTTTAAAAAATATGTATCAAATGTGATCAAAGTTTATATCACAAAATATATGTTTAAGAGCAGACTCTTTATAAAGATAGTTGGTAAAATATCCCCATTTTACAAAAAAAGGAACTGAAGCCAGATGGGGTAAATGACTTTGTCTAGAAAACAGAGCAAAGTAATGACAATTTCCCAATTCTTTCTTTACAATGCATTAGTCTATAAATAAAGGCTCCCTTGGTCTCTATTATTGTCTTACCATAGTCCATAAAATTAGACTATTCATTTTTAAAGGTTTTTTTAAATTTATTTTTTAATTGGAAGAAAATTGCTTTATTGTGTTGGTTTCCACCCATACAACAATGTGATTTAGCCATAATTATACATATATTGCCTTCTCTTGAGCCTCCCCCATCTCACCTCTCTAGGTCATCACAGATTGCCTAGCCGGGCCCCCTGTGTTATAAAGCCACTTCTCATCAGCTATCTATTTTCACACACAGTAGTATGTATAGACATATGAAAATGCTACTTTCTCCATTTGTCCCACTCTCTCCTGTCCCTATTGTGTCCACAAGTCCGTTCTCTGTATCCGCATCTCCAGTCCTTCCCTGAAAATAGGTTCATCAATACCATTTTTCTAGATTCCATATATGAGCATTAATATATGATATTTGTTTTTCTCTTTTGGACTCATTTCACTCTGTATAACAGGTTCTAGGTTCATCACCTCACCAGAACTGATTCAAATGTGTTCTTTCTTATGGCAGAGTAATATTCCATTCATTGAACCATCACGGCTCTGCTTTTCAGAACAAGACGGTGAATGAGGGACAACATAAAGAACAGCTACTAAGTATTCACATATATCCCAAATATCCATCAGAGTCTCAATGCCCAACTAAGCTCAGATCATAGATCGTAACTGTAAATAGTGTGCTGGATATGCAAAGAGAGCTCAAAGCCAAGTTCCTTCACTCCCTTCCGACAGAATGTCACCTTACGGATGTCTCTTCCCCCATTCAGAAGAATTACTGTTTTCCACATGGTGTGAATTCACTTCTCTCATATTGGTTGCCTAAATCAGGAGTCAAAATAATGGTGACCCACGGGGTATATGAGCCAAAAGATGCGTGCTCTTTGTCTCATAAAAGAAATAAAAAACTTAAATAGGAATAACTTATCTTTAATACCGGAGAAGGCAATGGCACCCCACTCCAATACTCTTGCCTGGAAAATCCCATGGATGGAGGAGCTTTGATGGGCTACAGTCCATGGGGTCGCTAAGAGTTGGACACGACTGAGCAACTTCACTTTCACTTTTCACTTTCATGCACTGGAGAAGGAAATGGCAACCCACTCCAGTGTTCTTGCCTGGAGAATCCCAGGGACGGGGGAGCCTGGTGGGCTCCTGTCTAAATACACAGAATTTCCTGTTCAAAAAAAAAAAAAAAGGATCTTTTTGACATGGTTACAAATGGAGAGAACCCAGAACCTAGTAGGTTTCTCTTCCTTGTACCACATAGGCCTATTCTTGTTGTCCGTCAAGGCCCATGGAATGTGTTCCAACAGTCTATGCAAATGAAATCGGCACTAGATTCCAGGGTTTGCCCGAGTGACTTAGGATTTAGATAGTCTTTCTACAGGGAAAAAGTGGTTCATTGTAACAGCATTATTTGGGATTGTGTGTGTGACATTTCATTTTATGTAATTTGGATTTATTTCTATTAGTCATAAGAGTAAAATAAAGAGTTTACAGAAAAGAAAAAAACTTACATACTTGAGAGAAAACAGAAATGCTATAAAATGTAGAGGTTTACTGTACTTACTAGAGGGGAAAAAATAAAGTTCAAGAGACATTAAAAATGGAGCTACATGAAACACATCGCCCATTTTGAATTATAAGGTATTTCAGTATACATATATGACATTTTCAGAGACGGCAGTGGCAACCCACTCGGGCGCTCTTGCCTGGCAAATCCCATGGATGGAGGAGCCTGGTGGGCTGCAGTCCATGCAGTCGCTGGGAGTCAGACACGAATGAGTGACTTCACTTTCACTTTTCACTTTCATGCATTGGAAAAGGAAATGGCAACCCGCTCCAGTGTTCCTGCCTGGAGAATCCCAGGGACGGGGGAGCCTGGTGGGCTGCCGTCTATGGGGTCGCACAGAGGCGGACACGACTGAAGCGACTTAGCAGCAGCAGCAGCATATGACATTTTGCATGTATCTAAAATCTTCAGGGACAGAAAAGGCTACAGGGGGAATTTAATATCTGAAAAGGACAAAATTTGCACACACTTCTCACCCTTAGAAATAAAATTCAAAGATTTCTTAAGACTTCTGATATAAAGTGATGTACTGATACAATTAAATTCAAGGTGTTGTGTGGTATATAATTGAATTATATTTAATAAAATGATTCTAATATTCTGGTTTTTATTAATTGAAATTTGACTTCTTTTAACTTCATTTAAAAGTGGATTAGTCATAATAGTAATTGATTAACAATTCCAATAAACTTGTTCTTTCCTCTTACAATTTGTAACTAAAATTTGTCTTCAACCATAAACTCATAGAAATCTATTTCTTTGACTTAGGCGTTTCCAATATAGGATATTTATGATATTTGTCACTCATCAATGATGATTTTACTGGGGAACAGAATGTAGGCTCTAGCCAAACTTGATGAGAAGAAAACATTAGCATCTCAATTATTTTAAATTGAATATTTCATAATCATTCTTAAGTATTGCGTGTATTAAAATGGTGAATAGAAACTTATAAATTCATTGATTACAAAAAATAGCTCCTCCAATCAAGTGAGAAGTAGAAAATTGCATTTATTCTCATTTTTCTGCCCTCTTCACTTCTCCCAAATTAGATGTTTATTTGGCATGATTCATTGTGCATTTTCCTGCAATTACAAATTTAATTTATTTTTTATATTGTAAAACAATGAAATGAAAACACTATAGAGCCATTATCTCCTATTTCTGCTAAATGCCTGACTATATCTTGCACAATGACAGGGAGAATCACAGCAGAGGGCGGAGAAGGGTTTCTTGTCTCTCACATTCTTTATGGTTGGTCTCTACTATCTGTTGGATAAGACACAGACATCTCAAACAACACCCACCTCTGGCATTAAAAGAAATCCTTTTATGTTAAAATAGTTACAAGTTAATTCTCCAATATTATAGTTAAAACCTTGAGATTATTTTAATCAAGAATTAGTCATGGAAACTGACTCTGCAGAAGATTTGAAGGGTAGCCTGATAATCTAAGAGCAACACAACCCTGTGACGAGCCCAGTGCCGACAACAAAGGCTAAGCAATTGGATGCTGCCACTTAGAAAATAGCTTTTAAGTTCTCTCTCTATACCAGCCAGAGAAAAGAGAGCAATAAAAAAAATCAAAGAGTAATGACAAAAAAAGCTGAATGAATGTGTTGTTGGTCAGTCGCTCAGTCATGACTGACTTAATAAGTTACAAGCCTGAAATCATTTATTCTAAAAAGATACCCAGGGTAAATGCATTTCAATTGAAAATCTTGATTCTGTTTTTAAATAACTATGAATGTTAAAAAACAGCTTACACATATTATGGATTTATGCATTATTTTTTGTAATAAGTAAGTTACCCATCTTTGGATCATTCAGTGACTGGTTCAGTAAACACATACAGGATGGAATACAAAAAATGGAATACTACTCAGCTACAAAAAGAGGGGAATTTTGTCATTTGCAACAATGTAGATGAACTTGGAGGATGTTATGCTAAGTGAAATAAGTCAGACAGAGAGACTAACACTGTATGTATCACTTATAGGTGGAATCTAAAAGATACAACAAATTGGTGAGCATAGCAAAAAAGAAACAGCCTCACAGATATAGAGAATGAATGATCAGTTACCAGTGGCAAGAGGGAGCAGAGGAGGATTAAGAGGATTAATATACATGTAGTGGAATAAGAACAAACTCTTATGTATGATCTAAACTACAAGAACATATTGTACAAAACACAGAATGTTGCCAATATATTATAACTATAAATGAAGTATAATCTTTAAAATTGTGAATCACCATATTGGGCACCTGTAACATATAATATTGTGTCTCAACTATCCTTCAATATAACAAAAAGGCTATCCAACAACAACAACAACAAAATTCACACTTTTATATTAGATAAGATTAAAAATATAAAAAAGAAAAAGTGAAAAAAATAAATGGAGGAGGCATAAGTTTTATATTCTAAAATCAATGAAAAATTAAAAATATGTGAAGAAAACTAAAATCTCCATGCAAATGAGGGTCATAGTTAAGTAACACATCCCTCTCTGCTCTTAGTACAGAATTCACTGGAGAAATTCTGGAGCTTTACAGCATCTGACAGGGCAAGATATTAGTCCCTGGGAGAAGAGTCCTGACCTCAACTGTAGTGCTTCTCAGTTGCAAGATTTCAGAAGAGCTGGTTCTTTCCCATGGCCATTTGATAGGACATAAACTGCTCCTGTTGTAGCTTGCCAGCTCATCTCCTTCAATGATCAGGATTAGGGACCGTGCCTTTCAGAGGGCTAGAATTGATTGCCTTAATAGAAGGCACATGGAGTTCACATGGAGCTTTGTGGGGTGACAATATTTATTTTTCTGAATGGTTAGGGGAAGGACTCACCTATCAAACACTAATAAGCACTATTCTATATGAATATGGGGGCTATTAATTATGATGGATTTCTCAGATAAACGATCTCCCTATTACAGTCTCAGTTTTTTTTTTTTATCACTTCATTGAATTATTGTGCTCAGTTGCTCAGTTGTGTTTGACTTTTTGTGGTTCCATGGACTGTAGTCCACCAGGCTCTTCTGCCCATGGAATTTTTCAGGCAAGCATACAGAAGTGGTGTGCCATTTCTTCCTCTAAGGGATCTTCCCAGCTCAGGGACAGAGCCTGCATCTCTCGCATCTCCTGAATTGACAGGTGGCTTCTTTGCCACTAGTGCACCCTGGGAAATCCTCACTGAATTATTAATGTGGCTATTTATTGAAATCTGATTTACATTTCTAGAGGGTACTATTACTCAAACATTAAAAGTTCATTTTTTTTTAATTTTATTTTATTTTTAAACTTTACATAACTGTATTAGATTTGCCAAATATCAAAAGTTCATTTTTTAACCAGGAAAAGGTAATGTTAATCAATGTAACAATCCTTGTTTAAGAAAATGTTTGTGTTGTAGCAAATTTGGCTTAAAATTGAATTTCTATTAATTCCTTATTGTGAATAGAAAGCAATAATTTTAGTTTTCCTCTTCTAGTTCTGAAAGATTAAAATTATGTTTATGATAAAAATTAATTTGCAACCTGAGTAATAAAGTGCTGTGTGCTGTGCTTTGTCACTCACTCGTGTGTGAATCTTTGTGACCCCATGGACTGTAGCCCACCAGGTTTCTCTGTCCATGGGGATTCTCCAGGCAAGAATACTGGAGTGGGTAGCCATTCCCTTTTCCAGGGGATCTTCCCAACCCCGGGATCGAGCCCTGGTCTCCCGCATTGCAGAAGGATTCTTTACTGTCTGAGCCACCAGGGAAGCCCTAACCTTAATCTTTCTGTGTAATAGATGTTATGGTGTGTGCGTGCTCAGTTGCATCTGACTCTTTGTAACCTCATGAACTGTAGCCCGCTCAGTTCCTCTATCCCTGGGATTTCCAAGGCAAGAATACTGGGGCAGGTTGCCATCTCTTCCTGCAGGTGATCTTCCCAATTCAGGGACTGAACCTGTGTCTCTTTCATCTCCTGCCTTGGCATTAGATTCTTTACCATTGAGCCACCTGGGGAAACCCCATAAAAGATGTTATCTGAATATATTGGAAATGCAGTGTAGCTGATATTTACTTGACATTTTTTCCCCTTACACATGCCCTTTGAGTTAATGTGCTTTTAAAAATTATTTCTGAGATATAATTGGCATGCAATACTGTATTAGTTTTAGGTGTACAAAATTATGATTTTATATATTGCATATATTGCAAAATAATTACCACAATAGTTTAGTTAACACCCATCACCACATATAGTTACAGTTTTTTTTCTTGTGATGAGAGCTTTTAAGATCTTTTCTCTTAGCAACATCAGTGTGGTTTGCATATCACTTGCCAAAGCCTTTCTTCATTGTGTCAGCTCTTACAGTTTGCATCTTTTCTGATAAGAGAGCTAACCATAACATTTTTTTGACCTTTTCAAAATTTAGGAGACAATTATTCATTGTAATACTGGTGGTATTTTTATTTTATCTAGTAGGATTACTTTCTAGTCTAAAGGATTCCAGTGGAAGATGTTAATACTAGGACAGCCTACTTAGGAATTTAAACTTCAAGAAAAATATCATGACCACAAATAGTAATTTTTTTCATAAAAGATTGTCAAAGAAAGTACTTCACCAGGTTAAAGAGTGACCAGGACAAAGAATTCTAGTACAATTTAAAAAACTGACTAAACCTCATGGAGTTCATTATAAAATAGTTCATTTAAATAAGATGTAGATTTGCAAAACTGGATAAAATTCTCATATTCTAGCCTTCAGGAATTTTATCGAAACTTCCAGGTTGACCAACAGAGACAGAAGGAGAAAGAGAGAAAGAGAGAGAGAAGAAATAACAGTATTACTGAAATAAGATAAGGGGAGGGGGAAGAGATAGTAGATGAGAGTGTTTTCCCAAAAGTCCTGAAATTCCACAGAAAAAAGAAAATCTTCAAACAAACAAAAAAAATCAGTGACTCACTCTCACTTGTATCTAGTGTCAACTTCTGTTAAAATGATTTATTATTTGATATGAATTGCAGCATATTAATTTATTTATAAATTTAACTTCATGGCTTAAAAATTGATTTTTAACCTGAAATTTCTAATATACGTGTAGGACAGTCCTGGGTTATTAAACACTTGAGCAGCCTGCTCCCCCTTTTAAACTATAATGTTAGCATATGTTTAGTGAGAATATGTTATGAAGCATCTAAAAATAATGTTAATTACTCCGATTTTTACCTTATATTTTAATACCCCATAGAACATACCAAATTATAGTAAAACTCAGTGACTCAAAACAATAAACATTGACTAAGTTCACGGTGGGTTAACGATTTAGGTTGGTCTTGCTGGGAGAGTCTTGGCTCAGCCATCCTTCTTCATGTAAGGGTGTTGGCTGCCTGCCGTGTTATCCACCAGCAGCTGATCTAGGATGGCTGGGGAAAGAGCTTTGTTATATGTCTCCCATCCATCCAGTGTCTAATCTAAACAAGGTTTTTTTGTTTAGGACAAAGAATTAAAGATGAGTAAGCCCAGTCCAGCAACAGGGCCAGGGCAGAAGTGAACACCAGCATGTAAAACATTGACTGTTTTACAGTGCGCCAAAGGAATGACGGACCCAGAATTGAAGGGGAAAGATATGCTAATCCAGAGAACATGCTTAAGGGAAGGTGTGTCATTAGTTAGGTCTGTTAATGCAACCAACGTGTCACAAACAGCACGTGTATTTTGTATTCTGTTTCAACATATATCTTTTACTCTAAGTCACCAACCAGATTTTACCCAGTGTCTCCTCTGTTGAAATATGTTTTTAAAACATTATCTTTAATGGAGTTTATTGAAGTACAATGTACATACAGTAAAATACACCCATTATGAACTTACAGTGCATAAGATTGGAAAAATATACTTGTGTATGTGTAACCATCAAGTTACAGATAGAACATTTCCATCATTCAGAAAAGTTCATTCAAGAGTGTTTGCAGTAAAAGACCAATGCCCTGGATCCAGCAACTTTAGATGTTTTTTTTTTTCTTTTCAATAGACTTTATTTATAAAAGCAGTTTTAGGTTCATAGCAAAATTGAGCAGAAAGTACAGAGAACTGTCATATATCCCATGCCCACACACAGTCATAGCCTCCCCCACTATCGACAGCCCCATCACTGTGATACGCTTGTTATAACTGATGAAATTTTCTTGAAACATTATTACCATTCATTAAAGTTTTACATTAATGAAAGTTTACATTACATAAGTTTACATTATATAAGTTTGTATCCTGCCAGGGTACTCTGTCTGTGGGATTCTCCAGGCAAAGAATACTGGAGTGGGGTAGCCATTCCCTTCTGCAGGGGATCTTCCCCACCCAGGGATCAAACCAGGGTTTCCCACACTGCAGGCAGATTCTTTACTACCAGAGCTACCAGAGAATAGGCTATAACAAATGTATATGAGACATATCCATCATTATGGTATAATAAAAGGTAGTTTCATTGTCTTAAACATCATCTGTGTTCTATTTATCCCTCTTCCCCTGACCCTCCCCTCTCCTGACCTCAACTCCCCTGGAGATAACTGATTATTTTAGTGCCTCCATACATTTGCTTTCTCCTGAATGTCATATAATTAGAATCATACAGAATATTGCCATTTCATATTGGCTTCCATGCATTTCTTAGTAACAGGTATTTAAGTTTTCTCCATGTGTTTTCATGGCTTGAGAACTCATTCCTTTTTCCTGCAATTTATTTACTACAGTTTATTTATGCATTCACCTGCTGAAAAGTATTTTGGTTGCTCCCAGGTTTTAGCAGTTATGAATAAAGGTACTATAAAACTTTGTATGTGGGCTTGATATGATTTTTATTACTAAGTATTAGTTTTTTTGTTTGGGCAAGACATATATATGGCATATGTATATGAAATCAATCATTTTGTATGCTTGTGTGTCTTTTGTTCAGTATACTATCTTGGAATTTATCCCCAAATCAGTTGCATATATCTGTAGTTTGTTCTTTTCATAGTTTAGTAATATTCCATTATATGAAAATATGAAATACATACAAGTTGCTTACCTCTTCAGCTGTTGATGAATATTTTGTTTATTTCCATTCTGGGGATATTTTGCATAACAATGCTGTAAACATTGTATACAGGTCTTTTGTTGGATACATTTTTATTTAAGTAAATGACTCAGAATGGTTCTACTGAGTCATACAGTATGTGTATTTTTAACTTTATTAAAAACTGTCAAGCTGTTTTCCAAAGTGAATGTACAATTTTTTACTTTCAACAAATTTCCATTTGCTAAACATGTTCTCCAACAGAAATAAGTTATGATCTATTGACTTATGGTTAATTTCTTTTTTAAATGAGCCATTCTAGTCATTGGTATGCTATTTTTTTTTCTTGAGGATTTTTTTTAATTCAACTTTACTTAGGCAAAATTTGCATATAATAACAATATATCAAGTTAAAAGTGCAGTTTGAGGAGTTTTGCTAAATGTGATTATCAATGTAACAACCACAATCAACAAATAGAGTATTTCTATCCCTCCAAAATGTTTCTTTGTGCTTTCTTGTAGTCAGTCTTCACCCTTCAATCCAGGCAACCATTATTAGATTTCTGACACTAGAGACTGTTTTGCCTTTTGTGAGGTGAGGCTGTGCGTGCTCAGACATGTCCAACTCTTTGTGACCCCATGGACTGTAGCCCACCAGGCTCCTCTGCCCGTGGGATTTTTCAGGCAAGAATACTGGAGTGGGTTTTCATTTCCTTCTCCAGGATACTATCCCAACCCAGGGATCATTTGTAGATGTCATAAAAATGGAATCACGTGATTTTTTTGTGCCTGGCTCCTTTTGCTTAGTGTAATGATTATTTAGTTTATCTATGTCATTTTGAGTATCAAAAACCCCTTAACTAAGGTTAATGGCAGGATTATACACAATTTCTTTTCTATAGTAGTTGTTCCACTTTATATTTTCACTAGCAATCTATCAGAGTTCCTATTGCTCCAGTCTCTAAATGTGAGATTTTAGTTTTTATTTTAGTGTTTGTGTAGTTATATTTCACTGTAGTTGTAATTTACATTTCCCTAATGACCAATGGTATAGTGGATCTTAGTTTTTATTTATTTGTCACTGCATTTTTTTTTAATTATTGAAGTATATTTGGTTTACAATGTTGTGTTTAATTTCTATTGAACAGCAAAGTGACAGTTATATATATATATATATATTTTTATATTCTTTTCCTTTATGGTTTATCACAGGACATTAAATATAGCTCCCCATACTGTAGAGTAGGACATTGTTGCTTATCTACTCTGTATATAATAGTTTGCATCTCTAATCTCAAACTTCCAACCGTCCCTCCTCCTTGCTTCTTTCCCCTTGGTAACCACAAGTCTGCTGCATGGTTTCTTTTGTGAAATATCTTAATTTCTTTGCCCAATTTTTGAACTGTATTGTTTGCTTTCTTATTATCAGTCTGTAAGAGTTCTGTATAAATTCTTTTTTTCAGTGTTTATTCAGGTATTTCACAATGCGGAATATGTCATAATTAAATTGCTAAATTTTAGATTATATACTTTATAGTAAAAAGCAAGCTGTGTGATACATGCAAGAAAATCATATACTGAGATTAACATCTTTGTTTCCTTTCCTAAATTTTTCATTGTTAAATAATGATCACAGAGAAGGAAAAAAAATATTGCTCAAAAGAAAATGCAATTAAATATATTTAGCATTTTTTACTTTATTGAGGTATCAGATCAGATCAGTCGTTCAGTCATGTCCGACTCTTTGCCCCCATGAGTCGCAGCACGCCATGCCTCCCTGTCCATCACCAACTCCCAGAGTTCACTGAGACTCATGTCCATCGAGTCAGTGATGCCATCCAGCCATCTCATCCTCTGTATTCCCCTTCTCCTCCTGCCCCAATCCCTCCCAGCATCAGAGTCTTTTCCAATGAGTCAACTCTTTGCATGAGGTGGCCAAAGTACTGGAGTTTCAGCTTTAGCATCATTCCTTCCAAAGAACACCCAGGACTGATCTCCTTTAGAATGGACTGGTTGGATCTCCTTGTAGTCCAAGGGACTCTCAAGAGTCTTTTCCAACACCACAGTTCAAAAGCATCAATTCTGTGCTCAGCCTTCTTCACAGTCCAACTCTCACATCCATACATGACCATAGGAAAAACCATAGCCTTGACTAGATGAAACTTTGTTGGCAAAGTAATCTCTCTGCTTTTGAATATGCTATCTATATTAAAAATTGCACACCTTTAAAGTCTATATCTCGATGAGTTTGGTCGTATGCATACACCAGGGCTTCCCTGGTGGCTCAGTGGCTAAAGAATCTGCCTGAAACGCAGGAAACCTGGGTTCAATCCCTGGGTTGGGAAGATCCCCTGGAGAAGGAAATGGCAACCCACTCCAGTATTCTTGCCTGGAGAATCTCTTGGGCAGAAGAGCCTGGCAGGCTACAGTTCATGGGGTCACAAAGAGTCAGACATGACTGAGTAAGCATTTATTTTACACCTGTGATACCATCACCACAAGTAAAGTCTTGAGTAATGTATCTATCACCTCCAAAATTTTTTCTTGTTTTTTTTTTTTTTGTTGTTGTTGTTTATTTTACTTTTCTTTCCTTTGGTGAGAAGACTTAAATGAGATGTATCTTCTCACATAAAATACACAATACCAAATTGTAAATTGTAGAGACTACAGGTAATAGCTGATCTCTAGAACTTGCATAATAGAAACTGTATACCCATTGAAAAGCAATTTCCTGTTTCCCCTTACCCAACCCCTGGCAATAGCCATTCTACTCTCTGCTTCTATGAGTTTGGCTGTTCTAGATTCCTAAGGTAAGTGGCATGAGACAGTATTTATCCTTCTATATCTGGCTTATTTTTCTTAGCATAATGTTCTCAAGGTACATCCATTTTGTGGCAAATGCAAATGGCAGAATTTGTATATTAACTATGTGACTCTGCAATTCTGCTCAGTTTATTTATGTTACAGAGACTATTTTGTAGGTTATTTAGAGTTTTCTACATACACATTTACTATTTGTAAGCAAATCTTTATTGTTGCCATTTATTTATTTTTATCTTGTTCCGTGGTCAGTTTCTTTCAGTATAGTGCAGAGTGAAAATGGCAAGAATGTACGTGATTGCTTGTTCCTGATCTTAAGCAGGGTGAATTCAGTCTTTCATTGTTAGATATAATGTTAGCTGTAGGATGTATTTTGTTAATAAAATCATCTGGTTGAGAAAATTTTCTTCTCTTATCAACAATCTACACAGTTTCCATAAAAAAATTTTATAACTTATATTTTTGTTCCTCTGCTAACTTGTTTCCTTATTCTAAGCCTCTAGTTCTTCTCCATGTGGTTGTTCTTTTGGTTTCCCTGAGGGTCTCTTATGTAGTTGTAGGAAAATAGTACCTGGGGTGGAAGTGATGGAAGACTCAGTTGGAATGCTTAGACAACTATTACTCTTTTCTTACTACGTGATCTTAGCACATTTTCACATTATTTCTTCAGCTGGGCAATTGGTACCTTTCATGGTAGCTCAGGGTTCCCGAGAGTTGAAAATTGGAAACCAAAAGCTTTCTTTTTTTTTTTTTTTAACCAAAAGCTTTCTTAATGTATATGTCAAGAATTGGTCCATCATTCTTTGTGGTCATGGACTACACAAGAGTTCAAGTTATGGGAGGCTGGTTCACTTGGAGCGAGCCACCTTTGGAGACAAGTTACCACAATCTGCTACTTCTGGTACTCTACCTTTAGTTAGTAATAGCTTAAGCACTTTCCTTGGCTATTTCTGTAATAAGGATTTGAGATAGTATCTCTCAAATATAATTTGACACTCAAGGTTTCAGATATATTATTGAATTTTATGAAGTATTTCAAAGTAAACTACAGAAGCTATATAATTATAGATCTGTCAGAGAAGACTCTTGAGAGTCCCTTGCACTGCAAGGAGATCCAACCAGTCCATTGTGAAGGAGATCAGCCCTGGGATTTATTTGGAAGGAATGATGCTAAAGCTGAAACTCCAGTACTTTGGCCACCTCATGCAAAGAGTTGATTCATTGGAAAAGATTCTGATGCTGGGAGGGATTGGCGCAGGAGGAGAAGGGGACAACAGAGGATGAGATGGCTGGATGGCATCACCGACTCAATGGACGTGAGTTTGAGTGAACTCTGGGAGTTGGTGATGGATAGAGAGGCCTGGTGTGCTGCGATTCATGGGGTCGCAAAGAGTTGGACACGACTGAGTGACTGAACTGAACTGAACTCTTAGTAATTTACATTTTGTACATATTAACACAAAACAGTAAAACTAGAATGTTAAACTACTAGAAAAAGATATTTGAAGCAAACATCAAATTAATTCATTTATACAAAAACCTACATGAATATAAAAGATACTTGCTAAGCCTCTGAGAGAGATAAAAGAAAAGCTGGTAGAATGAATCAAAAATGTTTGAGTTAACACAAATGAATAACAGCATAGATAAGAAAGAAGAGACGTTGACTTTTAAAAATAATGTTTATGTTAACAAAATCAAAACAAATAAACTTACAAAAAGACAAGAAAATATTTCTAAAGCACAGCTCTGGACCTAGCCTTGCACTGCAGAGGGTTTCTGCAAGTGTCTGGCTTCAGGAAATCTGTGCAAAGAAGACGCAGTGGGTCAGGAAGGGAGTTTTTCCTATGAGTGTAATTGTTTCTATTGAAATAAATACAACAAAGTTGTATAGGACAACAAGCTAACATAAATGACAAATACTATATGTGTAGAAGTAAAGTTTACTACAAAATGTTGTACCTAAAGTCAGTTCTTGATTATTTAAGGATGACTGTCCAATCGTGATTTGGTCAGTCTGGGACCTTGTTCTCCACTCTACCTTTTAGCCCTTGCTCATGATGTTGAAATTCTCAATACTCCATGTATTATGCTTCCTCTTCCTTTCTCTGGACACCTAAATTGGACAGTGATGAGCACAAGTCAAAACGCTTCAGCCATGTCTTTCTTGAGTTTGCCAGTTCACAGTCAGTCTTCACTTCTCATTCAAGTAACTGTCAGTTGAACTTTGGATTATTAGTCATCTTTTACTTTTCTTTCATTGTTCTTTCTCTACTGAGATTCTCTCACTGATATTCTTAATACCCATGTAACTAATGGCAGTTTTATCCATTGTATCCCCCATATATTTCAACAGTGAATGCATGTCTTAAGACTGTAAATCTTTCTTAAATTATACAGATTGCATTCTAAGGTTTCTAATTTCTCTCTTCTGTTGTCTTAATTTTGACACATTTTCACTAACTTATCAGTTAGAATCAGTCATTCAAAACATGATTTTCAAAGTAGTTTGAACGTGTCATAATCTGATCTTGAAATAGACACTAGAGGATGCACACACTCAGGTGTACACACAAGTCATAGTGCATTCTTTACATTGAAGAAAATAAGCTATTTTATGTATTGCTTAACCAAACCATATATTTATTTGAAACTGTGTTCTACAAAAGGTACTGTGTTTTCATACTCACTAGAATAGTATCATTGACTGATAATTCTTAAGAACTAAATCCCACTTGACATCACTATGTCATTCAGTTCCACAGACTGCATACATTTTGAGCAGCGGTCCGCTACCTTTTTTGGCATCAAGAATCAGTTTAATGAAAGACAATTTTTCCATGGATGAGGTGGGGAATGGTTTTGGGATATTCAAGCCCATTACATTTATTGTCCACTTTACTTTTATTATTGTTACAGCAGCTCCAGCTCATATCATCTGATGTTGGACTCCAGAGGTCGGGGAATCCTGATTAGAGGTTGAGTTGAAGTGAACATTTAACTCATCAAAGCTTAACAGGTAACTTTGGGAGAGCATGGAGTTAGTCTGAAAATCATTGCATCCTTAGCAGTTAGCAGCAACAGTATTGCATGTGAGTGTGTGAGCATGCATGCTCAGTTGCTCAGTAGTGTCTGACTCTTTGCAATCACATGGACTGTAGCTCACCAGGCTCCTCTGCCCATGGAATTTTCCAGGCAAGAATACTGCAGTGGGTTGCTAGTTCCAACGCCAGAGGATCTTCCCGACCCAGGAACCGGACCTGAATCCCTTGCATCTCCTGCATAGGCAGATAGATTCTTTACCAATGCACTGCCTGGGAATCCCACTGCATGTGTGCTCTCGCAAATTTTAGGAGCCAACGATTCATTGCATAAAGGGTCTGCTTGGATATTTGTAAACATTATTGCATAATTTTCTCCATAATCTTCATATATCTTGATTACTGTCATAACTCAACAATGTTGTTAATATAATGAATAAAATCTACCTGAAAAAAAATCTTCATTCTGGTCACTTGTGAAAAAGGTTTCTGTAGAAAGGACTTCAAATGGAAGCCTTTATCTCTGACTGGAAAAATAATCTATGCAGGTCCAAATCTTTTATTAACAAGAAATTTTTGTTGTTAAAAAAATATAAGAAGCTAAGACCACAAAAGGGGACACAGCAATGAAGCAGGAAACACTTCTAAAGCAAATATAGTGCCACATTTAAACTTACATTTGTTTTAAACAATCAGTTCCATTTTGTGGGAGACCAATGTCAAACCTACATAATCATTAATGAGGTGCCACAATGGTTTCATGATTCTGGTAGCAATTAATAAGGTCAAAAAAAGAAATTTCTGGCAAAGAGTCAAGGTGTGAACTTCAGTCTTGAGATAGTTGCAGGACCTTACCCTCAGGCCACATAAACACCCAATTAAAAATATATATATTGGTTTACATAAAGCCTTAAAACGAGTATTATTCAATTACTATAGAAAATTATTTTTTGCTGTTGTGCCACTGACTTCCACTGAGTATTTACCATTTATTATTCACTAGTAACCTGTGCTTGGGTTCAACTTTTGTTCTAGAATTGAAAATCTGCATTATATACTAGTGAGTCTCTGGTTGCTGAGAGTGTTGTTAAAAGTCCTTCATTGAGTGTGTGTGTGTGTGTTTGTGTGTGTGTGTGTGTGTGTGTATGTGTGTGTGTGTAGGGGGTAAATATTTTAACCAGAATTTCAAAATATTGCATTGGGGTGGAAATTCAGATTTGGGAGGAAAACAGTATTTTTTAATATATGTTTGATTATATTTTAGTTAAATTTAGAGAACAAGAAATCCTCAAAATATTGACCTCTTTGGTTCTTCTCTGCCTTCTCTTCCCCCACTGTATTGTTCTAAATCTTAGGACATTTCAACTTTTCGATTGGGCCTTATTTTCCTTTGATTGGACAGCATGGTACAGGTAAGCCATCAATTACATTATTGCACACTAAGTACTTTTCAAAAGCATAGTAGGAACTAGCTATTGCAAGAACTATTATTTATCCTAATTGATCCCAGCTGAGCTTGGAAGGGAGTCTGGCCCAAGAGCCCTCAAAGACTTGCCAAAAAACTGTCAGATTTGATAACTCACACCACTCTGAACTTGGCTCAGGGAGGTCAGTTACAGAGTGAACTCTAAGCTCCCCATGATATCCAAGTCTGCTGAAAAATGCAGAGACGCTGCCAGCTGACTTGCAAGCCACTAGATTTTCAACTTTGTTTTAAGAGGCTCATGTGTTCTTGGAACTGGGGATGGGCTGCTAGTAATAAGAAGATGTTCCCACGTGGAGCCATAGAGCAGATGTGCCTATTCTGTGTACTCGGAGGCATCTGTTTTTGTTAAGACATGGTTTAAACATTAGCCTAAAGATTTAGGACAAACCGGGGGTATAACAAAGCCTTTAATTATGCTTCTTTGAGTAACTGAATGCACCCCTAAATTTGTAATTTTTATTCTTACATTACATAGACCTTGTTCACATAATACACAAAGGCTGTTGTGCTACATTATCAAAGGTCCAGATGAATGATCTTTCCAGTTCATTTATAACATTAACTTTTAAGCACCTTGAAGGTTACAGCTTCTTTACCTGACAGAATCCTTGGCTCATGATGAGACCTCAAGAAATACTTGTTGGATGAATAAATATATGAACAAAAATTGTATGGATGAAGAAACTAGTCAAACTATTTGATGATTTTTTTCCCCCTTTTTTGTTGTTGCTGTCTTTCAGCCCTAACCCTAACCCTAACTCTTTGCGACCCAATGGACTGCAGCACACCAGGCTCCCCCGCCCTTCACTATATTCTGGAGCTTGCTCAAATGCATGTCCATTGAGTCAGTGATGCCATCCAACCATCTCATCCTCTGTCAGCCCCTTCTCCTTTTGCCTTCAATCTTGCCCAGCATCAGGGTCTTTTCCAATGAGTCAGCTCTTCTCATCAGGTGGCCAAAGTATTGGAGCTTCAGCTTTCTTTTTCTCTTAGTGCAATGATCTTCCTCAATTGAAGGATGTGTTAACTAACCTTCAGTTCAGTTCAGGTCAGTTGCTCAGTCGTGTCTGACTCTTTGCAACCCCATGAATCGCAGCAGCATGCCAGGCCTCCCTGTTCATCACCAACTCCCGGAGTTCACTCAGACTCATGTCCATCGAGTCGGTGATGCCATCCAGCCATCTCATCCTCTGTCGTCCCCTTCTCCTCCTGCTCCCAATCCCTCCCAGCATCAGAGTCTTTTCCAATGAGTCAACTCTTCACATGAGGTGGCCAAAGTATTGGAGTTTCAGCTTCAGCATCAGTCCTTCCAATGAACACCCAGGACTGATCTCCTTTAGGATGGACTGGTTGGATCTCCTTGCAGTCCAAGGGACTCCCAAGAGTCTTCTCCAACACCACAGTTCAAAAGCATCAATTCTTCAGCACTCAGATTTCTTCACAGTCCAACTCTCATGTATGAACATGACCACTGGAAAAACCATAGCCTTGACTAGACAGACCTTTGTTGGCAAAGTAATGTCCCTGCTTTTTAATATGTTATCTAGGTTGGTCATAACTTTCCTTCCAAGGAGTAAGCATCTTTTAATTTCATGGCTGCAGTCATCATCTGCAGTGATTTTGGAGCCCCCAAAATAAAGTCTGACACTACCTTAGTGTGTAATAATTTTTGATATGCTCTGTCAAATTAAATATCTTAAACTTAAAAAATGCTCTATGTCAATTATATCTCAATAAAGCTGGGAAAATATAATATTTAATAAATATAAATAAATTTTTTAAATATTGCAACTTTTGAAGACACTTTGGCAGATATATTAACATATCATTTAAACCATATATCTGCTGCAGTCTGTTAAAATTCTACATACAGCTTTCTGAAATTTCATATTATTGATGGAGAATTTTTTTAATGTTGCCCAGAAATTGAGAAAAATTTTATATTGAAACTTTTCCTTTTCTCCATGTTCTAATTTATGGATATGTGCAGCTTCTTCATATTTTTTACTTCGTATTTGAAATCTGGTTTTATATCATGATAGATTTAAGATGGCCACAAATTCTTTGCTCTTCTTCATTGAGAAGAATAGTCTATTTTCCTTATTTTTGAATCTGGATAGGTCCTGTGACTGACCTTAACAGTAGCATCAGAAATTACATTAAAACTTTCAAGCTTGGGCTATAAGGCTTCCCTGGTGGCTCAGTGGTAAAGAATCCACCTGCCAATGTAGGAGATATGGGTTTGATCCCTGGGACAGGAAGATTCCCTGGAGAAGGAAATGGCAACCCCTCCAGTATTCTTGCCTGGGATATCCCATGGACAAAGGAGCCTGGTGGTCTACAATCCATGGGATTGAAAAAGAGTCAAACACAACCTAGCAAGTTAACAACAATAGTAAAAATAAAACATGCCAAGTATGCTCATAATATACACTTTGTGAAAGATGAGAAATCTCTCAATATTATAACTTTTGTTTCAATATAAGCCTGCCTAAGTTAAGTCATTCATCCTTGCATGTATCTAGAATGTTAATATTTTATACTCATAGTTAAAAATAAAACTGATCAAGGCTTTACCATACCACTGTAACACTTCATACTCAAAAGCTCAACTTTAGAAAAATGACTTAAATTTAGACAGTTACTAAAGTTTATTTTAATCACCCTGGTGGCCCAGATGGTAAAGCATCTGCCTACAATACGGGAGAATTAACATTTTTTTGACTGAATATAGTCACACTGGATTTCAGTTGGTAATATTCTCTTCCAAGTTAATGTAAAAATGTTATTCACTAATGTGATTCTCTTCTAAAAATTGCAAATGCTTTCCACTATATTCCTTTATGACTTGCTACGAAATGATTGAACCAACTGCTGACTTAGTGATTACTACAATGCAGATAGGTTAGGCTGAACCTATAGGAGATGTTGGGCTTCCCAGTTGGTACTAGTGATAATGAAGCTGCCTGCCAATGCAGGAGACATAAAAGATGCTGGTTCAATCCCTGGGTCAGGAAAATCCCCTGGAGGAAGGCATACAAACCACTCCAGTACTCTTGCCTGGAGAATCCCATGGACAGAGGAGCCTGGTGGGCTATGGCCCATAGGGTCATGGGGAGTTGGACATGACTGAAGTGACGTAGCAACAGCAGCAGCATATGAAATGTTATATCTCACCATGCTCTCTTTTTTCTGTATTAGTGTTTGAGTGTATCAAGAACTCAAACAAGAATGAATTAATCATGATAGAAGTTTATTATTTTTCTTTTACAATTCCAGGCAGCTCTAATGGCTCCACTTAATAAAGTCAAAAGGAGCCTGAGTTCCCTCTGTCTTTATTATTTCTCTGGGTGCTGCACTTATGTTCAGGGTTTATTACTGACCAGTGAAAAGAGGAAAGGCTGAAGGTGATGGCACTCTTTCCTGTGAGGACTTTACCCGAAAGGTGAACACATTAACTTTCATCAAAATCCTAACATGTGTAAGTTGGTCACATGACCATGCCTAGACACAAGCAGACTTGAAAAAATATCTCTGTACATATTATTCTGGATATCTATTTGTAGAGTTAACATTTTTATTACTATGGGGATAGAGGAGTATGGATATTTAGACACAGCTAGTGTTTGTCACCAGAGAAGTCAATGGCACCCCACTCCAGTACTCTTGCCTGGAAAATCCCATGGACGGAGGGGCCTGGTGGGCTGCAGTCCATGGGGTCGCTAGGAGTCGGACACGACTGAGCGACTTCACTTTCACTTTTCACTTTCATGCATTGGAGAAGGACATGGCAACCCACTCCAGTGTTCTTGCCTGGAGAATCCCAGGGATGGGGAAGCCTGGTGGGCTGCCGTCTATGGGGTCGCACAGAGTCAGACACGACCGAAGTGACTTAGCAGCAGCAGCAGCAGCAGCAGTGTTTGTCACATTTTCATCACTTATTCATTCCTTTATGACCATCCAGTGAAGAACCAAGATTCTTCACCTTCATGATTAATCCTAGTCAAAATAATGAAGTTGAATACTAATGTAATACTTGTCTCTGGTAAACAGCTTTTTAATCACCCTGACTTTTGCCTCCTTGAATTTGTCTACTGATCCACACACTATACCAATATGGCACATTGTGTCTGAATAATATTCCAAGCTCCACTCTCCTTTCTCCATCCTCAGATAAATTAAGATATATTCCTTTGTTAAAAAAAAAAAAAAAAAACTCATTCTTTTATTATCGAAACAAGTACTGTACTCTTGGTTGGGTGATATTTAGTGGGAACAGGTTAATCTTTTTTTTTTAATATATCTAGAATTTCTTAAATAGTCAAGCTACTTATTGATACTATATTATACAAGCAGCAGATAGTTTGTCATTGGAAGTAATCTTAGGCTTTCTTTCATTACATCATGCAACAGATTTAAGGAGGCCCTGGTCATCAATTCCGTCCAATATTATTAAGAATTATCCATTTTTATTTTGAGCTGTTTTATCTAGCTATCATCTATCTTTCTATCTATTTTTAGTCAAAGATCTTTATCTATCTTTAGTCAAAGCATTGGAAGGAAGCTAATTCTTCAGACAAAACCTTTGTATTCATACCGGTTTGTTCTCAAGGTGAATCCCCTCCCCTCCAAAGTATGTCCATTCCCCAAACCATTGGAAAAACAGGAGTGACTATGATAAAACATAATCTTCCCCCTTCACCCTGCGGTACTGAGTTAGCACCTGTGCCCCATGGAGCTTGTGGGTAGACCTCTGCATTCTTCCTTCTGCAGGGATAAAGTGACCATCCTCCTACACAGAGACCTTGGACAGAACTCTGACAGCCATCTCGCCCCAGGAGCAGGAGCTACCCCTACCTGGTGGAGTCTGTGGTTGGTATCTGATGATCATCCCTGCCCTGCACTTAGGAAGATGTACAGGCATGTGGAGGAAAGTATGAGCACTATCATTGTGGTGGGGAGGTGGTGTCCCCCCTCCATGGCCAGTGCCAAGGAGCCTGTGAGGCGGATTCCCATCACCTAACTAACGCACAAGTGCAGGAGCACTGTTCACGGCAGGGTATTTATAAACTAAACTGACATTTGATAACCAGCCCATAAAAGCGAGCCAGAATATGTATTTTGAATCCAAAAAAAAATTTAACCACTTGCTTACATAAAAGATATGAACAGGACACTTAGTCTTATAATATTCAAATTGTCCAAGATACAGTCTAAAATCACTCACATATTAAAAGCTTGGAAAGTCTCAAGAGAGAAAAGGCAATCAACAGAAACTAACATAAAGATGATACAAATGTTAGAATTACTGGACAAGGATTCTAAAGAAGAAATCATAAAATTTTTCTAAATGGCAATAATGTATAAAAGTAAAAATAAAAACGTAGACAATAACAGTAAAAAAATAGAAGTTATAAGAAACAATGGAAATTTTGGAACTAAAGGAAATATAATGTCTAACTTTATGGGCTAAATAGCAGAATGGAAGTGTGAGAGGAAAGAATCAAAAAGATTGAAGGTAGATTAACAAAATGATCTAATCTGAACAATACAGAGTAAATGCACAGAAAAAACAAAAACCCCTGAACCTTAGGTATTTCTGAGGAAATAACAAAAGATCAGATAGTTTCATCACTGGAGTCTTAGAATGAAAGGAAAAAGAAGGTGAGACTGAAAATACATTTGAAGAAATAATGACTAAAAACTTGCTAAATTTAGTGAACGACTTATCTACAGATAGGATAAACCCAAAGAAATCCATGCTCAGACATAGCACAGTCAAATCTATGAAAACTAAAATAATAATTTTATTATTCACTCATCTAATTTGGCTAGAAATAATGCTAGAAAAAGCTATCAGATGGCATTCAGTATACTAGAATGCCAGCAGAAAGAATAAAATCACAGACAGTTTAGGCAGTCTAAATAGCAAATATTAATAGAACTGAAAACTAGATTTTGGTTTTATTCATCAATATTTGACACAGCTGAACAAGGCAACTGATGCAAGAAAAAATAATTCTTTTATTTTATAAGGCAGTTTGATATCACTACAATTTTCTTTGTATTTGTTCTTATTTTCTGATAGGAAATATTAGCTTTATGTTCAAAACTCCAATTTTACTTATTGGTATTGATCTCATTTTTTCAAATGTTATAAATATATCTTTTTCTTTAATGTTTGAAACTCCTCTAATACTTGGGATCCAATTAATTCATATATTTAATGTCAAGGCTGTTGTCCTACTTTAATAAATAAATAGTAATTCTAATAATCATAGCTTTATATACACAATGGATCACTTTTTAGGAATCTGTGTTCCTTTTTCAAACATATTTCAATTCATTGATAGTCAAGATTGGCAGACATTAAAACTAGCTATGCTTTTTGAAACAGCGCAGTGAGTAAATCATGATGACTATCAATGAAACAAAAACCTTGAGACCTAATCAGTAATCACTTCAGAAGTAAAAATAATTTATTTTGGTAATAATGCTTGTCAGAAATAACCACAAAGATTTGGCTTTATCATGAACTTTTTAATAAGTATTCTAAATCCAATAGCTGCCTCCTCCTGGCTTAAGAAATATCAGAATTAAAGTGAAACATGTATCCTATTTTATCTCTTTGCTTTTTTAGGCAGCTAGAATAAAAGTTTCAGCATATTCCTGAACGCTTGTGTGTGTAGAGGTTGGTACCACGTTTTCATCCAGTGAAACCAGGAGCCTAAAATAACCCTGCAATCTTAGTAACTGAAAAAACAAAGCAAGGCCATTCCAGTTTTTACATGTACAACAAATCTCACATAGCCAGTTTTGTGTCTTCATTTATACTCTGAGTTTTTAGGATATATTAATGTCTAATCAGCATTCTATATTTCGATTACCTCTTCCATACTCAATATGAATTTTTAGAGAATCATTAATCATATTGTTATGCAATAATTAGAAAAAGTGTAGGTTCTAATACTTCTTTTCTTGCTGATATTTTGTGTAAGGATTTCTCCCACATCTACTCTGTAACTGAAAATGACTTTTCTCTGATGGTTAAAATTCTCATTACCTTTCTGCTAGAGGTAAGGAAGAGGTTTTCCCACCTGGGTAAGGAAGAGGTTTCTGAGAATATTTACTCAAGGCCATCATGTTGATATACGTTTTTTTCATCTTCAATCTTTTCTGTGATTTTTGTCATAATGAATGACAGAACATCATATGACGGTCATCATTCTATAACCTCCTAACATTCTCATTCCCTTGAGTATTTGTTCCACTGTTTTCCTCTCCACTCCAGTCCTATTATTAGCTTCATTGTCCAAGTAAACAATCCGTAATCCTTCTAGTATGCTCAACCTTCAGCCATTTTGTTATCTACAAACATAAACTTAAAAATCCTCATATCTTGTTTCTTCTCTCTCTACAGTTTTGAATGCTGAAATTTCTCTACCTTGAAAATGCAGAAATGCAAGGGTAGTTGTTTTTAATACCCTTGATCTATCTCACTTCCCTAACCCCAGTAAGTCTGTCCTTTTAAAATCTTAATTCTAAGAGGCACTGTTTCATTATTCTAACTAATCCAATCGAATCTAATCTATTCTTTATTTTAATCCCAAGCCTAATTGTAATGCCACCTTCATTCATTGCCAGCCAGGATGCCAAAGACAGTCATGTCATTTGCCACATACAGCTTCTGAGAGCTCGGTACGTGGGCCACACCACGGTGACAGCGTGGACAGTCTTTCATTATATTACTGTCTGCTTTTTCACATCTGCTCTCGAAATTGCAGTCCATGATTCAAAAAATAAAACCTCAAACATATGCTGACCACATCCACTTCAAGTTAATGTTATTCTCATCATTTCTCACTCAAAAAAAAAAAATCATTAGCATGTTCTTCTCAGCAGGTGTTCCAAATAGACTCTCAACTAACTGCCAATTCCCCTATTCCCAGAGGAGCCAATTTCCTCCATCTTCAAAAATAATGAAATCACGTGGCAAGAATGATTTTACCTCAACATATCCATTTCATAAACATACAGTGAGGAACCTGCCCTGTGCCAGGTACTAGAGATAGAAAGGATATTAAGCCAGGTTTCATCTGTCACGAAGTCTATTTCTGGAAAAAGAAATGCATAAACTGTAACTTCGGGTTAGTATGTTAGAAGCTACACCTCTGGTTCTTCTTTCTATGTTTTTTTTTTTTTTCCTTCCTCTTCATCTATTTTTTGCTTCCTACTTAGTAGGAACAAATGCCCTCCTTCTTTCTAATGTTCTCTCCTTAAGCGACACATATATGGCATCATCACAAAATTCCTAGCTATTTTAAGTCTCCGATTTTTAGGGCTTTCTCTCTTCATTGTGGGTTTTATCAAATCCTACAATGAACACTGTCTTCCCTGAGTCTAGTTATTTCTTGACAATTTAAAAATAATTTTCTCCACTCTGAGTATAATTTTTTCATTGTAATTTTCCAATCCATCTTACTCCTCCACCACTCACTGAAGTGGAGTGAAGCTTGCCATACCAATTTCCAGTCTGAAAAACTTCATTATTTCTTCATCCTAAAATGTCCTACTCTCTGAAATTCTGTTCAACTTCAATTATTGTCCCAAGTAGGAAAACTCTACTCATCTTTCACATGTTACTTTCAGTGTTTCTCTTTTCTGAAATCATCTTGAAGCCTTCAGTCTCTCAGAATTTATAAGTTTAATTTCACCTGACAATCAGAGCTAATTCATTGTTGTTTAGGTTTCAGAAAAAAAAAACAACAAAACAATAATTTGAGCAAAGAAAGTGAGACATACAATTTCAGATTATTATAAGTCATTGGGTTTTATATATTTGAATTATAGGAGAAAATGAATCCAGGAAATAAATGTGAGTGGGAGATTACTGCCTTATAGTGGATGTTCTGGAAAGCCATACAAGCTCTCTGAGCTCTATTTGTAATTCTCCATATTGAAGGCACCAGTCCCATATCTTACTTTGCCTTTTAGCAGAATATTTTTGGTAGTGGCAAGGATGAGCTGGACAGAGTTACTTGATCAAATGTTACAGGAGCAGTTTCTGGGACACTTGACATTTGTAATAAGTTTGCTATTTATTTTATTCTGATGTGTATTACTACTTATTTGATTTTGATGCAACTTCTAAAGTATTTGTATCTACCAAATAAGCATATGTAGATCCCTTAGGTAGCTGGAACCGATTTTAGTAGACTTTAGAAATTTATATATTCAAAGCGTCCTTAAATTAAACTAATTTGATGAGTAGAGTTTAATATCAGAATTGAGGATGAGTGTCCCGAAGTTTCATCCATACAAAATATGGATTTTGGAGATTACCTTTCTGTGGACTATTTCTTTAGGGGTAGATGCCTAAATGAAGGGAAAAAGAAAGCAGTGTCCTTTATTGGAACACATAATTCTAAATAGTAACTCACAGAATGTGCTTCATGAAAACTTCATACAAATCATAATTATGCACCAACTTTACTGAATGAAAGACAGTCAAGTATCATTTTATTTTTCCTGTGCTTAATATGTATTAGAGAAGAGTTTCTTTAGACCAAATTGAAAGTGATCCTTCCATGATATGCATAAATCTGAGTATTCACCTAATTGTGGGGAGTAAGACTATGGAAGTAATTTGCTCTCTTCAGTTGCAGGGGTAAATTTGCTGATGCCAAAGAAGACACACTATTTAACTAAAATGGTCTTTTGGAAAGGAGGAAGCTTTTATCTAATTACATACAATAGGATTTTATAAAGGTTTAAGTTAACCTTGACTACCACATATCTGGGCAACAATCCATCCTATATTCTGAGTCACTGAAGACTGCTGAGAAGCAAATTAAAAGTTTTATCCTGACAAAATTAGCAAAATAATGCCATAAAATGCTCTCAGATGATATCAGTATAATGCTATTAAATTCAAATTACCCTTGTTAGCAATATCCTTTGGAAGTGGGAAGAAAAGGGGTCACAGAGATTTCCTTTGAGCTATTAGGGTATAAAATGCATCATGGTGTCTAGTTATAGTAGCATTTTTCTGTATAGGTGACTGACAGAAAAATTTTCTTGAGTTTAAGTCTTAGGAAGTTCCATCTGCATTTTATATTGTCAAGTTTTCTCCATAAGATTCTGAACTATCTCACAAAATACTGAAAACTGAAAAAGATCCAGAAGAAACTCTTCTACCACCAGAATTGTTTCTATTCTGCCTGATTTGATGATACTCGATTATTGTTAAAAGATAATCATCCTTGATCTACAGGTATAGTTTCATAAGCATAAAATATTAAGGCCAATTGTTCATAGCAAAAAGTATTGAAATTTAACAGTTCCAAGTGTTGTACAAGATGTGAGTAACTGGCACTTTCATACATTGCTGGTGGGTGGTATACTTTTGAAAGATTTCTCCATTTTTATAAAGTTAACTATACACTTACTTTATGACCATACAGTTTTACTCCTGGGTATTTATTCAAGAGAAATTCCAGTATATATCCACAAGAAGACTTAAACAACAATATGCATAACAACGTTATGTAAAACAGATAAAGGCAGGATATAATTCAAATGTTTGTCAACAGAAAAGTAAATAAACAGATTGTAAAGTAATGATCTATATTGAAAAAGAATCAACTACTGACTCATACAACAAAATAGATGACTTTCATATGTATTATGCTGACAGAGAGAAGACATTCACAAATTAGGATATACAATGGGATTACATTTTAAAAGAAATCTGTGGTTTTCTAGGGTTGCAGATGTCAATAGGGATTGAATACAGACTTTTTGCAGTAGACATAATACTGTATACATTAGTCAAAGTGTATCAAATTATAGATAATATATGTCCATTTTAATGTATATAAATTATATACTATATGTTAATAATAAATTACATATTAGATATATTTTAATATATTAAATATAATATTAATTGATTTCCTAATGTATATTATCTGATAAAGAATCCTTCTGCAATGCGGGAGACCTGAGTTCTATCCCTGGGTTGGGAAGATTCCCTGAAGAAGGGAAAGGCTACCCACTCCAGTATTCTGGTCTGGAGAAGTCCACGGGGTCACAAAGAATCCGTGACTGAACGACTTTCATTTTCACTTTCAATGTATATTGCATCTCAGTTCAGTTCAGTCGCTCAGTCGTGTCCAACTCTTTGCGACCCCATGAACCGCAGCACGCCAGGCCTCCCTGTCCATCACCAACTCCCAGATTTCACTCAGACTCACGTCCATCGAGTCAGTGATGCCATCCAGACATCTCATCCTCTATCGTCCCCTTCTCCTCCTGCCTCCAATCCTCCCAGCATCAGAGTCTTTTCTAATAAGTCAACTCTTCGCATGAGGTGACCAAAGTACTGGAGTTTCAGCTTTAGCATCATCAGAATGGACTGACTGGTTGGATCTCCTGGCAGTCCAAGGGACTCTCAAGTGTCTTCACCAACACCGCAGTTCAAAAGCATCAATTCTTCGGCGCTCAGCCTTCTTCACAGTCCAACTCTCACATCCATTCATGACCACTGGAAAAACCATAGCCTTGATTAGATACACCTTTGTTGGAAAAGTAATGCCTCTGCTTTTCAATATGCTATGTAAGTTGGTTATAACTTTTCTTCCAAGGAGTAAGTGTCTTTTAATTTCATGGCTGCAATCACCTTCTGCAGTGATTTTTGGAGCCCCCCAAAATAAAGTCTGACACTGTTTCCACTGTTTCCCCATCTATTTCCCATGAAATGATGGGACCGGATGCCATGATCTTCGTTTTCTGAATGTTGAGCTTTAAGCCAACTTTTTCACTCTCTACTTTCACTTTCATCAAGAGGCTTTTGAGTTCCTCTTCACTTTCTGCCATAAGGGTGGTGTCATCTGCATATCTGAGGTTATTGATATTTCTCCTGGCAATCTTGATTCCAGCTTGTGCTTCTTCCAGCCCAGCGTTTCTCATGATGTACTCTGCATAGAAGTTAAATAAGCAGGGTGACAATATACAGCCTTGACGTACTCCTTTTCCTATTTGGAACCAGTCTGTTGTTCCATGTCCAGTTCTAACTGTTGCTTCCTGACCTGCATATAGGTTTCTCAAGAGGCAGGTCAGGTGGTCTGGTATTCCCATTTCTTGAAGAATTGGCTTTAAATATTAGGAAATCAATTAGTTTTATAACACATCAGTAATTCTCTTAAGAACACCCATATGATCATTTGATCATTTCAATTGATACCAAAAGTAAACAAAACAAAACAAAACTTTAGGGCCCACTTTGATTAAAAAGCAAAAAAAAAAGAAACAACGTATAAAGGTAAACTAGAAAGTTATTTTTTAAAGTATGGTTAAGAATAACTATGAAATCAGCAGCTGTTAGTATGTTTAACTATGAAAAACTTCCCAATAGCTAAAAAGGAAAGAAGAAACTCCTTCATTAATAAGATATTTAAGTATTGGAAATAAATCAGTGTTTACAGACATGTTGATTAATTCTAGAACACTCAAGGTAGCTAAATAAAAACACATAGAATTACACAAGGGTGCAGCTGGGTAATAACAACAAATACAGGGAATGTTGAAGTTTTGTGTATAAGTGATGAGTTAAAAGAAAGTACCTACGCATAAATTAAGCACATACAAGAAGCACATCTTTACAGGACCTTGTCATACCTGTACAAAGAACATTATATAATTATGGGTATGTGTATGTATATAATATTTTGGATAAATTGAAATATGTTTTGTTTAAGCTATTTATTGAAAGTCTAAACATTGTCAATTGTCCCATTTTTCCCCTGGATCAACTCACATTTTTCTTGTAGGAAGGCAGCAAGAAATGAAGACTTTAGTGTGACAGCTGTGAGGAAGAGATTCTGCCAAGAACAGAAATGACCTTGAGAAAGCATTCCTGGTGCCAAATAGGAACACAGCCTGCTGTCACCTTGACTTCAGTTTGAACAGAAAGCCCAATAACAGTGTGCTGGACTTCTGACTGATGAGATTTGAGCTACCAAGTTTGTGATAATAAATTACACTGTAGTAGAGAACTAATGTGACATTTAAATATTCCCCATCAGAATCCAGAATAAACATTCTTAATCTTAACATGATAAGTCTATTCATCTGATAAAATGAAGTGTTTTTTTTTTTTAATGTTACAAATAATAGGAAGAGAAGTTAGAATTAAAAAGAAAGTGCACCTTCAGATATTATGAAAGTGAAGTTTGCTTAGTCGTGTCCAACTCTTTGTGACCCCATGGACTGTAGCCCACCAGGCTCCTTTTTCCATAGAATTCTCCAGGCAAGAAAACTGGAGTGGGTAGCCATTCCCTGCTCCAAGGGATCTTCCTGACTCGGAGATTGAACCCATGTCTCCTGCATTGAAGGCAGATTCTTTACCATCTAAGCCACTAGGAAAATTCAGATATTATAGATAAAATTAAATGTGATCCACTGTCTCATTCATTTGCAATATATTATAAAAGAGATTAGAAAGCCCATAGATAATTTCTGATTTTCTAAATTTCTAAAAAATGATTTTAAAATTATCAGAATTCATCAGGCAGGTATTTCTTACTCAATAAAATGTATCTGAGAAACTACCTGGGAAATAAAATAGAATTAGGTCTTAACCTTATGATGGTAAATTGGATTAACTATTTTAGAAAATGAAAAAATTAAACCACAATAATCTAAGAGAAAATAATCTTTAAATTTGCAATGGCTTTACACACACACACACACACATGCACAGATACAAGAAAAATAACTTTGTGCATGGCAAAATCATAAAATTGAAAATACATGAGATTGGGAAATATTTGCAATAATTTATCATTAATATAAAAAATAACTTTAAGAAACCATTGAGATAAGGGGAAAATATGTTAAAGGACAGAAAAGAGTTCTCAGAGCAGTAGCAATGGAAATGGCTAGAAGCATGTTAGCAATAAAATAAGCCAAATAAAGTATACTTGCTTTATGAAACTGGTAAACCTATTTCATGGAGAAGGGAATGGCAACCCACTCCAGTATTCTTACCTGGAGAATCCCAGGGACAGAGGAGCCTGGCAGGCTACAGTCTATGGGATTGCAAGAGTTGAACATGACTTAGTGACTAGACTACTAAACATATTTGAAAACTAATTATGCCTAGATGCCTCTCTTATGGCTCAGACAGTAAAGACACCACCTTCAATGCAGGAGACCTGGGTACAACCCCTGGGTTGGGAAGATAACCTGGAGAAGGGAATGACAACCCACTCCGGTATTCTTCCTTGGGAAATCTCATGGACAGAGGAGCCTGGCAGGGTAGAGTCCATGATGGATATGACTGAGTAACTTTCACTTCACTATGCCCAGATGGATAATGGCTATCTTGTATATACAATTTGGTCAAGAGTTTTTAAATGTTCATAGACTTTGATGAAGTAATTTAACTTATAGAAAACCTATCATGAAAAAAATCCTAAATATAAAAAATTATTTATCCTATCCACATGTTATTTTTACTAATAAGTCACTTAAAAGAATCTAAATATTTCATAGAACTGGACAAATAAGTTATGATATAAATACATGACAGAAGAAAATATTTTATAAAAAAATAATTACATGTGGCAGGATGGGCATGTCCATATTTTGTTGGTAACAAAGTGAGATGGGAAAACTCAATATGTATTAGGCAACTATGTCTAAACAAAAATAACTGTGAGGAAATGCCAATATATGAATGATTATTTCAGGATTTGAAGACAATGGGTGTTTTGTTGAGCTTTGGTTTTAAACAGATTTATTCTTTAGGGTTTTCCTTTTCCAAGCAAGAATACTGGAGTAAGCTGCCACTTCCTTCTCCAGGGGTCTTCCCTACCCAGGGATTGAACCTGTGTCTACTGCATCTCTTGCCCTGCAGGCAGATTCTTTACCACTGAGCCGTCTGGGAAGCCAAAGGGAAGGGGAGGCCATTTAAAAATCAGATGGGCCCCAGGGACCATGTTGAGATTCCTCTACCATCAAAGAAACACTTTCTCCCCACTGCTTCCAAACATTTCACAATGTTTATTAGTTTCCTCCATGAGTTTTACTTTAATTTCTTGTGTCTTAATCCCGTGTCTGAACAGAGCAAATAATTTTTTTTTTTAAGAAAAACATTGATATTTTGGCCATTAGATAACAGTGATCTTTTTATGTATCCTAATTTTTAAATGACAATATTGATGATTTTATTAGTGGGCCTTATATTCCTAAAAAAAATTATTGTGCTTTGAATGGAAACATACGATATTGTCTTCATAGCCCCATATATAATTCATTTAGCCAGGAATGAAATGAAATATTTCCCAACATTCCCCCAACTTCATTTTCTCAATTGAAAAATTTTATAGTTTAAAAAATATTGAAGGGCTCCTTTAATTATCCATTACTGGGAACCCCTAATATTAATCTCTGTGTTAAAATTTATGATTTAAACTTTCCTTGGCTTTTACAAAGAGATGTTAAAATGATTTAATCTAATGACGACTGTAATGTTAAGCAATCTAGCATAAATATAATTTCTCAAGATAAATACCTTCCTGTTAGAAAAAACATGTCTGCATAAATGAGGTTTTTACTTCCTTTTATGAAACTGTGAGCATTGTTGGAGGTAGTAAATGTTGCACATTGAAGCACACTTTATTTTATAGCTTTGAATTTACAGCTAATTCAGTGTTTCAAACCCAGTATTTCTTCGTCCAGTGTATCTGGTACACATACGTCTCTTCCCTTACATGCTTTTCCACTTCAATTTCTTAACGTAATACAGATTCTTCACATGTAAAGTGAAAGAAACCACACTTGATATACTGGGCTTTGAGAATTGACTGAGATAATACATGCTCCTCAGGGTTTAACAAGCTGTCAGACACATGATGATGTTCTGTAAGAAAAAAAAAACAACAACTGTTGTTACTAAAATGTTCTGTGTTCAAGATATTTTAAAGTATACAATATTTTTGGAATATAAATAAATATAAATATCATTTTTCCCATAAAAGTTCTTTTAAGAAATTCTTAAAGAAACTCCCTCTAAATATTGCAATGCATTTTTAAACTTTTATAATAGTTTGAGATTGAAAAACACTTCTCTAAAGAGGCTTATTAGTTTTTTGACCATTAATCTTTAATCAATTTATTTTCAAGTTACCAATTAATCACAAAACTAGATTTTAACAATGTGTTAATCAAAGAGGAAGAGTAAACCATGTGTTTTAGATTCATTATACACCAAACTAGGGATTAAGACCCTTGTTTCTGAACATAACATAATTTTTTCAATTAACCAAATCATTTAATTTTCGTGGATCCTTAACTTCTTTATCTGTACTATAACAAGATGAGGTCAGTTTCTTGAGAAACTTACTCTGATTCAAAATTTTCAAAAAAATATTTATATATCTCTACATTTACTCCTTGGAAGAAAAGTTATGCCCAACCTAGATAGCATATTGAAAAGCAGAGACAATACTTTGCCAACAAAGGTCCATCTAGTCAAGGCTATGGTTTTTCCAGTGGTCATGTATGAATGTGAGAGTTGGACTATGAAGACAGCTGAGCACCGAAGAATTGATGCTTTTGAACTGTGGTGTTGGAGAAGACTCTTGAGAGTCCCTTGGACTGCAAGGAGATCCAACCAGTCCATTCTGAAGGAGATCAGCCCTGGGATTTCTTTGGAAGGAATGATGCTAAAGCTGAAACTCCAGTACTTTGGCCACCTCATGTGAAGAGTTGACTCATTGGAAAAGACTCTGATGCTGAGAGTGATTGGGGGCAGGAGGAGAAGGGGATGACAGAGGATGAGATGGCTGGATGGCATCACTGACTCAATGGACATGAGTCTGAGTGGACTCCAGGAGTTGGTGATGGACAGGGAGGCCTGGTGTGCTGCGATTCATGGGGTTGCAAAGAGTCGGACACGACTAAGCGACTGAACTGAACTGAATCTGAATTTAGCTCCTTGCAGTCAAAAGTAAGGACTTTTATTTCTCTTATATTATTCAAGGGCTTCCATATGGCTGTAGTGGTAAAGAATCCTCCTGCCAATGCAGGAGATGCAAGAGATGCATGTTTGAGCCCATTGTTAGGAAGATACCCTGGAATAGGCAACAGCAACCCACTCCAGTAATCTTGCCTGGGAAATCCATGGACAGAGAAGTCTGGCAGACTAGAGTCAATGGGGCTGCAAAAAGAGTCCGACACAACTGAGCGACTGAGCACATATTATTCAAAGCTTATATTGAAAGGTTTAAAATGCATTTGCTTTTCAGAAGTTCATGTCCTAAACATTTTGAAAGAACACATCTATCCACTATCAAATATCCTGGGAATATACAATGTTTTTCAAATGTTGGTCTTTTTCTTCAGAGGCTTGTAGCTCATGTCTTCTCAAACACCTAGTCTTTGATTCAGTTATTTTCTTAGGAAGTTGGAAATGTTGAGACAATATAACTTCCAGTGTGGCATTTAGTCAAAAGTGCAGAAGCTAGATTAAGTTCATACAAGAAGATAGATTAAGTTTCCATAGGCAACTAGATTTAAGTTCACAAACAGAAACTTGCCTCCCTCTTCCTATCCATCTATCAACCATCTATCTGTCTATCATCTGTCTGTTACCTTAGTAGAGTAGCTTAACTGTGGAAAATTCTTTAAGAGATGGGAATACCAGACCACATTACCTGCCTCCTGAGAAATCTGTATGCAGGTCAAGAAGCAACAGTTAGAACTGGACATGGAACAATAGACTGGTTGTAAATTGTGAAATGAGTATGTCAAGGCTGTATATTGTCACCTTGCTTTTTTAACTTATATACAGAGTACATGATGTGAAATACCAGACTGGAAGAAACACAAGCTGGAATCAAGATTGCCAGGAGAAACATCAATAACTTCAGATATGCAGATGGCACCACCCTTATGGCAGAAAGCAAAGAAAAACTAAAGAGTCTCTTCATAAAAGTGAAAGAGGAGAGTGAAAAAGTTGGCTTAAAGTTCAATATTCAGAAAACTAAAATCTTGGCATCCAGTCCCATCATTTCATGGCAAACAGATGGGGAAACAATGAAATAGTGAGAGACTTTATTTTCAAAAATCACTGCAGATGGTGACTGTGGCCATGAAATTAAAAGACGCTTGCTACTTGGAAGAAAAGCTATGACCAACTTAGACAGAATATTAAAAAGCAGAGAGGATACTTTACAGACAAAGGTCCATCTAATTAAAGCTATGGTCCCTTCAGTAGTCATGTATGGATGTGAGAGTTGGACCATAAAGGTGGCTGAGCACTGAAGAATTGATGTTTTTGAACTCTGGTGTTGGAGAAGACTCTTGAGAATCCCATGGACAGCAAGGAGATCCAACCAGTCCATCCTAAAGGAAATTAGTCCTGAATATACATTGGAAGGACTGATGCTGAAGCTGAAACTCCAGTGCTTTGGTCACCCGCTGTGAATAAGTGACTCATTGGAAAAGACCCTGATGCTGGGAAAGATTGAAGGCAGGAGGAGAAGGGGATGACAGAGGATGAGATGGTTGGATGGCATCACCGACTCAATGGACATGAGTTTGAGTAAACTCCGGGAGTTGGTCATTGACAGTGAAGTCTGGTGTATTGCAGTCCATGGGGTCACAAAGAGTTAGACACGACTGAGTGACTGCACTGAACTGAACAGATGTGAAGAACTGGCTCTTTGGAAAAGACCCTGATGCAGGGAAAGACTGAAGGCAGAAGGAGAAGGGGATGCCAGCGGATGAGATGGTTGGATGGCATCACTGACTATACACGTGAGTTTGAGTAAGCTCTGGGAGTTGGTGATGGACATGGAAGCCTGGCGTTCTGCAGTCCATGAGGTTGCAAAGACTTGGACATGACTGAGTAACTAAAATGATCTTGCTATACAGCCAGAAAGTCAGTGCATTCTGAAAAAAGAAATTGATGTGTGGCATTCACATATGCTTCTATTTCTCTAAAATAATATCATTGATTAATATTATGTCAGTGAGACCAAAGCTGTCTGTTAATATTATTTGTCAGGGATTGGGATACACTGATGCATGAAATTTCTAACTGTTGCATTAAGATTTCATTTTTTAAACTTAAATGAAAAGCAGCATATTGAATTTCTTTGTGAATGAATATATTTAATATAAGCTGGAATATACAGTAAAAAGTATGTTGATTATATTTAGACCAGATGGAGTTTCTGGGTGGTCTTCCAAGTGAAGCTGAGTATAAGATCTATTGCAACTAGGTAATTTGAATGAGTTCATAACAACTGTGGATCAATATTGTGTGGTCTATATTACACTGAAAAAAACAACATTTTTGTAGAGACATATAATACAAGTACTTTTATTTAGCATGCAAAAGCCCTGTTTATAAGATCTCCTAATGGACTACTTTGAAATATTTGAGACTATGAATTTAATCAGGTTTAAAACTTGGACTGAAATGAACTTCAATTTGTCTGAAAATTCAGTTTCCAAATTTAGGGATACACCAGATGTTGTGTGTCAGATTTATTCTCAGTTCTCTAAGAAAAGGTAGCAAAAATGATGTAACACTTTTTAAATAAATTTGCTCTTCAACTCTTTTCATTAATACAGCTTCAAAAAGATCATATCCATGTGAGTAAAAATAGATCTCATTATGGTAAAAGATTCACTTTAATTAGCATAAACTTGTACCATAAATTTTATTTGAAGAATGACTTACTAAAGATATATATCATTATTATTGTTTTGTATAAGTTGCTATTTGTGAAAATGTTTTAAAATCATACTGAATAAAAATGTCTTACTCAAGTGGCATATTGAATTATTTGGCCAAAATTTTTCTTCCAATTAGCATTATCAGAAGACTTTTGAATGAGAAGATCAGAATGATCTTCAAATGCAATTTTGAAGTTTTTTTCATTATTATTTACAACATACAGACATTGCATAGACATATAGCTAATATTGTTCAGGTATAACTGTAGCTTAAACAGTTAGCTACAGTAGCTAATTGCTATTGTAGCTATTGCTGAGAAATAGAATTGAGTCTTCTCATCCCAAATCCCTTCCTCTTTTCACCAAACTACGGGATGTACCCTCAGAATTGTCTCATATTAGTGCAGCTAATTGAGAAAAAAAGAACAAAAATGACAACAATTTGTGTAATCATATATAATGTCCAATTTGATATCATTGGTTCAGACAGTAAAGTGTCTGCCTGCAATGTGGGAGACCCAGGTTCTATTCCTGGGTTGGGAAGATCCCCTGGAGAAGGAAATAGCAATCCACTCCAGCACTCTTGCCTGGAAAATCCCATGGATGGAGGATCCTGATAGGCTACAGTCCATGGGGTCGCAAAGAGTCGGACATGACTGAGTGACTTCACTTTCACTTTCTGATTTGCAAAAGAGTCTCACTTTTCCATCTGAATGTGAGCATATTTGCTGGAGCACGATTGTTTTTCAATTTATCTACTATGAAGTTGTGAAATTATTTTTTTTTTACATAGAAAACAAATCATAATACTTTATATGTGGAAGCACATCTTCACAACTGCTTGTGGTATGTCTTGTGTAATAACTGTCAAGAGTTAGTTGGAACCCAAGTTATGAAAGGGTTTTTGGATATGTTGTATTATGACTCATGTAAAGATAAGTCAGTGGCTTTTGACTAAATTATATCTTTGTCAACACTTATTCTTTTTATAAGAACTCCACAACTTGTTTACAACTCTCTGAACTGCAGGATTTAGAGAACAATAGACAAGAGAGTCGAACATGACTCTCCAAGACTAAGACATGACTGAGCAACTGAGCATACACTCAAGCAAGATGATAATGTTGACTACTTGTAATTAGGTAAAACTTTTGAAAATGACCTTAATAATGATTTTCGTAATGACTTTAATAAGAATTTAATGACTTTGCAGAAAAATACTTATGATAGTATTAGCTATACTCCTAAAAATATTAACCTAATGCATGATGAATGTTGTTTTAACATCACAGTGTTAATTTATAGTTCCTGCTAAGTAATGCACATTTAACAAAATGTGCCTTAAATTTCAGTGTTAGGACATTTCACTGTTGGCTTATTTAGTCTGTAGGATACTTTTCATTGCATATTTTATTTCCTAAATGTATTATGCACAATATATACAAATGGAATGGTGTTAAGTAATCTATCAGGACTGAAAGTGATTTTATCATCATCAACTAATCTGGAATGTCCAAATCACCATGCCAAGAATGTTCTGCCCAACAGGAGCTACTTAGACCAAGCCGAATTTAAGGAGAACTGATTAGTCTAGCCTCAGGATGCATCTATTAAATGTTAAGTCAAGTTATCAAACTTCTCTCATTCTCCATTCATTTCTGCTGCTTATTTTACCTTCCACTTTTGCCAAGAAATGTAGTCAGTATAAATTAATTTTGAATAATGACTTCGGGAGAGATCTTTGAAAAAGGTAATTATATAAAACGGTCCACTTAAACAAGATCCTAATTAATAGCATGATGTTTATTACAAAGATCAGTACCAAATAGTCAGTCTTAAGCAAAAGTAGAACAATTTACCAGTTACACCAAACTTATCATTTCACCTAGCTCGTGGTGAATATTTTAGTGAAGCTGAAACTAAAAATATTTGGTGGCACATATGCATAGAAAGGTAATAATTATTCACAATGGAATAGTTTATTTTGAATATATTTTATTGTTTTTTCTCTCTTAAACTTGCTGCGGACCTACACTAACAGTTAGGATCCAAAGTAAATGTAAATTGAATATGTGTTTTAAAGCAATAAATGTGAATAAATCTTTTATTTACTCATTCACAAAGATGTTCATATTGAAAGAATTTGGAGAAACTCATGTGAAGTGAAGTGAAGTTGCTCAGTCGTGTCCGACTTTTTGCGACCACATGGACTGTAGCCCACCAAGCTCCTCCATCCATGGGATTCTCCAGGCAAGAATACTGGAGTGGGTTGCCATAACTCATACCAGACTGTTAATTGCTCATCTATGAAGATGGAAGTGGCATTTGATGGAAGAAGAAAAACTGAGAGGGATTTTTGTTTTTTCCTGAACACTTGCAATTGTTTTTAATTTTAAAAAAAGGATAATGAATTATTATGTCAAAGAAATTACATTGTAGTTTAATGACATGGTATTTTAAAATAAGGACTTCCCAGATGGCTCAGTGGGTAAAGAATGCTCCTGCAGTGCAGGAGACCAGGAGATGTGAGTTCAACCCCTGGATCAGAACGATCCTCTGGAGAAGAAAAAAGCAACCCACTTCAGCATTCTTGCCTGAAAAATCCCATGGACAGAGAACCCCGGCGGGCTACAGTCCACAGGGTCACAAAGAGATACAACTGAGCACAAGCACAACACATTTTAAAACAATGAAAATTATACACCATCTCCTGGACTTTGCGCAAACTCATGTCCATTGAGTCGGTGATGCCATCCAACAATCTCTTTCTATGTTGCTCCCTTCTCCTCTGCCCTCAGTCTTTCTCAGCATCAGGGTCTTTTCCCTAATGAAGTCAGGAAAAAGAAGTCAACTCTTCGCATCAGGTGACCAAAGTATTGGGGCCTCAACTTCAGCATCAGTCCTTCCAATGAATATTCAGGGTTGTTTTCTTTTAAGATTGGTTTGATATCCTTGCTCTCCAAGGAACTCTCAAGAGTCTACTCCAGCACCAAAATTCAAAAACATAAATTCTTTGGTGCTCAGACTTCTTTATGGTTCCTCTCTCACATCCGTACATAACTACTGGAAAAAAACGGTAGCTTTGACTATACAAACCTTTGCCGGCAAAGTGATGTCTCTGCTTTTTAACACGCCTTCTAGATTTGTCATAGCTTTTCTTCCAGTTAGCGAGAGTCTTTTAATTTCATGGCTGTAGTCACCATGGCAACCCACTCCAGTGTTCTTGCCTGGAGAATCCCATGGATGCAGAAGCCTGGTAGGCTGCAGTCCATGCGGTCGCACAGAGTCGGACACGACTGAAGCGACTTAGCATCAGCAGCAGCAGGAGCAGTCACCATGTAAAGTGACTTTGGAGCCCAAGAAAATAAAATTTGTCACTGTTTCCACTTCTAATTGCCATGAAGTGATAGGGCTGGATGCCATGATCTTACATTTTTGAATGTTGAAATTTAAGCCAGCTTTTTCACTTTTCCAGACAAGGAAATGGTCACCTACTTCAGTATTCTTTCCTGGAGAATTTCCTGGATAGAGGAGCCTGGCAGGCTATAGTTCACGGGATTGCAAAGAGTCGGACACAACTGAGCAACTAACACTTACTTACACTTTCACTCTCCTCTTTCACCCTCATCAAGAGACTCTTTAGTTCTTCTTCACTTTCTGCCATTAGAGTGGTATCTGCATATCTGAGGTTGTTGATATTTCTCCTGGCCATTTTGATTCCAGCTTGTTTTTCATCCAGCCTGGCATTTTGCATGATATACTCTGCAAAGAAGTTAAAGAGCAGAGTAATGATATACAGGCTTGATTCACTCCTTTCCCAATTTTAAACCAATCTGTTGTTCTATGTCCACTTCTAGCTGTTGCTTTTTGTCCTGCACACAGGTTTCTTAGGAGGTAGGTAAGATGATCTGGTATTTTCATTTCTTTAAGAATTTTCCATAGTTTGTCGTGACCCACACAGTCAAAGGATTCATTCAGCGTAACCAATGAAGCAGAAGTAGGTATTTTTCTGGAATTCCTTTGCTTTTTGTATGATCCAACAGATGTTGGCAATTTGATCTCTGGTTCCTCTGCCTTTTCTGAATCCAGCTTGTACATCTGGAAGTTCTTAGTTCACATACTGTCAAAGCCTAGCTTGAAGAATTTTGAGCATCACTTTGCTAGCATGTGAAATGATTGCAATTATATGGTAGCTTGAACATTCTTTGGCATTTCCTTTCTTTGGGATTGGAATGAAATATAGTAAACTAAAAGGTAGTTAGGAGTCTGATTATCTATTACTTTCATTTTTAATATAGCAGGTAACTTTAAGTTTACATTTTCTTTGATTTACTTTTCAATAATGTATCAAAAAATCAGCTTGTGAAATTCTTAGAAACTTAACAACTAATCTTTGTAAGCCAGTTCTACTTACTCCTAGCACATCACTGGTCCTTTGTCTCTTTGTTTCCATGATTGCCATGTTCCCTCAAGAGCCCATACATCAGTCATGATTAGCACCTTGTCCCTGAGTGAGGAAGAAAACCAAACTAAACCATGCAGGGTGCAAGAAAAATATTTCTGCTTTTCTGATATAATTTGCTATCAATGTGAACTTTTAATGGCAGAGAAATCAGAGGTATAGATATTTTAAATTATGCTATTGTCTTCATAAGTTGAAATAAAACAGCCAGAGTACATTATCTACCTGTTGTATATTATCAATCTGTAAGTGCTGTTGATGTGTCTTTGTGCATGTGTGTATGTGTTGTCTTAGTTTGCTTTGTCTATTCTGATCCTGGCTAGGTCATGAAAGTCCAAGCTAAGGTTCACGATTATGCTGGAGATGTTAGCAATATATGTGATTTTCAACTTACTGTGGATTTTTTTTCAGAGCAGTATGCAGCATGCAGGGGTTAAACATCTAAGTGGGAAGTTTGGCAGGATGGTAGACAAAGTAGATGATCCTGCATACTCCACAAAGAAGGTCTGTGCATTCATGAGAGTAAATGCATGTCACTTCCCGGAATTCAGTTGCTATCAGTGTGAAAGTGAAAGTGAAGTCGCTCAGTTATGTCCAACTCTTTGCGACCCCATGGACTCTAGCCTATCAGGCTCCTCCGTCCATGGGATTTTCCAGGCAAGAGTGCTGGAGTGGATTGCCATTTCCTTCTCCAGGGGATCTTCCTGACCCAGGAATTGAACCTGGGTCTCCTGCATTGCAGGCAGACGCTTTACTGTCTGAGCCATAGCTTCTGAATATCGTTGGTCTAGTGAGGTCTGCTCAGAACTCGCCCGTGAGTAAATAAACATCTTCTCTGGTTTGGTTTGAATGTGACCATTTTCCTTATATAATCGTGCCTTATAGAATTGGGTCTTGATAGTTTATAGTGAATGATGTTGGTTTTGTGATCTCTGGAGAAGAAAATTTAGCTTTGGGACCAGGGACCAGGCTTGATCACTCAAGAGCTTTGGCATAGCAGAATTTTATTAAAGTGAAAAAGGGACAGAGAAAGCTTCTCACATAGACATCAGAAGGGGGACAGAGAGTGTCCCCCTTGCTAGTCATATCAAGACCTTATCTACTTTTACCAGACCCACTCCCACAACATACATCTTAAATTAACAAGACTAGAACTGACAATAGAAAGTTCTTACCAGACCCACTCCCACATAAAATAACAAGATTGGTATACATTGTTGTTATATAATCCTTAGCAGAGAGTTTAAGATGAACTGGTTTGTTATGTAATCATCATCTCTGGGCTTAAAGAAAATGATGTCTTATGTGACTAAGACTAAAGGATGTAGAAAAAAAAGGTTTGTCCGTTTCTCCTCCTCAAGAGCCCTGGCTCCTTCCTCCTTGAGGGCCCCAAATTCCTTATCAACCTTACCTAAGAATTAACTCTCCCAATTTAGGTAGAAGCTCTTGAAGTGATTTAGCCTATATAGCAACATGTGTGTATGCATGCTAAATTGCTTCAGTCATGTCCAACTCTATGGACTGTAGCTTGCCAGGCTCCTCTGTCCATGGGATTTCCCAGGGAAGAATGCTGGAGTGGGTTGCCATGCCGTCTTTCAGGGATCTTCCCAACCCTAGGATTAAATCTATGCCACTTACATCTCCTGCATTGGCAGGCAGGTTCTTTACCACTAGTGCCACATCGGAAGCCCATATAGCAGCATGCATCAACCTTGAAAATATGGCTGGTTAAAGTTCCTTGTTCAGCAAGGAGATCAAACCATTCAATCTTAAGGGAACTCAACCCTGAATACTCATTGGAAGGACTGAGACTGAAGCTGAAGCTCCAGTATTTTGATCATCTGATGCAAACAGCCAACTCATTAGTAAAGTCCCTGATGCCGGGAAAGATTGAGGACAGGAGAAGAGGGCATCAGAGGACGAAATGGCTGGATGGCATCACCAACGCAATGGATATGAGCTTGTGAAAATTTGGGGAGATGGTGAGAGACTGGGAGGCCTGGAGTGCTGCAGTCCATGGGGTCACAAAGAGTCTGACATGATTGGGCGACTGAACAGCAACAACAGTGGTAATTTAATCATCAAGGTTTCTATTCATGTGGAGAAGTGTCAGTAATCTCACCAAAGTACATTGATTTAACCTTACTTTTTTCTTTCAAATGGATCTATGTAGTCTATAATACACTGTAAGAGAAGTGTGACAGAGTTATATATATATATATCTATATCTATATCTGTCTATATATAGCATATATATATTTTATTATGCATTTCATTCATAGATTTCACTGCCCATAGAGAAAATACCAACGTCAAATAGTCATGAAAATGAATCCTTCAAGCACACAGTACAGAATTTCATCTTTTCATCCCTCTGTATTTCTAGTTTAGCAGGAACATGAAAACGGATACGGCCAGCAAGAGAAGCCTGGATTTGGAAAACTTTTGTGTTTTTGTCCTTTACAAGATGGCCAGAAAGTTGCTTATGATGATGTGTCTGAGAGACTTGCATGTTTTCAATCCTTTGATAAGAAATTATAAAATTATAAAGAAAATGGATCTCACTTTTCCCTAGTAATAAAATTGGGTCAAAGGGATCTTTCAGAGAAATTAATTTTCTCATCACTTGAAAATAACTATAATATGATTCAAAGGTGGATTTGTGTTTTCCATCATCATTATAAAAGTGAAGAGTAGAAAGACTATATTAGAAGACATTTTAAGTGATTATTTTATATACTGAATTTCTTAAGGATATTCAAATAAGGAAAATGGAATCTTATAGCTATTGTACAAGTTAAAAATAAAAACATAAATTTAATCCAAATTTCTATGGGAAAAAAATTGATAAGATGAAATCTTCCCCCTTTAAAGTCAAAATTTCCCCCAATATCTTTCTTCTAAATGTCTAAATCAGTCATACATAACAGTTTTTCTTCTCCTCTATGAATATCTGATTCACACAAGCAATGCATTTCTCAAGTTCTAAATAAAGCCAGAAATTTGCGGGTGTGGATGAGGGTGTGATCAGGTGGCTCCTCCCCCACCAAGCACGTATTTTCTCCAAGAATAATGCTCCCTTCTCAGTAGAGAGTTAATAGACTAATCCTGTCATAAAACATATTTTTTACATATTTCTTTACTGTTTCACTAGTTTATTTACTTAACAATCATGCTTTGGATGTCTAATAGGTTACTAGCACAGGACACAGCCCTGGAGATAAAAAGATTAGTCAGATATGGTCTTGTTCTCAACTATTAACAGTTCCAGCATGCATAGAGGAGATATGAAAATGGACAAGCACAACAGAGGCAGAGAAGAGACCTGATAAGACAATGTGGTGGAAAATCTCTGAGCAATGTTACCATACCTGAGATGAAACAGACAAACTTACCCCTGGGCTAAGCCTTAAAGAATGAGTAGAGTTAGGAAAACAGGAAAGTAAGGATAAATTGAAAGGTGACCATAGCAATATGGAAATGATTAAAGCATTTGCCTTGATTACGTTTGTGATCCAGAAACCTGGAAAAATTATTAAAATATTGGTATGTGGGACATATGTGTGTGTGTGTGTGTAGCATTCTTTCTGGTTTCCGCTAAGTATCAACAATTATGACTTTGTTCTCAGAAGATCAAGTCCCTTTCTGGGACCCAGGCACTGCCTTGGTTGACAGGCATTCAAACATTCATGAGAAATGGCCTTCATTTCAGTGAAGTTATACTTCCATGGAAGATTCATCAAATTGCTCTTTACTTAAGGAATGCTAAACAGATAAATTTTACTCAGTGAAAACTATAAAATAATCCTTAGCAGAACTCTATCATTCTTGCTCTTAAATTTTATGATTTTGATGCTATGAAAATTCAATTTATAGTATCACAGTAGTTACTCCATACCTGTATTTTTTAAGATTAAGTACGTCCACTATTGAATTTGCATTAAATTCTTTTTGATACATTTTTAGCAGACTTTGTATTACACTGTCTTATTTGGATACATCTGAAGATAAGCTCAAAACCAAGCCAACCAAACAACCAAAAGAAAAACTCTGGTTATCTCCAACTATAAAATGTTCCAGTGGTTCTTTGAATTATCTAAAATACAAGATCATATGTTGTGATATATTTTATAATATATCTATTAGCTATTGTTTTGGATTATGAATACCTCCTATAATAACACAGATAATGAGCAAAAAAGTCTTCTTTTACACTTTTATTTAATCTAATATAACTAAAACAGTAGCAACAAAATAAAGGTCATTTATCCAAATATATTATGACATTGTACATATTATACACACAAAGCAATTTAGGAATATGGCTCATAATATATTTTTCCCTTCATAATTAAGTTTTATCTTGCTGGTGTATTGTAGTTGATTAAAAAATATGAGTATATTATAAAGTCTTGCATCCTAATTCCCTTAAAACAAATTATTTTTCTTTGTAATGTTGAAATGAGTAGCATGCATAATTTTTCTTAATTAGATTTTAAATCCCATAAAACCAGGAACTACGTTTGACATCTTTTGTAAAATTTAAACTTAACCATCACAGAAAACAAAATTAATTCTATCTGCATGAAAAATTGACAAAGCTTTCTTTTCTACTTACTTGTAAAAGTCAGTTGTTTGTTTAGTAATATGGTTATGCAGCAAATTTTATAAGCATGTTTAGAAACAAAGGGATGCCAAGATTTCACATAAAATTGCTTCACAGAAGATATACTATTTAAACTAAGTGTTTTGACAGGCTGAAAGGGAGCAGACATGATAATCCATGCCCCTTTACTTTAACTAACATTTTAAAATTGTATTTTAGTGAGGAGGTAATGGTATCACCAATGAACTTTTAAATTTTACCATTATTTATTTAATGGTTATATTTCAGAGACAGATAATCCATTAGGAAAGAGATGCCAAGAGCTCCAAAACAAAAGTTATCTTGATTTATAGCACATTTATGGAATTTAGTAGCAGCATCAACGGTTATTACATCAGTAAAATGCTAGCTTAAGGTATTTCTTGATGTATTATCACATTTATGAGGTAAACTTTTCAGTTTTACTTCTAAATCATTGACTCCACTTCATGCACATTGAATAAAATTGGTTTACATAAGAATAATTTAACAATATTATTTTATTCCATTCGTATGGCAGCTATTACTGTAAAATAAATTCTCGATGCCTACCAGCATGCATTTAAGATCTTATTATGGAGGTAAATGTGTGGCAATCCTGCCAGACAGACAAAATACTTTTTTGAGCATCTTTCCCCTTCTCATTCTTAAGTAAATGGGTTAATAAGAAAATGAGTGCAATCAACACTTTTTCAGCATGTTTCTAAGTTGGTTCTTTCACAGGCTACCTTCTGGTAATTTGTGTTTAAATTGTACCTTTATTTTTTCTTGTAATCATTATAAGAATTTATTATGGGAGGCTAGATTCAGGTTATACAGCAGTGTTAACAATCATAGCCAATACCTTGTAAATTTGCATCATAGCAAGACTAGTAGGTAACAAGTTAGTTGCTTACATATTAGAGAAAAATGATATGCATCTTCAAAAATTTAGAATCTGCATGTGAAAATACATTTTTGATTTTTCTTTTATATCTCTTCATATTTCTTATGGAGAGCGTCCCCGGTGGCACTAGTGGCAGACAGGCCTGCCAGTGCAGGAGACATAAGAGAGGCAAGTTTGATCCTGGGTCGGGAAGATCCCCTGCAGGAGGGCGTGGCAACCCACTCCAGTATTCTTGCCTGGAGAATCCCATGGACAGGGGAGTCCGGTGGGCTACAGTCCATGGGGTCACAAACAGTCAGACAGGACTGAAGCACACTCATGTTTCTTATATAACACTCATTTGACATAATAGGTTTTATTTTTAAAAAGAAAAACACTTTAAAGCCACAGAATACTTTGAAGCAATAATATGTTGTGATTATATTTTGCCAAATTTCAAGATGAAAAGTAATCGTATAAGAAATAGATTAGTTTTCACACTGACTCAGTGTTTTGCTTTCATTGTGGTGCAGGGCTAATGCAATTTTCAAAAATTTTAGATGTTTATTTTGTGTGATTTCCCTAGACCAAACTGTATCCTCTTTAAATTTCGGTACTTTATAATGAGAAACAATTTTGCAGCAGATTTAACTGGTTGGATTGTACAGTTCTTCCTTAGAGGATATTTCCTCCCTCCTTTTCTTTCATCAAACCGCAATTACCTGCAGTCCACACGCCATATTACTTGATCTTTCTTTTGATGAGAACTTCTAGTCACACAGAAAAAGTAATAATTTTCCTTCTAAATGTTCTATTATAGAATTTTTCTTTCACAAAGCATCTATCTATGTTCCCTATTATGCCGATTAGAATCAGTTTCATGTAGTGCCAACAGGAGGATCATTTCTCTCCTTCAAAGAACTATTGTAAACACATAATCTCTTTATATCATTCCTGCTGTTTAAGCCCTCTTTTATAATATCTCTGATTCTAGGGTCACATTGTCATGCCCCGGATCTTTATTAGGTGCATCGGGTCTTTCATCTTGCTCCAATATTAGCTTTAGAAATGGATGAGATTTGATTTTGACTCAGGGAGTCCATACTATCGAAAGCAGTGACTGACTTTTCAGTATCCAAACTCTGCCACCACCATCTGTGAGGAGCTGGCACATCCAAAGTAGACAGCAAGTCAGATTACAAGGTCTTCTCTGAATACAGAGACTCAAAATAAAACCTGAGTTCCCGTTACAGCCTTCATCACCTTAGAAATGTTCCAGAATGCACTCCCTTCTAGTTCTTTCTCCCTATTCCCTTTACATTATAAAAATATACTTTACTGCCCTTCCTATCTTGGGCAGAACAATATGGACAGCCCTCTCATGGCACCAGGCTTGCCAGCTTACTAGCAGGAAGACTCCTCAGGGAATACCATTTCCCACCACTCCTGCCAACCACACTCATTCTTTAGAGGCTCATGCTCTGTGACAGAGGTCTGTCTTCTAACTAGGTAAAATCAGGCTTGTGTTACGATGTTTAACACTGTCTTAAAAAGACAGGCCTGCTCGGATAGAAGCAGATTCTCTTCCTCTAGTCAGGAGTTCTGAAGGAGTAAGGGGAAGATACACCAAAATACCAGAGCTCAAAATCAGGTTTCATTTTGTATTACCTAAGTGATTTGGGGGCAATTTCACCACTTCAGTTCTCTGAACTTCGGTTTCCTGGTCTATGGTAGCCTTGTCACTAAACAGTGTCTGATTCTTGTGACCTCATGGACTGTGGCCCGCCAAGCTCCTCTGCCTGGGATTTCCCAGGCAAGAATACTGGAGTGGGCTGCTGTGTACTTTTCTAGGGGATCTTCCCAAATCAAGGATCAACCTGTGCCTCCTGCACTGCAGGTAGATTCTTTACCACTGAGTCACCAGGGAGTTCCTTCCTCATCTATAAAATGAGGCTAATATGTTACTTATGTTGTGGAGTGGTTATAAGAAGTAAATATAAGATAAGGCAGTGACTGGTAAATAAAATAAGAAATCAACTGTTATTAGCTATTAATAACTTTTTGACATCAATGATTCTGAGTTACACATCTTTCTTTCTATGGTGACCATGTTGATGATATAAAAAATGATAGTTGACATGTACCTTGACTTATTTTTAACATAATACTTTATTTTTATTTATATCATCATGCTTTTTTCAGGATATGGAAGTAAAGCACAATCAATATCTAGTATTGTATAATATTTCGTATACCGCACTCAAACACACCTACTAATGAGTACATGTGTGCTCAGTCATTTCAGTTGTCTCCAACTCTTTGAGGCCCCATGGACTGTAGTCCATCAGACTCTTCTGTGCATGGGATTTCCCAGGGGAGAACACTGGAGTGGGTTGCCATGCCCTCCTCCAGGGGATCTTCCTAACCCACAGATTGAACCAGCATCTTTTATGTCCCCTGCATTGGCAGGCCAGAGAAGGCGATGGCACCCTACTCCAGTACTCTTGCCTGGAAAATCCCATGAACGGAGGAGCCTGGTAGGCTGCAGTCCATGGGGTCGCTACGAGTCGGACACGACTGAGCGACTTCCCTTTCACTTTTCACTTTCATGCATTGGAGAAGGAAATGGCAACCCACTCCAGTGTTCTTGCCTGGAGAATCCCAGGGACAGGGGAGTCTGGTGGGCTGCCGTCCATGGGGTCGCACAGAATCGGACACGACTGAAGCGACTTAGCAGCAGCAGCAGCAGCAGGATCATTGGCAGGCAGGTTCTTTACCACTAGAGCCACCTGGAAAGCCCGGCAAGCACATTACATTCAGTTCAGTTCAGTCGCTCAGTCATGTCTGACTCTTTGTGACCCCATGGATGGCAGCACAGCAGGCTTCCCTGTCCATCACCAACTCCCAGAGCTTGCTCAAACTCATGTCCATCGAGTAAGTGGTGCTGTTCAACCATTTCATCCTCTGTTGTCCCCTTTCCCTTCTGCCTTCAATCTTTCCCAAAATCAGGGTCTTTTCCAATGAGTCAGTTATTCGCATCAGCTGTGAATGGAGTTTCACCTTTAGCATTAGTGCTTCCAATGAATAGTCAGAACTGATTTCCTTTAGGATTGACTGGTTGGATCTCTTTGCAGTGCAAGGGACTCTCAAGAGTCTTCTCCAACACCACAGTTCAAAAGCATCAGTTCTTCAGTGCTCAGCTTTCTTTATAGCATATTACATACTAAGTTACATTATATACTTAGTACGTTACATACTAAGTTATTAATTCATTGGCTCTTAAATACTTTATATTTTGCAGATATATCTTCTAGATTTTCATTTTTATTGAAATATGTTTTCACAATATTTGGAGATACCTGTTGAGATTCTTGTATGGGCTAGAATACACTGGGTTTTTTTTTCCCCCAATGAATGAATGGAATATGAGCTCTTGCTATCTGAATATTCACTAACACGATTTTAGAAATGGATTTCCCTGGTGGCTCAGACAGCAAAGAATTCACCTGCAATGCAGGAGACCTGAGTTTGATCCCTGGGTCAGAAAGATCCCTTGGAGGAGGGCATGGCAACCCACTACAGTACTCTTGCCTATAGAATCCCATGGACAGAGGAGAATGGTGTGTGTGGGTGTGTGTGAAGTGAGGATGGGGGGAGGGGACAGAACTGGGGGGTTGAGGCACAGCTATGGTACACAGGGTGGCAAAGAGTCAGCTGTGATTGTGCAACTAACACTTTTAACTTCTACTTCATATTGTAGGGATTGTATTTTCTACCTCATTTAGACATCTTCAGGCCATCATACTCTCTGTTGATCTTTCTTTCACCTTCAAGTTCTCAAGGAATAGAGTACTGATTCCCATTTGTTTACTTTTTTTTACACTCAATTCCAAAAACTATGACAACTTTTTCATCTTCTCCTTTACTGTCTTTATTTCTTAAAATTGACTAATGCCCACTAAGTCTTTCGTTAATCTTTATTTGTAGATATCTACATTTAATATTACTGACCTCCCCTGGCTTTGATTCTCTCTTTTCCTCATCTCTCTGATGTGAGAAATTGGCTTTTTGTTTGTTTGTTTAGTTGGTAGCTAGCTCTTCATTCTATTTTTTTTTTCCTCTAAAACGGCATGTCTAAGTATAATATGCTTTTCCTCAGCCAGTTTTCTTCCTGTGGACCTCAACTTGTGAGTTTAACAATTGCTTTCCAGCTAGATCCTAAGCCCCTACAAGCTTAGGGATACCTCAGGTTCTCATTTCAGGTTTTTATGTACTTCCATGATAATTCCAGAATGTCTCATAGGCATCATAAATTAAAAATAAAACCAAAGGTATTTTTTTTTCCCACAAGCCAACTCCTATATTTGATTATTCTATTTGTATTCCTGGTATTATTATTCTCCCAGTCATCCAGATTTGAAAACTTAGTCATCACAAACACCTACTTCCCTTCATTTAACAAATAATCAATCTTTGTATCCACATAAATATATACTAGCATCTCTGGAATCTATCCCTTCATTTTTATCTCAATTTCCAGCACCGTAACTGAAACCCTGTCCTAGCTTACTGCAGTAATATCCCAACTGATTTTACTGTATCTGAAGATTGGTCAGACTTTCACAGTGAAAGATAAAAGCAGGAATTATGTTCAAGGATACCTTTCTTTGGAGGGGCTGATGCTGAGGCTCCAATACTTTGGTCACCTGATATGAAGAACTGACTCATTGGAAAAGACCCTGATGGTGAGAAAGATTGAAGGCAGGAGGAAAAGGGACAACAGAGGATGAGATGGTTGGATGGCATCACTGACTCAATGGACAGGAGTTTGACCAAACTCCGGGAGATGGTGAAGGACAGGGAAGCCTGGCATTCTGCAGTCCATGGGGTTGCAAAGAGTTGGACATGACTGAGTGAGTGAACAACAACAAAAATACCTTTCTTTGAAAATCTAGGGCTCATTTTGGGAACTTTAAACAATAGTAATTAAAAAGGTTTATACAGGTGGAAGAACAATGAAATCTGAAATGTACCTGGGAGTAAAATCTTAAATCCTAGACTACTGAGAAATTTTAGTGAATGTGCTATTATCTATAATGTTGAGTTTTTTTTTTCCAGTATTTATAGTACCTAGCAAAATGCTTTATATGTTTCAGATGCTCAAGAAATCCTTGTTTCAGGAAACATGGGAAATATTACAAACATATTAAACTTGTGCAATGATTTATATCTTTTGGAATATCTAAAGTGCATAAAATATCTTTATTGTGCTTCTATAGTTCAGTGTTTAAGTATGTAAACAATAGTATAAATACTAATTCTTTTCTTAATCATCATGGTGTCACATACATATAATACACATATGTACTTATTTGATGAATGTATTTCAGGCACATATATGTCTATGTGTTGTGTTCAAAGATAAGTTAATGATTAATTGGAAGAGATTTTCTGGTGCCAGAGTTTTGCTTTGCTTTTCAATTCTTAATTTCAATCTGCTCTGTTTAGAGAATATCCATCCTAGTTTAATAATTGAAGAATCTACTGAGCTAAAAATAGAAACTTCTGGAAAAGAACTCAGCTCTTGGTACTTAGCCATATGATTCATTTTATATGGCTGATACATTTAAAATGCAATGATTCAAATACATGTGGCTTTTAAATTTTTTTCAGAAAATATTAGGTCATAATCATAGATTAATATTCTTCTCATGCCTTGCCCTCCCCGATCCATACACAAATGTCTTTTGTGGTTAGTGATGTTAATCCATTCCTGTGGTTTTGCAGTCTAGGAGAATATAGTATAGTTTCCTGGTTTAAAACAAAAAGGCTTATGGTGTTCTTTGGCTTTCCATTCCCTTGGCTCTCTGCAGAGTCCAGCATCCATGGGAGGGATTTGCTTTGTTTTTCTAATTATCGACAGCTGCATGAAACAGTGTCCAAAATGGGGAAAAGCAACACAGAGAGCTAAGCCATGTTAATAACAGGTGTTCTCAAGGATCAAGTTCTCAGACAACCCTAGGAGTAAGATGAGATACACTTTACAGCTAAATTGTCTCTGATGGCAGATGAGAAAACATCAGGAATTTGCATACAATAGCTGATTTGGTTCACTTTCCAATCTATTAGGTGGATTTAGCAATTTGTCAGAAGGAGAGTTTGGGTAAAGAAAATGAAAGGTGTGCTAACATGGAATGACGACATGGAATAATTTCCTTTGGACTTGATTGGCTACTCTTCTTTCCCTTATCACATCTCCACCACAAGCACACATGTGGACACGTAGACACACACTTGCACACAGACTCATGTATGCAATCCTGTGCATGCAATGCACATGTACTCGCTGATAACCTTGTCTAAATTCTTGCAATAATATACGGATTCATTTGTTGTAATTTAAGTTATACATTAAATAGAATTCAGAGAAGCATGAGAACACTTTGTAAAATAGCTTCTTGGGCTGATTCCGAGTTGCAAGTCTCTTTATATTATTTAGAAAATTATCCTGACATTCTAAAAGCTGATAAAAATATTAGTATGATAGAAATAAGAAAGGAGAGGCAGAAACTGTTCAATATCCTCTAATCAAAGTATTCTTAAACAAAACAGGCATATATCAAATTTATAGCAAAGTAATGATTCTAAGGATGCAATCCCTCTTATATAAGGTGCTGATGTCATAGTTTGGCAACATGTATGTACCTTCTACCAGAAGGCTCAGTGGTAAAGAATCCACTTGCCAATGCTTGGACATGTGGGTTCAATCTCTGGGTTAGGGAGATCCCTGGAGAAGCAAATAGCAACCCTTTCCAGTATTCTTGCCTGAGAAATCCCATGGACAGAGGAGCCTGGCAGGTTACAGTCCCTGGGGTCACAAAGAATTGGACATGACTTAGTGACTAAACAACAACAGCAACCTTCTACCAGAGCTTTTAAAAGGTGGGTAAGCTTCAGTCACCGGCAGGATTCATCAACATGTGAAATCTGCTACCTTACAGTGACCCAGAGTGCATCAAGGCCAATCAATTAGAGGAAAAACCAGTGACAATAAGAAGAATGAGCACTACAAGAACAGACAGCCAAGAAAACAGACACATTTGGCTCACATTTCTCTCCACTCCAGTGCACTGAGCAGAACAAGGAAAATACAGGGCTCAGAGCCAATGCTCACCTCTCTCAACTCCAGCTTCCTGCAAACCCTGGGGCTTCAGCTCAGATCCAGGCTTCTTTAGGAAAAGTTGATTTTTCACCCTGAATTTTAGATTAAACTTTAAAAAGGTATATGTTTTAATAATGTTTTAGAACCTGCTCAAATACCTCTAAAGGAAGAGAAACAATGATTGACAAAATATGCCTGAAGACAGTGATTATAGCAAAGTAAAATCAAATCACCCCAATTGATGTCCAAATCATTCCACTCACGTAGATGAGCTTGAGTGGTACTCTTCTCAGGGAATCTGGTAGAGTCTTGAAGTGACCTTGTTTTTTTTTTTTCTTTTTTACCTCTTTAACAGAAATGTAAAAGAAAGAAAATGCCTGCTTTTCTGGGCAGAATGCAAAACCTGTATTTGAGACTGCTAATTATTACTCAATGACTAGATCCAAGTTCCACTTGTCATGCCATTTTTAATATGAATAACTGTTCTGGACACTCAAGTTCTCTATGAGTTTGTATTGCATGTGAATCCAGTTTCTGCATGAATCTTGTCTTTTTCTGCTTTTTTAATTTTCAGTAACAAGAAAACAAAATATGGCTTGCTGTTCCCCAAATTAACTCCTTTCTTCTTCTTGTGGTTCTTCTCATTCTCTCTTTTTTTTCTTAAAATAATAATAACAATAATAATTATTGTATTATCATCATCATTATCATCATATTCATTACTTTGCCAACTCTTTTCTTTTAGAATTGCTTTGGGAGGAAATGTTATTGCTAGTGTCAGGCACAATGTTCTTGCACAGCTTTTGCTAAGATTATCACCTTTACCTTTTAACTAAGTCTATGCTTTTGCAACTTTTGTTAAATAAGCTTAACTTTCTCAAATATTTTTTCTATATAATCTGAACAATGTCTTGATGTATAGGTGCCATAAATAGGTAATATTTAATATATAAACAAGGTTTACCAATTAGTAGCATTTCCCAGGACGAAACATAGTGTTTCCAATCATTTTCACCAGACAAATTCTGTTTCCCTAAAGTAAGCTATTTATTAACATAAGAGTTTGGGAAAGTGTGTTTCTGAAAAATGTTTAGCTCTATTGACCTAAAGTCCCTACAAAGAGAACTTAAGTTTCTCTATAACCTAAATGGGAGGCGTGGTGACCCCATCAACCTTTTCTTTATTATGTGGCATCTTTCCTCAAAGTACAGATTTAAAGAAATTCTTCAAATTTATAGATTTTACTCGAGAATCTAGGTCTCCTGGGCTCACTCAATTCAAATTTATTTTTACTCCACCAAGATCTTGAGTATAATATGTGTGTCCAACTCTTTGTGACCCTTTAAAGAGTAGCCCACCAGAATCCTCTGCCCATGGGATTTTTCAGGCCAGAATATGGAGTGGGTCACCATTTCCTACTCCAGGGGATCTTTCTGACCCAGGAATTGAACCTGTGTCTCCTGCATTGCAGGCAGTTTCTTTACTACTGAGCCATCAGAGAAGCTGAGTATGATATATCCAAATGTAAATGTAGTCATGCAAATAAATCAAGCAATAAATAATCTTGAGTGTATTTACATGTATTTTAAGACTTCCTTCCATTAGCAGTTTACAGGTAAAATGTAGTAACAGGGCTCCTGCTATTTGTAGGTTGTTAAGTCCAATAGCTCACATTTGACCTCATATAAAAATTTATATTCACAGAGTTATTTTGAGTGTTCTTATTTGCCTGGCTTTTCCTCTCTCTAGACGTTTTCTAATTCCTATGTTCCTGCTGTACTTTGGCTATTTCTAGTTGCTATTCAAGACTTTTCAATCATTGGGATCGTTGGGATTTTCATTTTTCTTCTTTCAGCCATTTCCTTATATTGCAGCTCTTCCTCTCAGCTCACAGATTTTCCCGGCTGTGTCAGCTTTCCTTATCTTCTGAGCTCTGGTTTTTGGGTGGCTCTGTTTTTCTAGACTTTGGGTCATTGCTTAGCTAACCAGGTCCACTACTCCTTCTGATTTAGGACCTTCTTGATTAGTGAACTGAACAATCACCATATTTTCTTTATCTCAGCTTTAATGAACTTTATTTGAACTATGGTTTCTACTTATTCCTTTGACTACAACTTTTGCCCTAGAAAAAAAGACAGCCATGACTCGAGGGTTCTGCTTAATCAAAATGATAACATATTTTAAAAAATGGTTGAAGTTAATGAATCTGGCACCCAAGAAGCAACATAATTATACTTTCAAACTACTTTTGTAGAATATTAAAAAAAATAAATAAATACCATGGCAATGCTTTTTTAATTCAGTCAACCAAATAAAGTCTCCTTTCTTTTTCTTCTTTTTCAAAAGGCTTGAGCTCAGTAAAATGCACACAAGACTGCCAAACATTTTTTTTTTTTAATTTTTAAACCCATGGGTATTTGAAGGGAAATTCAACCCACATGTTTCTGATTCATTTACACTTAATTCATTAAAATATTGTTTTGTAAGAGCTATTGAGGTCCAAGGGCCTTATGTGTCTTTTTAGATGACTTTTTATGCCATTTTTTCCCTCAAAAACAGGAAGTGCTATCTTGCTAAGAACTCAAACTTCAGAAAGGGTGTATTTCATATGAATCACATGGAGTACACCATGATGATACATCTCTAGGGTCATCTTTACTATGAGAGAGTACAAAAATAGTTATCTACTTTAGGTCTCTCAGGATGGGGAGACTTCCAGTTACTCTGTAAAAGGGAATGCAAATTGAATCCATTTAATTCAATGTGCATATGAATGTAATGTTGTTAATGAAAACAGGCTAAGTGTTATAGTGGAGACATCTGCCATATGATGGCCTCAGGATATCACTGAAGTCTGTTTACTGAAATCTAAGTTTCCTTCTTTCCTCGTCTCACCCCAAGAAAGGAACATTGTATGAAAAGCAGGCGAGAGAGAGGGATAAAGAGAACACAATAGGCTAAGCAAACAGAGAGTGTATGTGTACTGACAGTGAGAAACACTCTAATAGGCAGCATCACTTAGTCACGCTTTCTAAATTGAAAGGAAAATTTCTCTAACTGGAGATGGTTAGATAGCAGGTCTGCAGTATTTGCTTGGTGACACATGTTGGAATACCTGTGTGGCGAGTCAAAGTTTCCTTGGATCTGCTTCCTTTACTAGCACAACACTGAAATTGCTTCTCTAGAACTTTCAAGTTCAAGAGCAGCTCTGCTGCCTCTAAGTGAAACCCATCATCATAGCCACTCCAAGACTGGTTCAAATTACAGTGTAGGCAAATCTCACGTTCTGTGTGCTGTGCTTAGTTGCTCAGTCTTGTCCGACTCTTTGCAGCCCCATGGACTGTAGCCCGCCAGGATCTTCTGTCCATGGGGATTCTCCAGGAAAGAATACTGGAGTGGGTTGCCACCTCCTCCTCCAGGGAATCTTCCCAACCCAGGGATCGAACCCAGGTCTCCTGCATTGCAGCAAATCTCATGTAGGAATACAAATACCGCTGAGAAAAACCCATAATGCTAAACTGGATCAACTCTTCTGCAGCCAAGATAAAAACTACTTGAAACACTAAATTTACTCATAACCAAATAGTGTGACTTGTCCAGGTCTGGACTTAATTCCAGGTAAGATAAGTGAGTGCTCACACTCACATTCTAGTGCTCACATTCTAAGTTAGTCCTTTTAGTTTCAATTTTGAATAGTCTAAAATAGTTATTAGTCATGAAATAAAATAACTAATACATTGTGATTAACATTTTATACACACAACTTTTTTTTCAAGACACACAAAAATTACAATCCTAACCTCAGACTATTACTAGAGACATAGAAAATGAATTAAAAAGTTCCCTTCTGAGCTCCCATGAAGGGGGGTGCCTAATGCCATATTTAACATATGAATTGAAGAAAAATTCATACTCTACATTCCAAATGAAAGCTAATGTCCTTTGTAAAACTTGAGAGAGTAACAGGCAGGAAGGCCAAAAGGAGGAAATAGGCTGCAAGTGTCAGACATTTGTCTCTCTCTTAAGTGGCAAGAAAAAACAAACTAGCAATATTTTTTTTTCCTTCTCTATACAAATTTAAAAAGAGGTTTCTCTTAAAATACTGTGTTGCCATAATGACACCTGGTTTCACCTGAAGTTAACTATTCTGAAACCTTGAGTTAATCAATGCATTTTTCTTATGGAAATGTTTGTCTTAAGGTATGTTAATGTACTATGCATTTACCCCAGACTCTGTCTTCAAGTCAGTTCTGCCTAATGGCTCAGAACCTACTTGACAAACCAGTATGTTATGCTCACATATTGTTCCCCTAATCTATGTAAATGAAACTATTTGTATGGTAATATGCCCTTGAATGATTCAAGTCAATCGTTTTATGCCCAGGATGAATCACCTGGTGCCAAGATTATCCCAAAATGCATCTTATGGGTGAGGGGCCTGGTGCCATTCTGAGGTTTAAGACATTCCTTTCTTTCATTAACAGACTGCTAGTGATTATATAACATCCAACTGAAGACTAGCAGGGAAGTACTCTTTCTGCCCCCTTCTGATGCCTATGTCAGAAGCTTTCCCTACCTCCTTTATACTTTAATAAAACTTTATTACACGAAAGCTCTGAGTGATCAAGCCTCGTCTCTGGTCCGGGATTGAATTATTCTTCTCCAGAGGCTAAGAATCCTGGCGTCTTTTTGTTCAGCAACAACCTTTCAAACTCATTAAGCAACACTGGACTCAGAAAACTCTTAATTTGAGCCGCTAATATAATTGATCTATCTTACTTATCTAGAAAAATCTTTAAAATGTTTTTAAAATATTTTTTTCTCAAACTTTTCTCTGTGAGTTGGCATGGCAAGTGATATATATGATTAACTTGAATGTATTAAATTTTCACTTTAACCTCTAGTATTTTATCTCTCTTATTTTATCCCTAAGTCAGGATAGTAAAATTATACAATGCAATTATTATGCTACTTCTCTTCCTCAAGGAGCTTTTCTTTCTCTGATTCTCTAGATTAGTTCATTTTTTCTTCCCTTTCCCCAAACTCTTTACTTGAATCTTATTAAATGAATGTCTTTAAGATTGCAGCTATTTTGTAAAGAGAATATGCCTTTCATTTTTCATTCCTATTTCTTTTCCACTTGGCTAAATTTGAGGTGTATATTAGCACTCAGCATGTAGTTAAATAAAATTTGGAAAACATAGTGGGAATATGAAAGGCAATGGAAACCCAAAGAGAGAAATTACAGAGAACATACAAAAGATATCAGCTAGGCCAGAAAGGAATGTGGTTAGATTAATCCAGTGTAAGAGGATATAATAATATGGAGACTGAATAGAAGGAGACAAAATACTAGAAGTAGAATGGATCAAGTCTGAAGCAGAAGAGGAAGTTGTAGAAGAGTAAAGAAACACAATAAACTGGTAGAGGGAAAACAAAAGCAAATAATAAAGCTAAAGCTGTGTTTACTTAAATCCAAAATATTTGGCTTACTTTTTGGAAATACTAGAATCTCCAAGTAAAGCAAACAGAAGGATTGCAATAATTAGCACATCCTCAAAGTTCTTCCACACTCTCCTATTCACTATTGAGTCACTAGATGACTACCAGTGCCAAACCATTCATGTGTATATGCTGTGCTCAGTTGTATCTCTGTGACCCCATGGACAGGCAGGCTCCTCTCTCCTTGGGATTCTCCAGGTAAGAATGCTGGAGTGGGTTGCCCTTTCCTTCTCCTTCTTCATGTTGCATTGTTTAACAAGCACTGAAACTAATATTTTGCAAAGCACCCATCTCAGCATTTCTGTAGAAATCTTCTAAACACAATATGGATTAACTTTAAATGCAAATGGTTATCCCTTCTACACAACCCTTCTTATTCTGACACCAGCATAGTTCTCATTACCCCCAAACCATAAATATACTGTGTAAATATCACTCTTCATAGTTCTCTTATTCTTCACAATGTTTCATGATGCGGGCCTTTAACATTGATCCATTATTCTGATTTTTTAATAGAAAGTAAATCTTGTGAGAAAATAAGTACCACATGATTGATAATAGTGTCATATGTTTATTAATCTCTAACTGTGCCAAGTTAATGTTCTTAAACACTTTAAGAAATAGAACTACATTTAAGATTCATTTTTTCAAGAGGATTGCAATTCATTGAAGTTGAGAGGCATGAGAAAAAATATAATTTTAGACAAATGTTAAACTTTATAAAAGAATGCAAGCATATTTCAATAGACGCCAAAAATTTGTGACATGATTCTAACTGGAGACACTAGGGATGGCTTCAAGTTAGAACTGGCATGTAAATTAGAAATAATTTTAGTTTTAATAATGTTGATTTTTTTTAGTTAGAAAAAGGGTTAATGATTCTATGAGTGGAAAAGAAGGTTGAATAAAAGCAGATAAGCAGAGAACAAAGCAACCTGGAATGAGTGGTAAAGTACATCTACTGGGAAATCATATTAGAAAGCCGAATGGGAGCTGTGTTGTTGAAGGCCATGGCTGCCACTCTAAGTCATCTGAATCAGGTCACTAGGCCACAGGACAGTAGCAAATCCTTCTGAAGACAGGGGGAAATGGTATTTTTAGGTCTCTGACTGCAGTAAACTATCGCTGACAGATATGTTTTCTATTTCTACTGTCATAAAATGCACTGATGCTTAAACTAGAATCTATGAGTTTCAGAAGTTCAAGAACCTCCTGTCAATGTATAAAAACATTTGGTGTGAGCATTTTTTGGAGCAAGTTTCACAGGTTTCATCATTCCCTTTACAGAAACCAGGAGATTCGGCTTAAGGATCAATGGGATGGGTTGGGAGGCATCTCTTGAATAATCTTATGTTTCTCCATGGTCAGAGCTTTCTAAGCAAAAGAACATTGGCAATAACTGAAGGATAAGGGACAATTGGAACTGTAAAAATAAATAAATAAAAATAAACAAACAAACAAAAACTGTTGTAGCCACGTGTTTCGGGAAACAAACTCACTCAGAAGGACAATGCAGATAGTGGAGTGCAGTTTATTACACCCGCAGGCCCAAGGCAGAGTCTCCTCTTAGCCAAGGACCCCGACCAGCATTTGTGAAAATCTTTTATACCCTATGTGTACGTGTCTGAACCCACCACTCCAAATTCCTTGAGACTTACATAAACCAAGGAAAATACAATCCCAATAACCCCATCATTCACGTGCTATGTGCTCATGTGTTCAAATAGTCAAACAAATAGCCAATAATCAATAAATCCGAGGTTACACTCCGATAGATACACAAAAATTTATGGCCTGTCTAGAGGAAGGGGTGATTAGTGTATGTTTTCTCTTAGGCGATTAGTAACCTAGATATGATCTTCAAGGTTTCCCTGTCTGGAGAGGGTCTTATCCTTCTGTTGTTGTTTTCATAGGCATTAAACACAGAATTCAGAGTCCATTGGAAAGGTGGCTAAGCATGATCAGCATGAACAGGCCTAAGATGGAGCCCAGGCCCTATGAATTATTTCTTCATTCCTCCCTCTTGATGCTCTTAACTCATATTATAAGCATCATTCATAGGGATATATTGCACCCTGGGTCTCCGACCGCCAATTTGGGAGAATGACATCAACCTTCAGGTTACAAAGTTCATAATACGTTGTAAAATTCAGGGTTCACAAAGCAGAACTATCAAGGAAACTATAACAGTGGTAAATATAGTTTGCCACCAATCGCCCTTCACCCAAGATAGGACCGAAGTCCAGAAAGGAATGTATTCATTTGACATTGCTTTTACCTAGTTTTTCATGTCATCTAAAGCAGTTGATACATTACCAGATAAGTCAGGAATGTATACACAATATTCAACCTTAATTATAGCATAGGTCCCTCCTTAAGCAACTGTGAGTATGTCCAAAGCCATTCTATTATGAATTACCACTTTTCTCATTTGTATTTGCTCTTCATTTAAGGCTTGGATGGCTTTTGTTCTATCTAGGAGGGCCTGTTTTGTGAAATTAGTCAAGGCCTCTACTTTAATCATGTTATCTGTTGTCCCTATAGAGGGTACGGATAAGGCAGCAATATACCCATACCACTGAAACACGGATCTTGTCCACCTAGCATGTAAATAAGGTAGATTTACCGGGGCTTGTTGTAGGTTAGGCTTTTGTTACACTGGCATTTATATCAAATGTAACCCCATGACCCAAGTCTATTGATTTGGTCTTACACCAAGAGAGCAAGGAGAGGTTATGATTGACAAGAGAGAGGAAAGTCTCGTTTTGTCATTCCAGAAAAGAGCAGAGTGGTTTAAAATCTTCTTAGCAGAGTGGTGACACCCACCAAGGAAGTCCCTCCATCACTGACAGAGGCATAGCCCTACATACCCAGCAGCTGGAAGTGTTGTGGAAGTCTGCGTGGGAATGTGCCCATGAGATGCAAACATTGTCCTGGCTTGAAACAGAAGTTAAATTCAAAATCATGTTGATGAGGCCAAGCAGCAGGAGTTGATTGTGCGGCTTCATCCTGAAGGGGCTCATCCAGGATCTTCTTTCCCTTCTTCTTAAGGATGGTCTTAGTCTCTCGAGGGTCAGCAGGGTCCCTCTGTGCAGTCCACTCAGCATTTCTTGGGTCTGCGTGGTATGTTCTCTTCACCTTCGTATGATGGATCCAAGGGACAATACACGCAACTTTAACTGCAGTAGGGGTAGTTAGAATAACATAAGGGCCTTTTCACCAAGGGGCTAACAAATCATGTTTCCAATCTTTGACCCATACTTGATCACCAAGCATAAACTCATGAATCTGTTCCCAAAGGAGGAACGGCATCCTTTCTTGTACAAACTTAGTTACCTGATTTATTACCTTACCCAGTTCCATCTGCTGTGAAATCCTATCCCCCTTACCTGAGGCAAATTTGTTGACACCTGTTTTATTATGGGAGGGGGCCTCCCATACACAATTTTGTACGGAGAAGAGCCATGGGACTGTGGTGTCATCCTGAGTCTAAGCAGAGCCGTCGGAAACAAGTCCACCCAGGAACAGTCAGTCTCTGTGATCCACTTGGAGAGTCTCTTTAATGTCCGGTTGGTTCATTCCACCATCTCAGAACTCTGGGCCTATATGCAGTGTGCAGTTTCCATTTGATGTTTAAAGTTTTGCTTACTTGTTGTACTAAATCAGCTACAAAAGCCGGGTCACTGTCTGAACCAATGCTGGTGAAAGTGAAGTCGCTCAGTCGTGTCCGACTCTTTGCGACCCTATGGACAGAAGCCTACCAGCTCCTCCGTCCATGGGGTTTTCCAGGCAAGAGTACTGGAGTGGGTTGCCATTTCCTTCTCCAGGAGATCTTCCCGACCTAGGGATTGAACCCAGGTCTCCTGCATTGCAGGCAGATGCTTTACTGTTTTAGCCACCAGCTTTCCCATACAAAAGCCGGGTCATTGTCTGAACCAATGCTGGTAGGAAGTCCAAATCTGGGAACTATTTCCCTAAGCAGGCACCGGGCTACTTCTGATGCCCTTTCAGTCCAGGTAGGAAAATCTTCTACCCATCCCGAGAATGTATATACCATGACCAGCAGGTAACGGTAGTGTCAGTGAGGTTTCATTTCAGTGAAGTCCACTCCCAGGTGTTTAAGGGCAGCGTGCCTTTCATCTGAATATCCGGAGGTTTTTGTCTGAATACCTGAGAGGCAGCATTAACCTGTGAGCAGGCAGCATGGCCTAGGTGGGTCATTTGGTGTGTTTGGCTTACCAGATTGTGTGCCAGCTCCTCTGGTACCAATAATTTGCCACTTGGCAATTCCCACCATCCCTTTTCAGTCTTGATGGCCCCTTCTGCTTTGGCTAACCTGACAGCCGTTGTCCTTGTTTTATCAGGCTAGTGCCATCAGTATACAGGACCCAACTAGGGTCTGGAACCTTGTGTTCTTCTTTAAAACAAACCCCAGATACCTTACCTCCTCCTTGCAGATCTGTGCCTTCTTTGACACCCAGTAACCTGCTTCCATCAGCAGCTGGAGCAGTGTTTTTGTCCCTTTCCAGCATTTTTCCTTGGTCTCCGCAGCCAGCAGCAGGTCATCCCCATATTGTAGGAGCCAACATCCATACTCTTCTGGATGGTATGAGTTCAGGTCAGAAGCCAAGGCTTCCCCAAAGATGGCTGGGAAATTCTTAAACCCTTGTAGGGGAGTCCAGGTGAGCTGTTGCTTGGTGCCCTGCGCATACACCCTCGCCCCAGTGTCACAGAAGAAGGCATCCTTGAGATCTAGGGGAGTATAAACTTTAGTCCTCAGTGGGAGGAGGCTAAGTAAGGTATAGGGGTTTGGAACAGTGGGGTGTAAAGTCACAGTAGCCTGGTTGACTAGCCTGAGATCCTATACAGGCCTATAATCCTGTCCTCCTTCCTTTTTGAATGGCAGGATTGGTGTATTCCAAGCCAGCTGGCACTCTACTAGAATGCCTGCTTGTTTCAATCTATTGATGTGGGGCAGTATGCCGGCCCAGGCCTCTATAGATAGCAGGTATGGGCACTTTCTAACCGGGATGGCGCCTGGTCTGAGTTCTATTATCACTGGGGCTTGATGTTTACCCAGCCTCGGGGGAGGGGAGGTTTTCTTCTGCCCAGACCTCAGGGAATAATTGAGTTAGCTCTCTCTCATGCTCTTCTGGCCCACCGGGTTCTTCCTTCGGAGGCTCATGCAACCTCCACTCATCTTGGGGTGGTATTGAGAGAGAATAAGTCATAGTGCCCATCCGGAAGATGGGCCTCTCCTCAGGGGAGAAAGTTACTTGTGCTCCTAGTTTGGAGAGCAAGTCTCTCCCCAACAGGGGTACTGGGCACTCAGGAATGTAGAGGAATTCATGAATGACTTGGTGCCCACCCCCCCATCTGACATTTTCTGGGCTGGCAAAACAATTTAATCATCTCTTCTCCTGATACCCGAGTTACAGCAGTAGTCTTTTTTTTTTTTTTTTTTTTTTAACTTTACAATATTGTATTGGTTTGCCATATATTGAAACGAATCCACCACAGGTATACACGTGTTCCCCCTCCTCCCTCCTCCCTCCCCATACCATCCCTCTGGGTCGTCCCAGTGCACCAGCCCCAAGCATCCAGTATCGTGCATAGAACCTGGACTGGAGACTCGTTTCATATATGATATTATACATATTTCAATGCCATTCTCCCAAATCATCCTACCTTCTCCCTCTCCCACAGAGTCCAAAAGACTGTTCTATACATCAGTGTCTCTTTTGCTGTCTCGTATACAGGGTTATTGTTACCATCTTCCTAAATTCCATATATATGCATTAGTATACTGTATTGGTGTTTTTCTTTCTGGCTTACTTCACTCTGTATAATAGGCTCCAGTTTCATCCACCTCATTAGAACTGATTCAAATGTATTCTTTTTAATGGCTGAGTAATACTCCATTGTGTATATGTACCACAGCTTTCTTATCCATTCATCTGCTGATGGACATCTAGGTTGCTTCCATGTCCTGGCTATTATAAACAGTGCTGCGATGAACATTGGGGTACACGTGTCTCTTTCCCTTCTGGTTTCCTCAGTGTGTATGCCCAGCAGTGGGATTGCTGGATCATAAGGCAGTTCTATTTCCAGTTTTTTAAGGAATCTCCGCACTGTTCTCCATAGTGGCTGTAGTCTTTTTGGACGGTGGTGCCACAGGTCTTGTTACTACCGACAGTTCTGCTTCTGTATCCACCATGGAGTCAGTGTTTTGGTCCCCCACTTTTAAGGTTACCATTGGCTTTCGGGGACCTGATATCTCTGAGCCCCAGCAACCCTATTTAATTTCCAAGTCAGCAAGCCCCACAACTGTGGGAGCTTCCTCTTCCTTCCTTGCCTTAGGGCATTCATTCTTCCAGTAGCCAAAAGCTTGGCACCAGACACACTGGCTTGGCTGTAAAGGGGCTCCGGGCCTCCGTTGGGACCAGTTGAAGGACTGCCCTGTCCCTGGGGCAGATGAGGTTTTCCGGAGGGCCCTATATACACTTGCCCAGAGCAGCAGCTAGCATTGCAAATCTCTTGTCTGTTCTCTTTCGTTCCCTCCGGCTCTCTGGCAGAGCGCAGCCTCTGCTTAATTCCAACGTCTCCCTGCCCTTCTTGTCAGTACTCACGGGGAAAGGTGGGTATAGCTTGGGTGGTTTGGCTGGAGCCGGATCCTGGAAGTGTTGGCCAGAGGCTTCTGTCACCAGGATTGGAGCCTGCAGAGGTGGCAGCTCTATGAACTCCGGGAGAGCTGGCGGAGGAGCAGTGGCTGCTGCAGGACTTCCCCTGGCCCTGGATGGGGCATTAAGGCGGCCTCCGGTCCTGGTGGAGCACTGGGAGGCAAGCACATCATTATCCAGTATGGGGGAGGTGCAGGTCATCTTCGTCCAAATCCTGTAGAATTTCCTTTTTTATCATCAGTCAATTTTTGTGCCATTAATATTTTTCCCTTTCCCTTCTGGATACGGAACCATGTCCAAGTAGGAGGGTCTTGAGCTAACTCTAACCATGAGTCAATATATGGGTATTGATCCAGGTGTCCTGGCTCTCCTGTGACTACTGTATAGAGTGCTTCCACTATTTTTAAGTTCATGGTGTTCTCTGGTGGCCATCCTACTCCCATAGGGGGCCATTCAACCTCATAGAGTATGTGGAGGCTGTTAGGCTTCATCTTCACCCCATCAGTTCAGTTCAGTCGCTCAGTCTTGTTGACTCTTTGCAACCCCGTGAATTGCAGCACTCCAGGCCTCCCTGTCCATCACCCCATAGTCTCCTCTTAATCCCTTCTTAAAATTTTTAATCATGCACTCCAACACAGTTACCTTAGATGTACTTCCTCCCATCTTGCTTACCTTCTCAGACCTTCTTCTACTTTTCCTTTTTGTTCTGTCTACGAAGTTCTCAGTACCCTATGTACTTCTGATATTTCCAGTCAATTACACTTAAATTGCCATTCTGCCTCCTTCCTAATTGGGGTGAGAAGAACCTTACCTGCCAGATCCTAGAGGGAGAAGGGGGATCAGCATGCCTTCACCTGCTGGTCAGCACAGCCGAACCAGAACACCACGTGGTCCAAGACTGTTTCTCCCTTAAAGTCCCTTCTGCCTTGGTAGGCTTGATCAGGTGTGGATGAAAACACAGATGGGTTAAATATCCCATGTCCCAGGCCATCTCCAGGAAAGCCAATTCATACTCACTTATGTATCCTCTTCCTTCCAGCCTAACAATTTTGAGGGGGTCAAGAATTTCACAGCAGATGGGACACCTCCTGAGGCGGGCAGAATATGAGCATACAAGGACCAGTTTCCTATCCTAAAAGTCCTCTGGTGATCGTTGGTAATAATTTTCCCTGAGATGGCGTGGACACACCTCCTAAATGACCTTCACAAATTTCCTTCCTAAACCATAGCACGCTTGTCGACCTGTGTACCAAGTAATGGCTGCTGCCTGCCTATTCCAGGCCCCTGTGCGTCCGTGCCCCTGTTAGTCCCTCCCAGGGGGGTGATCAGGCCGCCTCTTCCACCCTACTGGGTGGGTTCCTCTTCACCTGAGCGCTCAGTTCCCCTGCTGCCATCCACTACCTGCTAACATGAAAGGTCTGGGCATTGAGAAGCAGAATACTTCCAGAAAGGCGAGGCACCTTCCCCCCTCTGGAAGATTCGAGCTGCAAAGGCCTCAGAGTAGCCCCAAATGGGACTTGTCTCCTCAAAGTGAGGAGTTTCCCGGCCCATGCACCAAATGTTGTAGCCGCACGTTCCGGGAAACAAACTCACTCAGAAGGACAATGCAGATAGTGGAGTGCAGTTTATTACACCCGCGGGCCCAAGGCAGAGTCTCCTCTTAGCCAAGGACCCCGACCAGCATTTGTGAAAATCTTTTACACCCTATGTGTACGTGTCTGAACCCACCACTCCAAATTCCTTGAGACTTACATAAACCAAGGAAAATACAATCCCAATAACCCCATCTTTCACATGCTATGTGCTCATGTGCTAAGTCAAACAATTAACCAATAATCAATAAACCCGAGGTTACACTCCGATAGATACAAAAAAATTTATGGCCTGTCTGGAGGAAGGGGTGATTAGTGTATGTTTTCTCTTAGGCGATGAGTAACTTAGATACGATCTTCAAGGTTCCCCTGTCTGGAGGGGACCTTATCCTTCTGTTGTTTTCATAGGCACTAAACACAGAGTTCAGAGTCCATTGGAAAGCTGGCCGAGCATGATCAGCACGAACAGGCCTAAGATGGAGACCAGGCCCTATGAATTCCTTCTTCAAACCCAGCACAATCTCTTGGAGTTACAGTTACAGGAGGTACTTCTAGAGACTTACAGGGATTTATCTCCTTGGAAGCATTTGTTTATATCTCAGAGTGGAAAAGTAGGACTCTTCTCCTTTTCCACAGAGTTTGTTTACAATTATTTCTACTCTAAAACAAAGATTTCTTTTTCTTTCTTTCTCTCTTTTTCTCTCCCTCTCTCACTTTCCATCTCTCTCTCTTTGTTTCCATCTGTGTCTTCTCCCTTTTAGCTGAATTGACAGTACCTCCATACAAATGCCATTTTTCAGTGCAGTGACATCCTCACTGCATACATAGGTGTGTTGAATTTTAAGAGTTCTTTATATATTTTGGATAACAGTCCTTTATCATATATGTCTTTTGAAAATATTTTATCCCAGTCTATGGCTTGTCTTCATTTTATGGACATGGTCTTTTACAGAGCAGAAATGTTTAATTTTAATGAAGGTCCAGCTATTAAATTTTCTTTCATGATTGCACCTTTGGTATTATAATTGAGAAACCCAAGGTCATAGAAATTTTATCCTGTTATCTTCCATGAGTTTTATAGTTTTTCTTTTTATATTTAGATCTGTGATCCATTTTGACTTCATTTTTGTGAAGGGTGTAAAGTCTGTGCATAGATTGATTTTATTTATTTATTGTGCATGGATGTCCAGTTGTTCCAATGCTAGTTGTTGATGAGATGGTCTTTGCTCCACTATATTGCCTTTTCTCCTTTGTCAAAATCAGTTCATGACATTTATGGGGACCTATTTCGGGGATCTCTGTTCTGTTTCATTGATTTATTTGTTTATTCTTTAAAAAAAATGCCATCTTGATTATTGTAACTTTACAGTAAGTACTGATGCCAGACAGTGTCAGCCCTTCATCCTTTTTAATATTGTAATTTTTATTATGGGTCTTTTGCCTCTACATGTATATTTTATAATCACTTTGTTTATATTCACAAGATTATTTTCTAGGACTTTGATTGGGTGGCATTGATTCTATAGATCAAGTTGGCACATTATGTGGGTTTGTATATTGCTAAGATTATTGGTAGAAAAGGGAAAAATTTGGCATTACACATTAAGATGAATGCTACATTTGTTCTTTTGATACAGTAATTATACCATAGAATTCTATTCTACAAGGATTTTTAAACATAAGCAGAAAGATGAAATTACATGTGATTTCATCAAATAATTATTCACTGATAGCAAAACTTGGCAATGCCCTAAATGACTTTTAAGAGGAAAATAAATGTGTGTGTGTACGCAAATATACAGAAAAGGACAGGAAGACATGACTTCTGATAAAAAAAGTTTTACTGGTAGAAGGAAAAAGGAGAAATAGCATAACCGACTTGAGAAAGGGAAAGCTTCTGTTTCCAATGTCAATGATTATTTGTAAGCCCCTGACTCTGCCTTTGGGTCTTTGGTCTGCTTCAGAGACTGAGATCCATAGATCCAGTGGGTTTGCTGTTAATGGAACAGTGGCAAGTTCTTCTCATGTGTTCAAAGAGTATGAAACACAGATACTCAGATCTTAGCAAGTCACAACCCGAGATAGGATACCCTTATTTTATAGCAAATGCAAAAAGAAAAAGTGAAGATCTGACTTAAGGTGGAACTCAGCTGTTACTGAGGGCTTCCAGGTGACTCATTGGTAAAGAATCCACCTGCAATACAGGAGATGTGGGTTTAATCCATGGGTTGGGAAGATACTCTAGAGAAGGAAATGGAAACCCACTCCAATATTCTTGCCTGGAAAATCCCATGGACGGAGGAGCCTGGTGGGCTACAGTCCATGGAGTCACAAAAGAGTCAGACATAATTTAGTAACTAAACAACAGCAATAGCAGCTGTTACTGAAAGAAGGGAAGAACAAATATGAATGGATTTGAAATGACACCACTGCGGAAATAGCCTTCATACTGGAGCTATGTAGTCCAATTTAGACAGATGAGAGGGCTATTTTGGTAGATTAAGTTCTCATTCTTCTAATTCTGGTGTTCACAAGTCTCATTGACGAATTCCTTTAAAGATTTCACATATGTGATTATTAAAACAAGAAAGTCAACCACATAATAGCAATGAATAAATCTATTCTAATTTTATCTAAAATAGCTTTAGGATTATTATAACTAAGTTTATTATTAATTTAGAATGCTAAAGTATATAGCTACTAATTTAGAAATAAATGTTAGAAACTGCTATCAGTAACATTTATTGATAGGAAAAAAAAAAGCAGTGCTAAACTTTAGAATCATTTGTAGACATAAGTTATCCTAGCCTGAGACTAGCTAGGGATAGATCAACTTGTAATACATTGGCAATAAGGGACTTTGCCAAATTACTGAACTGGTACTGAAAATAATTCGAAGATTTGTCATGGCTAACATGTCACCAAGATATCTGCAGTGAAGAGCTGGATTATATTGATAGTTTATAGTATCCACTACTCATATTATGTTTCTATTTATTCATTGTTCATTCTTTATTTATTAATCTCATATTATTAATATGTGACTAGCATTCTACCAGACATACAGATCCTGCCATACATGGTACTAATAATGAGTTGCAAAGATAAGATAGAGTTACATGGATTGACTGACATAACCAGGAAACTTACTACTGCATAACAATCCCTTAGCAAATGTAGAGGGTTTTATGTTGGGCATTATTGATCACATCACCATGTTATAGAATAAAGTGTTGTCTAACTAGGTGTTTTTAATTGTATCAGCAATGAATTTGGACTGGAGTTACGGAATTCAGAGGCACCTTGACCTTAGAACAGTGTCAGGGCTTGGGATGGAAGGTGGTACTAGTTTGTCTTGTCTAGTAGATTGTAATTTTGATAAAGAGGTTAAGTTTGTTTAAATAAATTTTCTTTCTTTATAGTAACTATTAAGATTTAAAAAATGGTTTTATTGAGATATAACTGATATGCAATATAATTCACATAAAATATACTATTTATGGGGCTTCCCTGGTCACTCGGACAGTAAAGAATCCACCTGCAATGTGGGGAATGTAGGTCAAATCCCTAGGTTGGGAAGATCCCCTGGAGGAGGGCATGGCAACCCACTCCAGTATTCTTGCCTGGAGAATCTCCATGGACAGAGGAGCCAGGCGGGCTACACTCCATGCGGTTGCAGAGTCAGACACAATTGATTGACATAGCACAGAACATATTATTCAGTAATTTTCTGTTTATTCACAAAGTTATGTGACCATCACTAAAATCAATTTTAGAATATTTTCATCAACCCCAAAGAAATAATGTGCCATTTACCAGTTACATCTCTTTCCTTCATCCTCACTAGACCTAAGAAGTGTTAGTTAGTTGCTCAGTCATGCCTGACTCTTTGCAACCCCATGGACTGCAGCCCACTAGGCTCCTCTGTCCATGAGATTTTCCAGGCAAGGTTACTGGAGTGGGTTGCCATGCCCTCCTCCAGGGGATCTTCCCAACCCAGGGATTGAACCCGTGTCTCCTGCATTGCAGGCAGATTCTTTACCAACTGAGCTACAAGGGAAGCCCTAGGAAACCACCAATATATTTTACCTCTTTAGATTTGCCTCTTCTAGATATTTCATGTAAATGAATCATACAATGTGTAGTCTTATCTAACTGGCTTCCTTCACTCAGCAAAACATTTTTAGGTTAATATTGCATTCAGTAGTCCTCTACAATTTATTGACAAATTTTAACTCTCTATTGAAAGAGAACACTACATTTATAAGTTCACCAGCTGGTAGAAATTTGGATGATTTCCACTTTTTGCTTGCTATAAATAATGCTACCATAAATATTTACATACAGATATTTTTGTGGATATCTATTTTCATTTCTCTTGAGTGTGTACCTAAATGTGGAATTTCCAAGTCATATGGTAATTGTGTTTAAACTTTGGTTGAACAGCTAGACTCTTCCAAAATGGCTGTACTATTTCACATGTTCACCAGAAGTATAAAAGGATTCCAATTTGTCCATATTTTTGAAGAACTCCTTGTTGTCTTTTAAAATTATAACCATTGTGACAGATGTTAATTCAGGGAAGCCCTAATGGTGTTGAGAAATGTATTAACTTTAATATAGTTGTAAATTCAGAGTCTATTAGAACATCATGTGTAATTCTGCATTCTCCCTTCAATAGTTGGTTATATGTGCTTAGTCATTCAGTCATGTCTGACTCCTTGTGGCCCCACGGACTATAGCCTGCCAGGCTTCTCTGTCCATGGGGATTCTCCAGGCAAGAATACTGAAGTGAGTTGCCATGACCTCCTCCATGGGATTTTCCCAACCCAGGGATCAAACCCAGGTCTCCTGCATTGAAGGAGATTTTTTCATCATCTAAGCCACCAGGAAATCCTGGTTGTATGGATAAGGCAAATACAATAATTGCCTTTGGAGTAATAACAAATTTTTTTGTAAATTGTATATTAACAGAAATTTAAATTAATCCATATAACTTAATTTCGTTTGAAAGAAGAAAAATACTAGGCTTGTAATTAGCAATGAGTGATATGTAAAAGAGGTTCATACTAAAATAGTAATTATGCCTCAAAATCCCCAAAATACCAGTTTAATAATAGCTTGTGTTAAAATCATCCTAACTTAAAAAAAAAAATCAGGTATATAATGGCTATTATTTTCCTATCATTGTGATAATGTCTCAGACATAAAACAGTCATTGAGTGAGAAAGATTTTGAAAAAATAAATAAATAAAATCATTGTAGAGCAACCTCTTATAAGGAAGAATTATATATAGTAATTTGAATATATTGTGCTTACATTTCAATTGACAGTATTTTCCATTTGCATTTCAAGCTCTTAGAATATTGGATATGAAGGAGAAAGCATTTGAGAATATATATAGAATTTTGCCTTTGAAAAGTATCCAAATTTTATTAGAATATCAAACACAGCATGAAGATACTTTTCCATACAAGGTAAATATATTCCCTTTTTCTGTGGCCGCAGTGCTATTCCATGTAAGAAACTCAGTCCTCCAGCCCTTGTCGGCTTTATGAAATTTATTGTATTTTTCCACTCTTCAACTTATAGTCCATTTTATTCCCTCTTCTCCACTTCCTTCTCATAATTCAACCTGCAGAGATGTGTGACTAGCCTATGGAACATTATCCTTCAACATACACAGTGACTGAACACGATTCTATATCCCTGTTGCTTTGATCACCCCAAGCTAAAAGAATGAAATGTCATTATTGGGGAATCTCTTCAGAAAGATCTTAAATCATGGGTATTCCATCTATTTTCAGGAGGAATGATTATCTACAGAAGCCAGGAAGGTGAGAAGAACACATAAAATCCCTGCCCACATATGTTCATCTTAAGAAGATTGCAGGATCTGAACACCCATATGACTTTATGCCCATAGATAATGATAACAAACATAGAGCACATTATAGATTGTAAAATATGTTCCAGTTGTGTCATTTTATATAGCAAACATCCTCCCCTTTTAAGGAACAAAACCACAGTGTAAACCTTACCCCCAGATGCACACACACCCTCACTCTCATCATTCTAAAAGCAGTTGCTAAACCGTTCATTTTGACTTGCCAAAGGATTATTTAAAACACTATTCTGCTGTTATTAGTGTATTAGCCATTATATGATACAAAGTAAGAGAATGAAAGTTTGTTCTGAGGAAATATCCTTTGGCATTCCATTCATCCATCACCATCCATAGGGATAAGAAGAGGACATTTCCTTTTTAACATAAGTCAAATGACAAAGGGAGTTTCAGGAAAACAAAACAACACAAAACCCTGAGAATATTTCACACCTGGGCTTCGGAATACAATGGGGATGTTATATGTCACAAGGATAAAGTGACTGTTTCTGTGTGTGTGTGTGTAGTAGCAAAACAAAAGAATGGATTTCCCAAGCACTAGATGTAAAAATATGCTGAAATCCTATTATTGTATAAGGCATTTTAATCAGGAAAACGATCAAGAGAGGAAATGCAACCCCAATAGTAGGGAGAGAGGATGCGAAATCTTATGACTTGCTTCAGATAATCATTACTGAAAAATCTCAGAAAGGATCTCTGAGGAATCTTTGGACCATTCCATTGGAGGACAAGACCGCTTTTGACACTGACTGATTCAAATAACGTCACCACCATGTTGCAGTTGTACTTTACACATAAGCCTATGTCCATTACTTTAATACCACCTTACCTGGGTCCTATCCTGCAGTGTAGGCATCAGAGGGCAAGGTAAGTCAAGGGGCAGGAAAGGAAGCCAGTGGACTCTCTTCTTACACTGCAGGCTCCTAGGGCTATAGGCTCAGGATAGGGGAGGCAAGACACTCAATAGATAGTTGTTTGAAATCTGGATTTCTACACTGGACTAAAATAAAGTTACTGAATGGGTTGGACTTTGCTTGATACCAAATCATGCATGCATACATGCTCAGTCGTTTTGGCCATGCCCAGCTCTTTGCAAACCTATGAGTTGTAGCCCATCAGGCTCCTCTGTCCATGAGATTCTCCAGGAAAGAATACTGGAATGGATTGTCATGCCTTTCTAGGGGATCTTCCAGGCCAAGGGATGGAACCTGAATCTCTATTGTTGCACCTGCATTGTCAGGAGGGTTCTTTAACGCCACCTGGGAAGCCCCTATACCAAATCATAGGTTTTGATTACTGACCATCTAAGTGTTAGGAGTGGTATGTTCTGCTGGAGATTTTGCTTAGTAAACTTTTGGTCAAGACAGAATGAAATGAATACAATTGATTTCTCCTACATACCAAGAAATCTAGAATGTTTAATTTATGTCTCTAGAAATACTACTTTTATATCCAAGCATTGGTAAAGAATCCACCTGCAATGCAGGAGACTCGGGTTCAATTCCTTGGTCGGGAAGATCTGCTGGAGAAGGGATAGGCTACCCACTCCGGGCTTCCCTGTGGCTCAGATGGTAAACAATCCGCCTGCAATGCAGGACACCTGGGTTCGATCCCTGGGTTGGGAAGATCCTCTGGAGAAGGGAAAGGTTACCCACTCCAGTATTCTGGCCTGGATAATTCCACGGACTGTATAGTCCATGGGGTTGCAAAGAGTCGGAGGCAACTGAGCGACTTTCACATTCAGACAGATTCACATAAACCCATTTCTCACAGTATATATGTGCGTTTTGGCATTTATAATGACTAGGAGAAGCAATTCCTTATTTCTGTTCTTCATCAGATTTTATGGGCTTATTGATCTATCCCAAATCCATTGATCTATGCTAAATACACCAAGTATGTGCTATCTCAGTTCAGATATATTGCAATCAGATGATTCCACAAGTCAAACACACTGAGAGATGGATATTTAATAACATATGGGACATTTTTATGAAACTCTGCTTTTTGTAATTTTAACAGTAAATGTTACTAAAGATGTAAGGGATTTAATTTTTTGTTTTATCCAAAATATTTTCAAACTAAGAAGTTTCATTGTAAATAGTGAAAGGGAAACACATACACAGAAACCTGTCAATGAAAAGGAATTTTATATGTTATCACAACATGAACACATTTGATAAAGTATTGAATACATTGAAAATATTTAATCTTACTGATATGTTATAGCTTGTTTTCAAAGAGTCAAGAAGCTCAAATTGCTGATTTTATCTCCAGTGGGTAGCAGGTATTGGATATTTACAAATTGATTCCTAGTTATTTAATAGAAAAGAAAAAAAAAAGCAATAACAGAAATTAACAGGACAAGGAAGCTAAAAAGAAAGGCAGTACAGAGTTTTAATATTTTAGTATCATTATTCAGTTCAGAATTGAATTTATATTGCATATTCCTTTTAAGTCTGTTAGTTCCCTAAAAGCAAACATACTCACCCATTTTAGGCTTATCAATCAAAAATATTTATTGAGGACTATCACAGGCCAGGCACTCTATTCAGGATATAATTCTTTCACTATTTGAAATGAGGTTTAGCTAGAAAGTTTACATGGAGTTTAAAAATGACCAAATATTTAAAATGACTCAAACTGAATAAGCTCTTGTTTAGTTCAGGTCTGTTAAATATCAAGGGTGGAGATGCCAGCCTTATATAAGCTCAGCACTTAAATCGGTCTGCTATCTCCTACAGATAAATAACACAAAGGCAAAGATAACAGTTTAAACAAAATGGTCCAGAGAAGGTGAAGGCTGGATTTTCTGCAAGTAAGTCTGTAAAGACATACAGACATACACACACACACGCAGCCCTCTGTCTCTTTCTCTATATGTCTTTATCTGTCTCTCTCTTGTGAGCGTGCATGTGCAGGCACCCACACGTGCACACACACACACACACACTCATCCCCTCTCAGAAAATAATTTCTCCCACTAACAAAATACACATTTGGGGAAAAGAAACATGAAGGTAGATAAGACAGTCAGTTTTAGGGATAGAAAAAGAAAAAAACTTGGCTCTTCTTAAACAAGATACTTGGGTTAGAAACAAAGATCGTGCTGGAAAAGGATTTTAATTATCACTAGCCTTTTCAAAGCAAGACACAAAACAACCTCTGTGGGATTCTAACTTCATCAGCAATCTCTCTTAAAATTCACTCATCACAAGGCCCCAGGATTTAAGTAGCACTCAGACTCTAGCACTTCAAAGACCAAGGGAAAACCCACCTCTTCAACAAAAGTCTCTTTGAACCCATGTGGAGTGTTTCTTTCTTTCTTTTTTCCTAACTCTTCATCCTGGAGGTTAATTCCAGGGTTTGCTGATATAATAATCTTCAACAGTAGACACTGCAAACCTAAATACTTCCTGCTGACCTTCTTTCATTTGAAATAGAGAAAGTTATTTTGATTCAAGTTACGTTTTAGGTGTGTTAATTTTTATAAAAGCCTATGATTCAGAAGCTGAAAGTGGTTAATCTGGTTCCTTCTGTGACTAACAGATTAACCTGTAGCAATAGAAAATGAAAAAGGAGTATTTGTTAGTAATTGCTTGGGTTTCAAGGACTTGTGATTCATCTCTGTGACATATATCCTAAGAATCCATGGCGTGGGCCTTTTAAATAGACGGACAAAGTATTTATTATCACTTTGCAAATTCTCTTGTACATGTCTTGAAGGAGGAAACAGACAGAACAGGCTCTATCTTGAAAGCAGGACTCCATCTGGGCCAGACTGTGGACTTTGAGCTATATGCCCAGTACCTATGGAAACGATATACCAACTGGAAAACCAGGCCCCCAGTATGGAAGAGCCCCAGGGCTCATACCCAGACTCTCTGTTGCCTAAAAGATTACCCTAATTATCTGTGTAACTGACTATAATCATAAATTCTATTATGCTTACTGGGGCATAACCACAGGCCTATTGATAATTGTCCATTGTTAACTACCTTGGCTTAAGGCATATATTTTTCTTTTCCTTTATTCAGACTAGCTTCAGGGAATTTGGAAAGGAGGGTTTGGGCATGTACACTTAGGGTATATAAGGTTTTCAGAAAAGCTGGTCAGGGTCCTTGGCTAAGAGGAGACTCTGCCTTGGGCCTGCCGGTGTAAGAAACTGCACTCCACTCTCTGCATTGTCCTTCTGAATGACTTTATTTCCCTGAATGTGTGGCTACAACATTTGGTGCATGGGCCAGGAAACTCCTCACTTTGAGGAGACAAGTCCCATTTGGGGCTACTCTGAGGCCTTGGGGCTTGAATCTTCTAGAGGGGGGAAGGTTCCTTGCCTTTCTGGAAGTATTCTGCTTTTCAATACCCGGACCTTTCATGTTAGAAGGTAGTGGATGGCAGCAGAGGAACTGAGCGCTCAGGTGAGGAGGAACTCACCCAGTAGGTTGGAAGAGGGGGCCTGATCACCCCGCTGGGAGGGATTAGAAGGGGCACAGACCCACAGGAGCCTGGAATAGACAGGTGGCAATGATTGCTTGGTACACAGGTTGATGAGAGTGTGAAGGCTTAGGAAGGAAATTTGTGAAGGTCATTTAGGAGGTGGTGTCCACGCCGTCTTGGGGAAAATTTTTACCAAGCAATTGCCAGGGGATTTTTAGAAGAAACTTGGTTTTTGTGTGCTTGTATTCTGCCCTCCCCAAGGAGGTGTCCCATCTGCTATGAAATTCTTGACCCCCTCAGAATAGTCAGGCTAGAAGGAGGAGGATACATAAGTGAGTAAAAATTGACCTTTCCGGAGACAGCCTGGGATGTGGGATATTTAACCCATCTGTATTTTCATCCGCACCTGATCAAGCCCCCCAAGGCAGAAGGGACCTTAAAAGTTAAGGGAGAAAAAGTATTGGATCACATGGTGTTCTGGTTTGGCCGTGATGACCAGCAGATGAAGGCAATCCTATCCCCCTTCTCCCTCTGGGATCTGGCAGGTAAGGCTCTTCTCACCTCAATTAGGAAGGAGGCAGAATGGCAATTTAAGTGTCATTGAGTGGAAATATCACAAGTACATAGGTACTGAGAACTTTGTAGACAGAACGAAAAGGAAAAGTAGAAGAAGGTCCGAGAAGGTAAGCAAGATAGTGGGAAGTGAATCTAAGGCAACTGTATTGGAGTGCATGATTTAAAGAAGGGATTTGGGGGAGACTATGGGATGAAGATGAAGCCTAACCTCCACATACTCTGTGAGGTTGAATGGCCCCCTATGGGAGTAGGATGGCCACCAGACAACACCATGAATTTAAAAATAGTGGAAGCACTCTATACGATAGTCACAGGAGAGCCTTGACACCTGGCTCAATATCCATATATTGACTCATGGCTAGGGTTAGCTCAAGACCCTCATACTTGGACCAGGTTCTGTATCCAGAAAGGAAAGGGAAAAATATTAATGGCACAAACATTGACTGATGATAAAAAGGAAATTCTACAGGGTTTAGACGAGGATGACCCAAACCCTCCCCCACACTGGATAATGACATGCCTGCCTCCTAGTGTTCCACCAGGACCGGAGGGTGCCTTAAAGCCCAAGCCAGGGCCAGGTGAAGTTCCTGCAGCAGCCACTGCTCTTCCACCAGCTCTCCTGGACTTCATAGAGCCGCCTTTTTGGCAGGCTCCGATCCCAGCAATGGAGACCTCTGGTCAATACCCCCAGAATTCCACCTCAGCTATACCTCCTAGATTGTATCCATCTCTCCTGATCTGCACTCCGCCAAGGAACAGGGGGAAAGAACCTCATTATGGATGCCCCTCAGAGAGCTACAACAGCTTCCAGTTCAGGATACATGGGGGAGTACCATCAGCCCCCTGTAGCCTATTATTACCAGCCATTTTCCTCTACGTATATATTAAACTGGCAGAGACATGCTCCACCATACTCGGGGGAGCCACAAGCCATGAATAGGCTAATGGAGACTATTTTTTGAACCCACTGCTCTACATAGGATGACATAATCCAACCACTAGTCTCCCACTTCAGCACTGAGGAAAGACACAGGATCCTAACTGAGGCCAGAAAATGGTTAAGAGAAACGGCAGCTGCTGCTGCTGCTGCTGCAGCTAAGTCGATTCAGTCGTGTCCGACTCTGTGCGACCCCATAGACGGCAGACCACCAGGCTCCCCTGTCCCTGGGATTCTCCAGGCAAGAACACTGGAGTGGGTTGCCATTTCCTTCTGCAATGCAGGAAAGTGAAACGTAAAAATGAAGTCGCTCAGTAGTGTCCAACTCAAAGCGACCCCATGGACTGCAGCCTACTAGGCTCCTCCGTCCATGGGATTTTCCAGGCAAGAGTACTGGTACTGCAAACCCACAGCAGTGGGCAAAACTAGCCACCCCCGATAAGAGGCTCAATTGGGACTCTAACACAGAGGAAGGGAGGGGCCACCTGGAGAGATAGCAGGTGACTGTTTTACAAGGTCTCAAGAGGGGGGCCCGAAAAGCTCTGAGTATCGCAAAACACTCCGAAGTGATTCAAAGGGAAAGTGAATCATTGTCTGAGTTCTGTGAAAGACTGTACAAGGCCTATAATACACCAACAGACCCAGCCAGAGCTGCTGGGTCTCAGATGGTGGTAAATGTAGCCTATATGTCTCTAGCCTACCCTGAAAACGTCAGATGAGGGGACACCAAGTGACTCATGAATTTTTATACATCCCTGAATGCCCAGTACCTCTGTTAGGAAGAGACTTGCTGTCTAAATTGGGGGCACAAGTGACCTTTCCCCCCATGAAAGACCCACTGTTCAAGTGGGCTCAATCACCTATTTTCTCTTCCTCTCAGTAACCCCTCAAGATGAATGGAGGTTGCATAATCCCCCAGAAAGGACACCAGACTGGTTAAACAGTCGAAAAAGTGAAAGTGAAGTCGCTCAGTCGTGTCCGACTCTTTGCGACCCCATGCAAGAGCCCGTACCAGACTCTTCTGTCCATGGGATTTTCCAGGAAAGAGAACTGGAGTGAGTTGCCATTTCCTTCTCCAGGGAATCTTCCTGCACTAGGGATCGAACCCAGGTTTCCGCATTGCAGGCAGACGCTTTACCGTCTGAGCCACCAGGGAAGCCTAAACAGTCAAGAGAGAGTTAACTCAACAATTCCTGAGGTCTGGGCGGAAGACAACCCCAACCCCCCAGGCTTGCAAAATAAGTCCCACTGGTACTAGAACTCAAACCCGGTACAATTACATGAGCACCCGCCTTGGGCCTGCCAGACCTTGCTAAGCCATTTACTCTTTATGTGACTGAAAAGGACAAGGTGGCTATGGGAGTGTTGTCCCAGACTATGGAGATATGGGATAGACCAGTGACTTATCTCTAATCAGCTGGACAATATAGCCCCTGCATGGCTGGGATTCTTACGGGCAGTTGCTGCAGTTGCCTTACTGGTCCAGGAGGCAACTGAGCTGACTTTGGGCCAAGATTTGTTCGTAAAAGTCCTGCATGAGGTCCAACTCTGCTGCAAGGGGACCCGCATAAATGCCTGTCAACATCCTGGATTACTCAATACCAGGGACTGTTATGTGAAAACCCCCATGTTACTACTGAGCCTTGTCAGGCCCTGAATCTGGCCACACTCTTTCTTGTGGGAGAAGGTGGACCCTCACATGATTGCAAGGAAATATGCCAGCAGCCCTGACTTGAGAGGCCAGCCAATCCCAGACCCAGATTTGGTCCTGAACACCAATGGCTCCAGCCTGGTGAAACAAGGACAATGACTGTTGGGATATGCAGTAGTCACGGAAGAAACCATCATTGAGTCTAGCTCTCTGCCATCACACCGGTCCACTCAACAGGCCAAACTATATGCTCTAATCCAGGCCCTCAGCTGTCCAAAGGTAAGAAGACAAACATTGACACAGACTCCAGGTATGCTTTTGCCACACTACAGGGCTCTGTATAAGAGAGAGGCCTTTGACAGCTAGTGAAAATGATATTAAAAATAAGGAAGAAATTAAGACTCTATTAGATGCTGCCTGGGAGCCAGAAAGGGTTGCAGTCATACACTGCTGAGGACGTCAAAAAGAGGATACCCCCAGGGCTCAGGGAACAGACTGGCATGTGACCACTAAACAAGCAGCCGAGGGTTTGGGGGTGACAAGTGAAGCCCCTATGAAAGCTCTCATATTGTCGGTGCTACCTAACGCTAGACTCACCAAAATACACTGAAGTCCAAAACCAAATAGCCAAAGCAGAAGGGGCCATCAAGACTGAAAAGGGATGGTGGGAATTGCCAAGTGGCAAGTATTGATACCAGAGGACTGGTACCCACTCTGCTAAGCCAAACACACCAAGAGACCCAACTAGGCCATGATAAACTGGAAGAGCTAATTCGAAAATATTTCTTGGTTCTCTGCCTCTCTTCCCTATGCAGGACAAAATCTCAGAACTTCACTGCCTGCTCATAGGTCAGTGCTGCCTCTTGGCACAGACAGAAACCTCCAGGGATTTAGGTAAAAATCGTTCTACCCTTTGAACACCTGGGAGTGGACTTCACTGAAAGGAAACCTCATCCACACTACCATTACCTGCTGGGCATGATATGTACGTTCTTGGGATGGGTACAAGTTTTTCCTACCCGGACTGAAAGAGCATCAGAAGTAGCCCGGTGCCTGCTTAGGGAGATAGTTCCCAGATTTGGATTTCCTACCAGCATTGGTTCCAATCATTCATTCCAATCCCAAGAAAGGCAATGCATTCATTCGAATCCCAAAGAAAGGCAATGCAAGAGGATGTTCAAACGACCGCACAATTGCACTCATCTCACATGCTGGTAAAGTAATGTTCAAAATTCTCCAAGCCAGGCTTCGGCACTATGTGAACCGTGAACTTCCAGATGTTCAAGCTGGTTTAGAAAAGGCAGAGGAACCACAGATCAAATTGCCAACATCCGTTGAATCATCGAAAAAGCAAGAGAGTTCCAGAAAAACATCTATTTCTGCTTCATTGACTATGTCAAAGCCTTTGACTGTGTGGATCACACTAAACTGTGGAAAATTCTGAAAGAGATGGGAATACCAGACCACCTGACCTGCCTCTTCAGAAACCTATATGCAGGTCAGGAAGCAACAGTTTGAACTGGACATGGAACAACAGACTGGTTCCAAATAGGAAAAGGAGTATGTCAAGGCTGTCTATTGTCACCCTGCTTATTTAACTTATATGCAGAGTACATCATGAGAAACGCTGGGCTGGAGGAAGCACAAGCTGGAATCAAGATTGCCGGGAGAAATATCGATAACCTCAGATATGCAGATGACACCTCCATTATGGCAGAAAGTGAAGAGGAACTAAAAAGCCTCTTGATGAAAGTGAAAGAGGAGAGTGAAAAAGTTGACTTAAAACTCAACGTTCAGAAGACGAAGATCATGGCATCTGGTCCCTTTACCTCATGGGAAATAGATGGGGAAACAGTGTCAGACTTTAGTTTTGGGGGCTCCAAAGTCGCTGCAGATGGTGATTGCAGCCATGAAGTTGGAAGACGCTTACTCCTTGGAAGGAAAGTTATGACCCACCTAGATAGCATATTCAAAAGCAGAGACATTACTTTGCCAACAAAGGTCCGTCTAGTCAAGGCTATGATTTTTCCAGTCGTCTTGTATGGATGTGAGAGTTGGACTGTGAAGAAAGCTGAGTGCCGAAGAATTGATGCTTTTGAACTGTGGTGTTGGAGAAGACTTTTGAGAGTCCCTTGGACTGCAATGAGATGCAACGAGTCCATCCTAAAGGAGATCAGTCCTGGGTGTTCATTGGAAGGACTGATGCTGAAGCTGAAACTCCAATACTTTGGCCACCTCATGTGAAGAGTTGACTCATTGGAAAAGCCTCTGATGCTGGGAGGGATTGGCGGCAAGAGGAGAAGAGGGTGACAGAGGATGAGATGGCTGGATGGCATCACCGACTTAATGGACATGAGTTTGAGTGAACTCCAGAAGTTGGTGATGGACAGGGAGGCCTGGCGTGCTGCAATTCATGGGGTTGCAAAGAATCGGACACCACTGAGGGACTGAACTGAACCAGCATTGGATCGGAAAATGGCCTGGCTTTTGTAGCTGATTTAGTAAAACAAGTAAACAAAATTTACATCAAGTGGAAATTACATAGAGCATATAGGCCCCAGAGTGCTGGGATGGTGGAAGGAACCAACTGGACACTTAGACACACTCTCCCAGTGGATCTTAGAGACTGACTGTTCCTGGGTGGACTTGTTTCTGACAGCTCTGCTCAGGCTCAGGATGACCCCTCAGTCCCATGGCTCTTCTCCGTACATAATTGTGTATGGGAGGCCCCCTCCCATAATAAAACAGGTGTCAACAAATTTGTCTCAGGTAAGGGGAGATGAGATTTCACAGCAGATGGAACAACTGTGTAAGGTAATAAACCAGGAAACTAAGTTTGTGCAAGAAAGAGTGCCATTCCCCCTAAGGGAACAGATTCCTGAATTTGTGCCCAGGGATCAGGTGTGGTCAAGGACCGGAAACACGACTCCTTGGCCCCACATTGGAAGGGTCCGTATACTGTTGCTCTAAACAGCCCTTCTGCAGTTAAAGTTGCAGGTGTCACTCCCTGGGTCCAACACATGAGGCTGAAGAGGACATACCACGCAGACCTGGAGGACGCCTAGCGGATACACAAAAGGTCCTCACTGATCCCTGTGAAACCAAGGTCATCTTAAAGAAGAAAACAGAGATGAAGCTCTACAATCAACCGCTGCTACACGGACTTGCTGGTATCATCTTGAAACTAACCAGTACAAAGGGGGACCTGTGCTATAATCAAAATTGAGTGTTGTGTATATATTCCTGATTTATCTGGCTATATATCAGCCGCCCTAGATGACATGAAAGGTCAGATAAAAGTTATGTCTGATGACAATCTTCCTTTTTGGACTTTGGTCCTATCTTGGGTGAAGGGTGATTGGTGGAAAACTATATTTACCATTGTTATAGTTGCCTTGATAGTTCTGCTTTGTAGGCCCTTTATTTTACAATGTATTATGAACTTTGTAACCCAAAGGTTGACGTCGTTCTCCCAAATTGGAGGTCAGAGAGTCAGGGTGCAATATATCTCTATGAATGATGCTCATACTATGAGATAAGAGCATCAGGAGTGAGGAATGAAGGAGGAAACAGACAGAAAAGGCTTCATCTTGAAAGCAGGACTCCATCTTGGGCCTGACTGTGGACTTTGAGCTATATGCCCAGTATCTATGGAAACAACATGCCAACTGGGAAACCAGGCTCCCTGGATGGAAGAGCCCCAGTGCTTGTACGGAGACTATCTGTTGCCTAAAAGAATACCCTAATTATCTGTGTAACCAAATAGAGTCATAAATTCTATTATGCTTATTGGGGTATGACCACAGGCCTATTGATAATTGTCCACTGTTAACTACCTAGGCTTAAGGCCTATGGATCACGGGTTAACTTTGATTGTATGTTTCTTTTCCATTGTTCAGACTAGTTTCAGGAAATTTCGGTAGGTGGATTGGGAACTTACACTTAGGGTACATAATGTTTTTAGAAAAGCTGGTCAGGGTCCTAGGGTAAGAGGGGACTCTGCCTTGGGCCCGCTGGTGTAAGAAACTGCACTCCACTATCTGCATCGTCCTTCTGAGTGAGTTTGTTTCCCAGAACGCGTGGCTACAACAGTTAGTGCATGGGCCGGGAAACTCCTCACTTTGAGGAGACAAGTCCCATTTGGACTACTCCGAGGCCTCGCGGCTTGAATCTTGTAGAGGGGGGAAGGTCCCTCGCCTTTCTGGAAGTATTCTGTTTCTCAGTGCCTGGACCTTTCATGTTAGAAGGTAGTGGATGGCAGCAGGCGACCTAGCGCTCAGGTGAGGAGGAACCCACCCAGTAGGGAGAAAGAGGGGGCCTGATCACCCCTCTGGGAGGGATTAGAAGGGGCACAGACTCACAGGAGCCTGGAATAGACGGGTGGCAATGATTGCTTGGTACACAGGTTGATGAGCATGTTAGGGCTTAGGAAGGAAATTTGTGAAGGTCATTTAGGAGGTGGTGTCCATGCCGTCTTGGGGAAAATTATTACCAAGCAATTGCCAGGGGATTTTTAGGAGAAGAAACTTGTTTTTTGTGTGCCCGTATTCTGCCCTCCCCAAGGAGGTGTCCCATCTGCTATGAAATTCTTGACCCCCTCGGAATAGTCAGGCTAGAAGGAGGGGGATACATAAGTAAGTACAAATTGGCTTTTCCGGATACTGCCTGGGAAGTGGGATATTTAACCCATCTGTATTTTCATCCGCACCTGATCAAGCCCACCAAGGCAGAAGAGACTTTAATAGTGAAGGGAGAAACAGTCTTGGACCACGTGGTGTTTTGATTTCGGCTGTGCTGACCAGCAGGTGAAGACACCCAGATGCCCCTTCTCCTTATGGAACTGGCAGGTAAGGTTCTGCTGTCTCCTATTAGGAGGGAGGCAGAATGGCAATTTAAGTGTCATTGAGTGGAAATTGAAGAAAGTAGAAAAAACCTCTAGACCATTCAGGTATGACCTAAATCAAATCCCTTATGATTATACAGTGGAAGTGAGAAATAGATTTAAGGGACTAGATCTGATAGAGTGCCTGATGAACTATGGATGGAGGTTTGTGACATTGTACAGGAGACAGGGATCAAGACCATGCCCATGGAAAAGAAATGCAAGAAAGCAAAATGGCTGTCTGGTGAGGTCTTACGAATAGCTGTGAAAAGAATAGAAGCGAAAAGCAAAGGATAAAAAGAAAGATGTAAGCATCTGAATGCAGAGTTCCAAAGAATAGCAAGAAGAGATAAGAAAGCCTTCCTCAGCGATCAATGCAAAGAAATAAAGGAAAACAACAGGATGGCAAAGACTACAGATCATTTCAAGAAAATTAGAAATAACAAGGGAACATTTCATGCAAAGATGGGCTCGATAAAGGACAAAAAATGGTATGGACCTAACAGAAGCAGAAGATATGAAGAAGAGGTGGCAAGAACACACAGAAGAACTGTACAAAAAAAGATCTTCACGACCCAGATAATCACGATGGTGTGATCACTGACCTAGAGCCAGACATCCTGGAATGTGAAGTCAAGTGGGCGTTAGAAAGCATCACTACGAACAAAGCTAGTAGAGGTGATGAAATTCCAGTTGAGCTATTTCAAATCCTGTAAGATGATGCTGTGAAAGTGCTGCAGTCAATATGCCAGCAAATTTGGAAAACTCAGCAGTGGCCACAGGATTAGAAAAGGTCAGATTTCATTCCAATCCCAAAGAAAGGCAATGCCAAAGATGCTTAAACTACCGCACAATTGCACTTATCTCACACGCTAGTAAATTAATGCTCAAAATTCTCCAAGCCAGGCTTTGGCACTACATGTACTGTGAACTTCCAGATGTTCAAGGTGGTTTAGAAAAGGCAGAGGAAGCAGAGATCAAATTGGCAACATTGCTGGATCATCTAAAAAGCAAGAGAGTTCCAGAAAAACATCTATTTCTGCTTCATTGGCTATGCCAAAGCCTTTGACTGTGTGGGTCACACTAAACTGTGGAATCACAATAAACTGTGGATCACAATAAACTGTGGAAAATTCTGAAAGAGATGGGAATACCAGACCACCTGACCTGCCTCTTCAGAATACTATATGCAGGTCAGGAAGCAAAAGTTAGAACTGGACATGGAACAACAGACTGGTTCCAAATAGGAAAAGGAGTACGTCAAGGCTGTCTATTGTCACCTTGCTTATTTAACTTCTATGCAGAGTACATCATGAGAAACGCTGGGTTGGAAGAAGTACAAGCTGGAATCAAGATTGCCGAGAGAAATATCAATAACCTCAGATATGCAGATGACACCACCCTTATGGCAGAAAGTGAAGAGGAACTAAAAAGCCTCTTGATAAAAGTGAAAGAGAGAATGAAAAAGTTGGCTTAACGCTCAACATTCAGAAGACGAAGATCATGGCATCTGGTCCCTTTACCTCATGGAAAATAGATGCGGAAACAGTGTCAGACTTTATTTTTGGGGGCTCCAAAATCACTGCAGATGGTGATTGCAGCCATGAAGTTGAAAGACACTTACTCCTTGGAAGGAAAGTTATGACCCACCTAGATAGCATATTCAAAAGCAGAGACATTACTTTGCCAACAAATGTCCGTCTGGTCAAGGCTATGGTTTTTCCAGTAGTCATGTATGGATATGAGAGTTGGACTGTGAAGAAAGCTGAGTGCTGAAGAATTGATGCTTTTGAACTATGGTGCTGAAGAAGACTCTTTCGAGTCCCTTGGACTGCAAGGAGATCCAACCAGTCCATTCTAAATATCAGTCCTAGGTGTTCATTGGAAGGATGAATCCTAAAGCTGAAACTCCAATACTTTGGCCACCTCATGTGAAGAGTTGACTCATTGGAAAAGACTCTGATGCTGGGAGGGATTGGGGGCAAGAGGAGAAGGGGATGACAGAGGATGAGATGGCTTGATGGCATCACTGACTTGATGGACAGGAGTTTGAGTGAACTCCAGAAGTTGGTGATGGACAGGGAGGCCTGGCATGCTGTAATTCATGGGGATGCAAACAGTCAGACATGACTGAGTTCTGAACCAAACTGAACTGAACTGAGTGGAAATATCAGAAATACATAGGGTACTGAGGACTTCATAGACAGAACAAAAAGGAAAAGTAGAAGAAGGTCCAAGAAGGTCTGAGAAGGTAAGCAAGATGGGGGGAGGTGAATCTAAGGCAACTGTATTGGAGTATATGATTAAAAATTTAAAGAGGGGATTTGGAGGAGACTATGGGGTGAAGATGACGCCTAACCGCCTCCACATACTCTGTGAGGTCAAATGGCCCACTATGGAGTAGGATGGCCACCAGAGAACACCATGAACTTAAAAATAGTGGAAGCAGTCTATACAGTATTCACAGGAGAGCCAGAACACCTGGATCAATACCCATATATTGACTCATGACTAGGGTTAGCTCAAGACCCTCCTCCTTGGACAAGGCTTTGGATCCAGAAGGGAAAGGGAAAAATATTAATGGCACAAAAATTGACTGATGATAAAAAAGAATATTCTACAGGATATGGGCGGGGACGACCCAACCTTTCCCCCATATTATATATGGATATTGACGTGCCTGCCTCCCAGTGCTCCACCAGGACCGGAGGGCACCTTAATGCCCAAGAAAGGGCCAGGTGAAGTTCCTGCAGCAGCCACTGCTCTTCCACCAGCTCTCCTGGACTTCCTAGAGCCGCCTTTTTGGCAGGCTCCGATCCCAGCAATGGAGACCTCTGGTCAATACCCCCAGAAGTCCACCTCAGCTGTACCTTCTAGATTGTATCCATCTCTCCCGATCTGCACTCCGCCAAGGAACAGGGGGAAAGAACCCCACTACAGATGCCCCTCAGAGAGCTACAACAGCCTCCAGTTCAGGATACATGGGGGAGTACCATCAGCCCCCTGTAGTCTATTATTACCAGCCATTTTCCTCTACGTATATATTAAACTGGCAGAGACATGCTCCACAATACTCGGGGGAGCCACAAGCCATGATTAGGCTAATGGAGACTATTTTTTGAACCCACCGCTCTACATAGGATGACATAATCCAACCATTCATCTCCCTCTTCAGCACTGATGAAAGACACAGGATCCTAACTGAGGCTAGAAAATGGTTAAGACAAACGGTAGCTGAGGGTACTGCAAATCCACAGTGGTGGGCAGAACTAGCCATTCCCAATAAGGGCCCAATTAGGACTGTAACACAGAGGAAGGGAAGGGCCACCTGGAGAGATATCGGGTGACTATTTTACAAGGTCTCAAGAGGGGGGCCCAAAGAGCTCTGAGTATCGCAAAACCCTCTGAAGTGATTCAAAGGGAAAGCGAATCACCGTCCGAGTTCTGTGAAAGACTGTGGGAGGCCTATAGACTTTATACGCCAATAGACCCAGCCAGAGCTGCTGGGTCTTAGATGGTGGTAAATGTAGCCTATATGACTCTAGCCTACCCTGAAAACGTCAGATGGGGGGACACCAAGTGACTCATGAATTTTTATACTTCCCTGAATGCCCAGTACCTCTGTTAGGAAGAGACTTGCTGTCTAAATTGGGGGCACAAGTGACCTTTCCAACCATGAAAGACCCACTGTTCGAGTGGGCTCAACCACCTATTTACTCTTCCTCTCAGTAACCCTTCGAGATGAATGGAGGTTGCACAATCCCCTGGAAAGGAAACCGGATGGGTTAAACAGTCAAGAAAGTGAAAGTGAAAGTGAAGTCGCTCAGTCGTGTCTGACTCTTTGGGACCCCATGGGCCCTAACCTACCAGGCTCTTCTGTCCATGGGATTTTCCAGGCAAGAGAACTGGAGTGAGTTGCCATTTCCTTCTCCAGGGGATCTTCCTGACCCAGGATTGAACCCAGTTCTCCGCATTGCAGGCAGATGCTTTACCAGCTGAGCTACCAGGGAAGCCTAAACAGTCAAGAGAGAGAGTTAGGCTCTGGGTACTGGGCATTCAGGGATGTATAAAAATTCATGAGTCACTTGGTGTCCCTCCATCTGACATTTTCAGGGTAGGCTAGAGACATATAGGCTACATTTACCACCATCTGAGACGTAGTGGATGCATGATGATGTATGGCAAAACCAATGCAATATTGTAAAGTAAAAATAAATAAATAAATAAATTAAAAAAAAAAAAAAAGAAAAGAGAGAGAGAGAGTTAACTCAACAATTCCTGAGGTCTGGGCGGAAGACAACCCCAACCCCCCAGGCTTGCAAAATAAGTCCCACTGGTACTAGAACTCAAACCCGGTACAATTACATGAGCACCCGCCTTGGGCCTGCCAGACCTTGCTAAGCCATTTACTCTTTACGTGACTGAAAAAGACAAGTGGCTATGGGAGTGTTATCCCAGATTATGGAGATATGGGATAGACCAGTGACTTATCTCTAATCAGCTGGACAATGTTGCCACTGGGTGGCTGGGATTCTTACGGGCAGTTGCTGCAGTTGCCTTACTGGTCCAGGAGGCAACCGAGCTGACTTTGGGCCAAGATTTGTTTGTAAAAGTCCCACATGAGGTCCAACTCTCCTGCGAGGGGACCCCCATAAATGGCTGTCAACATCCCGGATTACTCAGTACCAGGGACTGTTATGTGAGAACCCCCATGTTACTACTGAGCCTTGTCAGGCCCTGAATCTGGCCACTCTCTTCCTTGTGGGAGAAGGTGGACCCTCACATGATTGCAAGGAAATATGCCAGCAGCCCTGACTTGAGAGACCAGGCAATACTGCCCCCAGATTTGGTCCTGTACACCAATGGCTCCAGCCTGGTGAAACAAGGACAATGACTGTTGGGATATGCAGTAGTCACGGAAGGAACCATCGCTGCCATCACACCGGTCCACTCAACAGGCCAAACTATGCTCTAATCCAGGCCCTCAGCTGTCCAAAGGTAAGAAGACAAACATTGACACAGACTCCAGGTATGCTTTTGCTACACGACAGGGCTCTATATAAGGGAGAGGCCTTTGACAGCTAGTGAAAAGGATATTAAAAATAAGGAAGAAATTAAGACCTTATTAGATGCTGCCTGGGAATCAGAAAGCTTTGCAGTCATACACTGCTGAGGACGTGAAAAAGAGGATACCCCCCGGGTTCAGGGAACACCCTGGCAGATGAGACTGCTAAACAAGCAGCCGAGGGCTTGGGGGTGACAAGTGAAGCCCCTATGAAAGCTCTCTGAGCTAATGCTAGACTCTCCAAAATACACTGAAGCCCAAAACCAAATAGTCAAAGCAGAAGAGGCCATCAAGACTGAAAAGGGATGGTGGGAATTGCCAGGTGGCAAATTGCTGGTACTACAGGAGTTGGCACCCACTCTGGTAAGCCAAACACACCAAGCAACCCATCTAGGCCATGATAAACTGAAAGAGGTAATTTGAAAATATTTCTTGGTTCCCCGCCTCTCTTCCCCATGCAGGACAAAATCTCAGAACTTCACTGCCTGATCAAAGGTCAATGCTGCCTCTCGGCACAGACAGAAACCTCCAGGGATTTAGGTAAAAGACACGCTGCCCTTTGAACACCTGAAACGAATCCTCACCCACACTGCCATTACCTGCTGGTCATGGTATGTACATTCTAGGGATGGGTAGAAGCTTTTCCTTCCCGGACTGAAAGAGCATAAGAAGTAGCCCGGAGCTTGCTTAGGGAGATAGTTCCCAGATTTGGATTTCCTACTAGCATTGGTTCCAATCATTCATTCCAGTCCCAATAAAGGCAATGCATTCATTCAAATCCCAAAGAAAGGCAATGCCAAAGAATGCTCAAACTACTGTACAATTGCACTCATCTCATATGCTAGTAAAGTAATGCTCAAAATTTCCCAAGCCAGGCTTCGGCACTACGTGAACTGTGAACTTCCAGATGTTCAAGCTGGTTTAGAAAAGCCAGAGGAACCAGAGATCAAATTGCCAACATCTGCTGGATCATCAAAAAAGCAAGAGAGTTCCAGAAAAGCAACTGTTTCTGCTTTATTGACTATGCCAAAGCCTTTGACTGTGTGGATCACACTAAACTGTGGAAAATTCTGAAAGAGATGGGAATACCAGACCACCTGACCTGCCTTTTGAGAAACCTATATGCAGGTCAGGAAGCAACAGTTCAAACTGGACATGGAACAACAGACTGGTTCCAAATAGGAAAAGGAGTATGTCAAGGCTGTCTATTGTCACCCTGCTTATTTAACTTATATGCAGAGTACATCATGAAAAATGCTGGGCTGGAAGAATCACATGCTGGAATCAAGATTGCTGGGAAAAATATCAATAACCTCAGATATGCAGATGACACCACCCTTATGGCAGAAAGTGAAGAGGAACTAAAAAGCCTCTTGATGAAAATGAAAGAGGATTGTGAAAAAGTTGGCTTAAAGCTCAACATTCAGAAGATGAAAATCATGGCATCTGGTCCCATCACTTCATGGGAAACAGATGGGGAAACAGTGGAAACAGTGTCAGACTTTATTTTTTGGGGCTCCAAAATCACTGCACATGGTGATTGCAGCCATGAAGTTGGAAGATGCTTGCTCCTTGGAAGGGAAGTTATGACCCACTTAGATAGCATATTCAAAAGCAGAGACATTACTTTGCCAACAAAGTTCCATCTAGTCAAGGCTATGGTTTTTCCAGTAGTCATGTATGGATGTGAGAGTTGGACTGTGAAGAAAGCTGAGTGCTGAAGAATTGATGCTTTTGAACTGTGGTGTTGGAGAAGACTCTTGAGAGTCCCTTGGACTGCAAGGAGATGCAAGGAGTCTGTCCTAAAGGAGATCAGTCCTGGGTGTTCATTGGAAGGACTGATGCTGAAGCTGAAACTCCAATTCTTTGGCCACCTCATGTGAAGAGTTGACTCATTGGAAAAGCCTCTGATGCTGGGAGGGATTGGGGGCAGGAGGAGAAGGGGACGAAAGAGGATGAGATGCCTGGATGGCATCACCAACTCGATGGACATGAGTTTGAGTGAACTCCGGAAGTTGGTGATGGATAGGGAGGCCTGGCGTGCTGCAATTTGTGGGGTCACAAAGAATGGGACACGACTGACGGACTGACCTGACCTGAACTGAACTGAACCAGCATTGGATCGGACAATGGCCTGGCTTTCATAGCTGATTTAGTACAACAAGTAAGCAAAACTTACATCAAGCGGAAATTACATACAGCGTATATGCCCCAGAGTTCTGAGATGGTGGAAGGAACCAACCAGACACTTAAAGAGACACTCTCCCAGTGGGTCTTAGAGACTGACTGTTCCTGGGTGGACTTGTTTCTGACAGCTCTGCTCAGGATGACCTCAGTCCCATGGCTCCTCTCCGTTCATAATTGTGTATGGGAGGCCCCCTCCCATAATAAAACAGGTGTCAATAAGTTTGTCTTAGGTAAGGGGAGATGAGATTTCACAGCACATGGAACAACTGGGTAAGGTAATAAATCAGGTAACTAAGTTTGTAGAAGAAAGGGTGCCATTCCCCCTTGGGGAACAGATTCACGAATTTGTGCCTAGGGATCAGGTGTAGTCAAGGACCGGGAACATGACTTCTTGGCCCCTGGAAGGGTCCATATACTGTTGTTGTATCCATGGGGTCGCTCAGAGTAGGACACGACTGAGCAACTGCACTTTCACTTTTCACCTTCATGCATTGGAGAAGGAAAATTGCAACCCAGTCCAATGGTCTTGCCTGGAGAATCCCAGGGACGGGGGAGGGTGGTGGGCTGCTGTCTATGGGGTCGCACAGAGTCGGACACGACTGAAGCGACTTAGCAACAGCAGCAGCAGCAACCGGCCCTTCTGCAGGTAAAGCTGCAGGTGTCACTCCCTGGTTCACCACATGAGGGTGAAGAGGGCATACCACGCAGACCCAGAGGACGCTGAGCGGATACACAAAAGGACCCCACTGATCCCCGTGAAACCAAGATCATCTTAAAGAAGAAACAGAGATGAAGCTCTACAATCAACTGCTGCTACACGGACTTGCTGGTATCATCTTGAAACTAACCATAGTTTCAGTACAAAGAGGGACCTGTGCTATAATCAAAATTGAATGTTGTGTATATATTCCTGATTTATCTGGCTGTATATCAGCCACCCTAGATGACATGAAAGGTCAGATAAAAGTTATGTCTGATGACAATCTTCCTTTTTGGACTTTGGTCCTATCTTGGGTGAAGGGTGATTGGTGGAAAACTATATTTACCATTGTTATTGTTGCCTTGATAGTTCTGCTTTGTGGACCCTTTATTTTACAATGTATTATGAACTTTGTAACCCAAAGGTTGATGTCGTTCTCCCAAATTGGAGGTCGGAGAGTCAGGGTGCAATATATCCCTATGAATGATGCTCATACTATGAGATAAAAGCATCAAGAGCGGGGAATGAAGGAGGAAACAGACAGAAAAGGCTTCATCCTGAAAGCAGGACTCCATCTTGGGCCTGACTGTGGACTTTGAGCTATATGCCCAATATCTATGGAAACGACATACCAACTGGGAAACCAGGCCCCCTGGATGGAAGAGCCCAGCACTTGTACATAGACTATCTCTTACCTAAAATAATACCCTAATTATCTGTATAACTGAATAGAATCATAAATTCTATTATGCTTATTGGGGTATGACCACAGGCCTATTGATAATTGTCCACTGTTAACTACCTAGGCTTAAGGCCTATGAATCACGGGTTAACTTTGATTGTATGTTTCTTTTCCATTGTTCAGACTAGTTTCAGGAAATTTAGGAAGTGGGTTTGGGCATGTACACTTAGGGTAAAAGTTTTCAGAAAAACTGGTCAGGGTCCTTGGCTAAAGTCGACTCTGCCTTGGGCCTACCGGTGTAAGAAACTGTACTCCACTATCTGTATTGTCCTTCTGAATGAGTTTGTTTCCCAGAAAGGGTGGCTACAACATTCTTGGTATCAGCAATGTAATATTTATTCACTCCCACTTGTTTTTCTCTTGGCCCATTTCTTTTGTATATTCTCATAAAATGACATTGGATTTGAAGACTCTGTTTTCAGTGTTGGAAGCAACCAGGCTTCCTTGGTGGGTGAGGCAGGAAAAAAAATCTGTTTGCAAAGTGGGAGACCTAGTTCGATCCCTAGTTTGGGAAGATCCCCGAGTGAAGGGAATAGCTCTGCACTCTCATATTCTTGGGGCTTTACTGGTGGCACAGAAGTTAAAAACCTTCCTGAAATATGGGAGACCTGGGATCAATCCCTGGGTCAGGAAGATTCTCCTGGTGAAGGAAATGGCTACCCACTCCAGTATTCTAGCTGGAGAATTCCTTGGACAGAGGGGACTGACAGACAACAGTCCAAGGGGTAAGAAAAAGTTGGAAATGACAAAGCAACTGGCACCTTTTTAATATATGTATAATAAAAGGGCTGATGATTCACCACCTATGGACACTGTACAAATTAATCTTCACCACATAAAATAGATGCTAAGTTTTACTCTGTTATAACTTTGTTTATATAAAATTATATAAATCTGAATTATGATGAATTGGGTCACAACACTTTTCAGGTCTACTATATCCTTCTACTTCTCTGTTTAGCTGGACTTCCCTCGTGGTTTAGGTGGCAAGGAGTCTGCCTGCAATGCAAGAGAGACCCAGGCTTGATTCCTGGGTTGGAAAGATTCCCTGGAAAAGGAAATGGAAATCTACTCCAATATTCTTGTCTGGAGAATTCCATGGATGGAGGAGCCTAATGGGCTGTAGGCCATGGGGTGGCAAGTGTCGGAAACGACTGAGCGACTTCACTTCTCTGTATATCCATTCTATTAATTTTTTAGAGTTTGATATTGAATCTCCAACTAAAAATCTTAATTTGTCTACTTAAAAAGTAGTTGCAATATATAGTGGAACTACATATAACCTTGTTCTGTATTTTCCAAGTCTCCTATAAATGTGTTATTGTATTTTAAAAATAAAAATTCAAAGCCTTTTTAAAAGCATTTAGAATTGAAACAACTCTGTATCATTCTTCCTTTGATATTAGAAATAAAGATTCTAGACTAAGATGAATTTCCTCGCTGCCCCCACCCCCGCCTATTAATCATTATTTTCTCAAAAATTTCCATTTCCAACCACTAGATGTCATACAGAGACCATGAAGTAGAGTATCTTGGCCTTCTTCCACATTACTCATTACCAATTTCCTCAGCTTCAAGATTTAAGGTGGTTTGGGAAAATTTAGGCACTGGGCATTAGAGATTCAGGTCAGTGCAATTTTTTTCATGGGATGCATGCACAGACTTGAGGTCAATACCATATAGAATGTAAAGTGCTACCTCATTCACTGAAAAGCATTTTTTCAGGAATCTGGAAAATTAATGAAATGGGTCCATGAGAAGGATTCCACAGCCTTCTTCAAGCAGTAGTCTTGTACTTTACCCTGGGAGGGGAAACCTGGAATTCAAACAACTGGAAAGAAAATATCATATACTAGGAAAAAAATCAAAGGATTTGGACTCAGGAAGCTTTTGGATTAAATACTAGCTTGGCAATATGCTAATTGAGTAAATCTGGTACAACACTTAACTTCTGTGAGTATCAGTTCTCTGGTCTGTACAGTGAAAATAACACCTAACAAACAGGAATTGTGACAATCTAATAAAACCCTGTATGTCTATCATTTAGAAGAGTTCTTGTCATGTTGTTAGTGCTCAATAAATCTTACCCATAGTTTAGATGGAGTGTCTTTTCAAAATTAAAATATAATGAAAATATATTATAATAAAATGATAACATTTTAAACCTGTATGGGAACTTATAGTTTAGAAAAGAAGGGGCAAGGATGGTTCACAGATGAAATGAGTTGTGAGTTCAATCTCAGAGGATGGATAGGCGATCCATTGAAAGAGGAAGGAGATTCCAGGCGATGAGAGTGATAAGGCTTTGGTTGAGGAGAAGTGACTTTTTTTTTTTTTTTTTTTTAATAAATAGCAAGGGGTTTGCTGTGCCTGAAATGGGAGTAGATGTTAAAGAATTTGCCTGCAGTGCAGGACACCCCGGTTCGATTCCTGGGTCAGGAGCTTCCCTGGTGGCTCAAGATGGTAAACAATCTGCCTGCAATACCAGAGACCTTAGTTCCCTCCCTCGGTTAGGAAGATGCCCTGGAGGAGGACATGGCAACCCACTCCAATATTTTGCCTGGAGAATCCCCATGGACAGAGGAGCCAGGCTGGCTGCATTCCATGGGGTCGCAGAGTCGAACATGAATGAGCTACTAAGCATAGCACAGCACAGTAAGTAATGCACGTGTGGGTATGAGAATAGGAAGTTTTCATCAGATAGGAGGGAAAATTATAAAGTTTTATGTAGCCCAAGGTTTTTTGTTTGTTTGCTTCTGGCTGCCCTTTAAGTCTTGAGGTACTTTAGTTCCACAAGGAGAGATCCATGCCCCCTGCAGAGAAAGCTCAGATTCTTAACCACTGGACCACCAAGGAAGTCCCTATTGTAAGCCATTTTAAGGAATCTAGATTTTTCTTTTCCTTTTTTTTTTCTTTTTATATTCAGCAGTGTATTTTGGAAGAATTGAAAATTTGATGAGTCACAGAATTAGATTCACACTTAATAAAGATATCCTTGTGTTCAGTGTGTAAGTTGTGTTTGAGGGGTCTAACATTAATTGGTTGCAGCAATGGTTTAGGGTCTACAAGGAGGAAATGTCCATGTGATATAAATGGAGTGAATTTGGAAGATTCAGATGGATCAAAGGTTATGGAAAGTGAAGAGAAGAATTTGACTCAGAGTTCAAGGTTTGGGCTTGGGGAGGAAGTGAGAGAAATATTAACTGAGATGGTGATAAAAGGAGACTCTACCAGTTTAAAGGTGAGGACGTGGGATGACTTGCTCCATGACGTACCTGTCAATATGTGTCTGGATTGCAGAAGAGAGTTATAGGTCTGATAAGTGAGAGCTGAAGCCACTGGAGAAGATTAGGTTGCTCAAAAAGATGGCTTTAGATGGAAAATAACATGTGGTTTTAGGCACAGAAACAGTTTAGAAATAAGCTAGTAAGAGAAGAGAAAGCGTCTGCAAAGAAAACTGAGTGTATAAGCAAAAAGAGAATTTCAAGATTAGTTCTTGCTTGTTTAGAATTCAAAAGGCCTGCATTAGTGGGAAGGGAGAGAAAGAAGACAGGATAAAGGGGAAATTGACCAATAAAAATTCCCCAAGAGGCGAAAGGAGATGAGATCCAAACCCAGACAGAGCTGATTGGCAAGATAAAGGATCCCTCCTAACATATAATTTAAAATATAAACAATAATAAACCAAAATAAGTGTAAGGAAGGCCAGTGAAGTTTGTGGGGAAAAAAAAAAAATCCTACCCACCATCCCACAGAACAAATTTTGAGTCAAGAGAGAATTTATAAAATAGAAATCATGACCTTTTTTCCTAAGAATCATACTAGGCATAAAAAGCTCTCTGGAGTACATGAGATATACAAATATATATATGCACATATTTATATCTTATGTATATTATATCACACTTATAAATATGTTATATACATATATGTATATATAACTATTTTGAAAAATAAAATCATAAAGTATTTCTCCTTTTATATATTCTTGCACATATCCATAAATTCTGCATTCAGTTATTAGGAAATGGCCCATTTTCCTCAAACACTGTACCACATGATCTACATAATCAATTTGAAAAAGTTGGATTAATCTTTTTTATAAAGAAAATTAAAAGTAATTTTTATGTTAAAATTATTTGAATCTTGATTTAAAAATAATATTGAGATTATGGATCTAGAAAACTGTATTAAATGTTAAAAATGGTCTTTAAGTAACATGCTCTTGTTATTTAATAGTGCACTAAAATATGAAGGACTTAAATTCATTTCATATTTTAATGCATTTAATATAAGTAACTTATAATTTGTGATATACCATGTAAAGGGTAGGAAAAGGAATTTTTAAGTGTAAAAAAGAAAACCACCAAGAAAATTAATATGTTAGTAATAAAGACAGATACTCAGGTATGTCAGTTACTTTTAAGTCTTCAAACTTTCCTGGTTTTCAATATGCTTTCCAAAACATAAACACATTTGATAGGTTTTGTGATTCATAGAAGTTACTGGACTATTTGATAGAATTGTTTACAATGAGCACATTGACCACACATTTCTTAGCAATCTCTACTTCCTCTAAAGTATATGTTTGCACTTTAAATTCCTGTTAAAAAGGATTTTGGTGACCACTTCTTAAAAAGTAAGAGGAAAGGAAGGCAGAAAAAACTGATTTTATTTCTACTCAGAGCATGATTGCAAATATGCACACCCCAACTACGTAATTCTGTACACAAGGATCTCATTGTTTATTTTCATAGTTGCTGCTTTATTTAAAATTTTGTCTCTAAAGTTTATATTTGGTAAGACCATTAATGAAAATAAGCTGGCTTATATTTTTCTTATTCCAAGGTGTGCATGTGTATGTGTATGTTTTAATTTCTTGTGGTTTATCCAGATGAGAGTATCAGTCTTAGAGACACGGCAACTCATGTAGAGTGTTTATATACAGTGGGGTCGCGAAGATCAACCAAGTCCAAATTCTATTTAGATCAATTTCACCTTGGTAATGTTTAAAACTGTATGACTCTTCTCAGTTTTTCTATTCCCCCTTTTCTTCTGCACTTTTGCTCAGAAAAGCATTAAGTTCAACTCAGGTGTATTTATTAGTAAAATGCTTCAATTTCAAGTTTTTAAAAGTCATTGGAAGCAGAGCCCATGTCCTTATAAATTTTCACAATAAAACATTCACTTTCATGAGTTATGTGTATCTAGATGGTAGTGTTATTGTTAGGAGGAAAAAAAAAAAAAAAAGAGAACATTTGGTAACTATGGCAACAGAGATGTTTCGAAAGAAATATGAACTCTTTTTCCTTGAAGAAATTAGATATTTTCCTTGACTGGTATGTAGGGATCCAAGTCTAGAGAACGAATATCATTGTTTATAGGTTTACTATTTTAGTCTTTTTTCTTTTCCTTTGGAAGTTGTTCCCCAGTCACATCTGACAAAATAAAGGATTTAATTTGAGGCTGCAGAAACAAAATAGCTGTTGAAATTTGCCAACATCTAGCCCACATGAGAGTAAGCAATCATAGTAGATGCCCATTTATCTAAAATTTAAGTAATGGTACTGCTCAAAAAATGATTTAATTTTTCTTTCTCTAAAAGATACACAGAGAAGCAGCATTCTTATTACCAAGATTAATTGCAAAAGTCACTTCTGGTGTAAGTCACTGCCTAATGGTTCAACCTAAGTCCCAAGTCAATAGTTTTGAACAATTTACTGTTTTCACTACAAAGATCCAGAGATATTATATGACTATGAATTTCCTGAATCTCACTTCTTTTTGGTACATATTTTTAGGGTTGAATGTGCATTATTCATATATAAAGTCTTTTAAAATGACGATAATATGTATGATATGCTTCTAGCCATCACTGTGTAAAAGAGACCTCATTGTGAGCTCATGCAGGAGGCGAACATACTAATGTGTAGGAGAGCAGGGTAGTGCTAGTATAAAAGGAGAACTTAAATAAGACAAGAGAATAAAAGTTAATTGAGTAAAAATGAGTCAGAAATAAGACAAAAACATTCCATCAGTGTACAATAAGGCATCAAATTTTACTGTGCCTCTGAATAAGACCCAGAGTTAGTAAATGCATCTACATACAGTCTGACAGTAGTTAATTTAAAAGTAACTTAAAGTAATTTAAAAGTAAAAGGCAGAAACTGGGGTTGTTATACCAGTAATTTTGTAGGATTTCAATGACTTATTTTAGGATTTGATTTTTAAACATTTCAGAAAATCAGTAAACATTGAATCCATCAGAATATTCAATTGACACAAAACATTCATTTTCTACTCATTCTAGATCAACTAAATTTTATATTATTTGTATATAGGTATAAATCCTTGAACATATTCACAAACATTTACAAAGATGAACCACTCTCTAAGCATAGCTTCTGCTTTCAGGGAAGTAAGTACAAGTGTTTACCTTCATGTGTCTTCCAAACGTAGTCTGCTTTTCCTTCCTCTGAATTCTACCCATCCCCCTTCTTGCAATAACAGTTATATCAGAACCATCTTCATTTATCTGGAGACTGTTTTTGTTGGAGGAGGTCATCAAGAAGATGTGACCACTGGTTGGCCCGTGAGATGGAGCCAGGCTATCAGAGATTATTCACTCCCTCCCCTTGTCCTTGGAATAAATGTCTCAGCAGCTATTTCAAGGACACAACCTTAAGAGAGCAATGTGTTGTTCAACCTATCTGAACTGGCAATCAGTTAAAGACTCCATACAAACTTTAAGATTCTAGCTGATGGGTACAAGGAACTGCTGATTAAGCCTGCCATTACCAATCTAGAGTGGCCTTTTGGTGTCTGTCCTCCAGGCATGGGGGCCTGTTCCAAATTTCACGTGAGGAACTCCCAAGACTGCAAACCAACACTCTTATAAGTCCAAGTAATAATTTTTAGTAATTATGCTTTTAAGAATCTACTATGTCAGACGATGCTTTAAGGGCTTTCTCTCTATCATCTCATTTAACTTCTCAATGATACTATGATGAATCATTATCTACATTTTAGAAATAAAGAAACCGAAGAAAAAATAGTTCATGTGAATTTCCCAGCACAGAGGTTGTAACAGACAGAGATAGCATTTGAGAATTCCAGCTTCTAATTGCAGAGTTGGTACTCTTACATAGTTAAATTCTCACTGGAAGTGAAGGAAGATTGCTCTTATACATTCAACTCTAGCTGTATAACTGATGGAGTAAGCCAGATAAAATGACTGAATTTCCCATGGCTGATTCATGTCAATGTATGGCAAAAACCACTACAATATTATAAAGTAATTATCCTCCAATTAAAATAGATAAATTTAAATTTTAAGAGATGACTGAATTTGATAATAATTTGCAACTGAACATTCAGTTTAATATAGTCATATAAAGACATTTTTTACCTTCTAATGAAATATTTAAGCAATAAGATATTAATTCTCCTGTCAACTTGAGGGTTACGTAATTAGGAGGAATATTTGGTGATGGTTAAGGTTGATAATCTATTTATGAAATAAAAATCACATACACAATTCTAGTTATTAATGTAGATGCTCATTTGATCAGATTCAGTATCTGAATAAGGATATATTCACAGCCTGAAGATAATTATTTTCTTTACATTGAATGTAGAAAAATAATAAATGATCTGAAGAAAGAAACTTTAAAAATCCCTTTACTGCTTATGTATGTCACAGAAGGAAAATTACTTTAAGATAAACTTTATTTTTAGAATACACTTAAAGTTACAGAAAAATTGTGAAGATAGATACAAAATTTCCCATAAACTCCACACTCAGTTTCTTCTATTATTAACAGCTATTTAAGGTCTTCTGTTTTTCCATATAAGCTATGATCTATTGATATCTACAAATGGCTTTCTGGGATTTTGATTAATATTGCATTGAATCTATACATCAAACAGGGAAGAATTAACATCTTAAAAATATTGATCTTTCCAAAACATGAACATTGAATATTTTATGGTTTATTTAGATTTTTTTATTTCTTTGATCAGAATCTTGTCATTTTTCACATATAGACTCTGTACCTCTTGGTTAGATTTACACCTAAGTGTTTCTTCTTTCTTATGCTATGATAAATAGAATTTTTTTAAATTTAAATTGCCTCTAATTGTTCTTTGCTGAAATTCATAAAAGCAATTAAAATAAGAGATACTGGTCTTTAGTTTTTCCTTTCTATAATATCTTTATCTGCTTTTAGTATTAGGCTTCACAGAATGAGTTAAAAAGTGTTACCTCTGCTTTAACTTTCTGAAAGAAATTGTGGATAATTGGTACTGTTTCTGTTTTTAAAGATTTGGTAGAATTCACTATTGAAACCATCTAGGTCTTGGGTTTCCTTAATTAGGGTTAATAATTATGAATCCCATTTATTTTATAAATATAGGATGGTACAGTCCAAAATATGTCTTATGAGGCTAAAATCAAGGTGGAAGCAGAAGTGAATTTCTTCTAGAAGTTCTGTGTAAGAACACAGCTACTAGAGGCTGTCTGTATTCCTTGGCTCATCGACATGTCAAGCCAACCCTGTTTCCTTTATCACAGCTCCTTCCTATGATTCTTGTCTACATCTTTCCCTCATAAGGGCCTTTGAAATTATACTTATCCTGCAGGGTTAATCCAGAATAGTGATCCCATTTAGAGACCCTTAATCCAATGTGCAAAGTCTGTTTTGCTTGTTAGGTAACATATTAGTTAGTTAAGAGGATAAGGACATACTTAATCATAGTCTTTCTTCTGGAACTCATATATTCATATCACACATGTAAAATGCACTTATTCCATCCAAATATTTTTCAAAGTTTCAACAAAATACATAATCAATTTAAGACTCAAAAACCTCATCTAGATCTCATCAGCTCAACAGTTTCAAATTTCATCATCTAAATCATTTAAATCATGTGTGAATTAGATTTTGAGTATGATCCATTCTGGGGCAAAATTCTTCTCCATTGGTACATCAGTGAAATCAGAAAATATGTTATTTACTACCAAATACAATGATGGAACAACCATCAAGTACAGGCATCTTCTCTGAGAAATGGAGAAAACTGAAAGAAAATGGGGTCACTAGTCTCAAGACATTTAAAAATCCAGGTAGGAAAGTAGCATCAGATTTCATGACTTGGGAATAAATCTCTGTGACATCATGGCCTTGCTTGCTAGGATCATGGATCCAAATTCTGTCCGCTAGGCTCAGATTTCCACTCTTAGAATCATCTTTGTTTTTCTTTTTTTATAAAAATTAAAACATGTGTGCAGAGTTATCAACCTGTTTTCTACCTCTGGAAATTTGGGGATTCCAAAGCCTTCTCTAAACTTCATTCTTTCTGTCTCTTTTAGGCCAAGGTGTCAATGTTTCGGTGGATTAAAATTATCAAGAACCTTGTGGATCTCCTATATAGGTAGTGAGGATTTATTGGACAAGAGGCTTCTGTAAAGATCTTTTCTAGGTAATCTCATTTCTAACTTCTACTGAGATGGTTGACTATAACTAGGAGTCACAGGCTAAATCTTTCCAAAGCAATTTCTGTGAAATAGAATGCTCTGAACTTTTAATTTTTCCAAGGTAGTAGAAAAATGTTGTCCAGCCACATTCTCATGATCTTCACTTTTTGAATGTTGAGTTTTAAGCCAGCTTTTTCACTCTCCTCTTTCACTTTCATCAAGAGGCTCTTCAGTTCCTCTTCACTTTCTGCCAAAAGGGTGGTATCATCTGCATATCTGAGGTTATTGATATTTCTCCCTGCAATCTTGATTCCAGTTTGTGCTTCATCCATCCCAGCATTTTGCATGATGTACTCTGTGTATAAGTTAAATAAACAGGATGACAATATACAGCTTTGACCTACTTCTTTCCCAATTTAGAACCAGTCTGTTGTTCCATGTATGGTTCTAACTGTTGCCTCTTGATCTGCATACAGATTTCTCAGGAGGAAGGTCAGGTGGTCTGGTATTCCCATCTCTTTCAGAATTTTCCACAGTTTATTGTGATCCACACAGTCAAAGGCTTTGGCATAGTCAATAAAGCAGAAATAGATGTTTTTCTGGAACTCTCTTGCCTTTTCGATGATCCAACGGATGTTGGCAATTTGATCTCTGGTTCCTCTGTCTTTTCTAAATCCAGCTTGAACATCTGGAAGTTCTCAGTTCACATACTGTTGAAGCCTGGTTTGGAGAATTTTGTGCATTACTTTGCCAGCATATGAGATGAGTGCAATTGTGTGGTAGCTTGAGCATTCTTTGACATTGCCTCTCTTTGGGATTGGATTGAAAACGGCCCTTTTCCAGTCCTGTGGCCACTGCTGAGTTTTAAAAATTTGTTGGTATATTGAGTGCAGCACTTTTACAGCATCATCTTTCAGGATTTGAAATAGCTCAACTGGAATCCTGTTATCTCCACTAGCTTTGTTCATAGTGATTCTTCCTAAGGCCCACTTGACTTTGCATTCCAGGATGTCTGCCTCTAGGTGAGTGATCACACCATCATGATTATCTGTGTCCTTAAGATCTTTTTTGTACAGTTCTTCTGTGTATTGTTGGCACCTCTTCTTAATATCTTCTGCTTCTGTTAGGTCCATACCATTTCTGTCTTTTATTGTATCCATCTTTGCCTGAAATGTTCCCTTGGTATCTCTAATTTTCTTGAAGCAATCTGTAGTCTTTCCCATTCTGTTGTTTTCCTCTATTTCTTTGCATTGATCACTGAGGAAGGCTTTCTTATTTCTCTTGCTATTCTTTGGAACTCTGCATTCAGATGGGTATATCTTTCCTTTTCTCCTTTGCCTTTAGCTTCTCTTCTTTTCACAGCTATTTGTAAGGCCTCCTCACAGCCATTTTGCCTTTTTGCATTTCTTTTTCTTGGGGATGGTCTTGATAACCAACTCCTGTACAGTGTTACAAATCTCCATCTCCATATTTCTTTAGGCACTCAGTTTATCAAATCTTCTTCTATATAAGCTGCCCAAATTATCAAGTTCTGTTTTTTTTTTGTTTATCAATTCTTCTTTCAATTTATCTCTTTTTGCATCTACATATAAGCTGTAAAGAGAAATAAGACCATACCCTCAACACTTTCTTAGAAGTATACTCAGCTAAATGTTTAATTTCATTACTTTTTGCATAATTTAGGATGCAATTCATTCATACTTTCTGCCCCTATAAAACAAGGATCTCTTTTCTTCCAGCTTCTAAGGAAATGTTCCTCACTTCTTCCTAAACCTTCGCTAGTGCTCTTAGTACCCGTATGCCTACCAATGATTTATGGTGCTGAAAATATTCCCGCAGACAATATAGGTATTCTCTAGAATGTTTCTTACTTTCCTATAAGCTCTCACTAGCAGATTCATGAATACTCATATTTATACCAACAATGTCCAAGGTAATCTAGATTTTTCTATCATGCTTCTTAAAATACCTTCTATATTTACTCATGACTCAATTCCAAAGTCACTTCTCTGTTTTAAGTATTTATTCTATCAGCACTTCCCTAGAAATCCAGTGGGTAAGATTCTCTGCTTCCAGTGCCAAGGGTGTGAGTTTCATCTCTGGTTGAAGGACTAAGATTCCACATGCTACCTGGAACAGCCAAAAAAAAGTGTGTGTGGGGGGGTGGTGGTGGTGTATATATTCTATCTGTCTATCATGTATCTGCTTTCCAGATACCAAAAATCTGTGTTGTTTTCCTGTTTCTGTTTAACGTGTTATCATAAGCTTAGTAGTTAGTGACAATTTATTATCCTGTTGCTTCTTATCTCTATTTATAGTAAGACATATTTAGTAAGATAATAGCAAATGCATCATCTTACTTCTCTGAAAAACAGAAGCCAAAACTTGCAAATATGGGACAAAAATCAAGGTTATCTCAAAGCTACATCCCTTTTGAAGGTTCTAGATGAGAATTTATTTCATCCCTTTTCCAGTTTCTAAAGCCTGTTCTCATTCTTTGACTCATAGTTGTAACACTATGACCTTAGTCTCTTTAGTTCCATATTCTTTTCCAATTCTTCTACCTCCTTTTTTTCCTTACATGGTCCTTTGTGATTACATTGGACATGCTTGGATAATAATTACTCTATCTCAAAATTATTGTTTTAATTACATGTGCAAAGTCCCTAATTGTATATGATAGCATATTCACTGATTCAGGGAATTATAATATTAATATCTTTAGAGGGTCGTTATTCTGCCTGGCACATTGATTTATATCATTTTCCTTCTCTGTGAAGAACTTTTTTAAAAAACCTTTCTTAGGGGAGTTCTGCCAGTTATGACTTTCTTCAGTTTTTACTTTTTATTTTTCTGAAAGAATGCTTATTTCTTCTTTACTCTTGAAGGATAATTTCACTTGACATAAAAATATAGTTTGGTGGTTTTTTTTTTTTCTTTGCATACTTTAAAAAATTTTAATCTGCTCTTTCCTTGTCTACATGGTTTCTGATAAGAAGTCAATTGTAATTTGTGTTCTTCTTCCTCTCTAGGCAGAGTTTTATTTTTCTCTCTTCTTTAAAGATTTTGTCTTTGTTTTTTGTTGCTTGAATATGATATTTCCACATGTATGTTTGCTCTGCTTTGCATATTCTGTGCTTCTTGGATCTGTGGTTTGATGTTTGTCATTAACTTTGGAAAATTCTTGGCCATTGTTACTTCAAATATTTCTACTACTCCATTATTTATTTTTTCTCTGGTATTTTGTGTGTATGCTACATTTTTCAAAATTCCTCACAGTTCTTGAATGTTCTGTTTTTCTTTTCCCACTTGAATCTTAGTTTATGAAATTTCTGTTGACATATCTTCAAATTTATTGACTGGTTCTTCCATGTCAAGTCTACTCTTGAGTTCACCAAAACAATTATTTGTGTTATATAGTTTATAATTTCTTTCACTTTCCTTTGATTCTGTCTTATAGCTTTCATCATTCTGCTTATGTTACCCATTTTTCTGCCTAGTCTACATTTACCATCACCTCTTAAAGTATTAATCATAGCAATTTAAGATCTCTTATATAATCCCCAAATCTGTGTATTCTCTGAGTCTGAAGCTGTTGCTTGCTTTATCTCTTAAAATTGGGATTTTTCCTATATTTAGGATTTTTTATAATTTTGTTTCTATAGCTAGGATGATGTATGGGATATAGGACCTGAGTTAAAATAAGTAATTAAGGTGAAGTTTTATAGTAGAATGATTAGGATTGAGTCTTTGTTTAATAGTTACGCTAGCTATAGATGCCAAAGACTTCAAATTCACCCAGTGACTATTTTTTCTCATATGTTGTCTTCAGTTCAGTTCAGTTCAGTCGCTCAGTCATGTCCAACTCTTTGCGACCCCATGAATCACAGCACGCCAGGCCTCCCTGTCCATCACCAACTCAAACTCATGTCCATGGAGTCGGTGATGCCATCAAGCCATCTCATCCCCTGTCGTTCCCTTCTCCTCCTGCCCCCAATCCCTCCCAGCATCAGGGTCTTTTCCAATGAGTCAACTCTTCGTATGAGGTGGCCAAAGTACTTGGAGTTTCAGCTTCAGCATCAGTCCTTCCAATGAACACCCAGGACTGATCTCCTTTAGGATGGACTGGTTGGATCTTCTTGCAGTCCAAGGGACTCTCAAGAAGTCTTCTCCAACACCACAGTTCAAAAGCATCAATTCTTCTGCATTCAGCTTTCTTCACAGTCCAACTCTCACATCTATACATGACCACAGGAAAAACCATAGCCTTGACTAGATGGACCTTTGTTGGCAAAGTAATATCTCTGCTTTTCAATATGCTATCTAGGTTTGTCATAACCTGCCTTCTAAGGAGTAAATGTCTTTTAATTTCATGGCTGCAATCACCATTTGCAGTGATTTTGGAGCCCCCCAAAATAAAGTCTGACACTGTTGCCTTAGGTTTTCACTAAGAAATCTCCTCTGATAGAACCTATGTCTTTTAGCTCTTTCACTTATAAATCTCTGTTATTATGCTGTTTTTGTACATATAAGTTATGGGAGATGGGAAACTTTCTATTATCTTTTGATACATCTTAGTTTTTTCATGGGCTGAGACAATGTCCCTAAGCTATAATCCTTACTAGTGTTTCTTAGTTGTATTCCCTCTTAGGGGGGACAGGATGGGTAAACAGATTGAAAATGAAAAAAAATGTCATTTCCCCAGATGGTATAAGTCTGTGGGTAAAGTGTTTTTCTTGCTTTATGACTAGAGCTACCAAGGACTCTTTCTTGACTCTTCAATGTGAGACCAAAGGGAAGCTTGTATCAATCTTCCTAAGACTCCCCAGGAATTTCTCATTTATCCCATACCCAGATTTCAGCAATTTGTCAAAAGTATCATTTAGACTTTCATCCCAGTTTATGGCTCCATTGGCTTCTGTTCCAAGTAAGTAGATCTCTGCTATTGATTCTGTGTAATTCCCTCTCTATCTAGATGTCAGGGATAATTTGATGAGTCCAAAAAAAAGTAATTTATTTTCAGCTTGTCCAACTTTTTGTTGTTATAATGGGGGAAATGAACAGAAATGAAATGCTTCAGAATATAGACCAGACTGGCGTCAGTTCAGTTCAGTCGCTTAGTCATGTCCGACTCTTTGCAACCCCATGAATTGCAGCATGCCAGGCCCCCCTGTCCATCACCAACTTCCAGAGTTCACTCAGACTCACCTCCATCGAGTCAGTGATGGCATCCAGCCATCTCATCCTCTGTCATCCCCTTCTCCTCCTGCCCCCAATCCCTCCCAGCATCAGGGTCTTTTCCAATGAGTCAACTCTTCGCATGAGGCAGCCAAAGTACTGGAGTTTCAGCTTTAGCATCATTCTTCCAAAGAAATCCAGGGCTGATCTCCTTTAGAATGGACTGGTTGGATCTCCTTGCAGTCCAAGGGACTCTCAAGAGTCTTCTCCAACACTACAGTTCAAAAGCATCAATTCTTCAGCACTCAGCTTTCTTCACAGTCCAACTCTCACATTCATACATAACCACTGGAAAAACCATAGCCTTGACAAGACTGGCATGGATATATTTAAACAATTAGAGCACAGGCTGTAATGGATTTAGTAATTTGAAAATGTACTGTAGGGGGAAATTTTTATTGTTTATATCTTTCTCTAGGGCAAAATAAATAATTATTTGGCAGAGTTTTGGTCTAACTTCATTTGTCAGGCAGTTCTACAGTGAGAGGATTTTTTTTTATGTGTTTTTATATATTTGATGCATATTTTGATAAATATTCCTGAAGGAAATGGGCACAGAGAGAGAGATCCTAATTAGTAGAAAGGAAATCTCTCTCAGAAATGTTGGCAATTAAAATAATGTGTAGGTGAGCTGTTATAGCATTGATCACTAGGTATCCAGGAATATTTTCTTAACTTTGACCATAGTCCAAATTCTCAACTGAAGACACTACTACCTCCAGTTAGGTTTTCCTCTTAATCTACAGGCTTTTTAGGCTACAGGAGTGTGGCTAAAATAGCCACTGTTATTCCTTAAATGACTTATTAAGGAGACGTCTAACATGGCTCAGATAAGTTGGAAAAAGTATGAGCAAAAATGTGTCTATCTTATTCAGAGCAGCTAAAATGCCTTAAGAAAGACCACATTAAATATGGACTAAGCATGGAAAGTGTGCAAAACTACCAGAGCAAAAATAGAGACAGGCATGAAATACAGAAAAGACAGAAGAATTCATTTTAGAAGAAAATAAAAGTGAAAAAGAAGAGTTTCCCATAGATGTTTCAGGCCATAGAAAACTTATAGAGCCTATGTTTTTAATGAGAGAAGACATAAAATATGAGATAATTAAAAGTGTGAATGAGCTGAAAAGAGAGATTGTAAATTAAGTGTATAGAAGACCAAATTATACCATTGCAGAGCTATTTAAATAGAAACTCCAGGGAACAGATTAGACAGTGTGGGAAAATAAAATTAGCAACAGAAGAAAGCCATGAAATAGTCCCAGTAAATGAAGGACAAAAAGATAAAATAAGTAAAAAGAAGTTAATATCCATGGTGTATAGGAAATGTTCATCCAAGATAGAGACAAATGGTGAGACCAGAGTGAAAGCCTATCAAATTAAAATTTAAAATTATATGTAATAGTAGAATATATTTCTGAAATTAAAAGTAATACTCCAAAATAAAAAGCACACTCTTTTCAAAAACTTTATTACAAGAACAATTTCATGACATTCTGGTAAAGTGATTGAGTATCAAGGATAAAGAAAGAATTCATTAGGTATCCAAGAACTTACAAAGGGAATAGATCTGGTTGGACTCACCTACATCCATGGAAAAATGAAGTGCCAGAAGATAATAGAACAATATTTGCAAAATTCTAAGGGAAAAGTATGTCTTGAGAATATTATAACCAAGGAACTCTGGTCTCTCAGTCATGTCCGACTCTTTGCGACCCCATGGACTGCAGCACACCAGGCTTTCCTGTCCATCACCAACTCCCAGAGTCCACCCAAACCCATGTCCATTGTGTCGGTGATGCCATCCAACCATCTCATCCTCTGTTGTCCCCTTCTGCTCCTGCCCTCAATCTTTCCCAGCATCAGGGTCTTTTCCAAGGAGTCAGCTCTTTGCATCAGGTGACCAAAGTATTGGAGTTTCAACATTAGTCCTTCCAATGTATATTCAGGACTGATTTCCTTTAGGATGGACTGGTTGGATCTCCTTGCTGTCCAAGGGACTCTTAAGAATCTTCTCCAACACCACAGTTCAAAAGCATCGATTCTTCTGCACTCAGCTTTTTTTTATAGTCTAACTCTTACATCTATACATGACTACTGGAAAAACCATAGCTATGACTAGGTGGACTTTTGTTGGCAAAGTAACATCTCCGTTTTTTAACATGCTGTCTAGGTTGGTCATAGCTTTTCTTCCAAGAAACAAGTGTCTTTTATTTTCATGGCTGCAGTCACCATCTGCAGTGATTTGGGGCTCCCCAAAATAAAGAGTGTAGCTTGCAGGGCTTTCACAAGATTCTCCAGGCAAGAATACTGGGGTGAGTTGCCATTCCCTCATCCAGGGGATGTTCCTGACTCAGGAATCGAACCCTCCTCTTTACAAAATGGTAATACTAGCATAATTAATTATGCAAAAAACTCAGAGAATATCTTATCCCTCAGCCATCTTAGAATGAAATTATGTAGGAGACAAATGAAGAAAACACTGTAAAAGAATTGAATAATGAATGAGAAGGAAATCCAGAAGTGAGGGGATACATGTATGTATATAACTGATTCAATTTTCTGTATGGTAGAAATCAACACAACATTGTAAAGAAACTATATTCCAATAAAAAAAATAAGATAGGAAAAAACCTGGAAAAAAAAAGAAAAAGAACTGAATGGTGAACACTGAATCCATGTATACAAAATATGGAGTAAATAGTGTGAGAAATATTTTTTAAAATAGCAATTTAATCAATCAGCAAAAAAGTAATATATTAAAAAAGAAGAATAGTTGTTAACTTTTAGATTAACATTCTATAATACAGTTGGTCAATTTTCTTAATGTATAGTTTGTAATATGATACAATTTTAAAATAATTCAATTTTTTGTTTAAAATACAGGGATTTATTATCTGAAGAAAGGCAATTTTATGATATGAACATCACTTAATTTTATGAAATATAGAATGTTAATGAAACTTATTGTAGTATCTTACTATTTAGGAAAAACATCTTGTATATACCAACCCTGTATAAATATTGTAAGTTTCTTAGATGGTTTAGAAAAAGGCAGAGGCAAAGCTCTTAAAAATACTTAAAGCTATTTGGCAAGCATCTTACCCACAGGGCTAGGCATTAATTTAGTGGTTATTTATTTAGAGCTCAAAGATGCAGGGTGCTATGCTAAGCATTTTGACATTCTGTCCTTAAATCCTGAAGTTCACTTTGGACTATAAGACTTCTTACATAAATAGTTTCAAACCAAGGCATTTTGTTCAGTTTCTTAAAGTTAGCCTAGGTAGCAGGTACAGCGAAATGCCTGCAGTGTCTGAAATGACTTTTTTGGTGTAGTGGTTTGGCCAAACATTGCAGAAAAGTGGAACTTGAGTTGCACTTGGATGAATTGTTGGGTTTGGAGAGGCAGAAATGAGGGTGGAGTATTAGAAATTTGGAAGACAGTATAGTAAAGGCACAATGGAAGAAAAATAACTAGGTTCATTAAAGGACTAGAGTAGAACAGTGGAAAAGTAGATGGAATTGGGTCCAATTGTCAAGAGCCTTGAGAGATTGTGAAATAATTTGTACTTTCTAGAACTGGCGGTATGGTCTTTGCATAGTTTAAGTGTGTATAAAGGATCAAAAGAAGATAATGATTTTGTTAAGATTAATCTACTGGCAGTGGAAGCAGCTGTTAAATAACTTTATTAATTAATTCACAATCTGGTTGTAACCGTTTCTATGAAGCAAGGATTGTCTTCCACCATTCACTGGGTTTCCCGTGAAAGAAACACAGACTTGATTTTTCTTTCTTTCTTTCTTTCATTATTCTGAAGGGGTACACAAATGTTTAAATTTTATTGTCAAATCATTGACTATTTATTTATTTTTTGGCCATGTGGTTGGTGGGAATCCCAGTTCCCTGAACCTGGGCCACAACAGTGAAAGCACCGAATTCTAACCACTAGACAACCAGGAAACTCTCCCCATTATTTTTATAACTCAAAAGTTCTTTTCTATCTCTGAATTAGTTGAGTATTCACTTACAGTTTTTCTGTTTCTGATTATTTCTAATTATGCTTAGTTCTCTAATCTATTAGGAATGTGCTTTGTTAAAAGTTTTCAGATGAGGATATATTTTCATAGCTACTGTAACATACTTAGTGAATATTTCTACTTTTTCATATATATGTATGATCTATCTGTATTATTACAAATATTTACATGGAAAGATGTATTTCAGGGACATATCTTTCTTTTCATCTATCTTCTTGACCTCTCTGGGTTGTCTATTCTATTTCTCTACCATGTTCAGTTCAGTTCAGTCGCTCAGTTGTGTCTTACTCTTTGTGACCCCATGAATCGCAGCATGCCAGGCCTCCCTGTCCATCACTAACTCCCGGAGTTCACTCAAACTCAGGTCCATCAAGTCAGTGATGCCATCCAGCCATCTCATCCTCTGTCGTCTCCTTCTCCTCCTGCCCCCAATCCCTCCCAGCATCAGAGTCTTTTCCAATGAGTCAACTTTTCACATGAGGCAGCCAAAGTACTGGAGTTTCAGCTTTAGCATCGTTCCTTCCAAAGAACACCCTAGACTGATCTCTTTTAGGATGGACTGGTTGAATCTCCTTGCAGTCCAAGGGACTCTCAAGAGTCTTCTCCAACACCACAGTTCAAAAGCATCAATTCTTTGGCATTCAGCTTTCTTCACAGTCCAACTCTCACATCCATACATGACTACTGGAAAAACCATAACCTTGACTAGATGGACCTTTGTTGGCAAAGTAATGTCCCTGATTTTGAATATGCTATATAGATTGGTCATAACTTTCCTTCCAAGAAGTAAGCACCTTTTAATTTCATGGCTGCTAAAGTATAATTACAGCTTTATTGTCTGTATACTTACATACATTTACATACTCTTAGTGAAGAAGGCTGAGCACCAAAGAATTGATGCTTTTGAACTGTGGTGCTGGAGAAGACTCTTGAGAGTCCCTTGGACTGCAAGGAGATCCAACCAGTCCATTGTGAAGGAGATCAGCCCTGGGATTTCTTTGGAAGAAATGATGCTAAAGCTGAAACTCCAGTACTTTGGCCACCTCATGCAAAGAGTTGACTCATTGGAAAAGACTCTGATGCTGGGAGGGATTGGGGGCAGGAGGAGAAGGGGACGACAGAGGATGAGATGGCTGGATGGCATCACTGACTTGATGGAGGTGAGTCTGAGTGAACTCCGGGAGTTGGTGGTGGACAGGGAGGCCTGGCGTGCTGCGATTCACGGGGTCGCAAAGAGTCGGACATGACTGAGCGACTGAACTGAACTGAACTGAGTGGGATTCATGGACCAGTAGCGTCAACATCTCCTAGGAGCTTACCGAAAAACGGACCTTTGGATCCCAGCCTGAACAACTGAATTAAAAATCTGCATTAAAAAAAAAAGGCCCCTGTATTGCTGATCCTGTTCGTGATGCCAATTGTCTTGCCATTCACACTGTTCGCTGAACCTAGGGTAGACAAGGCACTAACAGGGAAGCTGGAGGAAGCCATGAGGAGCCAAAGGCACTGCAGACCCCTTTATTCTCCCCTGGCTGGCATGGTGGCCATAACACAGACTCTCCTGGCTGATGCAGCAGCCATAGCAGCAACCACAACATAACCGTAATGTAGCCACAGCATAGCCACAGCATAACCTCATATAACATAACCATGATGCCACTCAAATGTGGCCCCAATGCAGCAGCAGCCAGGGCTTTCATGGGGAAGCTCATACAGGCATACCACACAAAGTAGCCCATGACCAAGTGAGTGCCTCCTGATGCACATGTGCAGTGTTCTAAGTGATCTCAGCTGTTCTGTAATTATTATTTAGAAAACGTGGGGCAAGAGCCAGAAGCCATGGGAGGGGGAGAGAGACTGACCACACCATCTTGGCTAATTTGCTCTTTCCCCACAGCCCTCCAATGATCTGAGTGAACAGTAAAATTTGAAAAGCCCTACTTAACTAGACTACAGATCATTGAGGGAAAAAATTGTTTATCTTGTTCACCATAATATCTTTATCTCCTTGGACAATGCCTGGCATATAGTGTTTGCTCAGTAAGCATTTGTGAAAATAAATGAATTAGGTAGTTTAATAATATCAATAAAGAAGGTATTTGTGAATTATTGTTAAAGAACATAAGCATGTCTATTTAATGAAGTGAACACAATTTGGAGGAGTGTTTATGAATGCTTACTGTGCTGGTGAAAAAAAAAAAGAGGTATGGATTGTGACAGCTTCATCTTTTGAAATTTTGTGTAACATGATTCATAGGTATGTATTCTTACCATAGCACAAAATTTCACAAGATAGCACTAATTTGCTTCAGTTGTGTCCGACTTTTTGTGACCCTGTGGACTGTGATCTGCTGGGTTCCTTTGTCCATGGAATTTTCTAGGCAAGAATTTTGGAGTCAGTTGCTATGCCCTCATCCAGGGTATCTTCACAACTCAGGGATCTAATCCACATCTCTTATGTCTCTTGCATTAGCTGGTGAGTTCTTTATCACTGGTGCCACATTGGAACATTCAACCTGTCTACACATAAAGGTTGAGTTTAAGACTTTCATTTCTCCCAAGGCATGAAAAACTATGGAAATCTTTCCTTAAATTTCTTCAGGAAACTTGCATTTCTGATGATGCATTCATATTCTGTATTCTTTTTTTTTTAATTTTTTTAATTGAAAGATAATTGCTTTACAAAATTTTGCTGTTTTCTGTCAAATTTCAATATGAATCAACCATAGGTATACATATATCACCTCCCTTTTAAATCTCCCTCCCATTTCCCCCCATCCCACCCCTCTAGGTTGATACAGAGCCCCTGTTTGATACATTCTCTGTATTCTTATAGTCATTGTCCTCATTTCTTCTGCCCCCCTCACAGCTTAGTTTATTTCTTACGTTATCCTCTCAAAGACAGGGATGTTTTCTAATTATTTTTGAAACTTCAGACTGAGAATAGCTATGTATTAATTTATTTCATTCTTAGAAGAAAATTATTATTCATTTATAAAGATTATAAGGGAATATATAGATATTTTTATTTTCCCAATTTGATCATTGTTAGATGCTGATTGCAGCCATGAAATTAAAAGATGCTTACTCCTTGGAAGGAAACTTACGACCAACCTCAGTTCAGTTCCATTCAGTTCAGTCACTCAGCCATGTCCGACTCTTTATGACCCCATGAACTGCAGCATGCCAGGCCTCCCTATCCATCACCGACTCCCAGAGTTCACTCAAACTCACGTCCATCAAGTCGGTGATGCCATCCAGCCATCTCATCCTCTGTCGTCCCCTTGGGGACAGGAAGCAACACGGGATGACAGAGGATGAGATAGCTGGATGGTATCACCGACTTGATGGACGTGAGTTTGAGTGAACTCTGGGAGTTGGTGATGGACAGGGAGGCCTGGCATGCTGCGATTCATGGGGTCGCAAAGAGTCAGACACGACTGAGTGACTGAACTGAACTGAACTGAATAGGTCCAAGGTTAGGCTCCTGTATTTCATGGACTCAAAGATGTCATCATTTATAAAACTTGTTATTTTAATATTAAATTTGATGGCTTCACCACTTCACTCAACGTACGCCAAACTTTTAAGATGTATTCCACTTTCAGAGAGGCTTCCCTAGTGGCTCAGATGGTAAAGAATCTGCCTGCAATGCAGGGGACCTGCAGGTTTAATCCCTGGGTCAGGAAGATTCCCTGGAGAAGAGTGTGGCAACCCATTCCAGTATTCCTGACTGGAGAATTCCATGGACAGAGGAGCCTGGTGGGATATAGTCCATGAAAGACAGAACAGTTTTATGAAAGAGGAAATGCAGTTTTCATTCTGCTACCGGCATGAAAGTGACTAAGCCAACCAGGGACATTTGCTCTTTGTTAAGTGTCTGCTGCCCATTTATCCATTTCAGTGTATCATTTAGAAAGCACTGCCAGTGCTCAATAAAGGCATCAACTGAAACCAACATCCTGGCAACACAAATTGATTCCTTATGTGGAAAAAAAAAAAAAAAATCCCTACGCAACTGATGGACAATGTAATACCTTAGTTACTTTCTGGAAGTTACTTCCCTGGAACCTAAAGTAAATTTAATCAGGATCTGGTTCACTGTTCAATATGACTCAAGGTTTTACTATATCATTTTGTCATCAGATGAATAAATTACTCAGAAGCAATTAACATCAATGATGCGATCATAATGATTACTCCCTCAGTTGAGGGGTTTTCAGCTTCAAGTCATCAAATACACAACCCAAGGTAGACATTAATTATATCAGAGAACACAAAGTGCAGATGCAAGGTGGTTCTAAGGTTGGTTTAGCACCTAGTTAGAGTGATTCATATCCTGGGTGCTTTCCACCACCACACTTTTTTGCAGGCCTATCAGCCCCGGGCAGGTGCCTATTTCCAAAGTGGCCACAGCTGTTCAAGGCTCAGCAGGGATGCATGGTGGTGGCCAGGCCCTCTGAAGGAGGCAAAGAGAATGTTCACCTTTTATTAAAGCAGAAAATCTACTGACACATTCTCAGCCTTCACCCTGAAGACAATCTTTTTTTTTTTTTCCCTTAAGAGTAATTAGTTTTGTTGATTTGACAGTCCTTTGTGATCACAAGCCCCTGACCTTGGACTTGGGGTAGCTCCTCTCAGTCGCGCTCTGTGTGATGTCGCAGAGGACCCCATGCCCGAGGGGTAGCCGAGAGGGGCTACCCCACGTCCGAGGTCAGGGGTGGCAGCTGGGAGGAGCAACCCCACGTCCAAGGAGCGGTGGCTGCACGGGCGGGCACCGGAGGGCCTAGAGGAGCTATTCCACATTCAAGGTCGGGAGGCGTGGCAGTGAGGAGATACCCCTTGTCCAAGGTAAGGAGCAGCAGCTGCACTTTGCTGGAGCAGCCATGAAGAGATACCCCATGTCCAAGGTAAGAGAAACCCACGTAAGACGGTAGGTGTTGCAAGAGGGCATCAGAGGGCAGACACACTGAAACCATAATCAGTGTGGTCCTATCACACTAGGACCACAGCCTTGTCTAACTCAATGAAATTAAGCCATGCCCGTGGGGCCACCCAAGATGGGCGGCATGATGGATAGGTCTGACACAATGTGGTCCACTGGAGAAGGGAATGGCAAATCACTTCAGTATTCTTGCCTTGAGAACCCCATGAACAGTATGAAAAGGCAAAATGATAGGATACTGAAAGAGGAACTCCCCAGGTCAGTAGGTTGCCCAATATGCTACTGGAGATAAGTGGAGAAATAATTCCAGAAAGAATGAAGGGATGGAGCCAAAGCAAAAACAATACCCAGCTGTGGATGTGACTGGTGATAGAAGCAAGGTCCAATGCTGTAAAGAGCAATATTGCATAGGAACCTGGAATGTCAGGTCCTATGAATGAATCAAGGCAAATTGGAGGTGGTCAAACAAGAGATGGCAAGAGTGAATGTCTACATTCTAGGAATCAGTGAACTAAAATGGACGGGAATGGGTGAATTTAACTCAGATGACCATTGTATCTACTACTGCAGGCAGGAATCCCTTAGAAGAAATGGAGTAGCCATCATGCTCAACAAGAGTCTGAAATGAAGTACTTGGATGCAATCTCAAAGACGAAAGAATGATCTCTGTTCATTTCCAAGGCAAACCATTCAATATCACAGTAATCCAAGTCTATGCCCCAACCAGTAACGCTGAAGAAGCTGAAGTTGAACGGTTTTATGAAGACCTTCAAGACCTTTTAGAACTAACACCCAAAAAAGATGTCCTTTTCATTATAGGGGACTGGAATGCAAAAGTAGGAAGTCAAGAAACACCTGGAGTAACAGGCAAATTTGGCCTTGGAATATGGAATGAAGCAGGGCAAAGACTAATAGAGTTTTGCCAAGAAAATGCACTGGTTATAGCAAACACCCTCTTCCAACAACACAAGAGAAGACTCCACACATGGACATCACCAGATGGTCAACACCGAAATCAGATTGATTATGTTCTTTGCAGCCAAAGATGGAGAAGCTCTATACAGTAAGCAAAAACAAGACCGGGAGCTGACTGTGGCTCAGATCATGAACTCCGTATTGCCAAATTCAGACTGAAATTGAAGAAGGTAGGGAAAACCACTAGACCATTCAGGTATGACCTAAATCAAATCCCTTATGATTATACAGTGGAGTGAGAAACAGATTTAAGGGACTAGATCTGATAAAGTGCCTGATGAACTATGGACAGAGATTCGTGACATTGTATAGGAGACCATCCCCATGGAAAAGAAATACAGAAAAGCAAAATGGCTGTCTGAGGAGGCCTTACAAATAGCTGTGAAAATAAGAGACGTGAAAAGCAAAGAAGAAAAGGAAAGATTTAAATATCTGAATGCAGAGTTCCAAAGAAGATCAAGGAGAGATAAGAAGCCTTCCTCAGCGATCAATGCAAAGAAATAGAGGAAAACAACAGAATGGGAAAGACTAGAGATCTCTTCAAGAAAATTGGAGATACCAAGGGAACTTTCCATGCAAAGATGGGCTCGATAAAGGACAGAAATGGTATGGGCCTAACAGAAGCAGATGGAGAAGGCAATGGCACCCCACTCTAGTACTCTTGCCTGGAAAATCCCATGGATGGAGGAGTCTGATAGGCTGCAGTCCATGGGGTCACTAAGAGTTGGACATGACTGAGCGACTTCAGTTTGACTTTTCACTTTCATGCATTGGAGAATGAAATGGAAACCTACTCCAGTGTTCTTGCCTGGAGAATCCCAGGGACTGGGGAGCCTGGTGGGCTGCCATCTATGGGGTCACAGAGAGTCGGACACGACTGAAGCAAATTAGCAGCAGCAGCAGCAGCAGCAACAGAAGCAGAAGATATTAAGAAGAGTTGGCAAGAATACACAGAAGAACTGTACACAAAACATCTTCACGACCAAGATAATCATGATGGTGTGATCACTCACCTAGAGCCAGACATCCTGGAATGTGAAGTCAAGTGGGCCTTAGAATGCATCACTATGAACAAAGCTAGTGGAGGTGACGGAATTCCAGTTGAGCTATTTCAAATCCTGAAAGATGAGGCTGTGAAAGTGCTGCACTCAATATGCCAGCAAATTTGGAAAACTCAGCAGTGGTCACAGCACTGGCAAAGGTCAGTTTTCATTCCGATCCCAAAGAAAGGCAATGCCAAAGAATGCTCAAACTACCGCACAACTGCACTCATCTCACATGCTAGTAAGGTAATGCTCAAAATTCTCCAAGCCAGGCTTCAGCAATATGTGAACCGTGAACTTCCAGATGTTCAAGTTGGTTTTAGAAAAGGCAGAGGAACCAGAAATCAAATTGCCAACAGCCGCTGGATCATGGAAAAAGCAAGAGAGTTCTAGAAAAACATCTATTTCTGCTTTATTGACTATGCCGAAGCCTTTGACTGTGTGGATCACAATAAACTGTGGAAAATTCTGAAAGAGATGGGAATACCAGACCACCTGACCTGCCTCTTGAGAAATTTGTATGCAGGTCAGGAAGCAACAGTTAGAACTGGACATGGAACAACAGACTGGTTCCAAATAGGAAAAGGAGTACATGAAGGCTGTATATTGTCACCCTGCTTATTTAACTTCTATGCAGAGTACATCATGAGAGACCCTGGGCTGGAAGAAGCACAAGCTGGAATCAAGATTGCCGGGAGAAATATCAATAACCTCACATATGCAGATGACACCACCCTTGTGGCAGAAAGTGAAGAGGAACTGAAAAGTCTCTTGATGAAAGTGAAAGAGGAGAGTGAAAAAGTTGGCTTAAAGCTCAACATTCAGAAAACGAAGATCATGGCATCTGGTCCCACCACTTCATGGGAAATAGATGGGGAAACAGTGTAAACAGTGTCAGACTTTATTTTTTTGGGCTCCAAATCACTACAGATGGTGACTGCAGCCATGAAATTAAAAGATGCTTACTCCTTAGAAGAAAAGTTATGACCAACCTAGAGAGCATATTGAAAAGCAGAGATATTACTTTGCCAACAAAGGTCCGTCTAGTCAAGGCTATGGTTTTTCCTGTGGTCATGTATGGATGAGAGATTTGGACTGTGAAGAAGGCTGAGTGCTGAAGAATTGATGCTTTTGAACTGTGGTGTTGGAGAAGACTCTTGAGTGTCCCTTGGACTGCAAGGAGGTCCAACCAGTCCATTCTGAAGGAGATCAGCCCTGGGATTTCTTTGGAGGACTGATGCTGAAGCTGAAACTCCAATTTTTTGGCCACCTCATGCAAAGAGTTGACTCATTGGAAAAGACTCTGATGCTGGGAGGGATTGGGGGCAAGAGGAGAAGGGGACGACAGAGGATGAGATGCCTGGATGGCATCACTGACTCGATGGATGTGAGTCTGAGTGAACTCCGGGAGTTGGTGATGGACAGGGAGGCCTGGCGTGCTGAGATTCATGGGGTTGCAAAGTGTCGGACACGACTGAGTGACTGAACTGAACTGAAGTGAACTATGATCATGAGCTATGAAGTTCAGGAAATTATTAAAATATGTTTAAAAAAGTAAGCATTTTTTGCTGTCATATCTAATGTCTCACAGTAAACTGACTCAGCAAATAATTTGTGAAGTGCTAGTATAACCTCTCAAAGTATGTCAGATTTCATCTATGAAGTGAAGAAAGTATAAATGATAAAGTACTCAATAAAGAGTTAATGGTTAGTGAAGGAATGCCAAAATTCTTTTTCTCCCCATGTGTTCTATCACAGTGATATTTATCTGAGGAGTGTTTACATATAATCATATTGATGCAGAAGGCGGTTTCATGTTTCTTTTCCTCCCTCCCTTTCTTCCTCCATTCCTTCCTCCTTTTCTTTGTTCCTCTCTCTCTCCCTCCATTTCTCTTTCTTTCTTTCTTTTTTTATGCCATTTAAGATAATATTGACAAGTTTGAGGAACTGGGACATAAGGCATTTTTGGGGGGACATTTTTTGGCCTACTACACACTGATTCACTCATTCACTTATTTATTCACGCGTTTAGCAAATGTTTAATGAGTAATCACAATGGTTCAGGCATTGCTCTGATGCTGGAGATATAACACTGAAGCAAATAGGCAGTTTTTGCATTCTTGGAGTTTGCATACTAGCATCAAGGATGGCAACATTTTTCATAAAGGATCAGATAGTAAATATTATTTGAAGACCATATAGATCTCTCTGTTGGAAGTATTGAACTCTGCTATTGTAAGCAGGGAAAGAACCCCCAAATTCAGAAATGAATGGTGTATGTGTATTCCAATAAAGATGAGTCCTTTCAATGTTCGCTTGAAACTATCACAACATTGTTTATCAGTTATACCCCAACACTCTGGGAGATGGTGAAGGACAGGGAGGCCTGGCATGCTGTAGTCCATGGGGTCGCAAAGAGTCAGACACAACTGAGTGACTGAACAACAAAACTTCAGCACAAAATAAAAAGTAAGGCTGATTCATATTGATGTACGGCAGAAACCAATACAATATTGTAAAGCAATTATCCTCCAAATAAAAATAGATAAATAAAATTTTACATTTACCATGATGAACTTAAACAGTGTATTAAAAAGCAGATACATTGTTTTGCTGACAAAGGTCTATATAGTCAAAGCTATGGTTTTTCCAGTAGTCATGTATGGGTGTGAGAGTTGGACCATAAAGAAGGCTGAGCGCTAAAGAATTGATGCTTTCGAACTGTGGTGCTGAAGAAGACTCTTGAGAGTTTCTTGGACGGCTGCTGCTAAGTCACTTCAGTTGTGTCCGACTCTGTGCGACCCCAGAGACGGTAGCCCACCAGGCTCCCCTATCCCTGGGATTCTCCAGGCAAGAACACTGAAGTGGGTTGCCATTTCCTTCTCCAGTGCCTGAAAATGAAAAGTGAAGGTGAAGTTGCTCAGTCGTGTCCGACCCTCAGCGACCCCATGGACTGCAGCCTTCCAGGCTCTTCCGTCCATGGGATTTTCTAGGCAAGAGTACTGGAGTGGAGCGCCGATCAAATTAGTCAATCCTAAGGGAAATAAACTCTGAATAGTCATTGCAAGGACTGTTGCTGAAGCTGAAGCTCCAATACTTTGGCTACCTGATGGGAAGAGCCAACACACTGAAACTGACTGAGGCTGGGAAAGATTGAAGGCAAAAGGAGAAGAGGGCAACAGAGGATGAGCTGGTTGGATGGCATCACTGATTCAATGGACATGAACTTGGGTGAACTCCATCCTGGAGATAGTGAAGGACAGGGAAGCCTGGCATGCTCCACAGGGTTGCAAAGAGTCAGACATGACTTAGTCACTGAACAATAACAACAGCGCTTGAATAAAACTATTCAATAATGAAAAAAAGTTCAAAAAATGAAAAATAAAATCGAAAAATAAAACATGATTATATAGATATATATGCCTTATATTTTTGCATATATGCATATATTTGCATATATGCATGTATATGTGCACAAAAATACAAAGCATGCTAGATTTCTCCCATAGGTTGTCATTTGCTGACCCTTGTTCCAGACAGATAACACTGGGGGAATACAGTACGTAAATACAAAATAGGTCTGATTGTGTTAAGTGATAAAAGTAAAGCATATTCAGAGGAATGGGAAGTTCTAAAGGGAGGGATGTTGTTAACTACCATAACAGATCAATTGCAAAATAGCAGTGATTTCATAAATAGATGTTTCTCAGGGTTTATATGAAGTTCCATACTGAGATTTCTGATCAGTGGGAAGTCTTCCAAATGGTCATTCAGGAACCCAATCTCTTGCTCTCGGGCTTCTTGCCCCCTGGAGAACTGTAGAATTCTTGGTATAAAGTTGGTAGTTGAGGACAGGGAGTCAAGGGCATACACAGAAACTTTAATCCAACAGAATTGGAAGGGTTGATCAATTCTACTCAAATTATATACACTTACATCCCTACAACTCAATTTCCTGACCTCACTTAATTATAAGAAAAGCAAAAAATATAGTTGAGCTAGGTGTCCAGGAGCACAAAAACAAACAAACAGAAAGGATTGATAACCCAGTTAGCAATACCCTTCAACTTAGAGGTTGTTGAAATTTAAATAGGGCGTGTGTAGGGGTGCTCCGGAAAAGGCAATGGCAACCCACTCCAGTACTCTTGCTTGGAAAATCCCATGGATGGAGGAGCCTGGTGGGCTGCAGTCCATGGGGTCGCTAAGAGTCGGACATGACTGAAGTGACTTACCAGCAGCAGCAGCAGGGGTGCTCAGTCGTGTTTGATTCTTTATGACCCTATGGACTGCAGTCCATCGGTCTCTTCTGTCCATGAAATTTTCCAGGCAAGAATACTGGAGGGCGCTGCCATTTACTCCTCCAGGAGATAAAATGAAATTCATGTAGTGCCACTGTCAGATGTTTTTTATTGAGGTATAGTTGATTTATAAGGTTTTATTGGTTTCAAGTGTGTATATGTGTGTGTGTGTATGTGTATGTGTTCCTTTTAAAATTATTTTCCCATAGAGCTTATTACAGAATATTGAGTTGAGTTCCATATCCTATACAGTCCATCCTTTTTGTTTGTCTGTTTTATATACAGTATTGTGTATCTTTTAATCCCAAACACCTAATTTATCTCTGCTTCCCACTTTCCCCTTTTGTAGCTATTTTTTTTAAGATATAAATAAATTTATTTACAAAACAGAAATAGATCCACAGCAATTGTCAGACCCACATCCAGTGACAGGAATCATCTTCCTCAGCTAGCAGATTTATATCAAAAGGGAGACAGGGTCTACCTTTCATTTAAAAGTGATAGTTTTGGCTCTTTTACTGAGAAATGATGTGAAAGGAAGTGAAAACAGAGAAGCCCTTTAGGAAAGTATTGTTATATTTTCGTAAAGTATTACCTGCTTTCCTAAAGAAGGTAAAAAGTGATGATATATTGGAACAGATGGTTTTGGTGCTGCGCTGTGAGAGAAAAGGATAAATCAAGAGAAAGCATTCAATTATCCACAACAACACATGGAAGAGACAATTTGCTGCTAACCAAGAAGAAGACCTAAAACTTTTATTGGGAGGAGGGAGACGAGGAAGACAGAACATGGACATGAGATGTATTTTAGACATATTTAGAGTAGATATTTCAACCTGAAAATATAACTTTGGAAATCAGCAGCATGTACACGATAGAAGACTGGATGATTCCGGTAGGGTAGTAAGTGTTTTAAAAGAAAAGATATTGATGGGCTGAGTTCTCAGCACCCAGAATCCAGAGGCTGGAGAGTTGAAGATCAAACAAAGAAATCTGAACACAATCTTTGGAGAGTAGGAGAAGAATCAAGAAATTTGCATCCAAGAAATGTTATAAAACATGTTTCAAGAAAGAGACAGTGTTAGTTAATTCCAACATTGCTGTGAGATAAGTAAGATAACTGGGGGCTAACCTCAGTTTAGTAACCCAGGGTCAACGGTGGTATTGACAGGAGATATTACGGTAAAGCCATGGAACTGAGAGCCTTTTAGAACCAGATAAAGGAGAGAATTGTGAACAGGATACAGTTTGAAGAACTTTAAAATAAAGGGCTTCCCTGGTGGCTCAAATGGTAGCCTGCAGTGCAGGAGACCCAGATTTGATTCCTGGGAATCAAATGGGAAGATTCTTCCATGGGGAAGGAAGACCCCATGGAGAAGGAAATGGCAACACACTCAGTATTCTTGCCTGGATAATTCCATGGATAGAGGAAACTGGCAGGCTGCAGTCCATGGGATTGCAAAGAGTAGGACATTACTTTCTTTCAAGGTAAAGAAAAGATTAATGGGAGAGAAAAGGGAAAGCAACCTTGGATCAAGAGACACTTTTCTTTTTTTTTTGCTGTGAGCTAATATAGGGTCGCAAAGAGTCGGACACGACTGAGCGACTGAACTGAACTGAACTGAATATAGCTTTATATTTATAGAAATTCTTTAAAAAAGAAAGAAGTTGGTTATACGTGTGCAAATGAGGACAGATGCTAGAATAGAATTAGTGGAATCAAATGAGAAGAGCTTCTCTTTGAATGTGGTGCTCAGTTGCTCAGTTGTGTCAGACTCTGCCTTTGGGCTATAGCCTACCAGGCTCCTCTGTCCATGGCATTTTAAAGGCACTGCCTGGAAATGGAGTGTGCTGCCATTTCCTTCTCCAGGGGAATCTTCCCGATCAGACCCCTGTCTCTTGTGTCTCCTGTTTGGCAGGTAGATTCTTGCTAGTGGCTCAGCAGTAAAGAATCCACCTGCAATGCAAGAGATGCAGGAGACACGGGTTTGATTGCTGGATCTGAAAGATCCTCTGGAAAAGGAAATGACAACCCAGTATTCTTGCCTGAAAAATCCCATGGACAAAGGAGCCTGGTGGCTACAGCCCAAAGGGTCACAAAGAGTTGGACACAGCTGAGAACTAAGCACATTGACACCTGGGAAGCGTTCTCTTTGGATAGAAGTGTAGAAAGAATCTTTCACAGTGGCAGGAAGGAGAGCCAAGTGGGACAAATACAAATTGGAAAGATTGACAAATTGGGACAAATACAGATACATGTACAGTGATAGTTTTCATGGTGGAAGTTTGTGCAGTTTCCTTCTGATCTTTACTATTTTCTCTGTAACACAGGAACCAAGGTCATTCAATAAAATAGATACTAGTAGGTAGTGGGAGGAGGTAGGGAAAAGATTGAAAATCATCTAGGGAAGTGAAAAAAGCAAGAAAGAAGGTAACTTTGGTATTTGTGGTTATTGATAGCAGCCCATGTGATCTTCTTGGTTAGCAATTAATAGTGAAGTCAGGTGGCATCGCCGTGAGCTTTAACATATGTGTTTGACAAGTGTGAGAACAGACAAAAGAGTTAGATTTAACCAGGTGGGAATTTTGCCAGAGTTCTATGACAAAGGGAGAGCAGGGTAAGGGAAATGAGATCCAATATTAGGAAATGAATGTCGCTTGATGAAGACAAAGGGTATGTTTATTATGCTCACTGATGTGAATCAAGCACCTACACATGCCAAGCATGTGTAAACATAATGCTTGTTGAATGAATGAACGAAATAGAATCCCTTGAAATATCAGTTGGTCTGGGCAGCACAGGAGAGGTGGAGGGAATTGTGAGAGAAAGAGTGGATGATTTAAAATTCATGGATTATGAGTATCAGAGACACAGGAGATACTTAAATGTGGATGAGTGACTTATTCTTGAGGCTTTTGTCCTCAAAAGTAAAACTGCAATATAATTACATGGAATCACTTCAATAACTTATGAAAAATGTTTAGCACAGTCGTTCATACGTAGTAAGCATTCACTAAGCAGTCTCTGTCACTGTTATATAGAGAGGGATATGTACTCTGATGCTGGGAGGGATTGGGGGCAGGAGGAGAAAGGGACAACAGAGGATGAGATGGCTGGATGGCATCACTGACTCGATGGACGTGAGTCTGAGTGAACTCCGGGAGTTGGTGAGGGACAGGGAGGCCTGGCATGCTGCGATTCATGGGGTCGCAAATATCGGACACGACTGAGCGACTGATGTGATCTGATCTGATGTACTATTTTTTCTTTAATTCCTTGTCTTAAAAAAATACTTGTTGGTATCATATATGCCTTAGTATTTCTATATATTTTTGCCCAAACTATACTTTTATGACTAAAATAAAAAGCACCTTACTGAATTGAGAGGAAGTATTAAGGAAAATGGATTTCCCTGGTGGCTCAGGAGCAATGCAGGAGATGCAACAGGCACAGGTGCAATTTCTGAGTTGGGAAGATTCCCTGGAGGAGGGCATGGCAATCCACTCCAGTATTCTTGCCTGGAGAATCCCGCAGACAGAGGGGCCTGGCAGGCTACAGTCCATAGTGTTGTGGACAGTCGGACATGACTAAAGTGACTGAGCATGCATACACATTAAATTAAATATATGATTGAGAGACTTCCAGAAAAATCAAAGATCTTTTATTATTTAATGTCAAAATTTATATGAAACCATCTTCTAAAATTTTAGCATCCTCTACTATGTAAAGCCCTCCTAAAAGTTTCTATTCTAGGTTATATATTTTACCAACCTGTGTCTACAAATGCTATGAACTGGAGCCATTCATGGTGGCTGACAATATCAGTTTTAGTAGAATGGATTAGATTCCATGTAATTAATACAGATCTCTGAGAGATGTGCAGAATGATTAGGGTTGCACAAATAAGGAAGCTGTGTTCCTCAGCTTCTCCTGCTCACTTGCCATCTCTCCATCATTCATGTTTAATTAAAAGATTAGTGGATAATTTTGGGGGAAAAAAACAAGGGAGGAAGTTCCTGTCTCCTTCTATGGTTTCAGGTAGTTGTGTTATTAAAAGTAAGAACCTCTTGCCAGAAAGACTTAGATAAAAACAGATCTCATCTTTTCATATCTGTGGCTTTTTTTTCCCCTTTGACCTGTGTATTGAAGTTATAAATTAGTAAGAAACATGATGAGATTTACTCTATGCAATTAGGGTTTTAAGGAAAGCAGTGTGTGCGTGTGTGTGAGTGTTTTCTGTATCTTTGATATCTTTTTTGGTATTTAAGTTATTGTGTTAATCACTCAGTCATGTCTAACTCTTTGTGACCCCATGAATTTTAGCTTACCAGGCTCCTATGCCTGTGGGATTTTCCAGGCATAATTAAGACTGCTGCAGTGGGTTGGTGTTCCTTTCTCCAGGGGATCTTCCAGACCCAAGGATCAAACCTGGGTCACCTACATTGGAGGCAGATTCTTAAATATTTGGACCACCAGGGAAGCCTATAAATATATATATATATATATATATATATATTTATATACTTATATTTAATGTTAATCTCTTGATGGAAACTGGGTTAGGTTTATATTTTGAATCTCTGCATTAAAGTATGTCAGACTTGCTCACCCAACTTACTAGCCATCTCTAATAATATTTGACAGTCTTTTGATTGTCATTATTCAAGTTAGCTAACTACTAAATTCAGTTGAAATAGATAAGTCAAAAGGGCAGGAGTGCATGAAAATTTTACAGCGCCTTGGAAAGAGCATTGAATTAGACATGAGACTTGGGTCTTTATTGTGTTTCCGCAGCAACACATTGGGTTTTATTTCCTTAGGCTTTAAGTGAGAAGTTAATTGATGCTTTTGAACTGTGGTGTTGGAAAAGACTCTTGAGAGTCCCTTGGACAGAAAGGAGATCCAACCAGTCCATCCTAAAGGAAATCAGTCCTGAATATTCATTGAAAGGACTGATGCTGAAACTCTAATACTTTGGCCACCTGATGCGAATAACTGACTCATTGGAAAAGACCCTGATGTTGGGAAAGATTGAAGGTGGGAGGAGAAGGGGACGACAGAGGATGAGATGGTTGGATGGCATCACAGACTCAAAGGACATGAGTTTGAGTAAGCTCCCAGAGTTGGTGATGGACAGGGGGGCCTGGTGTGCTGCAGTCCATGGGGTCACAAAGAGTTGGACATGACTGAGTGACTGAAGTGAACTGAACTGAGAAGTTAATATGAAGGTAGCTGGTGGTTCTTCCAAAATCAATATTTTAGAAGGGTTACATGAATGTGGATTGACTAGTGAGGTTGATCTAAAAATGTCCGTAGGTGTGTCATAGGTCCCAAAAAGAGTGTAAAAGAAAGGTTAAGGCTGGGTGTGTTGTGTCTGTGTCTTTATATTGTGTAGAGAAATGCTCACTCCAGTATTTCCACCTGGAGAATCCCATGGCAGAGGAGCCTGGCAGGCTAATGGAGTCTCAGAGAATCAGACACAAATGAGCATATAGAATGTGCAGCCATCACACACACACACACACACACAAACACACACACACACAAACACACACACACACAGAGCTACATTTTCAACAAAAGGTCAATGCTGGGAAATTTATGAAATCATCTTGTTGGAAGGCAACTGAGAATGCTAAAGTATTTTACTCCCTCAGGAATAAAACTGAGGCAATAGTCTCTCTTCTTATTTTTTTTCTTTCCTGGCCACACCCCAAGGTATGCAGGATCTTAGTTCCCCAGACAGGGATTGAACCTGCACCCCTCTCATTGGAAGGCAGAGTTTTTAACCATTGGACCACAAGGGAGGTCTTAATGGTCTTTCTTGTTGCCTCAATCTCACTTCATATCCACAGAGCCTTGAAGACAAAGGCAAGGAGGAGGTATGTCCCAGCTATGCCTAGCAAACCATTTACCTCAAGTCACATGTCAATGTATGGCAAAACCAATACAATATTGTAAATTAGCCTCCAGTTAAGATAAATAAATTTATATTAAAAAAAGAAATAATTTAGTGGAAACTAAGTAAATTTCCCATTCTTTTTGTTTTGTGTGATACACTTGCATGGGTTTCAAGTAGTCTGAATTTGTTAAAGAAGCTATTTCGAGAATTCTTTACAGAAAAATATCTATTACTTTACGTATCTCTGTTAGTCACTTAGTCATGTCTGACTTTTTGTGACCCCATGGACTGCAGCCCACCAGCCTCCTATGTCCGTGGGATTCTCCAGGCAAGAATACTGGAGTGGGGTGCCATTTCCTTCTCCAATTATTTTCCATACATTCATGTAAAATATTAGTTTGTCTTATATTCAATAAGACTAATAATATTAATTTATTAGCATATATTTGAACACTAAGTATATTTTAAACTCACTGCTTTTATAATGGTAAATTCTGGAATTTAGATAGACCAGAATGTGGAGAATGGTATCTCTTGCTCAAAGGCAAAGGGAACAAAGCCAGTGTCAGTGAATCCACACAGGGTTCCAGGCTGACTGGCACTCTGCCTACTTCAATATACAGCTTCCTAAGTCATCCTGGTTGTCATCTTGGACCCAGAAAGGTAGACTTGGAAAGAGCATGGAGAGAGGTTTTAATGGGCTAGGGTCAGAAGTGGTTAATATCATTTTTTCTTGACATTCCATTGGGTGGAATGGAATTAATCCCATGGATGCCCTTACTGCATGGAAGCCTGAGAAAAATGATTAAGACATATGCCCAGGAGGAAGAGACAAATGTGGATCTGGGTGAATTACTAGCCGCCTCTGCCATGAGTATTATTATATATGGTAAGTTTGATTATCACAAAGAAGACCAATCTCAGTGATTTATTAGGACAAGTTTGACTACTAACAATATTTTAAGGTTACTGATATTCAATATTCTAAGCAGGCCAGTCATCTGGAATAGTTACTGCTAAAAATAAATATAGTAAATCACATCAACAACTTGATACAGTGGAATTTTATTGTAAATACTTATTAATTTATATGGCTTATCATTATTATCATTCTTATAGTTGGAATAGTAATAATAGTAAGGTTTAAACTTAATCCAGGCTCTTATCAAACTTAAGCACAGTAGAATAGGGAAAGAAGACAGTTGCTAAGGTATCTGCATGCGCAGTTAAGAACAAATCTTAAACTCGCATCTGTTCGGTATCTGATTTTTATTTTGTTTTTGTAACACAACCTGATGATGGAAAAAAGACATACTAGTAAAAATGTATATGCATTTTTAGAATTTTTTTACATATTGACATTATTATCTGTCTTTGATTTTATATCATTTTGGTTCCTTCTGATATGAATAATCACTTCAGGACATGGTGAAAAACAAATTTATCAGTAAATAAAATTTATGATAATGCAACTGCTTAATGAAAATTTTATTTATATTAGTAAATTAGGCATCAAATATATATTTATAATATATTAGAGAAATAACTTTTTGGATGAAGACAATGGAAATTGCTTTGAAAAGAAATGAATCAACAGGAAAAGTATTGTAAAAAAGTAAAATTCCCATTGAAAGTCCCTAAAACAGTTTATATCATTCCTTATTTGCCATTTAAATAGCAAAGACCCTAGTGTGCATGCATGGGTTCATACTCAGTTGTGTCTGTCTCTTTGCAACTCAATGGACTGTAGCCTGCCAGGCTCCTCTGTCTATAGAATTTTCCAGGCAAGACTACTGGAGTGGGTTGCCATTTGCTACTCCAGGGGATCTTCCCAACTCAGTGATCAAACTTGCGTCTCTTGCATCTCATGCATTGACAGATTCTTTATCATTGTGTCACCTGGGAAGAATTTTAAATAAATTTTACAAAGGCTTTAGTTTGAATGAGAAACTGTGAATTCTTATAAGAAGTTAAAGGAATTAGCTCAATATATATTGCATCAGATCAAATCAGATTAGATCAGTTGCTCAGTCATGTCCGACTCTTTGCAACCCCATGAATTGCAGCACGCCAGGCCTCCCTGTCCATCACCAACTCCTGGAGTTCACTCAAACTCACGTCCATTGAGTCAGTGATGCCATCCAGCCGTCTCATCCTCTGTCGTCTCCTTCTCCTCCTGCCCCCAATCCCTCCCGGCATCAGAGTCTTTTCCAATGAGTCAACTCTTCGCATGAGGTGGCCAAAGTACTGGAGTTTCAGCTTTAGCATCATTTCTTCCAAAGAAATCCCAGGGCTGATCTCCTTCAGAACGGACTGGTTGGATCTCCTTGCAGTCCAAGGGACTCTCAAGAGTCTTCTCCAACACCACAGTATATTGCATAGGAACTGCCAACCTTCTGCTTCTTGACTTGATTTTGTGGTACTCTGTTATTTCTTGTCTATATTTTATAGAGACAATTATATGCTTTGTAAATTTGAGATTTTATAAAGTTCTCTGGGTTACTCCTGAATGGCCAAAGTTTACTTTATTATGGGTTTTGATATTTTGGGTTATTTTATGAATCATGATCTATTTATCATTAATAGAATTTTAAATGATAGGAAAAATTGTGGCAGTGAAGATATTATTCCCAAGATGTTTGTTTATTTGTTTTTTATTTTTATTTTTTTTCTTTTTTTTTTTTTGGTAAGAGGATAACCAGTGGCTAGTGCAGAAAGATATAACTAGGAAACCATGTATGTGGGAGGGTGTTTATGACTGTATGTATTACATAGCATCCATAGTATCAAATTTTACTATCATTAAGTAGAATTAGACATGGTAGATTTACAGACATTCCACCAAGTTTCATAAATATAATCTCTTCTTTCTTTGGAATGAAGAAGTACTCACTGTTTTCTATTTTGGACAAAATACGTTGCCCTAACAATTCTCCAGTCTAGGCTAACAAAATCTCTTAAAGGACTGTAACTTAAGAAACAAATGAAAGGCAAATATATGTGGGGAAGAGAATCAATTTCTACCCTTATAAAGTATTTACAATAGTGTTATTTTATACTTTAGAATATTTTCCAAATGAATCTTAAAGAGCATGCTGAAGCCAAGATTTTCTGCCGTCACCTTTATAAGCAACCCTAGACTTGACAAATCTTGAACACTTAAAACCAAACTCAAGTACTGGCCACATTCCCTGCCACCTTGTTTCTTGTCTGTCCATTGCTTAGTCATTTACTCAGTTCTCCAGACTTAGTTAGCTACCTTCTTCTGGGATCTCTCTTTTTTTTTTCATGAGTCATACAGAAAGCAATTAAATTAATTACCTGAGAGGCAAAAGCTTCTCAGGAGGAGTTAGTGGTAAAGAACACACCTGTCGATGCAGGAGACACAGGAGAAGCAGGTTCAATCCCTGGGTTAGGAAGATGCCCTGGAAGAGGGCATGGCAGTCCACTCCAGTATTCTTGCCTGGAGAATCCCATGAACAGAGGAAACTGGCAGGCTAAAGTCCAAAGTTTCAGATACAACTGAAAAGAGTCTGCACAGAGTCAGATACAACTGAAGTGATTTAGCACTCATACCAAAAGATATGTTCAATCTTATTTCTCAATCTTAGTAATCCGGCTTTTGCCTTGCTGGAAACCAGTTTAACACCTATGGTTTGTTTTTAAGAAGAGTCCTCCCTTCCACATGTTTCCTCTGTGCTTGGATTCCTGAATTGGTGTTTTGACTCCTACTCCTTAGCTGTCGAATTGGAGAGAACTCTGCTTCCTGGACTCAGGACTCCATTTTTGTCCATTGTTTACATTGTGACAATGCCATTTTCCCTATTTCTCTAATTTCTTGCAAATCTATTGGAAAATTACTAATTTTTGCTGGCCTTCCTGGTTGTTACTTCTTTGGCAGAACTTTATTTTCACCACTGCATGTTTGAGCCAGGATTGATTTTCTACAGATACTATCAGAGAAAGCTTCCCTGGTAGTTCAGTCGGTAAAGAATCTGCCTGCGGTGCAGGAGACCTGAGTATGATCTCTAGATTGGGCAGATGCTCTGGAGAAGGAAAGGGCATTCAACTCCAGTATTCTTGCCTAGAGAATTCCATGAACAGAGGAGCCTGGCAGGCCACAGTCCATGGGATTCCAAGAGTCAAGACACGTTTACCAACTAGACCACCACCGCTATTAGAGAGCTGATGTTAGATTTTGTTGAAAGATAGATATTTTCTGGGGATTTCTCTGAGACACTATCTCTATTCTATCATTTTTTTTTTTTTTTTGGATATAGAAATATTAGCTGACAGTTATTTTCTAGAAATATCACCAAATTTTTTTCTGGCTTTCATCTTTTTTTTTTTAATTTTATTTTATTTTTAAACTTTACATAACTGTATTAGTTTTGCCAAATATCAAAATGAATCCACCACAGGTATACATGTGTTCCCCATCCTGAACCCTCCTCCCTCCTCCCTCCCCATACCATCCCTCTGGGTCGTCCCAGTGCACCAGCCCCAAGCATCCAGTATCGTGCATCGAACCTGGACTGGCAACTCCTTTCATACATGATATTTTACATGTTTCAATGCCATTCTCCCAAATCTTCCCACCCTCTCCCTCTCTCTCAGAGTCCATAAGACTGTTCTATACATCAATGTCTCTTTTGCTGTCTCGTACACAGGGTTATTGTTACCATCTTTCTAAATTCCATATATATGGTTAGTATACTGTATTGGTGTTTTTCTTTCTGGCTTACTTCACTCTGTATAATAGGCTCCAGTTTCATCCACCTCATTAGAACTGATTCAAATGTATTCTTTTTAATGGCTGAGTAATACTCCATTGTGTATATGTTGCACAGCTTTCTTATCCATTCATCTGCTGATGGACATCTAGGTTGCTTCCATGTCCTGGCTATTATAAACAGTGCTGCAATGAACATTGGGGTACACATGTCTCTATTCTATCATTTTTGAGAGCAGTTACAAATTGAAAAATTAAGCCAAATGAATTATCTGGAAATTTCCCATACTTTTTCTCATATTTTGGTGTCCTTGGTATCAGTTAAGTCTACTACAGTTTTACTTAGTCAGCCAAGCTATCAAGGCCCCTATATAATAATAAAATATTTGCCAAAAATAACTTTTTTGTTGTAAAATAAAAAATAAACAGAACAATTTAAAAATTCAAAATCAATTCAAAACCAAAGTTGTGTAAGGGAGACTTAATCACGCTGTGAACTGACTGAAGGAAAAGTACTACAATTTTTTCCTTTGTTATCATAAATGGGGGAAAGACAGCCTTAAAGGCATTAAGGCATTATCTAAGAAACTAGAGACCAGGTATTGATTGGAGTCTTCCTCACATTTTACTCTGATTTCTCACCTAGGGTACATTCTGCTGCTGCTGCTGCTAGGTCGCTTCAGTCGTGTCCGACTCTGTGTGACCCCATGGACTGCAGCCTACTAGGCTCCCCCATCCCTGGGATTCTCCAGGCAAGAACACTGGAGTGGGTTGCCATTTCCTTCTCCAACGCATGAAAGTAAAAAGTGAAAGTGAAGTCGCTCAGTTGTGTCTGACTCTTCGCGACCCCATGGACTGCAGCCCACCAGACTCCTCTGCCCATGGGACTATCCAGGCAAGAGTACTGGAGTGGGGTGCCATCGCCTTCTCCAGAGGGTACAATCAAAGGCACACATTTATGGCTGCTGAACATTTGCCTCTGAAATTCAGATTTATGGTTCACTAGGAATTAAAAATAAAGTTGTGCTCCAAATTTCACATACACACACACACACACACACAAAATGGAACCCATGATTATATACTGGAGTTACTGATCCAGTAGACTTTGCACTTCCTGTGTGTGAAGTTGTATCATCATAAGAACAATGCTCCCCCTTTCCAAAATTACCATAATTCTATGTGCTTTTATTTTCTCTTCAGTCTTATTTTATGAGTCAAGTTCCATGTTAAAGTAGCTGAAGGATATATTGCCTTAATAATAATCTTTTTATATTTTCAAAATGGTTTTCACTTATGTATTATGAGGTATAATGGCTAAATTAGGCTACAGTACCCAAATATTTGGTCGAATGTTATTCTAGATTTTTTTTTTCTTTATATGAGATTAACATTTAAATAAGACAACTTGGAGTGAATCAGATTGCTTGTCATGATGTGAGTAGACCCCATCCAATCAGCTGAAAGTCTTAATAGAAAAAGGCCAGCTTCCTTCAAAGAAGAGATAATTCTGCCAGAAGACTTCTTTCAAACTCAAACTGCAGCATCAATGCTTCCCTGGCTCTAGATTACCAGTCTACTCTGCAGATTTTGAACTTGCCAGCACCCACAACTGTATTAGCCAACCCCTTAAAATAAATCACTCTGTCTCTTTTATTCTCTCATATTTATAGGGGCTTCCCTAGTGGCTCAGATGGTAAAGAATCTGCCTGCAATGCAGGAGACCTGGATTCCATCCCTGGGTCAGGAAGATCCCCAGGAGAGTAGAATGGCAACCCAGTTCAATATTCTTGCCTGAAGAATTCCACGGACACAAGCCTGGCAGGCTATAGTCCATATGGTTGCAAAGAGTCAGACATGACTGGGTGAGTAACACACTTCACACACACACACACACACGTATATGATACACCCACACATATTGTATAGATTCTGTTTCTCTGGCTAATCCTGGCTAATACAATATGCCAGGTAAAAAGTTTAGCAGTTTTACAAATATAAAATAGTAATAGTTCTAAATGGCTCTTCTAGCCAAAATTATCAGCACTCAGTGAGTACAATTTCTCCATCTATCATAGGTGCACTAAATTTTCATGTTTTATTGGCAAGAGTGACAGTACTCTAATTCCTGTGCACTCATTATCAGCTTAGTGCAAATCAATCTGTCATAACATTTTGACTCAAGAGTTTGGGCAGGAGGATTGGCTTAATTACCACTAAGTGACTAGAAAAAATCAGATCTACAAAGCAGAAAAAGGAGGACTTCTCATGAGTTTGCTACCCAGGAAACACACCAAGGATGAGGGGAAAACAGGATAGATTTCCTACTGGGCTCAGATGAGCCTCATGGGGGGAATTAACCAAAATAAAATAAAATAAAACTCTGACCAAATATCAAGACAGAATGAAAGCGTTGGATCCGTTTAGTGTAGTAATCCACCGTTCAGAGCAGTGCCTGTTGAGAAAGTGATAAACATAGAGTCAAACGGAGAACCATTTCCATGAAAGGCAGTAGCATTGTAACAACAAGCAGTATCAGTTCCAAGGTCTAGACGTGATTTTCGATTCAATAAAATTAAACAAGTTAGTTACTTCCTTTGCTGCTGCTGCTGCTGCTAATTCACTTCAGTTCAGTTCAGTCACTCAGTCGTGTCTGACTCTTTGGACCCCATGAATCACAGCATGCCAGGCCTCCCTGTCCATCACCATCTCCTGGAGTTCACTCAGACTCATGTACATCAAGTCAGTGATGCCATCCAGCCATCTCATCCTCTGTCGTCCCCTTCTCCTCTTGCCCCCAATCCCTCCCAGCATCAGAGTCTTTTCCAATGAGTCAACTCTTCGCATGAGGTGGCCAAAGTACTGGAGTTTCAGCTTTAGCATCAGTCCTTCCAAAGAAATCCCAGGGCTGATCTCCTTCAGGATGGACTGGTTGGATCTCCTTGCAGTCCAAGGGACTCTCAAGAGTCTTCTCCAACACCACAGTTCAAAAGCATCAATTCTTTGGCGCTCAGCCTTCTTCACAGTCCAACTCTCACATCCATACATGACCACAGGAAAAACCATATCCTTGACTAGATGGACCTTTGTTGGCAAAGTAATGTCTCTGCTTTTCAATATGCTCTCTAGGTTGGCCATAACTTTTCTTCCAAGGAGTAAGCATCTTTTAATTTTGCTTCAGTTGTGTCCAACTCTATGTGACTCCATAGACGGTAGCCCACCAGGCTTCTCTGTCCCTGGGATTCTTCAGGCAAGAATACTGGAGTGGGTTGCCATGCCCTTCGCCAACACATGCATGCATGCTAAGTCGCTTCAGTCATGTCTGATTCTGTGACCCTATGGACAGCAGCCCACCAGGCTCCTCTGTCCACGGAATTCTCTAGGCAAGAATACTGGAGTGGGTCACCATTTCCTTCTCCAGTTACTTCCTCAGAGTTTCAGTTTTCTCAATTTGTTTTGTGCTAATATTAAGGTTTTAAAATTTAGCAAATTTGACACATAAAGTATTCATTAGTTCCCAAACCTGAGTGCAATAGGCCTTAAAAAAGACTACAGAGTTCTTTAAAATTTGCTCTATGGCTCAGGAAATTCAAACAGGAGCTCTGTATCAATTTAGAGGGGTGGGATGGGGTGGGAGATGGGAGGGAGTTTCAAAAGAGAGGGGATATATATATATACCTGTGGCTGATTCATGCTGAGGTGTGACAGAAAACAGCAAAATTCTGTAAAGCAATTATCTTTCAATAAAAAAAATAAATTTAAAAAAAATTGCTGTTTCTTGGGCTTTTCCCCAGATATACTGAATTAGAATTTCAGAGATGTGAAATCCCAAACCTCTCCCTGGAAAAATGACTTCAGATGATACTATTGTAGGTAGTGAATGGATCTGCCTTTGAAAATCATTGAGCTCTAGTGTCTCATTCACTCCCTGGTCTAAAGAAAATGCCCACAGAAGGATGAACTTGAATATGCGGTACAAATGCATGGGTTGTATGCCTTCCTTACATTCTAGTTCTCATTCTCATTGGCTAGAATTCAGAGGGGGTGAATGTTCCCTTAGCTGAATCAGTACTGGCCTACATAGACCAGCACTGAAAGAATAGCTGGTTCCTATTGTGTCTGAAAATCTGTCCAGTACTCCACAGTTGTAGAATTCAGTTGGAGGATGTGACTAGACACAGCGAGATGATTTTTTTAGTCAGTTATCAAAAGTAGTAGCCAGTTCTCCTGGTGCTAGTTCTTCCCACCCCTCTCTCTTCCCCCCAGTGGATTTCTTTAAGCCCTCAGTTACTCAGCTGAACACTGAACATCATATGTGAAAAGTGAAAGTGAAAGTCGCTCAGTCATGTCTGACTCTTTGCGACCCCATGAACTATAGAGTCCATGGAATTCTCCAGGCCAGAATACTGAAGCGGGTAGCCTTTCCTTTCTCCAGTGAGTCTTCCCAACCCAATCCCAGGGATTGAACCCAGGTCTCCTGCATTGCAGGCGGATTCTTTACCAGCTAAGCCATAAGGGAAGCCCAAGAATACTGGAGTGGGTGGCTTATCCCTTTTCCAGGGGATCTTCCAGACCCAGGAATCAAACCTGGGTCTCCTGCATTGCAGGCAGATTCTTTACCAGCTGAGCTACCAGTAAAGGAAGAACATTATATTGATGATACTCTAAATTAAGAAATAATTTGGAGATGAGATTAAAAGTAGGACCCATATTGCCTGACACATGGATTTTTCAGATTGTGAATAGCGAGCTAAAATATATTGTTTTGCCATATACAGCCGGCTATATTTTATATATTATGCTATATATAATCTAACTTTATATATAAAACAATTTATTGACTAGTCCTCTCGAGAAGACTACTTCATGTGAGAAGTCACACATTAAAAAGAAAGGACAGAGGAAGATATGTTATTTTTTAATAACAAGATAAAAATGCTACCATTCCACTGAAATACCCCTTCATGTGCTCAGACGTGACCACCTTCTTGCTAATATCTAACTGTTCTTTATTTGTGATCAATCTTCCAATCTAGTTTGTTTATTATTGGTCATTTACTCCTTCTGAAAGTATATCACTTTCTCAGCTGTCCTTAATGATAACTGGATTCCTCCCAAGGCTCTGCGGGCTTCTCCCCTGTGTCCTGCACTCCTCATATGCCTCTCCCGTCTGGCCTCCTTTCAGTCCACACTCCATCATAGAACCCAGTCACTATAATGGCATATGGTTACCTGCCCCAAACCTTTATTTCTCTCGTCTAGCTCTCAGAGTTATCCATCGTGGTACTGTTTGACCAGTCTCCTATGCGAGCTAAATCAACAAATTCACCTTTGATCTTTAACTCTCCCTCATTCTGTAAATCCACTATGTCTTGAAAACCACCTTTTCTATTTGGGAAAAAAAAAAAACAACAACTATAAAACTACAATTATCTTTCAACTTTCACATCTCCAGTATTAAGTTAAATCTGTATCAACTTGTTCCTGGGTCACTTTAGAAGCTCCTTCCCAAATTTTCTTGAATCCAGTTTACCCCAGCAACACAAAGCATTTGACAATTTTTCCAAATTAACTTTCACACATCAATTGCATAATCTAGTCAACATGAGCTAAATGTCTACTATTCACAGAATTCTGTGTTTTACATTATATGATACACAAAGCCAAAAAAAAAAAAAAAAAAAAGGATCAAGAGACCCAACCTTCAAGTAAAGTACTGTTTATTACTGGGGTAGTACAAGTTCAATTAGATAGCTAGAAAACAAAGAGAAAATGAAAGTGTTAGTTCCTCACTCATGCTGACTCTTTGTAACTCCATGGACTACATAGCCTGCCAGCCTCCTCTGTCCATGTAATTCTCCAGGCAAGAATACCAGAGTGGTTGTCATTTCCTCTTCCAGGGGGTCTTCCCAACCCTGGGATCGAATCCTGGTCTGCATTGCAGGCATATTCTTTACCATCTGAGCCACCAGGGAAGCCCAGGAAACAAAATGGAATATAAAAAATTACATAATAGATAAATATTAGTAGATTTCTAAGAAAGTTATAACATCAAGGAAGAAGAGGACATGCCAATATCTATAGATTTTTAAAATTTATTTATTTTAATTGGAAGTTAATTACTTTACAATATTGTATTGGTTTTGCCATACATCAACATGAATCTGCCACAGGTATACACGTGTTCCCCATCCTGAACCCCCCTCCCTCCACCCTCCCCGTACCCTCCCTCTGGGTTGTCCCAGTGCACCAGCCCCAAGCAACCAGTATCATGCATAGAACCTGGACTGGCAACTCGTTTCATATATGATATTATACATGTTTCAATGCCGTTCTCCCAAATCATCCTACCCTTTCCCTCTCCCACAGAGTCCAAAAGAACTCTTCTATACATCTGTGTCTCTTTTGCTGTCTCGCTTACAGGGTTATCATTACCATCTTTCTAAATTCCATATATATGCATTAGTATACTGTATTGGTGTTTTTCTTTCTGGCTTACTTCACTCTGTATAATAGGCTCCAGTTTCATCCACCTCATTAGAACTGATTCAAATGTATTCTTTTTAATGGCTGAGTAATACTCCATTGTGTATATGTACCACTGCTTTCTTATCCATTCATCTGCTGATGGACATCTAGGTTGCTTCCATGTCCTGGCTATTATAAACAGTGCTGTGATGAACATTGGGGTACACATGTCTCTTTCAATATAGGTTTTTTTTTTTTTTTTTTTTTTTAATTTTATTTTATTTTTAAACTTTACATAACTGTATTAGATTTGCCAAATATCAAAATGAATCCGCCACAGGTTTACATGTGTTCCCCATCCTGAACCCTCCTCCCTCCTCCCTCCCCATTCCATCCCTCTGGGTCGTCCCAGTGCACCAGCCCCAAGCATCCAGTATCGTGCATCGAACCTGGACTGGCAACTCATTTCATACATGATATTTTACATGTTTCAATGCCATTCTCCCAAATCTTCCCACCCTCTCCCTCTCCCACAGAGTCCATAAGACTGTTCTATACAGGTTTTTAAAAATACATTAATATGTTGCATTTAAGTGTCAGAATTCTTAGAATAAATATTCCGCCTATGAGGTGCAAGTAAAGCAAATTAGGAATTGTGTGCAACATTTAAAAAATCATTTAATACACCTTCTCTGAGGTAAAAATGGGGTAGAAATAGAGGATCAACGATTGAAACTGATGGTTGAGGCTAGATCATTGACATATTGAATGTAAATAAATATGCGTATAGATAGATAAGTATATGAATCAGTCCAGTTCAGTCGCTCAGTCATATACAACTCTTTGCGACCCCACGGACTGCAGCACACCAGGCCTCCCTGTCCATCACCAACTCCCTGAGTTTACTCAAACTCATGTCCATTGAGCTGGTGATGCCATCCAACCATCTCATCCTCTGTTGTCCCCTTCTCCTGCCCTCAATCTTTCCCAGCATTAGGGTCTTTTCAAATGAGTCAGTGCTTTGCATCAGGTGGCCTAAGTATTGGAGTGTCAGCTTCAGCATCAGTCCTTTCAATGAATATTCAGGACTGATTTCCTTTACAATGGACTGGTTGGATGTCCTTGCAGTTCAAGAGATTTTCAAGAGTCCTCTATGATATTTAGATACAAACAAAAAAGATGTACAAGTATTAGATACATGAAACAATAGACAAATGGATGGATAGATGAGTCGATTAAACAATAGATACATAAATATAGAAAGAACATTATGCATAAAGATGAAGAAATTTAAAGGGCTCCAGGGAGATATTCAAGGAAATTGCTTTGAATAAGTTTCAAAATTTTAATTATTTTAGGATGAAGTGTCACTTGCTGATGTTTTAGTAAAAAGATAGGGACTGAGGATTTCCCCAGACATTAAACTCAGCGCAGAATTTCCAGGGACTGTGTTATTTTAAGTAACAGAAACAAGGTATGGGTGAATCTAGAGATATTTTTATTCATAGGGGAGTTCTTGAGAGGTTGAGAGAGTTTTATATAGGGAATCTGTAGTTCAAGAATAGAAGGCATTTCACTGAGGACAATGTCAAAAGCTGATGAATTCATTTTCTGCCCCCTCCCTTTTTTTTAAGATAGATTACAGCATGGTTATGTCTCACATTTTAAAAATCTCTCACAGTACACAAAGTATTATTTTTTTTTCTTTAGGTATTTGAGTGCAGTGATTGTATGACTTCCTAAGAGTCTATCTAAAAATAAGAAGACCCATTCCTGCTTTAGTATAATTTCTGGATAAAAGGAAAGAATAAACATTTTTCATTCTGTTTATCCATTCAAACCCTGACGAAAGTCTGTATGGACACATCTAGAGTGAATGCTAACCTTCTACTATAAATAAGATATTTTACATTTTCTAAATCTTATGCAGACAAATAAAAAGAATTGTTTATTCAGTCACCCCTTTTATGCATTTGTTGATATAAAAATCTAGTTTCATTTGGATATTTTCAGCCATGGTATTTATGGCCAAAATCATATTAGTGAACAAAAATTCTAAATTCATAATATTAAATCACATTGTTAAAAAATCCTGGAAGTGGAATGTTAGACCAGTCAAAGAGGAATCTCCTGGTCAGCACCAGTTAGGTCATCTTATGGCAGACCCCTGCCATCCCATAAGGGAAAGTGACTTTGTGATAACCAACTTGAGTTTTTTAGCTTATATAACTTCCTTGTTCCCGCTCCCTTCTAGCTATAAAAGTCTTTCATATTGTACAACTCTTTGGTGTTCCTTTCTGTTAGATTGGATTCTGCTTGACTCAAATAAACTTAAGCAAATTTAATATCCTCAGTTTACTGGGATTACCTAGTAGCTCAACTGGTAAAGAATCCAACTGCAATGTAGGAGACTCTGGTTCAATTCCTGGGTCAGGAAGATCTGCTGGAGAAGGGATAGGCTACTCACTCCAGTATTCTTGGGCTTCCCTAGTGGCTTAGCTGGTAAAGAATCTCCCTGCAATGTGGGAGATGTGGGTTTGATCCCTGGATCAGGAAGATCTCTTACCACCATCAAGCTGAAAGTTAGACTCAAACTTCCTAAGTGATATAGAACAATATTTACTGTGATAGATGTCTAACTAGTGTGCATCTAATATATTTTTACCCAATGTGATCCTACATTGGCCTCAAAATAAATAATACACTCTTTTCCAGCCTCTTAACAGCAGCCAACCTGTAAGGAAAGGAAAAAATGCCGCAAGAATAATTCAAGTAAAGCAGTTGATGAAGGCATACATATTGAGCCTGTGTATTATACATGCAATAATTTAGACCAATGCTTAAGCTCAGGTGGCAAAGTAGACTTTTAGTCTTCATTTAACATTTATGTTTCATCTAACTGGTATTGCTAGAAAATACTTTTGCTATATTTGGCTACTTTATAATCTCAAATATATAAGTTCTGTTTGACCTTCTAAATATGAAGAATTTTCTTCTTCTCTGTCTATATCAAGTTTCTAGAAACAAAATCAGCAGTGCAGCTCCTTCCAAATATCATACTAATATTGCTTATGTAGAAAAATTCCTTGAAATGATTTATTCTTGACATTAATGTTAAGGATTGAATAGATCTAGCAAATGATTAACGTGCTAACCTTCTGACCATTTTAGGGCAATGTTTGCACATGGCTAAACAAATAGATCTTTGCAGAGCATAATAAGATATGCGTCTACTCTCTGCTTTCTTGATTGATTTGGCTTGCTGTACAATTATTAAGCTGAAGTTCCTCTTAAAGGGTAGAAAGGACTTCTGGCAGGGAGCCACTTTGGCAGGCTCTCCTGTGTTGTGGTCTGTTTGGTTCATCCGCAGAGACATGGATTAAGATAGAATTATAGGAAATCCTATTGAGGTAAAGGCCTACTGGATAAGAGCAGGGAAAATTAATTTAAGCCTCTCTACTCCTTCAACATAACCTTTTAAAATACCAGGTTACAGTGTGTTCATTTCACTTGTAATTCTGATATAAGATACTAATGGAAATGACATTTGAAAAGGGATTGACTTTTGTGTATAAACTGTCACTGGTAGGTCCTAATAGTACCTTTCCATGTGGGCCTTAAATATGGTAATATTTTCCAGGTTGTGAGCACAGATGAGATGCTCTTAAATTCTAAACCTGTGCAGATATGCATGTATAATCTTTATCGAGAGTAAAGAGTTCTGAAATTTTGATTTAGAGATTAAAATATCAACCCAGCACTGTTACAGATATCATAGGTTTGTAGCTGTTCCTTTAATGCGGATGGAGCTTTCAAAAGACATCGTTGTTCTTCCTTTTCCTTTAAAAAGCCCACTGTAATGATACCACTGCTGCTTTCAAGAGAGAAAAGAGCAAGTTAGCTAAGAGATAGCCTTGAACTAGTTAATTGAATTCCTTCAGCGTATGCCCTTTCATCCAAGTCAGCCATAGATTAGGGGCCCTCTGACCTAACCGTAATAACAATACATATAGCATCCTTGCTCCTCACAGAGTCCTTTAATAGGGTTGATTCTGTAGATAAGCTGCCAGGATCTGAGAGAATTTAAATGACTTTTCTAAACTCACAAGATCAGTTGGTAATGGGGCTAGAAGATGAGTTAAAAATCCACTTGAGATCAACTCTAGTATTCTAGTAGTGTCAGCGCTAGGTGCAGCTCGTATTGTTCTTGGGGATTAAAGAAATAAGAAAAAGAGGAGACAGGAAAGAACAGAGAAGAAGTAAACAGCTCCTGGAGTTTTGGCAGAACAATCCCTGATGCCCTGACATAAAAGCGAGGTCTCAGATTCTGAGGACGCAGATGTGTGGCCTGCAATAAAGTGGTCACTGGCCAGACAGCCAGATACCATCCAGAGAAGGCTGTGTTCTGGGGCTAGGAGAATAAAGTGGGGGAGGGGCACTAAATGACTGGTGTGCCCAATAAAACCAAAAAAAAGCCAGAATGTTGCTTGGTCAGCTCGCTTACTATTTTAACCAAACTTTTGGACGCCATAGCTAATGAAAGTATCCAAAAAAAGTTTGAATAGCTGCTGTCTGCAACAGGCTGGAAAACGAGAGTGGAAAGACAAACAGAATAAAAGATACCATGGGTCTGTGTGTGTCCTTCATGATGCAGTGAGACTGTCTCAGCAATCTGGAAACTTCCAGGGAAGATGGCAACATCTTAGGAGCAATTGCCCTTGGTCCTTTTTCCAAGTGTTTCTATCCTTTGATCAACCTAACAATTTTAGCCTCTAGTGAGGAAATGGGCAACAGAAATATGGAAGCAGAAAAAAAAAATCAGAATTCATATTTTTAAAGATTAAAGATGTCCTCTTTGGTTTAGAAATAGCCTGTGTTTAATGAACTCAAAATGACTTCAGACTTGGGAGGAAGCTGTCTCGTTTCCACATAACATTCGTTCTTAATTGATTTATGTTGCTTTGTCTTTTCTTCATTGATGTGTATAATTGGGAGTGGTTAGAGTAGGAAGGGAAAAAAGGAGACTGCACTGTGCAAGTGTAAGCCTCTGTTCCATTTATTCTTTTTAAAATGATCAAAGCAGGTACTTCAAGATTTGCAATCAAAACTTGTTATGTGACATAAATAATATACAATATTCAACAAGTCATTAGGATAAAATATCTTTAGTTGACATAGTGTTTAAACATAGTGTGTGGGTGATGTGTTTGTGTGGGGTATGTGATGTTTTGTGTGGTGTGTGATGTGGGGGGTGTGTGTGTGTGTGTGTGAATTGCAGTATTTATCTAATGATTAAAATCGACTATATCCACTATCCACATGCTCAGGGAAACTGAAGCATTGCTGATATTGCTGATAAGTATATGTATATCAGATCAGATCAGTTGCTCAGTCGTGTCCGACTCTTTGCGACCCCATGAATTGCAGCACGCCAGGCCTCCCTGTCCATCACCAACTCCCGGAGTTCACTCAGACTCACGTCCATCGAGTCGGTGATGCCATCCAGCTATCTCATCCTCTGTCGTCCCCTTCTCCTCCTGCGCCCAGTCCCTCCCGGCATCAGAGTCTTTTCCAGTGAGTCAACTCTTCGCATGAGGTGGCCAAAGTACTGGAGTTTCAGCTTTAGCATCATTCCTTGCAAAGAAATCCCAGGGCTGATCTCCTTCACAATGGACTGGTTGGATCTCCTTGCAGTCCAAGGGACTCTCAAGAGTCTTCTCCAACACCACAGTTCAAAAGCATCAATTCTTTGGCGCTCAGCCTTCTTCACAGTCCAACTCTCACATCCATACATGACCACAGGAAAAACCATAGCCTTGACTAGACGAACCTTTGTTGGCAAAGTAATGTCTCTGCTTTTGAATATGCTATCTAGGTTGGTCATAACTTTCCTTACAAGGAGTAAGCGTCTTTTAATTTCATGGCTGCAGTCACCATCTGCAGTAATTTTGGAGCCCAGAAAAATAAAGTCTGACATTGTTTCCACTGTTTCTCCATCTATTTCCCATGAAGTGGTGGGACCGGATGCCATATATATATATATATATATATATATATATATATATTTTATATAGATGTACTAGAATATGCTAAAATTTTCGAGAGTGTTTAAATACCACTTCTTGAGAATAATTATCTGCCTAACAGAAAGTGGGAAAAAAGACATGGATGCTTGTTATACTCTAATCCAAGTCTATTTAAGACTGTGCCAGAAGATGCTCTGAAGGCCACAGTGAAAGGAAGCTTTGAGGAACTCACTGTGGGCCCCTATAGTGACCTGTGGGTGCTTTGGAAACTGACCCTATGGATTCCATAGTGACTAGTGCCTGTTTTTTTCAGGTAACATTTGAACAGAACTTTCACTTCAGGCAGGCCACGGGTTACAGGATGTTGGGGTGAGCTTTGGCTAATGAACCAGCTCAAAGAGGATGGCAGGCAGGACCAAACAAATCCAGCTAAGGGTCTACACTGGGTCATACCGACGGAGTAGAAGACGACTAGGAAGAGGTGGCTGTGGAGGGCATTGCTTGCTTCAGAGAATTGCAGGATGTTAGTACTCAATGGGGAAGTTGTCAAATAGCCTTCAAAGGCACCAGTGGGGATAAAGGACCAATATTTGAAGTTGACACCCCAGAGAGCAGTGATAGTGGATTACAAATGCACCTGTGAAGTAGGGTGTGCCCTTTCCCTCCCAGCCAGCCTCTCCAGTAGCTTAATGAGTTGGCAGGGACAGAAAGGGAAAGAGAAAAAACAGTAATAAATACACACACATATATGCACGCACATATGTACATGTGTGCACAAATCCACATACATATTTCAGTCCTCTTGGTTACTGGAAGATTTCAAACTGAGGTCAAGAGGTCTGGGTTGGATTCCTGTGTGTATCCTTGTGTGTTTGTAGAATCTTTGAAATGGATGTAAGATTAAAGTGAAGGTTTTATCCACCTCATTAGAAATGATTCAAATGTATTCTTTTTAATGGCTAAGTGGGAAAGGGAGAGGGAGAGGGTGGGATGATTTGGGAGAATGGCATTGAAACATGTATAATATCATATATGAAACGAGTCGCCAGTCCAGGTTCGATGCACGATACTGGATGCTTGGGGCTGGTGCACTGGGATGACTCAGAGGGATGGTACCGGGAGGGAGGAGGAAGGAGGGTTCAGGATGGGGAGCACATGTATACCTGTGGCAGATTCATGTTGATATATGGCAAAACCAATACAATATTGTAAAATAAAAAAAAAATAAAGTCTATTTTGTCTGGTAAAGACAACAACAACAAAAAATCAAGTGACAGTTTTATGTTTGACTTTGTTTAATTTGAGAAAAATCAGAAAACATTTCCAGCATTTTAATTTACACTGTGACACACATATACCACATGTTTATAACAATACATAAGTCATCTAGTTACCTGTTTGCTTGTGCTCTAAATATACATTAGAAGAAGCATGTTTGCTTCATAACACATGCACACAACAAAGTTTCATAGAATAAACATTTTGGGAGGGGGTAATTTTTTGATATTTATGGTTACTATATACCTGTAAATGGCTAATTTTAAAATTTAGTGAGAAATTGCAGATTATCTCACTCTTCTTGAATTGGACAGAAGCTATTCTTGTGAGGTTTCCTGTATAATCTTCAATTTTTTTTTTCCCAAGTAAAATGAGAAAGTTGACTTGTAAATAAGCTTTTGCTTCTTGGGATTTGTGCTTTCAAGATAAATATTGGATGCAAACAATTCTCTCATTTATACCATGTCTAATTTTATTTGAAATATTTCCCACTATATTAACATAATTTTTTTTATATTACTCAAACATAATTTTTAATGGGTTTATCTTTTGACCATAAAGGCTATTAGATTTTTTTTTAAGTTATGAGGATAATTCTTTAGTCATTTTTCACTAAACCAAACAACCAATTGAGATGTGAATTTTAGAGCTAGTTGGATAAAGACCATTCCTAGTTGGGAAAGATGAAAGAAGATGAAAGTCTTCAAAATACACATGTGTAATCTCCTCATATTGATGCCACTATTTACACATAGGTGATCCATACATGAATTATGAAGCATGAATAATTTCAGAAATGAGGAGGAAAAATGCATGTCATGACCACCACCTGAGGTCATGACTTATATTTTTTGTCATTAACCAGCAGGCTTCCCTGGTGGCTCAGACGGTAAAGAATCAGCCTGCAATGCGTGAGACCTGGGTTTGATCCTTGGGTGGGGAAGATCCCCTGAAGCAGGGCATGGCAACCCACTTCAGTATTCTTGCCTTGAGAATCTCCATGGACAGAGGAGCCTGAGGGGCTATAGTGCATGGGGTTGCAATGAGTCGGAAATGACGGAGCAACTAAACACAGCAGCATAATGTATAATTATGTTCAAGACTTTTATTTACTGATTGATTATCCCTTCCTGGGGGAAAAACATTAAATAGCAATTTGATTTTCACCTATACTTGGCTAATATTCCTTAGTATAAAATGGATTTGGTTAAATTCAAAATGCATCATTTGAAATTTCTTGGTTTTACTTGCTGTTCTTTATTTAACCCAATAGATTAGGCTACTATATTTAAAAAAAATATTTTTTACAAGTTAAATGTATGCCTGTGATATTGAGGAACATATGTCTTTAAGCGCTTGTGATAGAGACAATTCTTATTATGTCCCCTTGTTGCTTTATTTTCAGTCTATGTGGTTTGGATTCTCATCTCTACTGACAGTGTGTGGACAGTACCTCTAGAATTTCATTTTAGTTAACATATCTCCCATCTAAACAACAGGACAGCTTGAAGTGTTGCACTTCAAGCAGGCACAAGTGATACTGCAGAGGCGCTGGCTGTGGTTTGCCAGAAAGGCCAGTGGCAGGCGACGAGACATTTGGGACTGATGGGTGATGAGAGATTGTTGCTGTCACAAAGCAAGATGTCGAGAAGGCTTCACAGCTGTTTGCCAGATGACAGACTGGTTGGGAATATTTGGTGTGAAATAATCATTCTCATTCACACTCAAACATTTCAGCAATAACTTCAACATTTCCTCTAGAGGTAAATAAAAAGAACATGTAGGAGCAGGCATCTGGTCTACTTTACAGAGAGCATTAGAGGTTTTCCTATTTTCTAGCTACATATATTTCCTTTTAATGCTTGTTTTACATGACGTGGGCGTTTTTATCTCATTACAAGTAATGCCTGGCCTAAAAATCCTTAGTTCTACTGCTTTGAGATTGATTTTGGCATTCTACTTTGTTGGCTTCTAAAAACAAAACTACTTTTTTTTTTTTTTAAGGAATGTCTAAATATCTCTTGGAATAAACTCTATCCAGATTTTTCACCTGTCCTTTTCTTTTTTTATCTTTAGGGTAATGCTGACATCATTGCTTAAGACTTTGGGTATGAATGCACAAAAACAAACTCTTAAATGCACTCATGTTAGCAGCTCACCCTAGAAACAAGCTGTTCAATAGACAGTGGTCCTCAGAGTCCATAAGACAGTCTTACGGACTCTGTGGGAGAGGGAGAGGGTGGGAAGATCTGGGAGAATGGCATTGAAACATGTAAAATATCATGTATGAAACGAGTTGCCAGTCCAGGTTCGATGCACGATACGGGATGCTTGGGGCTAGTACACTGGGATGACCCAGAAGGATGGTATGGGGAGGGAGGAGGGAGGAGGGTTCAGGGTGGGGAACACATGTATACCTGTGCTGGATTCATTTTGATATTTGGCAAAACTAATACAATTATGTAAAGTTTAAAAATAAAATAAAATTAAAAAAAATAGACAGTGGTCCTTTCTTGAATGAAAAACTTGAGATAATTGACAGAGAAAGCAATTCAAGAGTCTACAGAAAGGCTCCTGGTGTGCCTCAAAGGTAACTGAAAGTGTCTCAGTAAACACAAATAAAAGACGCACATAGTGCAAGATAAAGTACTGAAAGACCAAGGGATTATAAAGTTGAGACAAGATTAGCACATTTAGGCAGAAGCCTATCAGAAAATTAAAATCACATCTTTGATGAAAGAATGATTTCTAACTGCAACATAAGAATCTCTACTAAATATTTTTCATCTTTTAGTTGCTGTCTAGTTGTGATAGTATTCAAAATTCTAAATGTAAATTATTCTTAGACTTTAGTTTACTCAACATATACATGCAACATAACTGCTGTTACACAGGAAGGCAGAATGAGCTGCTCACATATTTACATGAATTCTCACTTATAAACATCTATATCAGCAGGTCCCCTAATAGGAACAAATTTGCCCTCTATGAGTACTATAGATAGCAATTAATTAATTAACTTGGATACATGATAAAATTAATATTTTGTAGCAGTAGATAGGAGAAGGCAATGGCACCCCAGTCCAGTACTGTTGCCTGGAAAATCCCATGGATGGAGGAGCCTGGTAGGCTGCAGTCCATGGGGTCGCTAAGAGTTGGACACAACTTCACTTTCACTTTCCACTTTCATGCATTGGAGAAGGAAATGGCAACCCAGTCCAGTGTTCTTGCCTGGAGAATCCCAGGGATGGGGGAGCCTGGTAGGCTGCAGTCCATGGGGTCGCACAGAGTTGGACACAACTGAAGCGACTTAGCAGTAGCAGCAGCAGCATTAGATATATACAATACTCTGGTCAACAAACCTAAAATGCAAAGAGTTCATTGAAGTATTATAGAATTTTTCTGCCCAAGGCTAACACTGAAGACCTGTTTCATTTGTTGATACAAAAGCTATATCTGGCTTGAAAAATGGCAAAATCTCTTGACGTAAAGCCTATGTACGTCACTAGTCACACACTGCCTCTTTCTAATATTGAAGAGAAGCCAAATCATAATGTTTACATAAACCTGTTCATTTACTTCAAGACACCCACAAAAAGAAATGTGACAAAATTTAAACAGCCATACTACTATTTAGACTTTTTTCCATGAAAATCAAGCTAAGCTTATTTTCCTAAGATTATTCCCTAAAGAAAGCAGGGCTTTACCTTATCATGTTAACATGGGAATTTTCCATGAAAGATTGTAAAGTACATGTAGGATTTAAAAGTCATATTACAGTATATTACTATTCAAAAATGCCTCTAAACTGTTTTAAAATTCCAGTGCTGTACCTCCATGCAACACTCTTAATTGCCTTACAACTCCTTTATAATTCTGATGTCAAAAGGGAAATGTGTAACAGGAAGTCTAAATATTCATTCCTTCATGTTATAATTCATAAATATAAAATCACAGTGATATTAGCATAAATTGTTGTTTGCTTTCACTGGGGAATATATGGACTAAAAATGCTCTTACCATATGCTTTATCCTCCTTGATTACTAAGGAGAATATAAGAGAAGTTCTCGTTTGAGAAAATTACTGATTTGCTAAATGACCCAACTGTAAGATAAGTGGTTCTAGGACTTGAATTCAAACACAGCATAGTATCTAATATCCAGGGTAAACTATCTCACCTATAGTTTAACAGAAGCTGAGCCTACAGCACACCCAATGGTCTTTGGCCTAATTTGATTATTCTCAAATATTCACAATTAAATGTTATTATACATTTTTGTCAAATAATAATTACTGAAGTGTAACCAAGTATTGGTGGAATTTGAGTTCACAAATTATTTAAGGTCATGAGAAAACTGTAAAAGTCTGAACTGCAATCCATTCTTATCTTTTTTTCCTCTTCCCTAAATTTAAGAAAGCATGTGAGTGTGTATATTTGCATTTTAAGTTGTTGACAATAAAGGAAATTGGAATATACAGGTTCCCATATGGCTACAAGGAAGAGATTACATTGGATGTAATTTAAACAAGTCATTTTATTAGGAAAAAGAGAAGGAGGAGGAGGGAAAAATAGAAAGAGTAAGGAGACAGAAGGAAATGGTAAAGAAAAGGAATTTGTGAGTCAGTCTGGAATTCTTCAGTGCTTCTTTGGGAAGAGGTAGCAGCCTTGCTGAAGTGAATCAAAGGGATTGTCATTGCCTTATATGTGGCAAATGGAATGAGTGATAATGCTTTCTTGATGTTCATTCATTCATCTGACAAGTATTTATGAGCCTGTATGTGATAGGCATTGTTCTAGGTTCCGGGGCTATAGTAATTAACAAAATCAACAAATATCCCTGACCATATGTACTTTATTTTTATGGGAGAGGGGTAGAGGGACACATATTAAAATACTTAAGTTATATATGTGTGTGTTTGTTAGTTGCTCAGTTGTGTCTGACTCTGTGATCCCATGGATTGTAGCCTACCAGGTTCCTCTGTCCTTGAAATTCTCTAGACAAGGATACTGGAGTGGGTAGCCTTGGCTACCACTCAAGTATTCTGGCCTGGAGAATTCTGTGGACTGTATAGTCCATGGGGTTGCAAAGAATCAGACATGACTGAGTGACTTTCACTTTCACATACTTACATATATATATATATATGTGTATATATATATACATATAAACACATATATTATGACAAATGGTGACAACTAAAATAGAAAAAAAATAAAAGCAGTAATAAAGTAGGTTAAGGAATACTAGAAATGAGGAAAGCTTAAATAGTTAAGTAAGAGAAACCCTCTCTAAAAACGTAGCATTTGAGTCAAGTTCCAAAAGAAATGAGAGAAGGAGCCATGTGGATATTCGTGGGGAGGATGTTTGCAGATGAAAGGAAACAGAAAACTTAAAGGCTTGGGTTGGAAATAAACTGGCATGGGTAAGGCACGATGCACAAGCCAGTGTGTCTTTAAAGGAGTAAGCAGAATGAGAGTAGTAGGAAACAGACTGAGCAGAAAGAGAAAAGAAACCCAAGTTAACAAAGCACAATTTTCTCTTATTTCAACCAATATATAATTATATCAAGAGCAGTCGAGTTACAGAGCACCCTGCCTTTTTTCATTTCTCTCATCTTAACTTCCCTCAGTGGAAATTTGATAATGCCATTTAGTCTTCTAGCCCAGGAGTAAGTCATTTAGAGAATAGAAGGCCATTGTAAGGCAGCCAATGATGGCTTAGAAGAGAGAAGTCATGATCTGACTTGGATTTTTTGAAGACCACTCTTGAGGGCTATGCCAAGTGTAGATGGCATAGACTAAAAGCAAAAGCCAACTAGGAAGCCATGGCAAAAATTTGAGTGAGAGATGATGGAGACTTGGACTAAAGTGGTAACAGTGGAGGTGGTGAAAAGGATTGAATCCAGAAATGTATTTTCTGAAGGCAGAGGAACTGGAAGGATAAAGTTGTTGATGACTGAGATGGGAAGGGCTACAAGAGGATCATATTATGGTTAAAAAATTAGAATTCATTTTGGACATGTGGAATTTGAAATACCTATTATTAGGCTACCGGGTCCAGTGAAAGTGAGCATGCTGTTGACTTATGTGTAATTGACACAAAATTGCAACTCATTTGTACCACTCATTTATTCATTCCACAATATTTGTTGAAGACTTACTATGTGACCAACACCATGGTTGGCACAGATGTGTCTCAAGAGCAATGAAAATGTATTTAAAGAAATTGATAGTAAAAACAAAATTAAGAGAACAATCAAAAATATATTCACAGTACCATTGATTGTAGCTTGAGATTTAGTAGGCTTCAATGACATATATTATCCTATCTGATTGATAAATGAATAACATGTAAGAAGTGATCACCTACCACTTCTGTATCTACTTCTCACTTACTGCATTTATACCTATCCTTTCAGTTTACAGGTTTATCTGGCATCAAGAATGAGAATTTATTTGGCCCCTATAACTTCTGGCCACAGTGACTCCCTAGAACCTATGAACAAGTTGTGAAAAAACTTTTTCCAAATAAATTCCTACTAAAGATCAAAGAGAATGAAAAAGAACTCAAAATGAATACAGTACTGTTTTTCATATTATAGTTTAATCAAAATTTAACTATATTGAGAGATGATGTTACATACATTCTCTCACTTTTTATTTCTCTTTTCCTAATTTTGCCTGCCTGATAATTGATCATTTCACTCCAGTCTGTAGCTCAAGAGTCATTTAAGACTCACTTCTTTGTTTTAGAGAGATTTCAGTTTCTGAAAGATTTGACTGTTAGTCTTTTCTGTAGGTATAAACCAACTCTTAGGAAAATGCTGCATCCATTCAGATCCCCCCCCCCCCACCTTTTTTTCCCCCATGTACTGAATATTCTCTTTCATTTGTCAAGAGTATATTCAATAGCCACATTTAAATGGATTCATCAACTTTGGTGAAACTTGGCTTCATTGTGGAACCTGTTTTCTAAACTTATGTCTACACTATGTTTATTTTTTTGGTCAAACATGAAGGCCAATGACATTGGGTTTGGGAATAAACCTGCTCAAGTCTTTGCAACAGTCATGCCAGAAACTTTCGGTTTTAAATGCTTTCCTCTTTCACTTACAAGTCCTTGAATGTACCGTCAAGATTCTCTGAGGAATACTTCCAATTCTCAGGTCATTTGCAGCTTTGTTTGATTCAAGTTAATACTCCCACCTACTTCTCCATATTTACTCTCTGTCCCTCTAAGCCACAGTTCCACTAAGATTGATATTTTTTTCAGAAAACTAGTATTTTAAACATGAAGCATGCTGAGTAAGTTCTTTTAGAAATAATACACATTATTAAGAAACGATGCAAACTATTGCTTTTAGGCATGAACTAATCTCTACTTATATTAATCTAAAACTGTAAAACAATTGTACCTGTTTATACAACTTACATATCTACAGATAAAGTGTTGTGTCAGCAGGTACTTCTGTGTTTTGACAAGTTGCTTCTGATGGTAAAGTCACTAAGTGAAATGGAAAGTATTTGGTAACAATCATAAAAAATGATTTACTTTACTGCCTCTGACAAGGACCTCTTGACTGAGGTACACTTTTGGACACTGTTTGAAAAAACTAAGCAATGATTCATTGAGGGCTCTGCAAACACCCTGTTAACACCATAAAATCTTATTAATTTGTTAACAGCTATAAATAATTCTTATACTTTCCTTGAAAGGAAACCACTATACCACTATGTAAACATGTAGTCTAGTTAGAAAAAATAATTTATGGAAAAAAATTTTTTAAAAACATGTGAATTCATTATAAAGCTGGAAAAGTTTTGCATGCTTTATGCAGAAGAACAGAAGTTGGAAGCTTATATAATCACACAAAAATACATTTTAAGGTGTTTCAACTTAAGATAAAAACTAGCTATAATAATATTATTATTAATATAAAATAAACATTATCTTAATATTAAATTTGTGTTAATATTGTATTTGTTTTGTTTTAATCCATAGGTTAACAAAAAGGCATGAAAATAATAATTCACATCATATATAATATATATAAATAACTCACATATTTATCCATAAGCAGACTTTTTCTTGTCCACTCCTGCTGCTGCTGCTGCTAAGTCGCTTCAGTCGTGTCCAACTCTGTGCAACCCCATAGACAGCAGCCCACCAGGCTCCCCCGGCCCTGGGATTCTCCAGGCAAGAACACTGGAGTGGGTTGCCATTTCTTTCTCCAATGCACAAAAATGAAAAGTGAAAGTGAAGTCACTCAGTAGTGTCAGACTCCTAGCGACCCCATGGACTGAAGCCTACCAGGTTCCTCCGTCCATGGGATCTTCCAGGCAAAAGAGTACTGGAGTGGGGTGCCATTGCCTTCTCCCCACTCCTGTTGAGGAGGTTCTGGGACCACTAAGGATGGTGAAAAATTACTCTACTAGGAATTAGATCTTTAGGATGCACCAAAATTTAAAGAGTAACATTGGGGATATTTGTAGAGTTTCTGTAGTTTCTATGGAATTAAATAGAAAATTTACAGAGTCAATTTTTTGTTGCAATATTTGTTTCTACAGAGAGAAGGAGGAAAGTTGGAAGGTGAAACAGTATGAGGAAATGCAAAGAGATTCTATAGAGTGGGCTCAATAGAGAAGAGAAACTTATGAAAGAAACCTTTGCAAAAATCTGGAAAAGACAGTGCAGACATTAAGTTTGAGGAGCTATTGACATTTCTCAGAATTAGGACCCCAGCTAGGTTTAGGATCATGGTGAGAACATAAGACTGGAAAAGAAATCCCAGATGAATTCTTTTTTTTTCTTTTTTTTTTTCAATTTTATTTTATTTTTTAACTTTACAAATTCTTTAAGTACTACATAGAAGATTTTAAAGAATCTAGGTTATTATTATTATTTTTTAAGCACACTGTGTGTGTGTGTGTGTGTGTGTGTATGTGTGTGTGTAGGGGGTGGCAGTCAATGATGTATGAAGAAGAAATTGGGAAGGAGGCAGGTTATTGATAGGATTTATATTTCAGGGAATTCCCTGGTGGTCCAGAGTTGACTCTGCACTTCAACTTCAGGAGCCATGGGTTTCACTCCTTGTCTGGGAACTAAGATTCCACATGCCTTGGAGGTGCACCAAAGGGGTAAAAAAGATAAGTTATATTTCAGAAAGATTTTTGGATATGGTGTAGAGATTCTTGGATATAGTGTAGAGAATGGCATGGGTAAGAATATGATAAAACAAAGTTATTTGGAAATAATTTAATTCAGAACTGATATAGTGATGGAAAGAAAGTATTTGTGGAATGGAGGAATTGATCCTAAAAGAAATAACCAAGTAAGAATTACAAGTTGCAACTATAAATGGATTTTTTAAAAAGACAAAATTTAAGACTACTTTCCCTGAGTGCAAGATTTATTTGAAAAAGTCAAGGAGAAGCAGTCTATGGGGAGCAGTAGGTCCTGTGAAACTGCAGAGTAGGTAGGAAATGTCCCAGGTGGAGAATATATACATGGGTATTTGACACAGAAAAGTCAAGTTTACTTACTTCACAATTTGGCTTTATGATGGCGCCATATGATGGGATAAAGAAACTGTCAAACAACTTTCATTATTTCAAAAATTACAGATTCAACAGTCAGTAACAGGAAGTATCCCAATTATCTGTTACTTTGTGATATTCCCTCACCTAGAAATAAAACCTTAATTTCCTGAAATAACAACAGTCGTTGATTTTGCTTATGAATCTACAACTTGTGAAAGATTAAGTAAAACAATTCATATCCGATCCTCACCTAATCTGACTCACATTCCTAAGAGCTGGAATAACTAAGGCTGTTTGGATATTTTCTCTCTCAATCTCTCTGTCTCTTCAGGTCATCTCAGGATTTTTCACAGGTTTCTTCAGCAGCAGAAGTCAGTCCAGCTTCTTACAGGGCATCCCAAAATTCTGAGAAACATTGTTCAAAGTAATCTAGTAGAAGATATGAGGTGTCTCCTGACCTAGGTTAAGAGGTCTAAGGCAATCACTTCTGCTGCCTTCTACTGGCCAAACAGATCAGTAAAGCCAGCCCTTATTCAAGAGAAGAATTAGACACCATCTCTTAAGATAAAGGGTAGAGAAATACTTCTGGTCAACCTTTCATGGAAAAACATTTGTTTCTGCTTCACTGACTATGCTAAAGCCTTTGACTGTGTGGATCACAACAAACTGTGGAAGAATTCTTAGAGACCTCTTTAAGAGACCACCTTACCTGCCTCTTGAGAAACCTATATGCAGGTCAAGAAGCAACAGTTAGAACTGGACATGGAACAAAGAACTGTTCCAAAATTGGGAAAGTAGTGTGTCAAGGCTGTATATTGTCACCCTGCTTATTTAACCTATATGCAGAGTATGTGCTTATTTGCTCAGTCGTATCTGACTCTGTGACCCCATGAACTGGAGCCAGGCTCCTCTGTCCATGGGATTCACCAGTCAAGAATACTGAAATGGGTTGCCATTTAATACATCATGTGAAATGCTAGGCTGGATGAAGCACAAGCTGGAATCAAGATTGTTGGGAGAAATATCAATAACCTCAGATATACAGATGATACCTCCCTTATGGCAGAAAGTGAAGAGGAACTAAGGAGTCTTCTGATGAAAATGAAAGAAGAGAGTGAAAGAGTTGGCTTAAAATTCAACATTAAAAAACTAAGATCATGGCATCCAGTCCCATAACTTCATGACAAATAGATAGGGTAAATAAGGAAATAGTGACAGACTTTATTTTCTTGGCCTCCAAAATCACTGTATATGGTGACTATAGCCATTAAATTAAAAGATGCTTGCTCCTTAGAAGAAAAGCAATGACAAAACTGGATAGCATATTAAAAAGTAGAGACATTACTTTTCTGGTCAAAGCTTTGGTTCTTCCAGTAGTCATGTATGGATGTGAGTGTTGGACCATAAAGAAGGCTGAACAGTGAAAAATCGATGCTTTTGAACTGTGGTGTTGGACAGGACTCTTGAAAGTCTCTTAGACTGCAAGGAGAACAAACCAGTCAATCCTAAAGGAAATCAACCCTGAATATTCATTAGAAGGACTGATGCTGAAACTGCAGCTCCAATACTTTGGCCACCTAATGTGAAGAGCTGACTCATTGGAAAAGACACTGATGCTGGGAAAGATTGAAGGCAGGAGGGGAAGAGAACGACAGAAGAGGAGATGAATGGATGGCATCACCAACTCAAGGGACATAAGTTTGAGCAAGCTCTGGGATATGGTGAAGAAAACAGGGAAGCCTGGTGCGCTGCAGTCATGGGGTTGCAAAGAGTCAGACATGACTGAGCAACTGAGCAACAACCACCTTTCACTAGGGTGAATCACTGGAAATTTATATTTTTAAGCTCTTCCTAAAGGGGAATGGTTTACTACTGTCAACTTCGAAAGATAAGAGTATTATAACACAATTACAATGTATTAGATGTGACTGCAGCCATGAAATTAAAAGACGCTTACTCCTTGGAAGGAAAGTCATGACCAACCTAGATAGCATATTCAAAAGCAGAGACATTACTTTGCCAAAAAAGGTCCATCTAGTCAAGGCTATGGTTTTTCCTGTGGTCATGTATGGATGTGAGAGTTGGACTGTGAAGAAGGCTGAGCGCCGTAGAATTGATGCTTTTGAACTGTGGTGTTGGAGAAGACTCTTGAGAGTCCCTTGGACTGCAAGGAGATCCAACCAGTCCATTCTGAAGGAGATCAGCCCTGGGATTTCTTTGGAGGGAATGATGCTAAAGCTGAAACTCTAGTACTTTGGCCACCTCATGCGACGAGTTGACTCATTGGAAAAGACTCTGATGCTGGGAGGGATTGGGCACAGGAGGAGAAGGGGACGACAGAGGATGAGATGGCTGGATGGCATCACTGACTCGATGGACGTGAGTCTCAGTGAACTCCGGGAGTTGGTGATGGACAGGGAGGCCTGGCGTGCTGAGATTCATGGGGTCACAAGGAGTCGGACACGAATGAGCGACTGATCTGATCTGATGAACAAGAAATTGACCTGGGCTGGCTTTACTTAGGGCATAGTGAGAGTTCTTTATAAAAAACGACCAATTCCTTCTCTTGAAAAGTGAGAGAATATGAGGAAACTATTATCAGTACTTGCTATAGGAAAATAATCATTTGTTGTTGTTTTATTGTTGTTTAGTTGCTAAGCGGTGTCTGACTCTTTGGTGACTCCATGGACTGTAGCCCACCAGGCTCCTCTGGCCATGGAATTTCTTAGGTAAGAATACTGAAGTTGATTGTCATTTTCTTCTCCATGGGATTTTCCTGAGCCAGGGACTGAACAGGAGTCTCTTGCACTGCAGGTGCATTCTTCATTGCTGAGCCACCAGGGTAGCCCAAAATGATCAATTATTTACGTGACAAGAAATGTAAACATTCTCTTAGTCACTTTAAGATGACTCATAGAGATAGGTATCCAAGATGTGAGGAGATATATTAGACGAAGTTAAAGATCCGAGAAGCTGAAGGTGCTAAATGATGTTAATCCGATCTTCTCCCTGATAGAATGAGGAACAAAAGGGTACAGTGTCCCTGTAATGGACAAATAGTGGTGATAAGAGAAGGACCTGGGTGCTGAGCGGTTACCTAGAGTCAGTGATGTTCTTTAGTGATGGAATGCAGTTAGTCAGGACCATGTGGTTTTAAAGAGCATGGCAGAGACCAAGTTCCAAGTGAGCACGTAAAGTTTTCAGTAGTCCTGAGCCAAGGAATTGGCAGGAGTTTGGATTGTTGTGCAACCTGGATGTCTTTGCCATGCATGTGTCAGGGCTGAAAGCTTGCTGCACTAGAAAGGAAGGAATTTTCCCAACAGTAAGCAGTATTCAATGTTGAAATGTTCTACCAGCAGCCTTTAAATAGAAAAAAAAAAAAAAAAAAAAAAGTCAACTCTTAGTTGTGATCCTGTTGGAAATTAGAATGAGAGACAGACACTTGATTTTTTTGTCTTAAACCACGATTTTAATTTACCCAAAACAAAACAAGACATATTTAGACTTTAGCATCTTGGTTTGCAAACGTTCACATTTATTCACACGAGGTAGACAATTCCCAAATATTTATTGAAGTTGAACATGATTTTTCTAAACTAACCTTTTTATGAAGTTGAAGACCTCTATAATTCTATTCAAAAATATTAATGAGATGTATATATTCTTTTTAATGAAGTCTGTTTCTAGGATCACTCTGTGAGAAAATGATAATAGTTTTGCTTTTATTTCTATTGAAATGAAAATCAGAGTTGTTCTATTAAAAACATGCTTTAGAAAATTGTAAAATGTAGATTGGATATTAAAATACATTCTTCAAATAATCAGAAACATTGTAGATATAGAATTAGAGAACTGTTCCAGCTCCTGTGTTAAATTATTGAAATAGGTATACAGTGTTGAACTACCCTGAGGTCATATTTAAGCAGTTCACTAAATAAACCTCATATAAATCTTTGTGTATTCTTTCCCTGATTCTTGAAGATTAAGCAAAGAATGTGCCTCAAGTCTAGGCTTAATGTCAACACTGCAAATTAGCAGGAAGAATATATCCAAAGGCAGAGGAAGTAAGAGCGATAAGGGTATGCAGGAAGTGAAGGATGTCAGGAAAGAAAGAGTAAAATTCAAAACAGAAACATTACAAACAATTTACTTTTTTTTTGGTTTGTTTTACCTCACACTTAAGTGCAGATTTATTAGCTATTCATTAACTTCTAGTGAGCTTGTGAGAATGTGCTTTAGTGAATTACACAGTTTGACTATCTAAGGTATGGTTACAGCTTTAATGAAAAAGCAAAGGCGAAACTCTGCACGCAGATATCATAAAGTAATTTCAACCTTTTGGTTTAATATACAATAACTACTTAGTGAATAAGAAATGTATTAAAAGGAAAATACATTCAAGGCTTCATGGATCCAAATTTAGTTTCTTCTGGTTTGTGGAAAGGCTCAGAGTAACTTATTCTGGCTCACTTAAATCTTATATACAGTCAGAAATATTTTCAGTCCACCAATCGGTAAAATATTTCCTTAGATGATAGATAGAAAGTCCAGACAATATATAATGCACAACATTCCCAAGCCATGGAATATTTTAATCAGTAAGAAAGAATACAGCCTGTGTCTTATTAATTAAACTGCAAGAGACTTGAAACTAGAAACTCAGTCTTAGCAAGATCTGTATTCATCTTCCTGACTCAGAGCATATACTGATCACTATTTACTGAATTGGATGAAATCTTGATAAGTTCAGCTTTATGAAAGCATCATCTCACTAAATCATAACCTAAGAGAACATTTACCTTTACAAAAATTAACTAAAGTAGCTGTATTTGTGGAATCTTACGCTACAAGACACATACAGGTACAGAAAATGAAAGGCTAGAAAGGAAATAGCCATTTGGAAAGACTGCGCTGGAATTTTAAATGGTGTGTTTAAGCTTCAGAATTGGCTCAAAAACAGAGATAGAGCCCCAGAAATGACTGATTTCTCAAATGTGATTCCAATCAATCAACCTGTTTCAGTAAGATAATCTCAACTGAATTATGAATGCCACTATTTGGTGATTTTAATATGGTTTTTTTCACAATGGATCTCCTCCTGCTAGATACTATGGGATGAAAGAGAAGGGCCAGGGCTGTAAATATGTTTATTTTCCAAGGATCTCCCAAAGCCTGGCTAAAGAAAAATCTGTCTACCCAACTTCCTTTTTTTTTAATGGCAAACACTTTTTTTTTTTTTTTTACTAATTATCCCCAGCTCTACCAGATTCTTCATTTCTTATTTTTAACTTTACATCTGTGTGCTTCTTGTATGGAATATTGGGTCTTAAAATGGGAAATCCTTTGGGTGGGGTGAGTACAGTTATGATTGTCTATAAAGAAAAAAAAATATGAAAACTCGTAGCTGAATAACAGTTCTTTCTATTCTTCCTATCCACTGCCAGTCAACTCCTTAAAGCCGTTATATTGGTGTTTACCTACAATAGCAAAGGAGAATGCACTTTTCAAATGCTCAGAATTTTGGTATAATTCAATTTGTAAAAAATCTCATATTTTCCTATCCCTTAGTTTTCTTTCAGGGGAAATCAATTTGCCAATCTATAAGTTTAATGCACCAACTGCAGATTTTGCCTACAATATTTAAGTTTCTTCAGAAGAGTCTTCACATTCTCTGGTAGAGGAGAGCAGTAAAATTGTAATAAATAAAGTTTTGGGCTTGTCATTATACACTGTTTGAGTGACGAGGATAAAAACCCAAAAGAGGTACATAGCGCAATTAGGGTTAAATTGCAGAGATTCTACTACTTTTAGAGTTACAACTTTTCCCTGGAAGCACAGAGAACTTTTGTTATACACAAGAAAGCACAGAATAGACTGTGGAGAGTGGTAATGTGTTAGATACCTGCTGAGTTTGTGTTTGCCTGCTGCTGCTGCTAAGTCGCTTCAGTCGTGTCCGACTCTGTGCGACCCCAGAGACGGCAGCCCACCAGGCTCCCCTGTCCCTGGGATTCTCCAGGCAAGAACACTGGAGTGGGTTGCCATTTCCTTCTCCAATGCATGAAAGTGAAAAGTGAAAGTGAAGTCGCTCAGTTGTGTCTGACTCTTAGCGATCTCATGGACTGCAGCCCACCAGGCTCCTCCGTCCATGGGATTTTCCAGGCAAGAGTACTGGAGTGGGTTGCTATTGCTTTCTTGTATTTGCCTGGGTTGACATTATTCTTTTCTTGCTTTTGTAGAAACTTCATCATTTATACTTAAGTAAAAATAATGAGAAGGCTGAGTGCTGAAGAACTGATGCTTTTGAATTGTGGTTCTAGAGAAGATTCTTGAGAGTCCCGTGGACTGGAAGGAGATCAAACTACTCAACCCTAAAGGCAATCAGTCCTGAATATTCATTGGAAGGAATGATGCTGAAGCTCCAATACTTTGGCGATCTGATGGGAAGAAACGACTCATTGGAAAAGTCCCTGATGCAGGGAAAGATTGAGGGCAAAAGGAAAGGGAGTGGCAGAAAATGAGGTGGTTAAATAGCCTCACCGACTGAACGGACATGAATTTGAGCAAACTCTTAGAGATAGTGGAGGGCGGAGGAGTCTGGCTTGCTACAGTCCGTGGGCTCACAAAGAGTCACTAATGACTTAGTGACAACAAAAGTAATGAAGAAAACATAACAGTAATTCCTTTGACTTTTAAGCTGGTGCATTTCCTCTTAATTAAAAAAAAATTAAAAATGGCAATTTGAGTGAATGTTAAAACAATATGCATTCCCATAAGTTGTAATCTAATTCTTTATAAATAGCAAAAACACACTGACCTTTTAATCAGGAAGACTTGCTAATTTGAAAACCATGGAGCCCAGGCAACATTACCTTCTCCAAAATGCTTGATGTGAATACCAATAATAAAATCCAGTCATGTTTGATATTTTGCAGATGTTCTTAGTGCAAAAATGATAGTTTTATTTTTGTAACTTTATCTTGAATGAAACCACTTTGTTGAATTCTCTTATTTGTTTTAAATGGTCTGTCTAGATTCTTTGGGCTTTTTGTGTAGACAAAAATATCTTTGGCCAACTTGACAATTTTTACAAGCCTTCAGTTCAGTTCAGTTTAGTTGTTCAGTCGTGTCTGACTCTTTGCGACCCCATGCACCACAACACGCCAGGCCTCCCTGTCCGTCACCAACTCCTGGAGTGCACCCAAACTCACGTCTACTGAGTCGGTTATCCCATCCAACCATCTCATCCTCTGTGGTCCCCTTCTCCTCCCACCTTCAATCTTTCCCAGCATCAGGGTCTTTTCAAATGAGTCAGCTCTTCACATCAGGTGGCCAAAGTACTGGAGTTTCAGCTTCAACTTCAGTCCTTCCAATGAACACCCAGGACTGGTCTCCTTTAGGATGGACTGGTTGGATCTCCTTGCAGTCCAAGGGACTCTCAAGAGTCTTCTCCAACATCACAGTTCAAAAGCATCAATTCTTCGGTGCTCAGCTTTCTTTACACTCCAACTCTCACATCCATACATGACTACGGGAAAAACCATAGCCTTGAGTAGACAGACCTTTACAAGCCTTAAACTTCTATTTTTCTCCCTTTACTTCCATATTCCACTGACCATATTCTATTTTATGTTAAGGAGTGACAAGTAATTGAGGAATGCTGTTTGCTTGCTTTTTATATTATTGAATTTTTTCTATTATATGTTTGTTGCAGGTCTACCGATTGGTATATTACATGGGTAAAATTGTATAGTGTTGATTAATTTTTGTATTATTGAGATAAATTTTACCTTAGCTTGATTTTTTAAAAAAAATCCATAATATTTATTTATCTAGTGTTCCATTTGAGATTTTGTATTTACACTTTTCAACAAATTTTATATTTCATATTTTTCCCAGTTTTGGAAACAGTTACATCATTGTTTTGAAATAAAAAGCTGGACAGAATTTATGGTCTGAACAATATAAGAATAGATTATTGTTTGAGCTGTTGTAGAACTCAGGAGTAAAGCTGTATAATCCTAGGGCACCAAGGAAGGGGGAATTAATTTGGTTTTTAATTATCATTTAAAATTCCTTAATTCTATTTGCTCACTCAAGCTTCCAATTTTCACGTGCCATTTTCTCATTTTACAATCAAGAAATGGATTTATTTCTTCTAGGCTTACAAACATATTAGTAAACTGTTCTGCACCATGTCTTTTATCATATTTAAAGATTTCTGTTGTATAGTAAAATACCTCTTCTATATTTTTAAAATTTTGTTTTTATTTATTTTTACTTGGCGGTGCTGGGTCTTTGTTGCTTCGTGGGCTTTTCTCTAATTGTGGCAAGTGGAGGCTGCTCCCTAGTTGTGGCTTCTCGTTTTGGAGGCTTCCCTTGTGGCTGAGCACAGCCTTTAGTGTGGGCTCAGTAATTGCGGAACACAGACTTACTTGCTCTGAGGCCTGTGGGATCTTCCCGGACCACCAGGCATTGACCTGTATTTCTTAACTTGCAGGCAGTTTCTTTACCACTGGGCCACCAGGGAAGCCTTCTGTATTTTTCTTTACATATCCTCCTATTTTTTCACAATCAGTTTGCCAGAATCTATTTTATTACATTCTTTAAATATTTTGGTTTATCTTTCTGTCTTTGCTGTTATTTTTTTTTAAATTTAATTTGAACATTTAGTTCATTCTTACTACACTGACTTTCAAGTGAAAATTTGGCTACGCACAAAATTTGTATTTAATATTCTTTTCCTTCAACATGTGAAAAATATTGCTTTATTGACTGTGTATATTCTGGTTTCTTGTAAAACTTCTGTTGTCTACCTGATTCTTCTACCTTTATTGGTGATTTGTTATTTTGGGAAGCTGTATATTTTCCCTTTTAATTTATGTTCTTAAATTTCTTTATATGTCTAAGTATGGGCTTAGACATCTATGATGTCTTTCAATCTGAAGTCTTTCTTCTTCTATTAATTCCAGGAAATGTGGTATTATTTCCTAAGACATTTTCTTCTTTCCAGTAACATTTCCTTCATCTTTCTAGTACTCTATTGCCCAGATATTGGCATATCTATTGCTGTCTGAAATATTGGTTAGTTTTTCTCTGTATAGTTTGTTTTACTTTATGCTCTATCTTTCAGGAAGAGTTTCATTACATCATATTCCAGTGTACTAGTTTATTCTAAGCTACGTATACATCCTGTTACTTATTGCATCTGGTAAGTGTTTATTTAAACACTTATTTAACTCAGATCTAATATGTCAACTTTTATTTAATGTAAGTCCTTGTTCCTGATTCATTATTGCTGACATTTTTCATTATCTCCTGAGAATAGTTTATATATTACAGAAAAATTTTGGACCATTTGGCTCCAAAATTCTGCTTTAGATGTTGTATGGTGTACAATTTTGCATGCTTTCTTTCAGTAATCATGAGTTGAAAAATTACAGTTCAAATTCCAAGACTGGATCACCACTTGTATCTATAAAAGAAAAGTGTTATTGGAATACACCAACACCTATTCGTGCATGCATTGTCTGTGTCTGATTTCACACACAGCAGAGTTGAGTAAGGTTCCCAGATGGTGCTAGTGGTAAGAATCTGCTTGCTAATGCAGGAGATTTAGGAGACGTGGGTTCTATCCCTGTGTCAGGAAGATCCCCTGGAGGAGGAAATGGCAACACACTCCAATATTCTTCCCTGGGAAATCCCATGGATAGAGGAGCCTGGCAGGCTGCAGTCCATGGAGTTGCAAGGAGTCAGATATGACAGATCACATTTGAAAAAGGAGGAGAAGGGTTGAGTAATTGGGACAGAAACTGTATGGCCTACAAGGTCTAAAATATTTACCACCTGCTGCTTTAAGGAAAGATTCTGCCACTGTCAGTCTAGTTAACTTCCCCTTTAACTTCTATTTCATGTGGGGATTGGCTTCAATTCAGTTCAGTTGCTCAGTCATGTCCGACTCTGCGATCCCATGGATTGTAGCACACCAGGCTTCCCTGTCCATCACCAACTCCCAGAGTTACTCAAACTCATGTCCATTGAGTCCGTGATGCCATCCAACCATTTCATCCTCTGTCATCCCCTTCTCCTTCTGTCCTCAATCTTTTCCAGCATCAGGGTCTTTTCAAATGAGTCAGCTCTTCACATCAGGTGGGCAAAGTTTTGGAGTTTCAGCTTCAACATCAGTCCTTCCAATGAACACCCAGGACTGATTTCCTTTAGGATGGACTGGTTGGATCCACTTGCAGTCCAAGGGACTCTCAAGAGTCTTCTCCAATACCACAGTTCAAAAGCATCAATTATTTGATGCTAAGCTTTCTTTATGGTCCAACTGTTAATGTGTATTGGGGAAGATTGAAAGCCTGGCCCTAATTTGCAGCATCCTTAAGCATAAAAAGTATGTGCATTTACCACCAAGCATATATTCTGGCCAAATACTTACCTTGAATTTCTTTGAAAGGAGTGTCCTGAAGGAATTATAGTAGTTATTGAGATGCTATTCATGTTCCACCTCAGCTACTGGCAGTTTTTTCCTGCATCTCTCTCTAAAATTGCTGTCATCCCAAGGAAGCTGCCTTGGGATGTGAGCTCCCAAGGACCTCACTAATGGTCCCTAGTGACTGATATCCAGTAACTGACCACTGAAGTGTTCAAAGGCCTGAATACCTGATGATATTAAGAGACATCTCTGCAGGGGTACTTCAACTCTAGGATTCCCTGTGACTGACATCGCTGTAGCAGTTGCAAAGCAGTTCATTTTTCTTTCTCAGCTTAGCTCTGTTTTACTTGCTCTTTCCTAGTTGGTGCTCCAGAGAATACTGCCCACATAGAGATTTAAGTTCAATCAGTTTCCTGGGACTGCCCTGAGATGAGAAATTCTCCTACCTTGTTTGTTTTTGTTTGTTTGTTGTTTGTTTTTTAAGTGCTGGACTTAATATGCCAGAAAATTTGGAAAACTCAGCAGTGGCCACAGGACTGGAAAAGATCAGTTTTTATTTTATTTTATTTTTTAACAAAACCAATACTGTATTGGTTTTGCCATATATCAAAATGAATCCATTTCCTCCAACATGACCTAATAAGACAGACTGTCCACATTCACTTACTTCAGCTGGTGGACACAGGCCAGGGGAGAGCATGCCAGTGTTATTGCCTCAGGGGAGCCCTCAGTGTGGATCTTCACTGGGGAAAAGGGGGTACTTTACTCCCTCCTCCTGACAGCTCCTTAATATGGAACAAGACATAGTGAGTGGAAGAAGTCAGTTTTCATTCTAATCCCAAAGAAGGGCAATGCCAATGAATATTCAAACTACCATACAATTGTTTTCATTTCACATGCTAGCAAGTTAATGCTCAGTATCCTTAAGGTTAGACTTCAGCAGTCCATGAAACATTAATTTCCAGATACAAGGTGGATCTAGAAAAGGCAGAGGAACTAGAGGTCAAATTGCCAACATTTGTTGAACCATGGAAAAAGCCAGGGAGTTCCAGAGAAGCATCTACTTCTGTTTCATCTTCATCGACTACACTGAAGCCTTTGACTGTGTGGATCACAACAAACTGTGGAAAATTCTTAAAGGTATAGGAATCTTCTTATACATTACATATATATATATATGTGTGTGTGTATATATATATATATATAAATTTATATAAAATATTCTTTGGAAAGACAGTTGCTAAAGCTGAATCTCCAAATCTCCTTACCTGGCTCCTGAGAAACCTGTATGGAGGTCAAGAAGCTACAGTTAGAACCGGACATGAAATGACTCCAAATTGGGAAAGGAGTACGTCAAGGGTCTATGTTGTCACCCTGTTTATTTAACTTCTATGCAGAGTATATCATGTGAAATGCTGGACTAGATGAATCATAAGCTGGAATCAAGATTGCTGGGAGAAATATCAACAACCTCAGATATGCAGGTGATATCTGCATATCTGATGGCAGAAAGAAAAGAGGAACTAAAGAGCCTCTTGATGAAGGTGAAAGAGGTGGGTGAAAAAGCTGGCTTGAAACTCCACATTCATAAAACTAAGATCATGGCATCTGGTCCCATCACTTCATGGCAAATAGATGGGGGGAAAAGTGGAAGCTGTGACAGACTTTATTTTCTTGGGTTCCAAAATCACTGTGGATGGTGAAATTAAAAGATGCTTTCTCCTTGGAAGAAAAGCTATGACAAACCTAGACATCATATTAAAAAGTAGAGACAACACTTTGCTAACAAAGGTCAGTATAATCAAAGCTTTTTTTTTTTTTTTTTTTCCTCCATATCAGGGCTTCTCGGTAGCTCAGAGGGTAAAGAATCCATCCACAAAGCTGAAAACCTGAGTTTGATTCCTGGGTTGGTAAGAACCCCTGGAGAAGGGAATGGCAACCTACTCTAGTATTCTTGCCTGGAGAATCTCATGGACAGAGGACTTGGTGGGCTACAGCCTATGGGGTTTCAAAGAGTCGGACACAACTGAGTGACTAATACAACAGTATTTTTTTTCCAGTAGTCATGTACTCATGTGATAGTTGGACCATAAGGAAGGCTGAGGGCTAAAGAATTGATGCTTTCCAATTATGGTGCTAGATAAGACTCTTGAGAATCCCTTGGATTGCAAGAAGATCACCTCAGTAAATCCTAAAGGAAGTCAACCCTGTATATTCTTTGGAAGGACTGCTGCTAAAGCTGAATCTCCAATACTTTGGCCACTTGATGCAAAGAGCTGACTCATTGGAAAGTCGCTGATGTTGGGGAAGATTGAAGGCAAAAGGAGAAGGGAGTGGCAGAGAATGAGATGGTTAGATAGCATCACTGACTCAATGGACATGAATTTGAGCAAACTCCAGGAGATAGTGGAGGACAGAAGATCTTGGTGTGCTGTAGTCCATGGGGTCACAAAGAGTCATATATGACTCTTTTCCTTGAGGGGATAAGAGTGAAGGGACTGAGAGAAAAAATAATGGAAGGTAAGGCATTCAGTTTAGTGTAGTATATATCAGCTCCTTACAACATTGATTTCCTATGCATCCCTAAATTTTGCTCAGTAACACTGGGGAGCTTGCCATCTTGTAGATACTCCCATAATGTGAGATGGAAATTATCTTTCCAAGGCTACTTCAAGAGATAGGAATGGCAATCCAAAGCTCCTTTCTAATCTTTCCTCCAACTGCTATAATTACAAACCTCTTTACCCTCACAGCCGATACCCACTCTTTTACTTCCAACTCCTGTCACTTCCCATGCATATAAGTCACCTTAAAATAGTTTCAATTTCCCAGATGCTATGGTATTTTTCATTTATTTTGATTCCAGGAACTCATACTTCACTCTCACTCACAAACCAAAGTTTATTATATTTTAGGGAAGGGGAATGTAATTCAGGTATAATGCCATATTGAAAGCATTCAGATATAAACTTATGTTTTTAATTAACAAGCTTGAGCTAATAATGAGACAATCTTTCTTTATTGTAACTGTTTAACCATAGAGAACTCCTAAAATCTCAATAATGCAACACTAGTCAATAATGTGAGCTCTCTATGTTCCCCAGGAATGGATGCCACCTTCCATTAAAATATTTTGGTTTATAGCCTTCTTCTGAATGGAGGTTGAAAGTTGCAAGCTTTGCCTAGCTAGCACACTGTTACCCTAGATAATGTGCTTGCCCATACTACACAATCAGTTCAGTTCAGTTCAGTTCAGTCACTCAGTCATGTCCGACTCTTTGTGACCCCATGAATCGCAGCACACCAGGCCTCCCTGTCCATCACCAACTCCCGGAGTTCACTCAAACTCACTATTCCCACACTTATCCATCCCACTCTGACTTTCCACCTCAGACCCTTTGCCTTCACCCTCCACCTTGCAGATGGCTGTGATTTTAACCCCAGAGGAAGGCGAAACCATTAGAGCATCCTATTAAAAATTACTTTCCCATTAGCAAATATAGTGTCAGAATATTTTGTCTCAACTCCAGACTGACACAGGTAGTTACTATCTTACATATGCTTTGATGTCGGAAAGGCTGTGTTGACTCAGTCTATCTAAACCATGATCAAGATCTTCACTGTTCAATCTGAGTCTCTTGATTCTCCCTCAGCATTTCTGCTCTTGCTGTAAAACACAATAACCCATCTAACTATCGAGATTGGAAATCTAGGTGTTCATACAATACTCTCGTATGCATTTATCAATAAACTATGACAGTTTTACTTATCAATCCCACTTAAATCTTATCGCTATTGCCAGTATCCTAGTATAAGCAGTAAATTCTCTTACCTGTAGCGACATGACAGCCTCTTCATTGGCCTTCCCACTGACATTAATTTCTACTCCTTCCAATATATATTTCATATATTCTAATTGAAAGCATCTTGACTTTTACTTCCTATGCATGAAAGAAAGTGAAAGTGTTAGTCGCTCCGCCATGTCTGCCTCTTTGTGACCCCATGGACTGTAGCCCACCAGGCTCCTCAATCCATGGAGCTCTCCTGGCAGGAATACTGGAGTGGGTTGAATGTCCTTCTCTGGGTTTTCTTTCAGAACCAGGGATCAAACCCAGGTTACCTGCATTACAAGCAGATTCTTTACTCTCTGAACCACCAGAGAAGCCCATTAATAAGTTACATATTTTATATATTTAAAAATATATGATTTAAGATTAAGACAAAGGAAGCCATTTGCCACAATCAGAAATTTTAAAGGAGGAAGAAGACCAATATTGCCATTCCCAAAAAAAGATACTTTCATTCCAGGGCAGCTGGCTGTCACACAAATGCTTGGCACACAGAAAACAAAGCAAGATTGGGTTTGACCTTGGCATCTGCCCCACTGTCTTCACTCCCCTTCCCTTGATCTTCTTTCTCTAAAAACTAATAATCAGACAGGGAAACAGGGAAACAGGATAGGGGTGTGTTGGATATTTTGTTCCATTAGATTTTGTAAATGTCTGTTATGCTATGGGTCCAACTGAGCATCTGTTGTCCCCCTAGGATAGGATGCTTTGCAAGTTATCAACCAGCCCAAGAAGTCTCTGAAGTCTCTATGACCCCTTCTCTCTCTCTCACTTGCTCCATTATTCTTTCTCCATTTCTGCTAACTCCTTTCATTCTCTCTGTCTCTCTCTCTCTCTCTTCCTTTCTCCCTCACACACTCTTAAATCAAAAGCTATCAGTCCAAAGTGTTTCTTTCCCTGTTATGCTTTCCTCCCACAAAATAAAAGAAGATCTGTCTCTCGACAGTTGGATATTTCCCTTTTAAGAAAACATTTGTATTTTTCAAAATTACTTCAATAAGTATATTTTATAAATTAAAAAATCCTACCAGACAATTTCTGCCAGTATTGATGAGGTTATAGTAAAATGTGCATAGTCATACTCTGCTGATGGAAGAGCCATTCCAAGAGATCCTTAGGAATGGAAGTTGGAGGCACCATGTGAGACTCAAATTACTTGCTTACTTAGGTCTTGGTTTCTGCATTCATTTTAGCTTTAGACTTAGAAATACCACGTGCCTATGTAAGAAAGGGCTCCCCTGGTGGCTCAGATGGTAAAGAAACCACCTGCGATGCGGGAGACCTGGGTTCAGTTCCTGGGTCAGGAAGATCCCCTAGAGGAGGGCATGACAATCCACTCCAGTATTCTTGCTTGGAGAATTCCCATGGACAGAAGAGTCTGGCAGGTTACACTCCATGGGGTCTCAAAGAGTTGGACATGACTGAGTGACTCAGCACACACATGTAAAAAAATGTGTTGGTGGATACATAGATTTATTAAAAGAAAATTGATATAAGTAAGATCAAAGAGAATATTTTAATAAAAGCAGAGTAGGAGAAGAGACTTGGGCTTAGACTTCACAGCTTAAGGAAATGTAATAAGCTTGCTGATGCGCCTCAGTTAATGAACTTTAAAAGTTTAGTTTTAGGCTTTATTAAAAATATACTTCCTATGTTTGTGATACTTGGGCCCATTTTTTACATGACTCTGCTTTTCCCCAAGTGTTAATATTTAGAAATGATACTTTAATATAATTTAAAAATAATTTCATTTTATAAGAAATGGCAAGATTTTGGCAGCAAAAACAAAAAATGTACATACAACTCCATCACTTGATGATATAGGATAAATAGTTTATAGTATTTCTATAAATACATGTGTAATATGCATATAAATTATGTAAATATAATTATCAATTGATACACATAATTACTTTTAAATACTCCACTATGATTCTTCACCTGTGTCTTTAAATATTCTTCTAATGTATGAATTTTCATGTCTGTATACATCCTATTTTATAAATATTCCATGATTTGTATCATCATGTCTCTACTATTGAAAATTAAAATTATTGGAAATAAATTAATTTATCGATAGAGAACAGACTTGTGGTTGCCAGATGTGGGTTTGGGGGTTGCATGCAAATGTGTGAAGGGGTTCAAAATGTATGAAATTCCAGCTATAAAATTAAATGAGTCCTGAAGATGCAATACATAACAGTGTGACTACAGTGAACACTGCACTGTGCACATGAAAGGTGCCAAGACAGTAAACCTTAAAAGCTCTCTTACAAGAGAAAAATGGTAACTGAGTATGGGGACGGATGCTACCTAGACATCCTGGTGATCATTTTGCAATAGTTGCAAAATATTGAATTATTAGGTTGCACATAATATGTTAACTATATCTTAATTTAAAAAAAGAAACATTTTTTACAGTAATATTTTGCCATTACAAATGAGCTGCAATACACAGTATATCCAAAAATGTTTACATTCCTTTCTGATAATGTCTTTAATATAAATTTGTAGAAATGAAAAGCTAGGTAAAATGGTGTGAATATTTTAAGACTTTTGAGAAATGCTATCAAACTATTCTCCACTATGATAAATGCACACTACTTCATATTCTTATAGCATACTATATATGTATATATACATACAGACGTATCCTTTAGCAACATTGACATATACACAGAACTCCTTGTTTTTACCTGTTTCTAAATCTGGATCAGAAGTGTGCATCTGGTTCAGACATGCCCAGGCAGGCCAGTGGAGTCTCACATGGCTGCTTTGGCTCCTACCTCGACCTCTTCTCCAAAAATTCTAGAGGTCTAGTAATCCTCTGGTCATGAACTCCGTGGAAGATTATTACAAAGCTCTACAACTAAAAAGAATTGAGGTTAATTAGCTTTCATTTTTTTTTCTACCCATTGTGTGATGTTTTAAAGAGTTTGCTGCTTTAATTTAAAATTGCTTACAAAAGCAACAGGGCATTTGCCATTTTTTAAAATATCTTCCAACATTCTGATCCTTTAAACTCTGTCCAACAGCTTTACACAGCACATGATTCTTGTTAGAAGCCAACCACTAATGCTTGATGGCATTACTTTCACCACTGATTATATCAAAATAAATTGGATGCTCTGTACACTTACAAATGTATTAAAGCTTAAAATATGTTGGCTTATTTGTCTCTTCACATCTTTTCACTGTCATGAGTTATCTATCTTTGGAAGTAACCCTGTGACTTATTCACATATACCTTATAAATGCCTCATAATAACTGAAGTAGTCACTTCATTACCAAAGAGAGTAAAATTTCTAAGATTAACTTAGCCTCTTATAGTAAGGGATCTAAGCCTACACCAGTTCAATCCTTACCATTTCTCACCAGTTCAATGTCAAATGCTCAAATGCCTCCTCCTTCTGCCAGGCAATGTGTGTGTGTGATCCTTCACTATTTTAAGTGCTCACATAACTTTTTTTTTTAATTTGTGTAAAATTTTATTTGTCATATATGTGTAAAAATGTATCTACTTGACATGACAGAGGTTTTCTGGAAAAGTAAAGTTTAGTTTAGTAATGTCTCCACTCTAACTTTTTGGTTACACAAAATTAACTTTGGCCCAGTAAGCCTTAGTTACTGAAGGACAGAGGAACCTGGCATGCTACAGTCCTTGGGTCAGATACAACTTAATGACTGGATAGCAAAGCCTTGGTTTCCTCACTTGTGGAATAGAAATGATGATTTAGTTACCTTTTATAATTATTATGGTATTTGATCAGATACTAATGCATTCTGGAAACTCAAACTAGACCAGTGTTTTCTATCCCAATATAAAGAACACTGAAGAGTAGTTTATTCCCAGAGACTAGGAGGTGAAAAGCTTAGCAGCCTGTTACAAATATCTAATCTAATTAACTTTTCAAGTTAATTTTTCATCTACTCCTTACTGTTTATCTTCATAGGAATGTGATACATTCTCTACTCCCACACCCCTGCTTCTGCAACCTGAACAACAATTGATACTCCAGGAAAGGGCACCTTGTTTGTGTTATTTCAAAAGTAGAGCGATTCATGTATGCCAACCATTATTATTACTGATCTTGTACAAGATTTATCAAGTTTTGGCTTAGAACCCCTAATCTTCTCTTGGCTGCCTGCATTCCTGTTCACACTTTAGGTATCAGTTAGATCCGAATGTCCACCACTCTCACCACACTTCATCCCACTTCACACTGTTGTCCAGAGTGCTCTGCAAGATCATTACTTTAGGAAAATTCCTTTTCTTGGAATATTCCCAAGAAGCTCTTGAATATCTTGGATTAATATTTATATTCACAATTTCTCTTTAAAAGCTCAAATACATTTGTAGAATAAAATACATCAATACAAGGTTTAATATCTCAGTGTAAATTAAAAATTTAACTCCTATATAAGGTTAAGAGGTTCAAGCATTTAAGAAGAAATAGTTTTCTTTAGGGAACTTAACATTTTCACCTAATGCAGTTTCTGAACCACAAAAGCAAAAAAAAAAAGGGAAACGAAAAGGAACAGGTATTTATTAAAAGTGGGTACCACAAGGGAATCACTATTGAAGGCAATCGCTCTATACTTTAAACTCTGTCAAATCAAGGAGATAAATATCAGTTATCAACCAAATATACAGATATTGGCTTTGAACATCAGAAGGATTGATTCATTTTATCAAGGTCACAGGGCTAAAGAAGATTAGGGGAAAATCTTTTTTTTTTTTTAAATTTTATTTTATTTTTTAAACTTTACATAATTGTATTAGTTTTGCCAAATATCAAAATGAATCCACCACAGGTTTACATGTGTTCCCCATCCTGAACCCTCCTCCCTCCTCCCTCCCCACACCATCCCTCTGGGTTGTCCCAGTGCACCAGCCCCAAGCATCCAGTATCATGCATCGAACCTGGACTGGCTATGAGGTACCATTTCACACTAGTCAGAATGGCTGCGATCCAAAAGTCTACAAGTAATAAATGCTGGAGAGGGTGTGGTGAAAAGGGAACCCTCTTGCACTGTTGGTGGGAATGCAAACTAGTACAGCCACTATGGAGAACAGTGTGGAGATTCCTTAAAAAACTGGAAATAGAACTGCCTTATGATCCAGCAATCCCACTGCTGGGCATACACACTGAGGAAAATCTTTTAAATGTAATAGCTAACCTAAGTATTTGACACTTCCTTGACCTTGGATGACACTGCACACTCTGGTTGCTCTTGTTTATCACCAGTATCAGGCAGCATATAAGAGGTGCAGAGAGATGATAAGGGTTCTACACATGGAGTTCTTCCCCAACCATCTCCTATTTCAACTATGAATCTATTCTTAAAACTGTGGATATTAATAAAGAAGAATATGGAAACATAATAGCAGACAAAGGTATTATATTGAAAAGTTTATCTAATGGAATTTAGCAATAGTGATACTTGAATGATTTCCATTTAGTTACTCAGTTGAGTTAAACCAAGCTATTAATAAACTATCCTCAATCTTATTTTAAAGAAGATGACACTCCTAAATGAAGTATTATAGAATATGACTAAATATATCCTATGTAATGGTAACATGCTGAGAAAAAGAAGAACTATGTAGACCTTACCAAATTATAAATTGTATGTATCTGCTGTTCTGTGTCTTGCTTTCACAAACATATTGATTGATCTGGCTTGGAACACCTTCTGGATATTCAGCTAAAATTGGCTGTAAAGACACAGGGAGGGAAAAATGCCATATAAATATTTGCAAGTTAATTTTAAATTACTACAAAATTCAAAATGTTTTTGCAAAAGGCTATCATTAAAACATTTATGAAAAAATGTTTTTTTGGTGATTTTACTAAGATGACTCTTAATATTTCTTAAACAAAAAACAAAAACAAAGTCCTTGTTTCTTCCTCTCCTGCTTCCTTCACTTCCTTACTGGTTTCTCTTGGGAGAACTTGCTTATTAAATCACTGGTTCTCAAATCCTAGGTTCAGAGTCTGCTTCTCAAAGACCTTGACCTAAGATGGCCTCAGAAATGCTGACAAGCACATTCAGCACCTTCTTCTTTTTTAAAATATTAATCAATCATGTGACAACAATGTCTATAGTAGACCCAATCTGTCAGGACAAGGAAAACTGATACAATTAAAAAATAATTATGTCCTCAACTCAATTTCTTGGTTCAAAACCTCAGCAACTACTTTTTTCCTAACGAGAGTATCTTATGTTTCACCATTTATTTATATATCTAGTTGATTTGCTATACTTTATGAGGAAAATACAGTTCACTAATTTCCTGTCTTAACTGAACCTTGGGCACCATAAATCATTGGAAGAGCAAACAACTGGATGGAAATTTGAGCACTATAGCTACTTTTATATGATCACTGTAAATTATCTTAAGATGCATATGTATTTTTCTATAAGTTCCAAATAAAGTATTTTGTAAACACAAATAGATTTATATAAAATTAGTGTTTGATGAAGCCATGTAGTGAATAGTGTGGACATATTTTATTTGACAGAGCTTTTTTTTAAACTTAACTTTTATTTTGCTTTTATAACTTTAGATTTCTAAAATAGATATAACTTTATATTATAGGCAACAACCCTCAGTCCCCAAAGTATTAGGTTAAGATATAAGCAATACAGTTCAGGTCTATAGAGCATGCCTCTGTACTTTCCTGAAACACACAAGAGCTTTGAAATTCACTTGGCAAGTTATTCAATTGGCAAATAGCTCTTACTTTTCCCCTTCTGAACAGGATCTAACAAGGTCTATGCTCTGAAACTCCCTAAGATCTCGAAAGTCAGCAGTGACTCTTGAAATAAGACATTTCCTTTGGTGATGACCTTATTTGAAAGGTCAAGTAGCGAATAGGAAATTCTTAGAGACTGAAATGGCATTGCCAAGAGAAGGAAGAAAATCACTTTTGAAGGACTTTTTTGTTAGAAGGTCAGATTAGGGCTTTCCACCCCGGTTTTTTTCGCTCATAGATTCCTATGCCTCAGGTTCATTTTCTCCAGATCAATTTTAAAAAGAGTTACGATAGTTGGTATGCAATTAAAAGAACCTGAAATAGATTATTTAATTGATCATAGCATAATTTATATATGTGACATCAAATATGCCTTTGTTTTAAAACATAACTCTATTTGATATTATGCAAAGAACATTTTCCCTACATGCTATTTAAAAATTTTTCTTATCTATTTAAAATGAGAAGCGTCAGTTTTATTTTACCTAAAATTGTGTTCAGTTGTTGTTTGGCTGCTAACCCATGTTAGCAGCTAACTACAGTCTTTGCGACCCCATGAACTGTAGCCAGCCAGGCTCCTCCGTCCATGGGATTTTCGAGACAAGAATACTGAAGTGGGTTGCTGTTTCCTTCTGCAAGGGATCTTCCCGACCCAGGGATTAAGTGATCTTCACGACCCAGCATCTCCTGCATTGGCAGACAGATTCTTTACTGCTGAGCCACCAGGGACTTCCCTACCATGCAGAGAAAGTACTAAAAGGGGGAAAAAAAAGCCAGAATAATAAATATACACCTTTGAAGCCTCTGTCCTTGTCCTGGGTTGGCTGTAGATGCATCACTGACTATATGACACTTAAACGGGCTGACATTCATTATAAATAGACCACCACTGACATGCAAGATAAGACCTATGTATCTTCCCTGATACACAGCTGCTAAGTTATTTTTGGCAAGAGTTTATTAAAGTAAGATATTTAGTTTCCTAAAGAAAACAAAAATTTTAAGAGTCCTTTCCTATCTCAAGAATCAGGAATCCCCCAAAACAGTATCTTCTATATATTTACTTCCCCAAAAGTGACGGAAGTATAATCAGTGGGATGAAGAATTAAACTTTTAAAATTATTTTATTTTCATATGATTTTTTACATTATATAATTAAAATATTTTTAAACAAACATTTACTATCATATCTTGGTGGGAAAAATATAACCCGAATTAAAGATATTTCAATAATATATTTTCAAAAGTATTGTATGGTTGTCTGTGAATGCAATTGTGTACAAAATGAGGGATATACCTCAGGCCTAAATTCTGTACTTTCAACAATTCGGACATCTCTCCGTAAGTGTAGAAATGGTGCTTGATGAAAGTGGAAAAAAGAGAGACTTTGGGAAGCTGTGACCATCATTAAATCTCTCTCCCAGATCTCACCATTTAGGGGCAAGCTGGAGAAAATGGCATTTTTTCATTAGCTGTTACCATGTACTAAATAGTTAACGTGAACTATGTAATTTAATAGTTTCAACCAGCCTGTGAAGTATATGTTACAGGAAGTAACAGCATCTATAACAGCAGATAAGAGTTCAACTTGAAACTGTTAAATCACTTCCCCAAGGTCGATCATCACATTCTAATAGACTAAAATTATATAAGGTGTGTGAGTTTGGTATGGGTGCTGAATGGAGTTGAATCCGTTAGTGTGTGTGACTCATCACATTTGTGTCCTCTGGTTTTTACACATGAAAGTGAGAGAACAAGACAGTGTCCTTCCTGATCCAATTCAGAGAACACAGTGGAAAATAAGAGCACGTGTCTGGATTCATTTCAGAGGGACATGGAGGATGACAGATTGATCATCCAGGAAACTTAACCATTATAACTAGAGAGCGAGCTTCTCAATGGGTTGACGGTTCCAATGATAGAACTTCAAGTAGCAAGCTAAAGAAAAACCTTTTTAAATTATTTCATTTTTGCTAAGTCTTCTCTTACATTGGTAGATGGAAAATATGTATAGGAGGTAATAGTTATGAACAGATTATTTTCTGTTGAAGTCTACACGATTGTCATTTCTCCCTTCATGAAGAGAGGGAAGCAGGTGACCTAAATATAACATTAGCATGACGCCTGGAATATGCTAAGTGCTCAGGACATGTTAGCACTTTTTCCCTATTTGCTTTCTCTTCTGTGAAGCAGAAATGCTAACTCAGATACTTGTGGGTCATGAGACTGCTTCTTTCCAGTATTATGGGTTTTGGGAAAGCTTAGGCATATGAGTATTACTTGCATGCTAATCAAAATGGTAACTTAATTTAGAGTTCAAGATCAAAGGATTTTAGTATTGAGTTTCACTTCATTTTAGGCATTTTCTGGGGCATCATGTGTCATTCCAACTTCCCACAAAGCCAGGTGTCTTTACCGTAAAGAGCACATTTGTGATTATTTTATTTGGTGCACCCGTGTTCTATGCACATGTCAAAAAAACAAAGCAACCACTGAGAGCAGATCTGCATCTGGTGATGATCCACTCACCTCCCCCTAGGGAAAGCAAGATGTGCAGGTATTTCACAATATTGGCTCCTCAGACTCTTTCCCCCTGTGATATCCACATTGAAAAAGAGCATTCTAATCTATCTTCAAGGATATTTTTCAAAGTGACATTTCATTGAATTGACTCATTCGGAAGGGAAAGTGACATGCCACTTGTTGATGAAGACACTGGTATGTATAGAATTGTGTAGAGTGAATGGTTAAAAAAAAAATGCAGCAACAGCATGCCATGAAAAGTCTGCTTGAAATTGCCTATTCAATCACTAAGTATTAGAAGAGACATAACCGCGTGTCAAACACTTATTGGTCAGGCAGAAATGCCAAGTACTGAGCCCGATTGTTTTATCAAGGAGCTTAAAGAATGCCCAGTCTATAGACTGTAATGTTGATCTCTAATCTTATACCAAGAGCCATTTGTTCAGTTTCAAATGCCTACCACAAAATCAACAAAAAAAATGAACAGTTTTGAATGAATGAATAAAAGAAAAATTACAAAGCCAATATGTGCAAAAACATCTTCCTTTTATGTAAAGCGCCATGATCATAATTATTGCTAGAGCCAGCCACAAATGGCTGTGTACACTCAGAGACAGTGATTGCTTCTATTTCTGAATATTTTTTTATAAGATATCTAATAAAATTTGGAAAACTCAGCAGTGGCCACAGGACTGGAAAAGGTCAGTATTCATTCCAATCCCAAAGAAAGGCAATGCCAAAGAATGTGCAAACTAGTGCACAATTGCTCTCATCTCACACGCTAGTAAAGTAATGCTCAAAATTCTCCAAGCCAGGCTTCAGCAATATGCGAACCGTGAACTTCCAGATGTTCAAGCTGGTTTTAGAAAAGGCAGAGGAACCAGAGATCAAATTGACAACATCCACTGGATCATCGAATAAGCAAGAGTTCCAGAAAAACATCTATTTCTGCTTTATTGACTATGCCAAAGCCTTTGACTGTGTCGATCACAATAAACTGTGGAAAATTCTGAAAGAGATGGAAATAACCAGACCACCTAACCTGCCTCTTGAGAAATCTGTATGCAGGTCTGGAAGCAACAGTTAGAACTGGACATGGAACAACAGACTGGTTCCAAATAGGAAAAGGAGTACATCAAGGCTGTATATTGTCACCCTGCTTGTTTAACTTCTATGCAGAGTACATCATGAGAAACACTGGGCTGGAGGAAGCACAAGCTGGAATCAAGATTGCCGGGAGAAATATCAATAACCTCAGGTATGCAGATGACACCACCCTTATGGCAGAAAGCAAAGAAGAACTGAAGAGCCTCTTGATGAAAGTGAAAGAGGAGAGTGGAAAAGTTGGCTTTTAGCTCAACATTCAGAAAACGAATATCATGGCATCTGGTCCCATCACTTCATGGCAAATTGATGGGGAAACAGTGGCTGACTTTATTTTGGGGAGATCCAAAATCACTGCAGATGGTGATTGAAAAGATGCTTATGCCTTGGAAGGAAAGTTATGACCAACCTAGACAACATATTAAAAGACAGTGACATTACTTTGCCAACAAAGGTCCATCTAGTCAAGGCTATGGTTTTTCCAGTGGTCATGTATGGATGTGAGAGTTGGACTATAAAGAAAGCTGAGTGCAGAAGAATTGATGCTTTTGAGCTGTGGTGTTGGAGAAGACTCTTGAGAGTCCCTTGGACTGCAAGGAGATCCAACCAATCCATCCTAAAGGAGATCAGTCCTGGGTGTTCATTGGAAGGAGTTATGTTGAAGCTGAAACTCCAATCCTTTGGCCACCTGATGTGAAGAGCTGCCTCTTTGGAAGACCCTGATGCTGGGTAAGATTGAAAGAAGGATGAGCCGGGGATGACAGAGGATGAGGTGGTTGGATTTCATCACCGACTCAATGGACATGGGTCTGGGTGAACTCCAGGAGTTGGTGATAAACAGGGAGGCCTGGCGTGGTGTGATTCATGAGGTTGCAAAGAGTCGGACACGACTGAGTAACTGAACTGAACTGAACTGAACTGAACCTTTTAACCTTCCAGTTAAAACCATTGTGGTTGAAAATTGTTCTTATGTGATGGTATCCATCTGCTTCCTCTATTTTTATTAGAAAATACGGGAATTGAAATACATTTTGGCTTTAAATTAAGTCCACCCACTTAATTACAATGAAGTACATGTTTGGTATTAAATCTTTTGTGCCTTTCAAATTTTGAGCAATCATAGCACTGATATTGTCTCTAGAGAATCTGGGTCTGTAAACAGAATGTTATAGTTTGTGTGACTGTTCTACCAGGAATATAAACTTGTTACAAACATATATACACATGGGTAAGACCTTACCAAGGAATAGTTTTGAGCAATGGGAAGACTCTGACTCTCCCTTTGTGTGTGCAGGTGTGTAGAAATATTTACTAACATTGTTACCTATCTGTTATCTAAGTTTAGATGAGTGTTCACAATCTTTAGAAGCAAAATATGTATCTCTGTTTAATAATACTAAATAAATATAAGCCTGACAATGAGGTTCAACTTGTAAGATGCTCTATTCCCAAGCAAACAACTAGGTTATATACAGTTAATATTAATGGACTTCCCTGATGGCTCAGCTGGGAAAGAATCCACCTGCAATGAAGGAGAAATAGGATACATGGGTTTGCTCCCTGGGTCAGGAAGATCACCTGGAGGATGAAATGGCAGCCCACTTCAGTGTTCTTCCCTGAGAAATTCCATGGGCAGAGCAGCCTGGTGGGCTACAGTTTATGGGGTCGCAAGTTTGGGGTATGACTGAGTTTAATATTACTATAATAATATTAATTATATGCCTTTTTATTAGAAAACTTTTTTCTTATGAATTCTATGAGGTTTGTGAGCTACATGGGGAAATTTTTACCATAATTCTTGTTTTGTTGAGTCCAGAGCCTATGTGCTAAACATGTCTTTCTCAAAACTGTCACATATGGGTCAAAGAAAATGTAATCCTTATGCTTTTTATTTATTTACATTTACTCTTAAGGTCATCAAAATGTTGTTATATAAGAATGTTTTGAATTCCAAGAGAATCTACAGGGCTCCCAACATCCCAAGGAAACACTCTATGGAACTATTTTATCTTCTTCAGTTCAGATCAGTTCAGTCCCTGAGTCGTGTCAGACTCTTTGCAACCCTGTGGACTGCAGCACGCCAGGCCTTCCTGTCCATCACCAGCTCCTGGAATTTACCCAAACTCATATCCATAGAGTCGGTGATGCTATCCAACTATTTCATCCTCTGTCATCCCCTTCTCCTCCCGCCTTCAATCTTTCCCAGCATCAGGGTCTTTTCAGTTCTTCACATCAGATGTTCATTTTTCTATTTTTAATATATATTCTAAGAAACAAAAACAATATGCAGAATGTATTCTCCTTTCTCTTTTTGACTGGAATAATTCAAAGCTAATATAAACTTTAAATAAATAATTCAAAACAATGTAGCTTGTGACTAACCAATTTTGCATCTCATTACTCTGGCTCCAATATTCTCATGGTTATAATTCTGAAAATATGTACATAAAACTCATTGCACATGATGATTAACTATTCATGCACATTCATCAACCAATGTTCAGTAACACAAATACAGAAGACAAGAAAAAAAGAAGAGTGCATTATCCATTTTTAAAAGATTTAAAAAATATGGGAGTAGTGGATAATGAGAACACATAAGAAGCTAAGCAGAGATGGCTAAGGCTTCATGTAATAGAGGAGAAAACTTCAGTGCAGATAGCAGCCATTCTTATTTGATATAAAGTCTCAAAATCTAAAGAAGATTAAAAAGTACTACATATATGTAAAATCATGAAGATTAATTGATGGACTGTGTAAGAAACAATTTCACCATCCCCAGGTCACTTTCTTCCATAGTTGCTGATGACCCGGAGACATCTTTTTGAGAAGTGGGAAAAAAGTAAATACATTTTTTTAAGTCTTGATGATCTGCTATTCACTCCAACAAGTAAATTTGTATAATGAAAATGCTCATCAGACTTGACCTCCTACCCTCATGAAGGTAGCTAGAAATTCAAAGGAAAGAGAGCAATCTCTTTCCAAGAAAGTAATAGTGGATAGGAGCACCAAAGATATACAACTTCTTCTTTTAGTTTGCAGATGATGCACATGTAGATTTTCTCTTTGGATTTGTTTTCCAAAAGCAAAAACCCCCTAATTAGCAGGCCAAGTGCTGTCTAATAAGTCAGCCAGAGTTCTCATTTAAGGAAGAACTTGGCAGAAAACTTACTTATACAATAATATCTATCCAGACATGATAAAAAGTAAAATCTCAACAAAGATATTCAGGGACATAAAGAGCATCAACATGAAATACTAAGATATAGACACAGAACAATTAATCCAAATTATACAGAGATAGTCCAGTAAACAGAATAAACCTAAATAATTCAAGTACTAAAATGGAAGACAGGGGAGAAATTATATGCCATATAATGGGAATAGAAAGTTGCAAAAGGTATGATCAAAATAAAAACTCTTGGAAATTAAAATATAGTTGCTAAAGTTAAAGAATGAAATCAATAGATGATTAAGGGGAAAAAAAGGAGAGAAATTTTCCCAGGGAAAAAAGAGGTGGGGAGGGAAAGTAAATAAGAGAAAGGTTAAGTAAGAGACATATCATCAATCTAGGGGAGTGTTTTTCAAATTTATTCTTCAGATGAACAATTCTTTGTTAATTGCTGGACATTTATCACTGGTGTTCAGAGGCTTGGAATGGAACTCATTGTAAACATGTAGAACTTCTCTATGTCTTTCAAATCCTTCCTAGTGAGGAGATTTCTCTGTCAGTTGACACCCACAGATCTAGGAGGGTGTATAAATTTATACACAAACTTATATAAGCTCAAGGGGACACACACACACACACACACACACATGTGTATACACATAGAAGGGGCTAGAACAAATATCTGGCTCTAGAAACACAGTCAAGTGGTAATTCTGAAAAACCCTTCTGCTATAAAAGAATAGATTAAAATATAAATACAGTTTTTTAAATACATAACTGCTTGTGAGTGAGAAGTTAAAGGAAATTCCTAGGAATACAAAATAACAAATCAATTCCAAAGGCAAGATAGACCTGAGGGTATTTTCCAAACCCAGGAATACAAAAAAAATAGTTTTAAATGCAGCTTTAATATGCTAAATAGCACACTTAATATATATGAGTATAATAATGCAATAATTTTAAGACCTAAAAGTTTATATAAAATTCTTCGCCCCAGTATTTCTCTTCCATTCTATACTAGAGTACCCCTCAAAGACAGAAAATTTTTCCTGAGTACTGTTTGAAATTCCCTTATATATTAAAAAAAAAAAAAAACACAACTACCTCTATATTTTTGAGATTTATTTACTTATGAGATTTGTAGATATAGTTATATAATGATGCATATGAGTTGACCAAATAATCCATTCAGATTTTTTGTAAGATAGTATGGAAAATCCTGAACAAAGTATTTGGCCAACCTAATAACACACTGTATAATAGTTCTTGAACTAAATTTTGTGTATTCAAAACTCCTAAGATTCATCTATTTGACAGCAGGAAACTGTCCCTCTCTTGAGTTTTTACAGTGACACAGATCTGCCTTATATGCCCTGTGGGTTTCCTTTTATCAGTTCAGTTCAGTTCAGTCCTTCAGTCGTGTCCGACTCCTTGCAACCCCATGAATCGCAGCACACCAGGCCTCCCTGTCCATCACCAACTCCCGGAGTTCACTCAGACTCAAATCCCTCAAGTCAGTGATGCCATCCAGCCATCTCACCCTCTGTCGTCCCCTTCTCCTCCTGCCCCCAATCCCTCCCAGCATCAGAGTCTTTTCTAATGAGTCAACTCTTCACATGAGGTGGCCAAAGTACTGGAGTTTCAGCTTCAGCATCATTCCCTCCAAAAAACATGCAGGGCTGATCTCCTTTAGAATGGACTGGTTGGATCACCTTGCAGTCCAAGGGACTCTCAAGAGTCTTCTCCAACACCACAGTTCAAAAGCATCAATTCTTTGGGGGTCAGCTTTCTTCACAGTCCAACTCTCACGTCCATACATGACCACTGGAAAAACCATAGCCTTGACTAGACGGACCTTTGTTGGCAAAGTAATGTCTCTGCTTTTGAATATGCTATCTAGGTTGGTCATAACTTTCCTTCCAAGGGGTAAGCATCTTTTAATTTCATGGCTGCAGTCACCATCTGCAGTGATTTTAGAGCTCCCCCACCCAAAAAAAAAAAGTCAGCCACTGTTTCCACTGTTTCCCCATCTATTTGCCACGAAGTGATGGGACCGGATGCCATGATCTTAGTTTTCTGAATGTTGAGCTTGAAGCCAACTTTTCCACTCTCCTCTTTCACTTTCATCAAGAGGCTCTTTAGTTCTTAGTTCTTTTTCGCTTTCTGCCATAAGGGTGGTGTCATCTTCATGCCTATAGATGCACATTTAAATTACAATATTATTGTTATCAGCAATGCTGCTATCGACATTCTGTGACTTGAAAATGGTTGTAAATAATTTGGCACTCTTTCCATGAAAGAATGTGGACTATTTTCTCTCTTCTTGAAACGGGGTTACTCTGGGATGCTTTAACCAATTAAATGTGGGGGTGTCATCTGCATATCTGAGGTTATTGATATTTCTCCCGGCAATCTGGATTCCAGCTTGTGCTTCTTCCAGCCCAGCATTTCTCATGATGTACTCTGCATCGCAGTTAAATGAGCAGGGTGACAATAGACAGCCTTGATGTACTCCTTTTCTTATTTGGAACCAGTCTGTTGTTTCATGTCCAGTTCTAACTGTTGCTTCCTGAGCTGTGTATAGGTTTCTGAAGAGGCAGGTCAGGTGGTCTGGTATTCCCATCTCTTTCAGAATTTTCCATAGTTAATTGTGATCCACACAGTTAAAGGCTTTGGCATAGTCAATAAAGCAGAAATAGATGTTTTTCTGGAACTCTCTTGCTTATTTGATGATCCAGTGGATGTTGTCAATTTGATCTCTGGTTCTTCTGCCTTTTCTAAAACCAGCTATATTTCTTAGTAAAACTCATGTTCACAGTCCATTCCCTGGTGGTTCAGATGGTAAAGCTTCTGCCTACAACACGGGAGACCCGGGTTTGATCCCTGGGTCGGGAAGATCCCCTGGAGAAGGAAATGGCAACCCATTTTAGTGTTCTTGCCTGGAGAATCCCATAGATGGAGGAGCCTGGTGGGCTACAGTCCATGGGGTTGCAAAGAGTCGGACATGACTGAGCGGCTTTACTTTCAGTTTCACTTTCACAGCATACCAGGAATGGTTTGATAACCTATTGCTACATAACAAAATACCTCCTAGTCTATAGTTTAAAACACCATTTACTTTAGTATGAACTTAATACTTTGGGTTGAACATCAGTAAGGCCTTAGTTTAGTGATTCTTTGGTTCCAAGTGCCATCAATGATGTGACCCAGTGATGTCCCATTGATCTGAAGACTGTCTGGCGTTTTCATGAAAGCTTGATGTTGTGAAATGGGCAGTTGGAGGCTGGCCATGGAGGAATGGGCTCCCCGGCTTCTCTCCTCAGAGATCCTAGAACCTCTCTACTAGATCTTTTCAGCAGGATAGTCAGCTACTTTCTGACTACACTGCAGCTCAGATCTAGATGATACAAGATCAGACCTAGATGATACAAGGCTGAAACTGTAAGTCCTCTCTTTTGAGCTAGATCTGAAACTAGCAAGGTATGCTTTCCCCTACATTTCATTGGTTAAAGCATCACAGAGTAACCCCGTTTCAAGAAGAGAGAAAATAGTCCACATTCTCTCATGGAAAGAGTGCCAAATTATTTACAGCCATTTTCAAGTCACAGAATGTTGATAGCAGCATTGCTCATAACAATAATATTATAATTTAAATGTGCATCTATAGATATGCAGATGACACCACCCTTATGGCAGAAAGCGAAAAAGAACTAAAGAGCTTCTTGATGAAAGTGAAAGAGGAGAGTGGAAAAGTTGGCTTCAAGCTCAACATTCAGAAAACTAAGATCATGGCCTCCGGTCCCATCACTTCATGGCAAATAGATGGGGAAACAGTGGAAACAGAGTCAGACTTTTTTTTTGGGGGGGGGCTCTAAAATCACTGCAGATGGTGACTGCAGCCATGAAATTAAAAGATGCTTACCCCTTGGAAGGAAAGTTATGACCAACCTAGATAGCATATTCAAAAGCAGAGACATTACTTTGTCCACAAAGCTCCATCTAGTCAAGGCTATGGTTTTTCCAGTGGTCATGTATGGATGTGAGAGCTGGACTGTGAAGAAAGCTGAGCACTGAAGAATTGATGCTTTTAAACTGTGGTGTTGAAGAAGACTCTTGAGAGTCCCTTGGACTGCAAGGTGATCCAACCAGTCCATTCTGAAGGAGATCAGACCTGGGTGTTCTTTGGAAGGATTGATGCTAAAGCTGAAACTCCAGTACTTTGGCCACCTCATGCGAAGAGTTGACCCATTGGAAAAGATTCTGATGCTGGGAGGGATTGGGGGCAGGAGGAGAAGGGGACGACAGAGGATGAGATGGCTGGATGGCATCACTGACTCTATGGATGTGAGTTTGAGTGAACTCTGGGAGTTGGTGATGGATAGGGAGGCCTGGCATGCTGCAATTCATGGGATCGCAGAGTCGGACAGTACTGAGCATCTGAACTGAACTGAACTGGGAGTTGGTGATGGACAGGGAGACCTGGGGTTGCAAAGAGTTGGACACGACTGAGCTACTGAACTGAACTGATATTTAGTGAAATTTTTGAGTCACAGACTATGCACATTCTCAAATTTACAAGGTGATAAAATTTTTGTTTTCAAAGTGATTATGCCAAGTTACACTCCCACCAGTCATATAAGATGGTCAACCTTTCCTATGATTATTCAATTGTATCATTCCTTTTCAGTACAATGCCTCTCTGCCTTTTTGCCCATTTTATGTTTAGTTTATTTCTTACAATTTGTAAAAGTTATAGATTTTTAAAATATATCATCTCTTTATAATAATGTATCTCTCTCTCTCTATATATATATAGATAGATAGATAGATATAGATATAGGTGTGTGTATGTTTCCAAAATGCTTTGAAGAACAGAAGTTCTTACTTTTTATCTATTCAAATTCGTAAACATTTTCTTTCATTCTTTACATGTCTTGTACGTTTTGTAAGAAATGTATTTCTGATTTAAAGTGAAATATATTTGCTTATATTTTCTTCTAAAAGGTTAGTATTTGATTTTCATATTGTCTCTAATCTGTTGCCAACCCAATATGTATGTTTTGAGTGTATATGCATGTGGCAATTGATGTGGGTATCAAGTCTTATTTTCTTTTGGAGCATCAGTGATACTAGCAGTATTTGCTTCCTTTTCCAATTAGTTATCTATCAAATATCAATACACGCAGTAAGAATATAATCAAGTATCAATATATGCAATATCTGACTTTGGCATCAAAATTCTCTTTAGTTTATCTCCGTGTTTACCTCTCACCAATACTATACTGTCTCTACTGTATTGGAGAACTCAGGAAATAATAGATATTCAACAAATATTTTTTCAAAGAGTGAATTAATACTTATTTCAATAAGTTCTGAAATGTGGCAACATAAGCCCTCTCACTTTACTCCTCCTTAGGAGAACCTTGCCTGATTTTGGGTCTTTGAGCAATTCTATACATTTCAGATTCAGTTTGTTAAATAACTTGAAGTATAATATTGGCTTTGCAATCTTAAATATGAAAACCTAATCATTAATCTTCAACATTATAAATATTTTAAAATTATGTTTCATATGTTCTTTTTCCCTAAAATGTTTTAAAACAAATCTCAGACACCATTCAGTCTTGTCAATACATATTTTGATATTCACCTTTAAGAAATCTAGACTTCACATATAATGCTATTATCAAGCAAGATGAAATTACAGCTATTCCTTAATACGATGTTGGGTTGGCCAAAACGATCATTTGGGTTTTTCATAATATCTTATGGAAAAATCTGAAGGAATATTGTAGTCAACCTAGTACATGCTTCATTTTCAAATTTCCTCAATTGTCTCATTTTTTTTTTTTTTACATCCTTGATTATTTCAATGAAGTCTCAAACACGGACAACACATTGCTTTTGGCTGTTTGGTTTCTTATATCTCTGTCTCTTCCTCCATTAAAAAATCATTTTCAAGACCAATTTTTGATTTTTACTTTCAATTAGTCTGAAGTATTGGGTACCTAGAATGTATAAGTAAATAGAGAGTGATAATGAGGTTTCAGTTGTTGGACACAGTTGCAAGAACTGAGTCAAGGTATTGCTAATAATAGGGTTCATCCTCCAGGATCATAGAAGTGATTGATATTTTGTCAAATGGATATAGTGTTTGTTTGATGTCTCATAATTGACGATTCTCATGAGTCTATACTTTATCATTCCCTCAATTTCTACCCCTACCCCCAGCTTCATGTTTTCCTATTAAGGGAATTCTTTCAGTCTCCAGACTATCTGAGCCATAAGTATACTGACAAGAGATGAATAACTGACAGTGATGAATAACAACAAAAGCAATTCAAACTTTCTCCAGCTTACTTCCCAGGATATGTCCTAATCACAACTGAGGACTCAAAATATATATGCTTCTTTTTGTGTGTGTGTGTGAAAGTGAAAGTCGCTCAGCTGTGTCTGACTCTTTGTGACTCCATGGACTGTCCATGGAATTCTCCAGGCCAGAATAACGGAGTGGGTAGCCTTTCCCTTTTCCAGGGAATTTTCCCAACCCAGGGATTGAACTCAGGTCTCTCACATTGCAGGCAAATTCTTTACAAGCTGAGCCACCAGGGAAGCCCAAGAACACTGGAGTGGGTAGCCTATACCAACTAAGCTAACAGGGAAGCCCTTTTTTGTGTGTACTTGTACTATTTTCAAATTTTATGATAAACATTTTAAGCCAATTTAAGAATTAACCATCAAACCCTTTCTCTTCAATGAAGCAAAAGGAACAAATTGTTCTTTAAAGAAATGAATTGTTCCAGAACATTCTGCTATTTGTGATGGTTTTTATTTACACCAAAGCCTGATATCTACTTCAACTAGAATTTGCAGGTTGAAGGACTGATAATTATTATTATTAGATTTCTAGCATCATTGAAATTTGAAAGCTTAAACTGACATGAGCATGCATCACAATGTTGAATTTCTTAAATGGACATGCTTTTGAGAATATATGATCATTTTGATTTACGTTTAAAACCCCATTGTCTTGAACTCTAGAGCCACTTGCTTGTTAATAACACTGCTAAAAATACATGCAAGTTTATCAACTCTTAAGACTTCAGGTCATCCTGCTCAGGACCCATCATTTTGCAATAGAGTCATTTATTTCTTCTCAATTTGAATAGCTTTAATCAGATCAAAATGTTCCCTTTAAAGACTTGTTTTCAATTCAAGGAAAGAATCCAAACTTTCTTTTAGAGGGTCTTTACAATATACCACATTGTAATTTACTTTGCACGAACAAAGTGCACATAATAAAAATACTCAAATTCTATGTTGAAAGTCTAAACACAGTGAACTAGTCCAGAACCTGATAAGAATTATATATTTCTTACTTTTACTTTGATAATACTGGCAATATGTTTTATACAGCCCACTATATGATATCTGTTTCAAAACTAACAAATTATATAACTATTTAATCTTGGTATACTCCTTTGTTTTGAGTTGGTTCTTGTGATTTTCTATGCTTTGAAAGCAAGAACTTGGACTAAGATAACTATTTGTGTATTGACCATAAGTTTATGATTCCATTTGTGAAATGATTCATTTGAAAAAGGGTAGGAAAAAGCTATTCATAATTTCTCAGGATATGAGGCATAATCCAGGACTATCCTGACTATACTGGTATGTGTGGGCATTCTACTTATAAAGGCATTTTGTAGGATATTAATAAATATTCCAAAGACTAAATATTCCAAATTCCAAATTTCCCCCTTTGTTAAACACTTGAGCAGTTTTCTCAAAAAAATTAACTTAATTGGTTCTCTCTAATAAATATTATTTTTTTAAGGTTTAAATCTGTTTTTTAATGTATAATGTTAACTTTTGGTTTATTTGTTAAGCTTAGTTTACCCTCCATGGGATCACTAAAATGAAAGTCCATGATGATTAAGCTATAAGATTCAATGTGTTTTCCTTTTCCTTTTGCTCCAATGAAAACTATTTCTATTTAAAATAGTTTACATGTAAGAATTAATGGAAGGGAATATCACTCCCAGGCCAGACCATAAACATTCCACATAATCATGTTAAATAACTGTTGTAAGAAGGCTAAACAGTTGTATAGTCCACATTTTGAGAACTGAAAGCAACCACTCAACATATAATGATGGAAACTACTGTATTCAAAGCACAATAAGAAGTAGATGGAAATAAAATATCCAGCCCTAACCACAAATAATTATAATCTTATTAAAGTTGAAAGCATGCTTACAACAACAACAGGAACAGGAACAACAAAGTAATATGAAGCGATAGATGACAATAGAAAAAATAAACACCAGAAAGGAGTTCCCTGTGTGAGTTGGGGTAATCATGGACCTGATGACTTGAAGCTGGTCATGAAGAATTGTAAGGTTTAAAATAGAAGATGTTTTAAAGCATAACTGAAGGTCAAAAGCATAAAAGTTGCATTTTAAAGTGTTAGTAAAATGTGATCTTAAAAATACCCAGGCAATGAGTTTGAATCCTTTTGGGTTAATCTCCTATAAAGAAGAAAACTTGCCTTGCAGCAAGGCAGATGTACTCTAATGTTGCTCTGGAAAGAAGACTCCTCCAAGGATTGGGGAAGAATTTAGATTCTTTCATCTGCATTCCACCCCTCTCCAATCAAGACTGACAGGGATTTGTGACGTGGGCATTTATCCATTGCTAAGATGACACCACCCTTATGGCAGAAAGTGAAGAAGAACTAAAGAGCCTCTTGATGAAAGTGAAAGTGGAGAGTAAAAAAGTTGGCTTAAAGCTCAACATTCAGAAAACTAAGATCATGGCATCTGATCCCATTACTTCATGGGAAATAGATAGGGAAACAGTGGAAACAGTGTCTGACTTTATTTTTTGGGCTCCCAAATCACTGCAGATGGTGATTGCAGCCATGAAATTAAAAGAAGCTTACTCCTTGGAAGGAAAGTTATGACCAATCTAGATAGCATTATTCAAAAGCAGAGACATTACTTTGCCAACAAAGTTCTGTCTAGTCAAGGCTATGGTTTTTCCAGTGGTCATGTATGAACGTGAGAGTTGGATTGTGAAGAAAGCTGAGTGCCGAAGAATTGATGCTTTTGAACTGTGGTGTTAGAGAAGACTCTTGAGAGTCCCTTGGACTGCAAGGAGATCCAACCAGTCCATTCTAAAAGAGATCAGTCCTTGGTGTTCATTGGAAGGACTGATGCTAAAGCTGAAACTCCAATACTTTGGCCACCTTATGCAAAGTGTTGACTCATTGGAAAAAACTCTGATGCTGGGAGGGATTGAGGGCAGGAGGAGAAGGGGTTGACAGAGGATAAGATGGCTGGATGGCATCACTGACTCGACGGACATGAGTTTGAGTGAACTCCTGGAGTTGTTGATGGACAGGGAGGCCTGGCATGCTGCGATTCATGGGGTCTCAAAGAGTCGGACACAACTGAGTGACTGAAATGAGCTGAACTGAAGAACAAGTCTGGGACAATTCATTCAATTCAGGCAAGCTACAAAGAAACCATCTATGGGTGACTAGTTTTGCATGAAATTTTGAATAAACTTGAAGTAATATCCTAGAGTCAAGATTCTCTTCTTTCTCCTTTCACAAGTAATCTTGAAACTAAAGGACTTCCAGGTAGAATTGACTCACTGGAAATGTGCAAACAACTCCAATTGGCTCTTCTTTATCTGCCTCTAAATATATATTTTTCTCCTTAACTTGCTAAAAAAATTAAATTTATATTAGACATTGTCTCTTCTCTCCAATACATTGGTTGCTTTAAGGCTGATCAACTTGAGCTCTCAAAGTTGATTCTGAAGCTATATGAGGGACTAAATTTAGAGGTAAGATCTGGATTAAGGTTAACTGAGCAAGAATTCTTTAAAAAAAAATATGGTATTTCAGGACAAAATAGGGTACCTGTCTTAAGGTCGTTTGCCCATCCCCCAAGGATTGTGACTTTGTAGTTTTAAAGGAGTTTGCAATTAGAAAGGGATTCAAGAATGTAAGTGAACACAGTATGAAAGCAGCTCTTCTTATGTTGGTGTTTGAAATATAGATAGATATAATTTTATTAGAAATATTTAGGAATATAGAATTTAGTAAAATACATGTTTAAGGATTTAAATACTTTTACACCCCTTGACTCTGTAATTCTCGACTCTGTAAAAAATGTTATCTTCATGAATAGGATACATTCAGAAGAAAATATTTAAAAAAAATTAAAATACTTATCTATAAGTGTTGGAATTATGAGTGATTTTTTTTTTTCAAAATTTCAAACCCATTCTCTGTAGCTTTTTAATCAAGGGATCTAGCAAATGGGATGGTTCTTTCCCATTGCTACTTTCACTGTTCTGAAGCATATCTAAAAAGTTTCTTCATTATGTACACAGACACACAAAAACTTACCTCCTCAAAGAAGACAGAAACTTTCTAACAATGTGATCTAAAGTATTTCCTTTTTGAATGGTGAAGTGGTTTTTAAGAGATTATTGATTTCTTTCATCAGTGTCTTATATTTTTGTGTATAAAGTTCTTTCATCTTCTTAGGTAGGTTTGCTCCTAGGCATTTTATTATTTTTGTTGCAATGGTAAATAAGGTCAATTTCTTAATTTCTCTTTCTGATTTTTCATGATTAGTGTATAGGAATGCAAGGGGTTTCTGTGTATTGACTTCATATCCTCCGATTTTAGTAAATTCACTGATTAGCTATAGTAATTTTCCAAGACAACATAAACAGATGGAGAGATATACCATGTTCCTGAATTGGAAGAATCAACATTATGAAAATGACTATAAAACCCAAAGCAATCCACAGATTCAATGCAATCCCTATCAAATTACCAATGTCATTTTCCCACAGAACTAGAACAAAAAATTTCACAACTCGTATAGAAACACCAGTGAAGTTGCTCAGTCGTGTCTGACTCTTTGCAATCCCAGGGAGACTACCAGGTTTCTTCACCCGTGGAATTTACTGGAGCGGATTGCCATTTCCTTCTCCAGGGGATCTTCCTGACCCAAGGATCAAACCCAGGTCTCCCCCATTTCAGGCAGATGCTTTACCATCTGAGCCACCAGGGAAGCCCATATAGAAACACAACTGACCCCAAATAGCCAAAGCAATCTTGAGAAAGAAGAATGAAGCTGGAAGAATCAACCTCCCTGACTTCAGACTATATTACATAATACACTCATCAGGACAGTATGGTACTGGCACAAAAACAGAAATATAGATCAGTGGAATAAGATAGAAACCCAGAGATAAACCCACACACCTAAGGACACCTTATCTTTGACAAAGGAGGCAAGAATATACAATGAAAAAAATAGATTCTTCAATAAACGGTACTGGGAAAACTGGGGAGCTACATGTAAAAGAATGCAATTAGAACACTTCCTAACACCATACACAAAAATAAACTCAAAATGGATTAAAGACAAATATAAGACCAGAAAACTTGTAGAGGAAAACATAGGCAGAACACTCTTTGACATAAGGTACAGCAAGGTCCTCTACGACCCACCTCATAGAGTAATGGAAATAAAAACAAAAATAAACAAGTGGGATCTAATTAAACTTAAAAGCTTTTGCACAGCAAAGGAAACCATAAACAAGATGAAAAGACAACTCTCAGAATAGGAGAAAACAATTGCCAATGAAGCAACTGAAAAGATTAATTTCCAAAATACACAAACAGCCCAGGCAGCTCAATATCAGAAAAACAATGCAATAAAAAAAATATATATATATAGGCAGAAAACCTAAACAGACGTTTCTTCAAAGAAGACATACAAATGGTTAATAAACACATGAAAAAATGCTCAACATTGCTTATTATTAGAGAAATGCACATCAAAACTATAATGAGATATCACCTCACATCAGTCAGAATGAAAGTGAAAAGTAAAAATGAAGTTGTTCAGTCGTGTCCGACTCTTTTCGACCCCGTGGACTGTAGCCCACCAGGCTCCTCCGTCCATGAGATTCTCCAGGCAAGAATACTGGAGTGGGGTGCCATTTCCTTCTCCATGACCATCATCAAAAAGTCTATAAACAATAAATGCTGGAGAGGATGTGGAGAAAAGGGAGCTCAATTGCATTGTGGGTGGGGCATGTAAATTGATTAGACACTAGAATTGTATGGAGATTTCTTTTAAAACTAGGACTAAAACTACCATAAGACCCAGCAATCCCACAACTGGGTATATACCCTGAGAAAACTATGATTTTAAATACATGTGTACCTCAGTGTTCATTTCAGCACTGTTTACAATAGCCAAGACATGGAAGCAACCTAGATGTCTTTTGACAGATGAATGGATAAAGAAGTTGTGGTACATATACACAATGGAATATTACTCAGCCATAAAAACAAATGAATCTGAGTCAGTTCTAGTGACGTAGATGAACCTAGAGCCTATTATATAGAGTGAAAAGTGAAAGCGAAAGTGAAAGTTTCTGACCCTTTGAGATGCCATGGACTATGTAGCCGATGGAATTCCCCAGGCCAGAATACTGGAGTGGGTAGCCTTTCCCTTCTCCAGGGGATCTTCCCAACCCAAGGATCAAACCCAGGTCTCCCACATTGCAGGTGGATTCTTTACTAGTTGAGCCACAAGGGAAGTCCATATAAAGCGAAGTAAGTCAGAAAAACAAAAACAGATCTTATATATTAATGCATATATATGGAATCTAGAAAAATGATACTGATGAATCTATTTGTAGGACAGCAATAGAGACATAGACATAGAAAACAGACTTGTGGACATAGTGCTGGAAGGAAAGGGTGGGACCAATTGAGAAAGTAGTATGGAAACATATACATTACCATATGTAAAACAGATAGCCAGTGGGAATTTGCAGTATAACACAGAGAGCTCAACCTGGCGCTGTGGCAACCTAACTGGGTGGGATGGGGTGAAGGTGGGAAGGAGGCTCAGGACTGAGGGGACATATGTATGTGTATGGCTGATTCATTTTGAGGTATAGCAGAAACCAACACAAAACTGTAAAGCAACTATCCTCCAAATAAATAAATAAATAAATAAATTTTTAAACAGTGAAAAAACAGAAAGACTTCCCTAGCAGTTTAGTCGTTAAGACAGTATGTTTCCACAGCACAGGATGCAGGTTTAATCCCTGATTGGAAGCTAAGATTCCATGTGCTGTGGCCAAAACATTTAAAAATAACAAATAAATTTTTTAAAGTTAGCAAAAAGAGTTACTGTACCAAAGTGTTTGTGTCATATCATAACTCTCAGCCTTTGTTTACTTGTCTTAGATGATTTTTCCTTCCTATTAAAAAATAAATATTCAATGTTTGATATGAATCACTGAAAAGATGAAGTAGTTGGATTACACTTATTGTGTGCACTCATGGTCATTGCTGTTTATTTGCATGCAAAATTATTTCCTACTTTTCATCTTTAATGATACTTGCCTTGGTATTATTAGATATTAAGAAGAGAATATGTAGTTATTAAAGCAATTGTACCCTGCTGGTGAAATACAATTATGTTAATATGTTATTCATATAAAAATTTACCTCTTACTTACAATATTGTAACCTAGCTCAATAGTATGTTAACTGCTATGTTTAATACTTATTAGATATTATTACAATTATAAAGCATTATTGTATTAAATAGTATTTAACACCTTTCATTACTATGTAATAATATTACATCTTATATAAATGCCATTTAATTACATTAATATTAATAAATATTATTTTCATTTTTAGGTGAAGTGAAAGTCACTCAGTCGTGTCCAACTCTTTGTGACCCCATGGACTATACAGTCCATGGAATTCTCCAGGCTAGAATACTGGAGTGGGTAGCCTTTCCCTTCTCCAGGGGATCTTCCCAACCCAGGGATCGAGCCCAGGTCTCCCACATTGCAGGCAAATTCTTTATCAGCTAAACCACAAAGGAAGCTCAAGAATCCTGGAGTGAGTACCCTATCCCTTCTTCAGTGGATCTTCCCAACCCAGGAATCAATCCAGGGTCTCCTGCAATGGAGGTGAATTCTTTACCAACTGAGCTATCAGGGAAACTTGCATTTTAATAAAGTCAGAAAATCAATTTGTAACACTTATTCAAGCTTCCAATTTGATTAAATAAGGATATTTAATTTGTACTCATAGCTTCTGCAAAAAGATAAAAACCTGTTGCCTGGGAGCTCTGGTAATGGGTCCCCCAAATCAATATGACAGCAACAAAGGTTATGTAAATTGACATAAATAGAAAACTTTCAGGAAAAATAAGTTACAGAAGAAATAATTTGTATAAGCATTCATTGTTGGTATTTATTAGAGGACCCTGGCAAGCTGCAGTCCATAGGGTCTCAGAGTTGGACATGACTGAAGTGACTTAACATTTATTAGAGTACAAATACTTTTTAAAACTTTTTGAACTCCTTATATATAAACTAAAATATATGTAATGAACTCTGAACATTTATAAACTAATTATACTAATCACCTATTCTATATATAAATGTTGGTTCTAGAAAATGCAACAACAAAAAACCTTTGTATTTTATTACAAGTTAATCACTAAAGTGTTGCTGCCTATAAGTTGAATTATACATAATCACACATCTTTGGGAATCCTGCCTCCCATGTAATGAGTGTTAAGCTAAAGTACCTTTGTTTAGGTCACAGGGAACATCCTTACCAGTGCCACCTGTGAATGACTGCAGGAAGGAAGAAATAAACACATCCCTTCTGGGGTCTGACTAGAATCAGGACTTCACTTCCTCCTTTCTAGTATTAGAGAAGCTTGGATTCTAACTCAGAGAAGATGGTTCTTTTAAACATTAGTCCACCATCTTCTTGGAATGCTGTGTTTCTGAATAAGATCTCTATTCTTTTCCCCAACATCTTGTCTCTTTATTATTGGCCTGTTATGCAGCAAACAGCATGAACTTAAACTCAGTAACAAATATATCATCAAAAGTGTCTACTCTAAAGAAACACAATTGTCTATTTGAGATAGTTATCTTTATAAATAATCATATAACTGATACCAGATAAGAGAGTAGAATCCAGGACACCACAACTCATTTGAATATTTTCCAAAATGTGCAAGGTAATATTCTAAACTCTGGGAGGTTATTAATCTAGAGACAGTGTCATGCAATCTCAAAACTAACAAGCAAATGCAGATTTTCCTCTCATTTTGTGCCCAGCATGCACCATATACCTAATGCTACAATTTGCTGTAAAATATATGAACGTCAAAGAGGAATAAAATGATGGAAGATCTACTAAGCTACACTTTCTCTACATGACACTTTAAATATTTATCCCAATTACTTCTCACAACCATCTTTAGAATGGTACATTGCAATCCCTGTGGTACAAATAAGAATACTGAGATTCACAGATTCAAGTCACAACCTGAAAATAGCAAAATTGAAATTTTAACCAAATGGTCTGATTTTAAAAGTCTGTCTTGTCCCTACTGAGTCAGAAGGTATCCATGACTCTTTAGTAAAGTATTTAGCTTAAGAGTCAATACCTTATTATTTTTTTTTTCTTTAGAGAGAGGGATCAATGTCATCCTATTGAATAGCAAAGTTAATAAAACAAAAATAAAATCAGACCATGTGGTTAAATTCTGATTTTGATGCTTTAACTTTGTAACCTGAATCTGTGAATATCAGTATGTAAGAGAGATGTTTTCCAATCCGGTACAAGAGGGCTTCCTTGATGGTCCAGTGGATAAAGAATCTGACTGTGATACTGGAGACACAGGGGACCCATGGCTGATTTCTGGGTCAGGAAGATCCCCTGGAGGAAGAAAATGGCAACTCAGTCCAATATTCTTGCCTAAAAGATCCCATGGACAGAGGCGGCTGGCAAGCTATCATCCAGAGTGTCACAGAGTCAGACATGACAGAGTGGTTACACATGCACAGGTAAAGGATTCATGTTTGTTTTTAACTTTTTAAAATACTTGAGTTAGGAAATAAATATCACACTCAAGATAATTTTAAGAAAGTTTATGGGCAATGACATTAAACAAAGCTGTGGACTAACTACAGGAGACCCTCAAAGGTAGCTAAGCTCACAGCAGTGAAGTTGTTAGCAAGCCTCAATCAAAAGCAGGGACAGGTTACAGAAACCTGGAGAAGGGTTGCCAAAAGCAAGCTGCTATGAGAGGAGTAGTGACCTGTGCCTGGAGGAAACCCCACAGGAGGGCATCCAAGAGTTTTATCTAATACCTTAAGCTTACCCTCTTTCTTCCCTCTGATCATCCCCTGGTACTCACTTGATCATAAACTCTATGCAAACATGTTAGGTGATTGAGTGCCAGCAAAGTAATACCCACTTGGTTTGATTAGTAGAAAGACAATTTTCAGAACAAAGAGAGTGTTGGTACACACTATTCCACATGATGATATAGCACATTTTTGCTTATTTGTGGGAAATTCATTTTGTGAAAATATTGAAAAAAAAATGCAATACTTTGAAAGAAATACACCACTTTGGTAAATAGTCTAGAGTAAGCTAGACACTGAAAGAAAAGTAAAGGAAGAGTATGATAGAGACAAAGACTATAAAAAGCCCATCATGGCTAATGAAGGAACAGAAATATCACTTAAATTACTTTAAGGAAAAAAAGGGAGATTTTGATTCAGTTAAGGAAGAAGATCAGGAAGTGTCCTGGTTTTATACTACTGTTGCTAGAGGTTATCTAACATTTAAATATACGAAGCAATTGATAAAAGAACCATTGTATGAAAAACACTAGTGTCTCTACTAGACAATTGTCTCTACTAGAAACACAGTATATACTCTCATCACTCCAACCACATGCCACTGAGATAGTCTACCAAAGGCTAAAAGGAGTAAAAGAAGAAAAGGGAACTTGAAGAAAGGATGTGTGTAGAGAAAAACAACATATTCACTATAGGTCATGAACTGTGTTCCTGAAAGATACTTGTGAGAAAACAGTTAGAGCTGGTCTATGTAGGTTCATAGGACTTAAATTGGGAGCTTTAGAGGGTCCATTATTGACTAAATTATCTGAAGAAATGATGCTTTTAAAATCTTGTGCTGGAGAAGACTCTTGAGAGTCCCTTGGAGTGCAAAGAAATCAAACCAGTTAATCCTAAATGAAATCAACCTTAAATATTTATTGGAAGGACTGACGCTGAAACTGAAGCTCCAATAGTTTTGCTACCTGAGGTGAAGAACTGACTCATTGGAAAAGACCCTGATGCTGGGAAAGACTGAGGGCATGAGAAGGGGGTGAAAGAGGATGGATGGTCAGAGGCCATCACCCACTCAATGGACATGAGTTTGAGCAAACTCCGGGAGTTGACGATGGACAGAGAGGCCTGGTGTGCTGCCGTCCATGGGGTCACAAAGAGTCAGATACGACTGAGCAACTGAACTGAACTGAACTGAAAAGAAAGCAAACAGGTATCATGAACAAAAATTTCAAGTGTTCATAAAGGCATGTTTTATTTGAGACTAAAATTATTGATGCACTTGAAAGTTAATGATGCTGTACTTTTCTAAGATGAAGTTTATTAAAAGGTTATTAATCTTTGATAAGCATGCATGATTATACACTAGTGTTTTTCATACAATGGTTCGTTTATTGATTGCTTCATATCTTTAAATGTTAGATAATCTTTAGCAATAGTAGTATAAATACATTGTGTATTCTTGGGACTTTTTAAACAGTTTTAAGAATGACTTAGATTATTTATTTCACACATTTATAAATTAACCCAAATGAAAATGTGTTTAGTTTTCTACCAAAGTGCTCTGTGATGATACTTAACTGTTTATACCTTTCATTTGTCAATTAGTCATGATAAAACCCCTAATGACTCAGATGGTAAAGAATCTACCTGCAATCCAGGAGACCTGGGTTCAGTCCCTGGGTTGGGAAGCTCCCCTGGAGAAGGGAAGGGCAATCCACTCTAGTATTCTTGCCTGGAGAATCCCATGGACAGAGCATATTGGTGCGCCACAGTTCATGGGGTCACAAAGAGTTGGACACAACAGAGCAATCTCCACTTTACTTTAGTGATAAGATGTTTTCTCTACTTCACAGGGATCTTGAAGGACTAACTTCAGTTATACTGATGAAAATGCAATGACCTTCTCAGAAAAAATTCTTATAAATATTTCTAAGACATTCTTGTTATTATAAAACCACGATTGACTGAATTTCTCTGGGAATGGGATGTTCCAGTTAATTTAATTTAATATTCGGTTCAACTAAGCATTAGTGGGTAAAACTTTTTTATTTCTGTCTACATTGTTAAAATGGTTTATAAAACCTCTTGGGGTATTTTTCTTGCCTAAACTCAGTCCAGTGAACATAAACAGCCATCCAAATGATAATTTACAATTTGATACTTTATACAGCATCTATAATGTATCAAAAATTGAATTAAGCTTACATTGACAGCAACTGAGATATGTTGTTGATTGACAATGCTTGAAATAAAGTTGTCTTTGTCAATTTACCCTCTTTTTTATTTTAAGATTATATTCATTTGGATTTTAGTTTGATTGTTATCTATTACATTAAAAGCAATTGTTATATCAGATCAAATCAGATCAGATCAGTCACTCAGTTGTGTCTGACTTTTTGCGACCCCATGAAGTGCAGCACGCCAGGCCTCCCTGTCCAACACCAACTCCCGAAGTTCACTGAGACTCACGTCCATCGAGTCAGTGATGCCATCCAGCCATCTCACCCTCTGTCGTCCCCTTCTCCTCCTGCCCCCAGTCCCTCCCAGCATCAGAGTCTTTTCCAATGAGTCAACTCTTCGCATGAGGTGGCCAAAGTACTGGAGTTTCAGCTTTAGCATCATTCCTTCCAAAGAAATCCCAGGGCTGATCTCCTTCAGAATGGACTGGCTGGATCTCCTTGCAGTCCAAGGGACTCTCAAGAGTCTCCTCCAACACCACAGTTCAAAAGCATCAATTCTTCGGCACTTAGCCTTCTTCACAGTCCAACTCTCACATCCATACATGACCACAGGAAAAACCATAGCCTTGACTAGACAGACCTTTGTTGGCAAAGTAATGTCTCTGCTTTTGAATATGCTATCTAGGTTGGTCATAACTTTCCTTCCAAGGAGTAAGTGTCTTTTAATTTCATGACTGCAGTCATCATCTGCAGTGATTTTGAAGCCCAGAAAAATAAAGTCTGACACTGTTTCCACTGTTTCCCCATCTATTTCCCATGAGGTGATGGGACCAGATGCCATGATCTTCATTTTCTGAATGTTGAGCTTTAAGCCAACTACTGGCCAAAAAGTTAGTTCTGATTCTTCCACACAATGTAATGGGAAATTCTGAATGGACTTTTTGGCCAACACTAGTACAAGCTCATTGAAAATTTCAGGGAGAAAACACTCTAAAATTTGAAACAATTCCATGGAATATTAAGAAAAATAGTAAATATGAGCAATCTAACAATTTAAAAAATAATATGGACAGCAGTGGGGGAACATTCATTATGATCAAATGTCTCTATTCTACCAATACTTTTGCTAATTGACAAATTTGCTTGAGATCTCACCACTTCTCTGTCATTTCTCTATCTAGTGGCTGATGCTAAACAACCATTTTCCTGTACTTTGAATAGGCAGTGGATTATATGATTTTACTGAAAGTGTAGATTAGAAATCCTATCGTCCACAATGTCTGCCCTTTCTAACATTGTTTAACTTATTTAAATAATTTGGATATTTTAATTCAAAAATTAAATCAGGGAATTAGCAGAAAGCTAGTAAGTGCTAGTTCACTTTCTTAGTTCAGCATTGTTATTGTTCAGTTGCTAAGTCCTGTCTAGCTCTTTGGAACCCCATGGACAGCAGCATGCCAGGCTTCCCCATTCTTCACCATTTCCTGGAGTTTGCTCAAATTCATGTCCACTGAGTAGATGATGCTATCTAACTATCTCATCCTCTGCCACCCCCTTCTCCTTTTGCATTCAATCTTTCCCATCATTAGAGTCTTTTCCAATTAGTTGGCTCTTCACATCAAGTAGCCAAAGTATTGGAGCCTCAGCTTCAGCATCAGTCCTTCCAAAGAATATTCAGAGTTGATTTCCTTTAGGATTGACTGGTTTGGTCTCCTTGCAGTACAAGGGACTCTTGAGAGTCTTCTCCAACACCACAATTTGAAAGCATCAATTCGTCAAGTCTCAGCCTTCTTCTTTATGATCCAACTCTCAGATCCATACATAATTACTGGAAAAGCCATAGCTTTGAATACATACCCCAGATAGGTGCAGTGGCTGGGAGCCAGAGTTTAGGTTGTGGCTCAGTCCCAGGGCTGAGGCTGCTGTTGACTATGGAGAGACTGATCAAGGGGATGTGAGGGAGGAGATTGCGGTAGGAAATGCCTGTGGAGGAGGAAAGTTGGCAGACATGGAAGCAAGGCGATACTGCTGAGTCATGCATAGGGGGTGGAGCCATCACCATAGCCTCTCTCCCCCGAACATGCCAGCATTGGCAGCTGAACAATAGACAGAGGCTGGCCCATCAAACGTCTGTTGCACTGAACTACAGAATAGGACCCCACTCAGGGTGCTCCTTTAAGTGACTGATAATCCAAACAACAGAGAAGGACCCCAGGCAAGGGAGCCCTCTAAGTGCCTGATTGGGCAGAGCTATGGAGAAAGACTAGCCAAAGAGGGCTTCTGATAGCCCGCTCCAAGAAGCTCACTAAACGACTCTGATAGGGCCATAACTCCTGCAGTGGAGGCAGTCTGTGTCCCTGCACATATGGTGCCTCCAGGGTCCCCACAAGCCAAGCAGCTGCACCACCTTCACGCTCAACTCTCACTGAGGCAGAGCTGCCACAGGCAAAAAAGTCTTGCATCTATGCACATAGAGTTGCTTTGGTCGTGTTCAGCTTTTTGCGGCCCTGTGGACTGTGGCCTGCCAGGCTTCTCTGTCAAGGAGGGGGGTTCTCCAGGCAAGAATACCGGATTGTATTGGCCAATACCGGTTTCCATACCCTTCTAGAGCACTATATTTCCTGCTGCCCTAGTCGCCAACCCCTCTGAGTACCTGGTGCTGCCAGAACCCCTGCAGAAGAATGAATCAGTGAGATGGAAGATAAAATGATGGAACTAACATCTGAAGAGCAGAACAAAGAAAAAAGAATGAAAAGAACTGAAGATAGTCTCAGAGACTTCTGGGACAATATCATACACACCAACATTCGAATTATAGGGACCCCAGGAGAATAAAAGAAAAAGAAAGTGTGTGAAAACATTTTTGAAGAGATTAGAGTTGAAAATTTCCCCAACATGGAAAAGTCAATCAAGTCCAAGAAGGACAAAGAATCCCATACAGGATAAAGCCAAGGAGAAACATGCCAAGATACATACTAATCAAACTAACAAAGACTAAACACAAAGAAAGAACATTATTAAGCAGCAAGGGAGAAGCAACAAGTAACACACAAGGGAAACCCCACATGCTTAACAGCTGATCTTTCAGCAGAAACTCTGCAGGCCAGAAGGGAATAGCAGGATATATTTAAAGTGTTGAAAGGGAAACATCTACAACCAACATTACTGTACATGGCAAGGATATCATTCAAAATTGATGGAGAAATAATAACTTTTCAGACAAGCAAAAGCTAAGAGAATTCAGTACCACCACACCAGCTTTACAACAAATGTTAAAGGAACTTATATAGACAAGAAATACAAGAGAACAAAAAAAGATCTACAAAATTGACCCCAAACAATTAAGAAAATGGCAATAGGAACATATATATCAATAATTACTATAAATGTAAATGGATTAAATGCTCCAACCAAAAGACACAGACTGGCTGAAAGGATATAAAACAAGATCCATATATATGCTGTCTACAAGAAACCCACTTCAGACCTAAAGTCACTTATAGACTGAAAGTGAGAGGATGGAAAAATATATTCCATGCACATGGGAAGCAAAAGAAAGCTAGAGTAGCAATCCTCATATCAGACAAAATAGACTTTAAAATAAATAAGATTACAAGAGATAAGGAAGGATACTACATAATGATCAAGGGATCAATCCAAGAGGAAGACATAACAATTGTGAATATCTATGCACCCAACATAGGAGTGCCTCAATACATAAGACAAACAGTAACAGACATAAAAGGAGAAATTGACAGTAACACAATAATAGTAGGAGATTTTAACACCCCACTCACACCAATGGACAGATCATCAAAACAGAAAATTAATAAGGAAACACAAGCCTTAAATGATATATTAGATGAGATGGATCTCATTGATATCTTCAGGACATTCCATCCAAATGCAGAAAAATACACTTTCTTCTCAAGTGCACATGGAACATTCTCTAGGATAGACTACATCTTGGGTCACAAATCAAGCCTCAGTAAATTTAGGAAAATTGAAATTATATCAAGCATCTTCTCTGAACACAATGCTATGAGACTAGATATCAATTACAAGAAAAATACTGTGAGAAAAAAAATACATTGAGATTAAACAACACGTTTCTAAATAACCAATAGGTTACTGAAGAAGTCAAAAGGGAAATTAAAAAAAAATTCTAGAAATGAATGACAATGAAAACATGACAACTCAAAACCCATGGGGTACAGCAAAAGCAGTTCTAAGAGGGAAGTTTACAGCAATACAATCCTACCTCAAGAAACAAGAAAAACAACCTAACTTTACACCTAAAACAACTGGAAAAAGAAGAACACAAAACCCCCAAAGTTAGTAGAAGGAAACAAATCATAAATATCAGAGCAAAAATAAGTGACGAAGAAATGAAAGAAACAATAGTAAAGATTAATAAAACTAAAAACTGGTTATTTGAGAAGATAAACAAAATTGACAAACCTTTAGCCAGATTCATCAAGGACAGAAGAGAAAAGAATCAAATCAACAAAATTAAAAATGAAAAAGGAGAAGTTACAACAGACAAGGGAGAAATACAAAGGATTATAAGAGACTATTATGAACAACTATATGGCAATAAAATGGATAACCTGGAAGAAATGGACAGATTCTTAGATAAGTTCAATCTTCCAAGTCTGAACCAGGATGAAATAGAAATTTTGAACAAACCAATTACAAGCACTGAAATTGAAGTTGTGATAAAAAATCTCCCAAAAAACCAAAGCCCAGGACCAGATGTCTTCACAGGAGAATTCTGCATGATAATGCCTATCCTTCTAAAACTCTCTCAAACAATTGCAGAAGGAACACTTCCAAACTCATTCTATGAGGCCACCATCACCTTGATACCAAAACCAGACAATGACAACACACAAAAAAAGAAAACTACAGGCAAATTTCACTGGTGAACATAGATGCAAAATCCTCAACAAAGTTTTAGCAAACAGAATTCAGCAACACATCAAAAAGCTCATACACAATGATCAAGTTGGGTTTATTCCAGGAATGCAAGGATTCTTCAATATACACAAATCAAATAATGTGATACACCATATTAACAAACTGAAAGATAAAAAACATATGATCGTCTCAATAGATGCAGAAAAAGCCTCTAACAAAATTCAGCACACATTTATGATTAAAACTCTTCAAAAAATGGGCATAGAGGGAACCTACCTCAGCTTAGGAAAAGCCATATATGATAAGCCTACAGCAAACATTATTCTCAGTGGTGAAAAACTGAAAGTATCCCTCTTAAGCTCAGGAACAAGACAAGAGTGTCCATTTTCACCACTATTATTCAACATAGTTCTGGAAATCCTAGCTACAGCAATCAAAGAAAAAGAAATAAAAGGAATCCAGATCAGCAAAGAAGAAGTAAAGTTCTCACTGTTTGCAGATGACATGATACTTTACATAGAAAACCCTAAAGATATTATCAGAAAATTACTACAGCTAATGAATGAATTTAGCCAAGTTGCAGGTTACAAAATCAATACACAGAAATAACTTGCATTTCTATATACTAACAATGAAAAACCAGAAAGAGAAATTAAGGAATCAATCCTATTCACCATTGCAACAAAAAGAATTAAATATTTTGGAGTAAACTTACCTAAGGAAACAAAGGAATTGTACACAGAAAATTATAAGACACTAATGAAAGAAATCAAAGATGACACAAACAGAAGGAGAGATATTCCATGTTCCTGGGTAGGAAGAATCAATATTGTGAAAATGACTATACTACCAAATGCAATCTACAGATTCAATGTGATCCTTATCAAATTACCAATGACATTTTTCACAGAACTAGAACAAAAATTTTCACAATTCATATAGAAACACAAAAGACCCCGAATGACCAAAGCAGTCTTGAGAAAGAAGAATGGAAATGGAGGAATCAACCTTCCTGACTTCAGATTATACTACAAAGCTACAGTCATCAAGACAGTACGGTATTGGGACAAAAACAGAAATATAGACCAATGGAACAAGATAGAAAGCCCAGAAATAAACTCATGCACCAATGGGTACCTTATTTTTGACAAAAGAAGCAAGAATATACAATAGGGCAAAGACAGCCTCTTCAATAAATGGTGCTGGGAAAACTGGACAGCTACATGTAAAACAATGAAATTAGAACACTTCCTAACACCATACACAAAGATAAGCTCAAAATGGATTAAAGATCTAAATGTAAGACCAGAAACTATAAAACTCTTAGAGGAAAACATTAGGCAGAACACTCGATGACATAAAGAAATATCCTCTATGACCCACCTCCTAGAGTAATGGAAATAAAAACAAAAGTAAACAAGTGGGACCTGATTAAACTTAAAAGCTTTTGCACAGCAAAGGACAGTATAAGCAAGGTGAAAATAATAGCAAGTGAAAGGATTAATTTCTAAAATATACAAGCAGCTCATACAACTCAAGCCAGGAAAACAAACAACCCAATCAAAAAGTGGGAAAAAGACCTAAACAGACATTTCTTCAAAGAAGACATACAGATGGCTAACAAACACATGAAAAGATGCTCAACATCACTCATTATCAGAGAAATGCAAATCATAACTACAAGGAGATATCACCTCACACTGGTCAGAATGACCATCAGAAAGTCTACAAATAATAAATGCTGAAGAGGGTGTGGAGAAAAGGAAATGCTCTTGTACTGTTGGTGGGAATATAAATTGATACAGCCACTATGGAAGACGGTATGGAGGTTCCTTAAAAAACTAGGAATAAAACCACTATATGACCCAGCAATCCCACTCCTAGGCATATACCCTGAAGAAATCAAAATTGAAAAAAAAACACATGTATCCCATTGTTCATTGCAGCACTATTTACAATAGCTAGAACATGGAAGCAACCTAGATGTCCATCAACAGATAAATGGATAAAGAAGTTGTGGTACATACACACATGAAATATTACTCAGCCATAAAAAGGATTTCATTTGAGTTCTGATGAGGTGGATGAACCTAGAACCTATTATACAGAGTGAAGTGAGTCAGAAAGACAAAGATAAATATTGTATTCTAATGCATATATATGGAATCTAGAAAAATGGTACTGAAGAATTTATGTGCAAGGCAGCAGTGGAGAAACAGACATAGAGAATAGACTTATGGACATGGGGAGAGGGGAGGAGAGGGTGAGATGTATGGAAAGAGTAACATGGAAACTTACATTACCATATGTAAAACAGATAGCCAACAGGAATTTGCCGTATGGCTCAGGAAAGTCAAAGGAGCTCTGTATCAACCTAGAGGGGTCAGATGGGGAGGGAGATTCAAAACGGAGGGGATATATGTATACCTTTGGCTAATCATATTGAGGTATGACAGAAAACAACAAAATTCTGTAAAGCAATTATCCTTCAATAAAAAAGTAAATAAAAAAAAATAGTTAACCTCAAAAACCTTCCAAAAAAATAAAAATAAAAAATGAATGAGAAAAGACAAAATCAGCTGCAATTTTAGCAAATTAATAAAGGCCAAATGTGAACTAAGACTGGAAGAACTGGGGCCGAGACATCCTCTTACAAGCTTTTTCTTTCTGTATTTATTTTTAATGAGCCTCTCTCAGTAACTCTAAATAACTCTAAAGAATATTTGAAGGCAGGGCTGGAAACAAACAACAACAACAATAAAAAGCCTCCTCTGCTTGCTGGAATCTTGCATAAAGTGATTTTTAGCTGCTTAGTGACTGTTAGTTGCTTAGCTATGTCTGATTCGTTGTGACTTCATGGACTGTAGCCAGCCAGGCTTTTCGGTCCATGGGATTTTCCCAGGCAAAAATATCAGAGTGTGTTGTCATTTCCTTCTCCAGGGGTCTTCCCAACCCAGGGACTGAACCCAGCTTTCCCATGTTACAGGAAGATTCTTCACCTTCTGAGCTACCAGAGAAGCCCGAGCTGCTGAGGGGAATATACAAACCCTAAACTGTTTCTGCTAAACTCTTTTCTCCTATGAGGCAAAAACTTGCAGCTTCTGGAGGAAGCTTAAAGGGAACAGTGTAGACACACTGATACAGGGGAATGAGCAGAGGAGAAACTCCTGTACTCCAGGGAGGTGTTAAGAAAGCCATGCTGGCCTTAGAATTCTATATGTGCACCCACTTAGAGGGTAGGGTTAGGGAATGCGTGGTAAAGATCAACACAGATCAAGGGCATCATTTAGGGCACATAGGGAGAAAAATGCTGAGAATACTCTCCTATCTTGCTCCCCATGAGGCTGGACATACAGGATCTGCCTAAACTGAGGCTGCCACTGGACAATAGTAAATTCTTGCAAGCCAGAATCCAGCGACAGGCAAAAGAGGTCTACCACTGGGAAAGAGGGATATCCTGGAGTGAGCTCCCCTGTAGTGCCCGTATGTAGAGAGGATGAAAGTTGAGGGTGGAACACAAACATTGAGGCAAAAAAATTTTTTTTAATCCTGACTCTCCAGCTACCACTTTGAGCAGAAAGCCATAGTGCTGATAAATGTATGTGAGGACTGTAAGACACAGTAGAAAAAACAACAACAGGAAAACTCAAACTATGTTTAACTGAAAAATGTTTAACACAAAAGCCGTCAGAAAAGGGGAGGGGTAATGATGAAAAGCAAAGGCAAGAGAGAGCCAACAAAAGAAGCTGGTAGACATAATTCCAAATATCAATAATTATGTTAAATGTAAGTTATCTAAAAATCAATTAAATTTCAGAAATTGTTAGAATAGCTAAAAAAAAAAATTCCAAATATATCTGCTTGTTAAAAAGCCCCTTAATACAATGATATAAATAAATTAAAAGTACAAGGATGAAAAAGGGTGCATCACGGAAACAATAGAAAATGAAGTGACTAAGTGAATATCAGACAAAGTAGACTTCAGAGCAGAACAATGTCTAGGAACAAAGAGAGATATGCACAGCAATAAAAGGGTTAATCCATCTCACCAAGAAGATAGACAAGTCTTAATTGTATACAACATTAGAGCTTCAAATTCCATAAAGCCTAAACTGTTGAAACTGATACTACTGAAAGGACAAATACACAGATCAACATTACAGTTGGAGACGTCAACATTCTTCTTTCAGTAACCAATAGAGTTCATGGAAAGAAAATCAGTAAAAGATGGACTTGCTGTACAAGCCTTGAGTTGAAAATACTGAAGTCTAATTACTATACTAGATAAATCTGGAAACTGAAATACTGATTAGCTTCTATTTCCACACTATTTCTGTGTGAAATTAGTAAAATATCTAGTAGTTTTGCTCTTGCTGAATTACACAATAAAATCAATGACTTGCACACGTACCTACCTCCTCATACCCACTTTTATGCACACACACACACACACATACACACACATTCACAGTCCTTCTACCCTCTCAACAACTGTTTTAAAAACTAATAGTAATTTGTGCTTTCATGTGTAAAACACTAAGATATAAAACAATAAGGGAGTTCACTGCAGTGGTTTTAATGCTCACTCTCTAAGCCTCAAACAGTTTACATTTGTAAATAGAGAGCAGTATGAAAAAAACTTAATAAATTTTAGGGCTGATCTTAGAAAAGTCTATAGTCTGGTTGCCTGCCTTTGCCAGGGGTTGTCAGTAAATTTAAATTGTAATAGCTGAAGCTTGTAGGGACAGAATCAGATGATCTGCTGTGTCCCAATGTGGGCAGTAATCTGGTGCTTGTCTAACCAATCTTCTTAAATTTTTGGCCCCACATTCATTTGGAAGAGAGTCTGAGTGTTGTGTTGGTGAAGTATGAAATTGAAGTGCCCTGTTGGCTACTCTTAGACTCCTCTGCTGCGTTCCTGCTATAAACTTGAATGGCCCACTAAGCAAAACAAAGAACTCCAGACCTATTTTTCTAAGGTCCTTTACTGAGGTCTGTTCTTGCCTAATCATGCCTCTTTCGCCAATCCCCCAAATTACCTCCCTTGAGAAAAATTCTGGTAAATAGTTTTTCTACCTCCTAAAAGTTCAAATGAGTCCCAGGATAACAGGTGAAAATCAGTGGTTTCTGCTCACAAGACATCCTACTCCCTTCCCAAAATGAGACAAGTTCCTGTTTTGTGTGTTCTAGCTAGTGCCTGTAAGGCTTCCTCCCTGCTCTCCCACTCATCCTGTCAGCAGAGGGGACTTCTGGGAGAAAGATTAAGTAGCAGAAAAGAGCTTTCATCTTTTTTTTTTCTATTGAATATTGCAAGGATAATACGGGGGACTCACTAGCACATGATTTCAAATGACCAAATGGTGTGATTGCAACACTCACCTAACATGAACAACAAGAGTTCAAGCATGCAGTTATCTTTCTTGGTTATCTACTGATGCCCCTGTAAAGACATCTTTATGGTGGCACTGAATTAACGTTTTAAAAATTCATTTTTCAAAAGAAAAATCAAAATGTCCCTGTTTTCCTCTCCGCTCTCAGAAATTTTAACTGAACTTGTTTAACTGAACTAAAATTCCTTTGCTTGTAAGAAGTCTCACTTGTTTATTGTTGTTGTGAATGCAAATCATACAAAAATAGGTGGGGGCATTTTGTACTAATTATACAACTTTTGGTAGTGTGTGTGCTCAGTGGTGTCCAACTCTTTGCGACCCTTTGTACTGCAGCCCACCTGGCTCCTCATTCATGTGATTTTTCAGGCAAGAGTACTGGAGTGGGTTGCCATTTCTTCCTCCAGGGGATCTTCCTGACCCAGGGATCAAACCCAGATCTACTGGTGGATCATGTATCAAACCCAGGTGTACTGGTGGATCATGCATTGCAGGCAGGTTCTTTACCACTGAGCCACTAGGGTGCCAGCTGGCTAAGTTTGGTTGCTGGTGGCAATGTTATAGCAACATTGTAGAAAGCGTTCCAATCCAAAGCAAGTTCTGCTGAAAACTGAGAGAAGTGAAACAAGGCTGAGACTTGTTAAAAAAGAAAATACAGCTAAGCATTAAAATGTAACTGTCCTAGGGAAAAAAAGATCTCAATGGCCAGAAGTTAAATAATCAGGAAAAGCCCACTACCTACTCTTTGATAGCTATATACTAGCACAAAATACATCTTTATCATTTATGAATTATTAGCTGTATTTTTGTAATTGGGTTTCTTGTTCTCTATTAAGTTACAGATTTGACTCGTTTACGTAATATCTTCTTACGGAATTTCATGGTAAGTCCACATGGTATTGGGCTTCCCAGGTTGCTCAAATGGGTAAAGAATCTGCCTACAAGGCAGGAGACATAAGAAACCTGGGTTCAATCCCTGGGTTGGGAAGATCCCCTAGAAGTGGCCAAGGCAACCCACTCCAGTAATCTTGCCTGGAGATTCTCATGGACAGAGGAGTCTGGCAGGCTACAGTCCACTGCATCGCAGAGTCTGACATGACTGAAGCAACTGAGCATGTATGCATGCACACGGTATTAATAGCTTACACATCTGATATCACAGGAAAAGAAATGTTATGATTAAGATGAAAAAAATCTTTATTTTACATTTTAAAGTATTGCAAAAAAAAAGGGGAGAAATTTCACTATGTGTTATTTACATTGGGAATCAGAATTATAAAGCTATTCAAGATTTTAGAAATTATTTCAACATTTTTATAATACAGATAAGAAAAAAAATTAAGCTTCAGAATTGTTTACCCAGGAGTAGAAGAGTGACTAGACCCAGAGTGTTCCGAGTCCTTAACTGGCAGTGCCATGCTGACTGTAAGCTACAGTAAGTGTCTAGAGATTTCTAGAACAAGAGATACTAGTTGGAATGAATTCTTTAGCCGTATTAGAGAGGATGAGCAAACCTCAGTGGAAACACTGTGAAGCACCATTTTGCACATTGCATAATAAATGGATGTGTTAACTTTCCATCCTGTTTCTCCTCTTTCACTAACCTAATTTTGGAATCCAAATTTTAATAGTTTTCAGCCAGAGCTTCTGTTCAGGGAAATAAGATCATTGTACATGAAAAAGAGTCTTGGATTCTTCCTTACGTACAATTCATAAGAAAGTTAATAAGAAACCAAGTGAAATTAGGAACTGATATGAACAAATAAAGTACCTCTATATATTTATGATTAAAAACATATATATATCTATTGCATGCACGCATGCATACTAAGTCACTTCTGTCATGTCCGACTCTTTGTGACCATATGGACTGTAGCCTGCGAGGCTCCTCTGTCCATGGGGATTCTCCAGGTGGGAATACTGGAGTGGGTTGGCATGCCCTCCTCCAGGGGATCTTGTGGATCCAGGGATCAAAGGTGCACCTCTTATGTCTCCTGCATGGCAGGTGGGTTCTTTACCACCAGTACCACCACTACTGCATAAATAGAGCAAATTCAGAACTCTGCCTTCTGAAACCAGGGATCTAGTTTATGAAATCCTATATTTTGAGAAAACTATTTCTGTATATCCTGTTTAATAAAAATGACCGTTGCTACTTCTAACTTACAGTAGTCTTAGGGCATAGGAATGATGAGGGGAACTAAACATGCTGGCTCATAAAAGATGGCTGGCAAGTTGTGTTTATCTTGATTCCAACTAAAGAATAAAAGGCAACGACCTTTACCATGCAGCTTTTTATACAGTGTTTGATAAAGTCAGATGCTTAACTCAGCAAAGTTGAATGACGGATTATAATCAAGATTCTCTCACAGAGAATGCCAGGAGCGAAGAGTACCACTGGGGCACAAAAGTGGACTTGGAAGAATTACTGGAGGATGGAGGAGCAGAAACAAAAAATAAAGAGGAAAGAGTGTGCTGTAACTTAAAGTGAAGCAAAACTTTACTCTTTTTTCCTAAGAAAATAGGGCCAAACAGTATTCCATCCATATTCCCTTGCTTTCCACACTGGATTCCAACACCCTCCACCTCGGCAAGACTGTGTGTCCTCTGCCTGGAGCCGACATAGAACTGTTCTTTCTTCTAATTGAAACAGACAGGGATATTACTGATTAGAGGTGGAGAAGCAGAAAAGTGTTTTCATTTTATTCCAAATTAGTTTGAACTCACCCAAGATCAAATGAAACCTAAATTTGGGAAAACAAACAGACCACAAACAAGTCCTTTGTTGACCTGATGCCATTTCTTGGAAGTAAAATAACAGTGACCCTCAGAAAGGCTGACTCAGCAACCATGACACTGGCAAGGGTCAGCCATGAAGCTTCCCTGTCTTCAAAAGTATGTTATATAAAGTAGGTTTTAATAACACAAAGTCCAATCAGGATATTCTCAAAGGTTCAGGCACAAATGGATCCACATTGAAACGTGTGCACCTACACACAAGCATTCACACACACACACACACACACACACACACACACATCTTTTGCCCACATGCAACAGTTTACTTGCCTAGGGCTTTTGCTCATGTAGATCTGATCAAGACATCTCTTAGCTACTAACAGCTCAGACTCTTAGTAGGATGCATGAGTCAAACAACTCCCTTTCAGGTTTACAATATATCTGCTTTCTTACTGTATTTGAAACATCAGGCTATTTTTGGTAGAATCAATTACTTTCATGTTGTTTCTTTTCATTTCTATTCTGTTTGCAGTGTGATGCTAAAAATCTACTCCTCCAAAGTCCTAAAATTTTCAATTGCTTTCCCTTGAAATCCAGGTCCTGGTTACAAAGTAGTAGAACTAAAACAGAAGATAAAAGAGTATAGGAGTAAACAGTTTGAGTTTGGAAATATTGCTAAAGTTTGGATTAACAGTTTATTGATCAGAAATGTATTAATATGTCTTGTGTTACCTGAATGTAATTCACCAGAATGTTTCAATATTCACTTAACAAATTTCTGGGAATAGTTTCCACAAAAATCCTCCAGCCAATAATGTGTTAATATAAGCATGCTCCAAAGCAGACTTATCTGCTCTAATATAAATACTTTTCTCCCTGATTCTAAATAAAGTCCAGTATATCACAGTGTGGGCTTCCCCAGTGGCTTGGTGGTAAAGAATCTGCAATGCAGGAGACCCAAGAGACATGGGTTTGATCCCTGGGTCAAGAAGATCTCCTGGAGTTGGAAATGGCAACACACTCCATTATTCTTGCCTGGAAATTCCCTGGACAGAGGAGCCTATGTTTACATATTAAATTGGAGGATTTGATAGCCACAAGGGGTAGCTTCTTTTCAAAAGTTTACTTTGGTTTTCTGGAGGAAGGCATGGCAACTTACTCCAGTATTCCTGCCTGGAGAATCAGTATCACAAGAACAGAGGAGCTTGGCAGGCTATGCTCCATAGGGTCACAGAGAGTCAGATATGACTTTTGAAAAATAAACAGCCCAACAGATATGAATAGAGGTTTTCAGAATCCAGTATTTCATAAGATGTTTAAATTATTTGGTGGTCCCTTAAATCTTCTTTGATAGAGTTTGGAACAGAGTTTCTCTCCCAGAGAATTTTTGAAACTAAGTTGAACAGATGAAATTAATGTATCCTCAATAAATGTTTCAAGCTATTTATTTCGTATCATCTTCTGAACTCCTGACAGATGAAGATCACAAAATGAAACAGAAAGAAAAACTGAGAATGACACTTTATCCAAAATTTAAAACAGTAGTTTTAAAGACAATTGTCTGAGACAATCTGTCTTAAGTGTGATTTATATTTAATCTTTCACATATTATTCAAGAAATGCAACTTAATATTAAATTTATTTCACCTTTAATTTATTTAAAGTTGATGCTTCATTTATTTTTTTCTGTTTTTTAAAGGCAAGCCTAAAAAGCAATTCAAGTCTATATAAGTTTCCAACTTATTTTCCCTTCTTTTTTCTAATCTCTGAGTTAAATAATGGACATGTAATTGTTTGTCCTGGCCCTTTATCACTGTGCAATTTGATACTTAGACTGACAGACCCACATAAAGTGATATGGAAGGAAAATCAAGAGAGACAGTATTGGTATAAAATGGAGCCAGGGGGCCATTGAGGAAGTGTGATGTATGTACTGGTCTTTAGCTTGAAAGAATCTGATTTTTGGACCACTCAGTATCCTAACAAAGGCATCCAGAACATCTTCCAGAAACTCAAGATGTTTATCAAACTCTTACCCTGAACCCACCAGAGACAACATGCCTTAAGAATTAATGTTTCCTCTCTTATGTCAGAGTACATCCTGGTGGCTTTTGCATTTATAAGCCCCTGACTGTTTCTCTTCTTTAAAATACTCTTTAAGCTTCACCCAAATCTGTGCCCCTAAATTGTAGTTTTTAAGACCTCCAGCTAAACGCTTTTCTTATTTGAAGCCTTCTGTGTGTGTCTTTTGTTTTTGGTTGGCAGTAGGATGTCAAATGGAGAAGGCAATGGCACCCCACTCCAGTGCTCTTGCCTGGAAACTCGCATGGACCGAGGAGCCTGGTGGGCTGCAGTCCATGGGGTCGCGAAGAGTCAGACATGACTGAGCGACTGCACTTTCACTTTTCACTTTCATGCATTGGAGAAGGAAATGGCAACCCACTCCAGTGTTCTTGCCTGGAGAATCCCAGGGACGGCGGAGCCTGGTGGGCTGCTGTCTATGGGGTCGCACAGAGTCGGACACAACTGAAGCGACTTAGCAGCAGCAGCAGGATGTCAAAGACTAGTGATAATGTTTTTTTAAAAAATCACATATTCTTCTTATAATTTAGTATAAAATGTCTCATTGGTAAAAAACATATATATATGTATGTGTATACACACACACACACACACACACACACACATAGAAGCTTAGCAAGTTTTAAATGAACTCAGAGAAAGAGAAGTTGTTATGACATCATATTCGTTTTTCATTGCTGCATAACCAATTACCAAAATTTAATGACCTGAATAATGCAAAACAATGGTCAGAAGAGCAACACAGGCTAAGATTCACCAGGCTAAGGTCAAGGTACTGCAGGCCATATTCCTCTCTGAAGGCTCTAAGAGAAGATCTGCTTTCTTCATCTGTTTTCTCATTCAGATTATTGGCAGAATTTAATTCCTTACCAATCTTGTAGGACTGGGTTTTGCATTTTCTTACTAGCTCTCAGGTGAGGGCCATTTTCAGCTTCTCGAGAACACCCATATTCTTCAGCTTCTGGTCCCCTTTCTCCATCTTCAAACCAACAACATCAGTTCTCGCCACTTGTCATTCTTCAAATGCTTTCCCTTTTCTCCTCCTGTCTCATGTCTTCTAACCCAGGAAAAGTTTTTTGCTTTTTTAGGGATCATATTGAAAAGTAGCAGAATATGCCATCTCCAAATATATCTCTTAGCAAAAGGAGGCAAGAATCCTGGGATCCTTTTCCAGGGGATCTTCTAATGACCCTGGGATCAAACCCTCATCTCCTGCTTGGCAGGTAGATTCCTTACCTCCTGGAGAGCCGCATATATGACATATACAAGCCAATAAACTACTGTTTCTTTCTTAATCTGTCTTTTGCTTGTAGGGTTTCCAGCTAAGAATTTAGAAGAAAATTTTGCCTCTTCTTTAATGTCACTAGATTGTGCCCACTGCAAAAATCCAAAATGCCCTCCCTATCTCAAGAACTGAATTATATCAGGAAAACACACTTTCATGCAAGGTGGTATATTATCTGATTCTAGTGTTTAAGTCATTGGCTATATTTGGGGAAGCTATTAATCTGCCTAATACAGGCTGTAAATCATGTTAATTTGTAAAAGAAGTAGATGGATTTGATGAGCACATAGAATTTTTGAGGGAAAATAGTTGTAATTTGAGACTATCATTATAATGGAATATCACTGCTGTATTAGTCTCCCACAAGTACAAGCATTAATTTTCCTAGGCAATGAATTATATAATGTATAAAGGTTATTTGTCCAGAGTGATGGATACCAAACAGTACTTAGGAAAGAAGCAATTTGTACAATCTCTAGTTTAAAATGTCAGGAGGGACTTTTTAAAATTGTATTTCTTTTATTGTATTACATTTTTAGTTTTGGCTGCATTCACTAATTAGCTACCCTAGTCAGGGTCTACAGAAAATAACAATGTACAGAAATTAGCAGATGCCATGAGAGATAATAAATGTATTTACAAGTGAATACACAGACTCTCAGTCCCCATGGAATTACTTATCTCTTTAACTTGTGTTTGCATGGACTTAAGCTAGGTGATTTGATGATTAAATTCACAATACATTTTTTAAAAACTTTTATCTTTTACCTACTTATCTGTGTTTCAGGGTAAATATGAAAGAAATACTGTTACTGAATAGGTAGATGAATTAATCCCTATGCAAAAAACATGCACTTGAAAATTTTGTTGCTATTTAGTCGCTAAGTTGTGTCCAACTCTTTGAGACCCCATGGATTATAGCTAGCCAGGCTCTATGTCTGTGAAATTGTCCAGACAACAATACTGGAATGGGTTGCCATTTCCTCTTCCATAGGATCTTCTTGACCCAGGGATCAAATCTGGATCTCTTGGATTGTTAGGCAGATTCTTTACCACTGGGCCACTGGGGAAGCCACTTGAAAATTTAGGGCCATTGAAATGTTTTAACCAAAAAAAAAAAAAATTCATCAAATTGTTTGTTAGAAAAATTCTGAGTATATTCAGTATGATATGCATTTTTCTCAATTCTAGGGATGAAATTATAAAAAGCAATAATGTATGTATTATGTATTGACTTTTTTTTAATGTCTTACTCAAAAAAAGTTAAGGAACTGCATGTCTTTGAAGTAGAGTTCAGTGAAGGACCCTAATGTAAATATAGTGTAAACTTAAGTCTGAGAGGAATATAACTACAGCTTCATTCTTGTGCCTCAGAGAAACCCTTTGCCAATTCTGGGTCTTTTATGGTTCCACATACATTTTAGAATTATTTGTTCTAGTTCTGTGCAAAATGTCGTGGGTAATTTGATAGAGATCACTTTAAATCTGTAGATTGCTTTGGGTTGTATGGCCATTTTAATAAAATTAATTCTTCCAATTCAAGAGCATGGGATATATTTCCATTTCTTTGAATCAGAATTTTATAGTCATCATATAACAAAAGGGAACCCTCCTACCCTATTGGTGCAAATGTAAATTTTTGTATCCACCATGGAGAACAGTATGAGGTTTCCTTAAAAACTAAAAATAAAGTTGCCATATGATCTAAAGTACTACTCCTAGGCATAAAACCAGAGAAAACTAATTCAAAAACATACATGCACCCCATGTTCATAGCAGCACTGTTTACAATAGTCAAGACATGGAAGCAACCTAAGTGTCCATAGATAGTTGAGCAGATAAAGAAGATGTGGTATACATATATGAGTGCTTAGTTGCTAAGTCACGACCAACTCTTTTGCAACCTCATGGACTATAGCCCTGCCAGGCTCCTCTGTCCATGGAATTTCCTAGACAAGAATGTTGGACTGGTTTGCCATATCCTTCTCCAGGGAATCTTCCAGACCCAGGGATCAAACCTGTATCTCCTGCATTGGCAGATGGGTTCTTTACCACTGAGATGCCTATGAAGCCCATTAGCAGATACAAAGTACTAAATATGAAAAAAACAATAAGGACCTAATGTGTAGCAAGGGAACCCTATTCAATATCTTGTAATGCAAAAGAATCTAATATATATATATATATATATATATATATATATATATGTGTGTGTGTAAATTGGGTCATATTTTTGTACACTAGAAACTAACACAACATTGTAAATCTACCATTCTTCAAATAAATAAAGACCAAATTTTCCTCCCTATTGTGGGGACCTGGTTTGAATAGTAGTGTCAAAGAGCTGAATTCTTCAATTTTTCCCTCAAAGTTCAAATACTTATTTGTGCATGTTTATTCTGTGCCATTTACTGTTCCTTCCATATCTTAACTCACATAATTCAATAACTTATTTATCTTCATTTTAGAGATGAAGAAACTGTAATACCAACAACTTAAATAATTTGCTAAATCAATGTCACATAGCTAGTAAGTGCTGGAAATAGGATTCCAAATTACTTTTAAAAATGAGAAAATAGAAATAAAAAGAAATACTAGTAGAGCCATGTACCTTTAGTGTTAGAAAAGATTTTAAAATAATTATTATTTATTTAATTTGGGTGTAACTTCATTAAAATTCTTTTTGAAAAGTTATTCTGCTTCTTTTGAACACCTCCAGTGATGAGAAATTTACTACCAGCCAAGGAAGTTCATATCATGTTTCTCATGTCCAGATCAGATCAGTCGCTCAGTCGTGTATGACTCTCCACGACCCCATGAATTGCAACACGCCAGGCCTCCCTGTCCATCACCAACTCCCAGAGTTCACTGAGACTCACGTCCATCGAGTCAGTGATGCCATCCAGCCAGCTCATCCTCTTTCGTCCCCTTCTCCTCTTGCCCCCAATCCCTCCCAGCATCAGAGTCTTTTCCAATGAGTCAACTCCTCGCATGAGGTGGCCAAAGTACTGGAGTTTCAGCTTTAGCATCATTCCTTCCAAAGAACACCCAGTACTGATCTCCTTCAGAATGGACTGGTTGGATTTCCTTGCAGTCCAAGGGACTCTCAAGAGTCTTCTCCAACATCACAGTCCAAAAGTATCAATTCTTTGGTGCTCAGCCTTCTTCACAGTCCAACTCTCACATCCATACATGACCACAGGAAAAACCATAGCCTTGACTAGACGAACCTTTGTTGGCAAAGTAATGTCTCTGCTTTTGAATATGCTATCTAGGTCGGTCATAACTTTCCTTCCAAGGAGTAAGTGTCTTTTAATATCATGGCTGCAGTCACCATCTGCATTGATTTTGGAGCCCAGAAAAATAAAGTCTGACACTGTTTCCAGTGTTTCCCCATCTATTTCCCATGAAGTGATGGGACCAGATGCCATGATCTTTGTTTTCTGAATGTTAAGCTTTAAGCCAATTTTTCAGTCTCCACTTTCACTTTCATCAAGAGGCTTTTGAGTTCCTCTTCACTTTCTGCCATAAGGGTGTGTCATCTGCGTATCTGAGGTTATTGATATTTCTCCTGGCAATCTTGATTCCAGCTTGTGTTTCTTCCAGTCCAGCGTTTCTCATGATCAAGTCCATTCAATTTTTACATGTCTATTAACAATTTCACTCCATTTATCTTAGCTCAACAGCATGCCCAGAGACTATAGACAGCACATACAATGTCTTTTTACATGACACCTTTTCATATGTTTGGAGATATTTGCCTCACTTGATACTGTGATCTCTTTCTTTTGAACATGATTCAAGAGGCCTATACCTCCTTTGAGGTGCTGCCTGTAAAATTAATATTACTAACATCATAGGAAGAGAGATGACTGGACCATCAATTTCCATTAGATTCTATTCATTTTTCCCCAGGAGTCAGACCACATTGTTCATATTATATTTAAATTGCTGTCAAGTGTAACTTCTGAGTCTTTTTTCCTCTATCCCCCTACTCTTTTATATTATTCCACTTCAATACCTTTGAAATTGGTTTTGGAGATCCAGAGGCTTTATATAATTTCCTTGTGTCAGAGTAATTGTATTGCATTAGTCTACAAAGCAATGCATTGCTATACATCCCGTAAGACATTGCTGCATCCCAAGTTGATCACCCAACTGATATGCATTCCATTATGATTTGGAGTCCTCCATACACTTGACATACATGTATGTGAGGTCTTCAGCTAAGTCAGTGAAATGAAATCCTGAGGAGTATAGGGACGAATCCTTTGGAGTATCCTTTTATACACTTTGAGCACTCTTACATATCAGACAAATATTCTTCATACAATTATTATGAGCTGAACATAGAACCAGTCACATGAAATATGCCTAAGCAAGACCATAGACATGGTCTCTTTCAACAGGAAATTACAGGCTAGCTTCCATTTTCTAAAAAAAAAGAATCCCCTACCAGATTCAAATAGATTTACTACTAATTAATGTTTAGATATGATCATTAAACTGGTAATAATCTACCCAACACAAGAGACCAGGGTTTGATACCTGGACTGTGAAGATCCCCTAGAGAAGGAAATGGCAACCCACTCCAATGTTCTTGCCTGGAAAAATCCCATGGACCGAGGAGCCTGGCAGGCTACAGTCCACAGTGTGGCAGAGTTGGAAACAACTAAGCCCTTGTCAGCAAATCTGCAGCAAACAGTTAGAATAACCCTAGGGAACACTAAGTTAGCAAATGTCCAAGTCTCTCCATGCGGTGTCTCATGGCCCTAACAGCCGCTGTGATCTGAGGAAGGGGCACTGAGTTTCCCAGCTAGCCCACTTTCAGCCAGCCAGGTAACACTGACTTCCCTGATGAGTTTCATGGGCCCTGAGGGCCTTCCTAGACATGAAAGGGGTACATAAGTAAGAAGATGGAGTTTTAGAGACTTTTCTGTAGCTCAAATAGTAAAGAATCTGCCAGTAATGCAGGAGACCAGGGTTCGATCCCTGGGTTGGGAAGATCCTCTGGAGAAGGGAACAGCAACCCACTCCAGTATTCTTGCCTGGAGAATCCCATGGACAGAGGAGCCTGGCGGGTTACAGTCCATGGGATTGCAAAAAGTTGGACACGACTGAGCAACTAACACACAATCTACCCAACTGCACTATAATTCAGTCTGAACTCTGCACCCTGAAGCTTAAAATATAAGACATTGTAATTTATCAGTTACTGAACACGTTATATTTCACATTTTTCCTGAGCTAAAGACCCTCCAAAGAAAAATAAGTTTAATCACATATGGCTTATATTCATTTTGAACCTGCCTTTTGCTGAAACACTTCTGCTTTTGAAGCCGCATTGGCTTTTCTTCTGCTTTTAGGTAATATTTCATTACCCAACTCAAGGAAAGACATTAACTCATCATCTTTGGACCTGGAATACAACTCAAAAGCATTTTTATTCGGTTATAGCATTGTTTTTGTCTGTTTTTTGTAAACCTTTTGTGTGATATCAGATGTTCAACTTTGTTGCACTTACAAGTACATGCACTTCCTTGACACATTCAAATGATTTATGCACTGTTATTTTTTGAGACATCTCTTAATTTTACAAGAAAAAAAGAAGGAGACTGAGAAAAATTAATCTGCATATAGTATACCAGGAAATTTTAATTCAGCTTACTCAACATTGAGATATAACCATTCCAGGCTATTCATCTTCAAGGTAATGAAATGATTCATCAGGCATCTAGATCAGAAAAAGAGAACACAAATAAGGAAGAAAAATCAGATAAGCCCAATAGTATATCTACAGCAATATTTTGTAACTGAAGGCAATAGCTATGTTTATAAATACAAAAGAAAAAGGATTATAGCCCAATAATTTTATAGCCAGCTAAAATGTTTTTCAAGTATAAATAGAGTGTGGGGATATTTGAAAACATGAAAAGCCCAAAGATTTAATGTAGCATATGACTGACATAGAATTAACATATACACATTACAGCAAAGACTAAAATCAATAAACAGCAAAGACTACCGCATAGCACAATCTGCCCTCTGTCTTTTTTGTTCTTCTTTTCTGCACTGGAAGCTAACTCCTTGGACTCAATCACCTGGCTTTCTTACTGTCTGGCATCAGATTGCTGGGTTTGGTCAATGGGAGGCACTGGCAGGAGTATCACAGGACAAGAGGGAAGGCTGGGGTATTTGTTTCCACTTCCTACCATGTTTAGCAGCATTTTCTATTTGCGTTTGGTACCATCCACAACTACAGCTCCCATCAGGCCATACCTACATTAAGCTTCCCATTCTCCTGGGTTTGAATTTGACCTTCCTTTGCTCTTCAGATTGAGGTGATAATGGCTTCCCGCTCATGCTCATCTCTGAGTGCCTCAACACTGAGAGATTATCTTGGTGAAGTTATTTTGCTATCTGAGCTGCATCTTGTTTACTGAAGGACTAATAAAATAACTAATTAATGATATTTTGTTCTGTATTATTCTGATATTTTAATTGCTTGTACACATTTATTGTGGCAGGCTATAGGTTTTTATTTTAACCTCAGAGTTGTGTAAATATGACTCAGTTCTAGGGAACAAAAATGAGCATTTTTTATAGTAAATAGCAAAAAAAAAAAAATTATGTGAACAGATACAGTGTTTCACAAGACTATGCAAGTACTTTATTGCACAGATTGGAAATACTTATTTGTGGATTTCATTTTAAAGGATTAATACTACTTATTACTTTTTATCATGTTAGAGTTAAGATAAAGTAGGATAAAATTTTGCTTGGCCAGTTAGGCGTTCTGTGGTGTCTAATATGTGGTTACATAATTTATACAGAGCTTTATAATGTTGTTTCTCCTAAAAGATTTTCACTTCTACTATCAGGACATTTCATAAATGCTACAGTGAATTGATATATGCTGAAATATTTCATGTAAACTGGCAGGAGATAACACTGAATGGAGGAGATATATATACTGGATAGAACATATTAGTCCCCACCCGCCACCCCCACTACCATCAATTCCTTTTCCCCTTTACCTCTTAAAGTCTTCGCATTCAGCTGGGATTTTAGGTAACTGCTGGGAAGTATTAAAATGCGTTATTTCATTGACCAGTATATTTGCCCTGTCTTATTTTCCAATAATGCTCTTTGAATGATTTCCTTAATACTTTAAAAAAATGTGTGGCAGTTCAGGAGAGTGCTACATAGAACAGGAATTATAGTTATCGTTTCAGATGAGGTGTGTTGAAAGGTTTCAGGATGACGCAATTGGCAGCGTTCAGATCTTGCCTCCTTATTGTTACCATCTGTGTCAACTTGGAACCTTCATTACAGAGAGGACCAAAAAAAAAGAAATTGTGATTGTGTTTTGGGGAGCTTTTTTTTTTTTTTTTTTCCATTATGATTGACCCTGGTCTACATACTAAGTAGGTGAATGAAACTGAAACATTGTTTCAAGCTTTGCTGGCTATCTTTCATAACTATCTGTGTATACAATTGATATCTAAAAACTTTCCCCTGTACACAATCTTTTACACGTATCTCTTTAGAGAAATAGCAATAGTGATGATAAAAATATATCACGTTCTTTGTGGGACTTGATGAAATTTGCAATATAAAATTTACAGCAAATACATTATTACTGGCAAAAAAAAAGTGGCTCATTTTTATAACAATGCACATTGGCAGTGGAAATGAGAAAAGAACAAGTATTGTGCAGCCTATATGAAGTGCTTAGTATACTAAACTATTTGGAAGGAACCTGACTCATTTCAGGGAATTTATGTAGGTCAAAATCAACCACAAAATGAAGAAAGCAAAGAAAATGATGAGAGTCAAATTTTAGGTTTCTCATGTTGGATTTATAAGTAGATGACATCATTTAAAGACTTTATTGTAAGAGCACATGGAAAAACATCAAATGAATATTTAAGTCATAGGGATAAGAAAACTGAGTCATTTATTCTTCTAAACAATACACACTAAATTATTTTCATCCAGTAAAACCAGAATAAGACTTTTTTCCCCCAGCAACAAATGATAAGAAGTTATATATGAGAAAGGTACAGAATTTAATAGCAGAAACACACTAGAGAAATTTGTTTATATATAATTACACTCAGCTTAAACAGTTAATAAAAGGATACATTTCTAATTACAGAAAATGGGCCTACTCACCAACCCACATTTTCATTGCTGATAAAACACCCTGAATATCAGATGCTAAATATCATTTATTAAAACCAGGTTCATCTGAATAAGAGATAGTATTAAAATTCAAAAGAATAAACATGCAAAATTTAATTGGTGTTATTCCTAGTATCATGTATCATGTGATAAAATAGTTAACAAAGCGCCCCCTTTCATATATGACAGGATTTGGTATTACGATCAAAGGTACAGTTGAAAGACCTCTGAAGAGTCAACATGATCTCTGTTAGCAGTGGATCCCATTATCACTTATGTTTGAAAATCTTACAATGTTTTATGGCTCTTTAACTTTTTAAATTTAATGGAGTTTAATTTTTAATTGATATACAGTAGGTTTACATTATTTTGCATAATATAATTTTATGTAAATTTGCATAATGTAAAATCACATAATTTAAAAATATACATAATTATTTTACAATGTATAGTTCATTTTACATAATACAACATAGTGATTCAAATTTTTGAATTACATTTTGAAAATTTTTATAGATTATATTCCATTTAACATTATTACAGAATAATGGCTATACTTCCCTGTGCTTTACAATATATCCTGGTTGTTTATCTATTTTATACTTAGTGGCTTGTGCCTCTTACTCTCATTCCCCTATATTGCCCCTTCCCTCTTCCTTCTCCTCACTGGTAATCATTAGTTTGCTCCCTATATTGATAAATCTGTTTCTATTTTTTAAAATACAATTTTTAAAAATATTTTTTAGACCCCAATATAAGTATTTTAACATAAAAAACATAGAGTCTTTTTGTTCTCTGTCTGACTTATTTCACTTAGCATAATACTCTCTAAGTCCATCTATGATTCATTCAATTAAAAAGTCAAATAGAAACAACTCAAAATTCACTCACAAAAATCATCATCATTTTTAAGAAATATCTATCTTGAGCTAGAATAAAAATTCCAACAAGTGTGGGAATAAATACTAGTGGAAATGCTGGTTGAGTTGATGTGATTCAGATAAAATGTTATATGAATAATATAATCATATAATATCTCCTTCCTAAGATATCAGTAGATTCACTGATTTTCAATGAATCAATTCATTCACTGATTTTTTTTCTTAATGAAGCATTTTAGCCTATGAGAAGTATGAATCCTATTCTTCTGACATACATTGTCTTCTCAGATAGAAATAAGGGAGTGAACCCAATAGGAGACAGCATGGAGGGGGGAAAATGAGGAATTCCCTAAGAAAACATGAAGGAGATTCTGGAAATAAAGATGTAAGAAAAAGTCTTACATGCAGGTAGAAAACAATGGTTTGAAGCTACATATATTAAGAATTTCACTTGAGTTCATTCTCAACTACATACATGCCCATAGAAACCCAAATGATGCTTTTAAAATTCAACCTATAACAGAAACAGGCATTACAGGTTAAAAGCGAGATAAAGAATTGCTCAAATAATGTCTGAGATTGAAGATTCCTCACTGCACCAAGTGTTGGGTTGAATACGAGTCACCAACATGATGGTTGGGTGTAATTTTAAATGATAGGAATTGAATGATAAAAATATTTTAATCACCAAATTACAAAATGTATGTGTATGTGTATGTGTGTGTGTGGTGCAAGGGAGGGGGTTCTCCACATAAAACAATTCTCCAGATGCCAGCTGTGTGTATTCAACTCAGTTCTAACACCATCTACTTGAAGCCCAGCATCAGTTTCACAAGTTAAAGGCTCAGTCCCACAAGACAATCCACAAGACTACCCTCCACTTCAGACAGCAGCACAATGTCAGTGCTTCTTATCTGTGCACAACACCGTGTTTCTTATCAGCTGGCTATAAATGGAGGTTTCCGTGACCACTTCCTTGGGTTTGATTAGCTGGCTAGAGAGGCTCCCAGAAGGCACACTCCCAAGATTACCAGTGTGTTATAAAGGAGAGTATATGACACGAATCCACAGGTAGAGGAAGAGACACACAGGGTGAGATAGCCAACAAAGGAGCTTCTGTCCCTGTGGAGTGTGGACCCAGCATAGGCCACACTGAAGTGTTCTGGTTCCCCCAATTCTCTCTGAACTCCCTCCTTCTGTGTTTTTATGAAGGCTTCATCACATAGACATGATAGGCTAAATAACTGGTCATGGGTATAAGATTCAATATCTAGACTCTCTTTTCTCCTCAGAAATCAGGGGATGAAACTAAAAGTTCCACCACTCTATTCTCGATTGGCTGCCCTGGCCTCCAGCCCCCAGCCTTAGTGGCTTTCCAAAAGTCACCTCATTAATATACACTCAGCTGTGGTGGTTGTTATGAATAACAGCAAATAACAGCACACCCATTTCACCTTTATGACTCTGAAGTGATTTCAGGAACTGAGGACAAGAGACCAATTATTATAACAGAAGATGTTCCTATTGCTCTTTTTTGGGTATTATGGAATCTAAATGATGAAACATATATATTCATATAAATTACAATATTGCAGTTGAAAACTGTAGAACTCCTGGGGCAAATGATTCTGTTCAACCCTCTACATTGAGAAGGGGTGGCAGCCTAGTTTCTTTAATCCAAGATAATGTCCCTAGGATGACTACAATTCTCTTAAAAATGAACTGCTCAAGAGACCTCAACACTGCAGGAAGAATTGACTATTTGTTCCAGCCAAAATTTAACTAAACATTGCTAACCTCCCTTTCTTAAAGCATGTACTTTTGAAAATTTATGATTATAAATCCTTTCTTTGCCCCTTTGAGATGTAAATCTCCTACTATTCAGCACTCTTTCCTCAAAGATCTGGGAATCCTCTCTTTGAAATGCAATCATCTGAGCTTAACTTCCTAATTGCTTAGATCCTATGGGAGTGTAAGTGTCTAACTTTGATGAACTCTGCAAAACTACTCCCTGTCATAGGATAAAATGGTTGTTTCTCCTCTTTGAGTAAGTGTCAATTAGCAAATGCAGATGGCCTAATCACATTGTCCAAACCCTCCTTTCCAGCATGCTTCAGTGTTTTTCTTCAGTGTTTTTTCTTTAACATACCCCAATTCTTGAAAAGCCTCCTGGCATTTGTTTCAAGCTTAGTTTACACTGAAGTCTCTCTTTCCTACTGCAGTAGTCTGAATAAAATATGTCTTGCCATGTCCAGAACAAAGTTTTCCTCTTATATAATTAACAAGTTATGAGTGAGAGTGTGACCGTTTCAGTGTGAAAACCCTACTGATAGGGGACAATTTCCGGAAGGCCTACAAAAGCAACAGCTGGGAATAAGAGATAGATGTGAAAAGCAGCATCAAAAGTTACACGTGAAAACCATTCTCTCATGCTTTTGGCAATTCCCAAAATTCAAGGATAAGTAAATACAGAGGCCTGAAAATAAGTTTGATTCTCTATAAGAATGAACCAATAGAATGTAACGTGACATACATATTTCAGATGCTCAATAAAATTTATTGAATGAGTACCTGTTTGTGTCTGTCTCAGCCTGTTTGATAGTGATGTCATTGGCTGGAAATGCCTGTGGGCATTCAGTGAGGCCAGGACTATTTGTGGGAACCCTGGAGTCAGTGTTGTGACTGGATTGGCCTTTGGGGTTATTATGATTGCAAGATGCACCTTAGCAAAAACCACCAAGGAATTTTGGAAACAGGTTTATTACTCACAAGTTCTAGAGGGTAGAAGTCACACTTTGCGTTAAAACAGAGAGGCTGGGGATAGAAAGAGAGAGAGAGAAGACATGGGGTTCTTTTTATTGACATCAAAGGTGGAGTACTCAGGATTTTGCAGGTTTACTTTTTATTGGTGAATTTAAAACATAAGGGCAAGGGGACTTTCAAATCAGTCTTGCAATGCAGGGGACATGGGTTCCATCCCTGTTCAGGGAATTAAGATCCCACATGCCATGCGGCAACTCAGCCCACACAGAGGTGCCTTAATGAAAGATCCCACATGATCTAAAGAAGATCATTGAAGCTGCAACTAAGACCTGAGGCAGCCAAATAAATAAATATTTTTAAAAAGAATCTAAAGAAATAAGGCATAAGAGCTGCTGGTAAAGTACAGGAATGTAAAAGCCGGAAGTCAGTCAAATGGTCACTTATCTAAGTCAATCAGAGCTACCATAAAAAAAGGAACCTTATGTGTAAAATGTTCTGGCTCTTTATCTAGTTGTGTACCTGGCAATATGTTTATTCCAGATGGTATATTTGACATGGATGGATCAACAATCAAAAGCTTAATGTCAAGCACTTACATTACAATCAAGAGGCAATCATCTGATACATACACTACAACAGTTCATGCTGGATGGAAAGAGAATATACCCATTTCAATTGTAAGCTTCCATAAATGCAAATAATGATTTTGTGCTACTTTATGAGATTAAATGAATAGACTTGAGTCCCGTTAACTGTTTTTTTTTTAATTTTATTTTATTTTTAAAATTTACATAATTGTATTAGTTATGCAAAACATCAAAATGAATCCGCCACAGGTATACAAGTGTTCCCCATCCTGACCCCTCCCCGTTAACTTTTTAAAACCTTTTTTTGCAGGGAGGTTTTAGGTTTACAACAAAATTGAGACGAGAGTAACACAGAGATTTCCCATAGACTGACCTCACAGCGCATAGCCTCTTCCATTATTAACATAATGACTAGAATGGTGCATTTTCTTTTTCTTTTTTGTTTTAACCAAGGAAAAATTTACAATGACATATCTTAATTACCCAAAGTCCAGAGTTTATACCTTAGATTTCACTCATGGATTTGTACATTCTATCAGATCAGATCAGATCAGTCGCTCAGTCGTGTCCTGACTCTTTGCGACCCCATGAATCGCAGCACGCCAGGCCTCCCTGTCCAACACCAACTCCCGGAGTTCACTCAGACTCACATCCATCGAGTCAGTGATGCCATCCAGCCATCTCATCCTCTGTCATCTCCTTCTTCTCTTGCCCCCAATCCTTCCCAGCATCAGAGTCTTTTCCAATGAGTCAACTCTTTGCATGAGGTGGCCAAAGTACTGGAGTTTCAGCCTTAGCATCATTCCTTCCAAAGAAATCCCAGGGCTGATCTCCTTCAGAATGGACTGATTGGATCTCCCTGCAGTCCAAGGGACTCTCAAGAGTCTTCTCCAACACCACAGTTCAAAGCATCAATTCTTCGGCGCTCAGCCTTCTTCACAGTCCAACTGTCACATCCATACATGACCACAGGAAAAACCATAGCCTTGACTAGACGAATCTTTGTTGGCAAAGTAACGTCTCTGCTTTTTAATATGCTATCTAGGTTGGTCATAACTTTCCTTCCAAGGAGTAAACATCTTTTAATTTCATGGCTGCAGTCACCATCTGTAGTGATTTTGGAGCCCCCAAAAATAAAGTCTGACACTGTTTACACTGTCTCCTCATCTATGTCCCATGAGGTGTTGGGACTGGATGCCATGATCTTCGTTTTCTGAATGTTGAGCTTTAAGCCAACTTTTCCACTCTCCTCTTTCACTTTCATCAAGAGGCTTTTGAGTTCCTTTTCACTTTCTGCCATAAGGGTGGTGTCATCTGCATATCTGAGGTTATTGATATTTCTCCCAGCAATCTTGATTCCAGCTTGTGTTTCCTTCAGTCCAGCATTTCTCATGATGTACTCTGCATATAAGTTAAATAAATAGGGTGACAATATACAGCCTTGACGAACTCCTTTTCCTATTTGGAAGCAGTCTGTTGTTCCATGTCCAGTTCTAACTGTTGCTTCCTGACCTGCATACAGATTTCTCAAGAGGCAGATCAGGTGGTCTGGTATGCCCATCTCTTTCAGAATTTTCCACAGTTTATTGTGATCCACACAGTCAAAGGCTTTGGCATAGTCAATAAAGCAGAAATAGATGCTTTTATGGAACTCTCTTGCTTTTTCCATGATCCAGAGGATGTTGGCAATTTGATCTCTGGTTCCTCTGCCTTTTCTAAGACCAGCTTGAACATCAGGAAGTTCACGGTTCACATATTGCTGAAGCCTAGCTTGGAGAACTTTGAGCATTACTTTACTAGCGTGTGAGATGAGTGCAGTTGTGGGTAGTATGAGCATTCTTTGACATTGCCTTTCTTTGGGATTGGAATGAAAACTGACCTTTTCCAGTCCTGTGGCCACTGCTGAGTTTTCCAAATTTGCTGGCATATTGAGTGCAGCACTTTCACAGCATCATCTTTCAGGATTTGGAATAGCTTAACTGGAATTCCATCACCTCCACTAGCTTTGTTGGTACTGATGCTTTCTAAGGCCCGCTTGACTTCACATTCTAGGATGTCTGGCTCTAGGTCAGTGATCACACCATCGTAATTATCTGGGTCGTGAAGATCTTTTTTGTACAGTTTTTCTGTGTATTCTTGCCATCTCTTCTTAATGTCTTCTGCTTCTGTTAGGTCCATACCATTTCTGTCCTTTATCGAGCCCATCTTTGCATGAAATGTTCCTTTGGTATCTCTGATTTTCTATGGGTTTGGACAAATGTATAAAGACATATCATTATAATAACATAATATCACCCAGAGTATTTGACCTGAAAGATCTCTGTGCTCTACCTATTCATTCCCTACCCCTCATCCAAATAGGAATCACTGATCTTTTTATTTTCTCCATTGTCTAGTCTTTTCCAGAATGTCATACAGTTAAAATAACAGAGGATGTAGACTTTTCTGCTTGGCTTCTTTCACTTAGTAATTATGTACTTAAGGTTCCTCCAAGTCTTTATACAGCTTGACAGCTTATTTAATTTTGTACTGAATAATTGCATTGTTGGAATGTACCACATTTTATCTACTTATTCATCTACTACCTGTTTACTTATTCACCGTTGCCAACAAAGCTATGGCTTTTTCAGTAGTCATGAATGGATGTGAGAGTGAGTGAGTGAGTGAAGTCATTCAGTCGTGTCCGACTCTTTGAGATACCATGGTCTGTAGCCCACCAGGTTCCTCCATCCATGGCATTTTCCAGGCAAGAGTACTAGTGTGGGTTGATGTGAGGGTTGGACCATAAATAAGACTAAGCACCGAAGAATTAATGCTTTTGAACTGTGATGTTGGAAAAATCTCTTGAGAGTTCCTTGGACTGCAAGGGGATCAAACCAGTCAATCCTAAAGGAAATCAATCCTGAATATTCATTGGAAGGACTGATGCTGAAGCTGAAACTCCAGTACTTTGGCCACCTGATGGAAAGAGCTGACTCATTGGAAAAGACCCTGATGCTGGGAAAGATCGAAGGCAGGAGGAGAAGGAGACAACAGAGGATGAGATGATTGGATGGCATCACTGACTCAATGGACATGAGTTTGAGTAAGCTCTTGCAGATGGTGAAGGACAGGAAAGCCTGGCTCACTGCAGTCCATGGGGCCACAAAGAGTTGGACACGACTGAGCAACTGAACAACAATCACAAACTCATCTATCAAAAGACATCTTGGTTTCCTCCAAGGTTTGGAAATTGTTAATAAAACTTCTGTAGACATCTTGTGCAAACTTTTGTTTTGACATAAGTTTTCAACTTTTTTGGGAAAATATCAAGAAGCATAATTGCTAGATTGTATGGTAAGGGTTTGCTTAGTTTTTTAAGAAGCCATCAAACTGTCCTCTAAATTGTCTGTGCCAGTTTATTAGCTCAATAACAGTGTAGGAGAATTCCTGTTGCTCCACACATCTTCTCTCATCGTTAATGTCAGTGTTCCAGATTTTGGTCATTTTAATAAGAATTTAGGTATGTAATTACTGTTTTCATTTGCATTTCTTTGATAAAATGATGTGAAACATTTTTTAATATGCTTAGGTTTTACCTGTAGATGCTCTCTGGTGATGTGTCTGTTAAGGTCATTGCTTCAATTCAAAATTTTGAAGTTGTTTAAAAAAAATCATTATGCCCAAGGTCATCTAAGTTTTCTCCTGTGTTATATTCTATGAGAATTTTATAGTTTTGTGCATTTAGGCCTCTGACTCATTTTGAGTTAATCTTTCCTAAAAAAGAGACTGTCTTTACTCCATTATGTTGTCTTTGCTCTTTGTCAGTTGACTGTATTTATGGGTGTATGTTTCTGGACTCTTCATTCTGTTCTGTTGATCTCCTTGTCTGTTCTTTCGCCAATACCACACTGTCTTGATTACTGTAGTTTTATAGTAAGTCTTGAAATTAGGTAGCAACAGTTTTCCAACTTTTTCTTCTATCATGTTAATTTATTACTAACTTTAGCTTAATCAGAACCACTTTTAAAATACAAAATTGCTTACAAACAGCCAACAGATGTATATAAAGATGAAAGAAAAAGAATATATGTACAATAATTCAGGTCATGCCATGTCATAAGTCATGGTGAATTACTAAAGAATTCATTCAAGGTTTTCCTGATTACTACCAGCTGGAAAATAAGAACCAATCTTCCCTAATGTTCCCTATCTCAAAAATAGTCTGTGATTGATCAATTCTGCAAAGGAAACACTTGATATTTCTTTCTTATATCATCCGTCATATCAAATGTATCACAAAGGCCTGTCAATTTTACCTGTTGTGAGTGTGAATACTGCTGCTAAGTCGCTTCAGCCGTGTCTGACTCTGTGCGACCCCATAGATGGCAGCCCACCAGGCTCCCCCGTCCCTGGGATTCTCCAGGCAAGAACGCTGGAGTGGGTTGCCATTTCCTTCTCCAATGCATGCAAGTAAAAAGTGAAAGTGAAGTCGCTCAGTCATGTCCGACTCTTCGCGACCATGGACTGCAGCCTACCAGGCTCCTCCATCCATGGGAGTTTCCAGGCAAGAGTACTGGAGTGGGTTGCTGCTGCCTTCTCTGAGGTGAGGGTGAATAGGGAGACTAAAAAAACTGACTTAAAACTCAACATTAAAAAAACTAAGATCATGGCATCCAGTCCCATCTCTTCAAGGCAAATAGAAGGGGAAAAAGCAGAAGCAGTGACAGATTTTATTTTCTTGGGCTCCAAACTCACTGTGGATGGTGACTGCAGCCATGAAATTGAAAGACACTTGCTCCTTGGAAGAAAAGATATGACTAAGATAGACAACATATTAAAAAGTAGAGATATCACTTTGCCAACAAAGGTTCCTATGGTCAAGGCTATGGTTTTTCCAGTAGTCATGTACTGATGTGAGAGTTGGACAGTAAAGAAGGCTGAGTACTGAAGAGATGATGCTTTCAAACTGTGGTGCTGGAGAAGACTATTGAGAGTCTCTTGGACTACTAAGAGATCTGAATAGTTGGTCCTAAAGGAAATCAATCCTGAATATTCTTTGATAGCACTGATGTTAAAGCTGAAGCTCCAATACTTTGGCAACCTGATATGGTGAGCTGACTCATTGGAAAAACCCTGATGCTGGGAAAGATTGAAGGTAAGAGGAGAAGGGGGCAACAGAGGATTAGATGATTAGGTAGCATCACCAACTAACATGAATTTGAGCAAACTCCAGGCAATATTGGAGGATAGAGGAGTCTGGCATGCTGCAGTCCATGGGGTCTTAAAGAATCAGAAATGACTTAGCTGCTGAACAACAACATGTCTCTCAAATCTGTTCACTTTTCATTATCTCCACCGTCACTGGTGGACCAAGCCATTACGTCTGGCCTGAACTATTGCAGAAGCCTCCCTTTCAGTTCATTTTTCATCTTGCCGTGAGAAATGCATCCATACAAGGCAAAGTAGATCATGTCGTTGTTCCTCAGCTCAACTTACTTCTGACTCTATCCTCCTTCCACATTATATTATTTTCACCTTCAAACATCTAACATCATTTTCTTACTTATTGTCTTTGCTAACACATATTTGCAAATATCCAAACAATGGCCTATTGTAGATTGACAATATATATTTGCAAAATGGCTGTTGAATGCTCTTACAATGAAAACCAAAGCTCTTTACTTGGTAAAGAAGTTTCTACATTGTCTCACCTGCTTTCCTCTCCATTCCCATATCACCCATGCCTACTCCTCATTTTTTCTACTCTAAATTCACTAGTCTTCTAGATCTAGTACCAAGAATTCAGTAAAATGCAGCAGGATAGGGGATAGAGATTCATACATTCTTGAGCAACAATCTGTGAGGCTGCAAAAAACAACAACAAAAAAATGCAGTTGGTAGTAGCTAATCAAAGTGTGCAAAATTGCATAATGCTATTGACAGAAGCATTTAATCTTAGCAGTATTACTGAATCTTTGGCAAATCTCAAGTTTTTGCTTCAATTATTTCCAAGCAGTTTATAGTTCCCTTATCAATCATCAATTTTTTGATGAAATGGTCCCAAAGAACAGAATACTGCTCTTTCCCAAAGAAATCATTTTTAATTTATAGCTATACATGACTTCATTGTGAAAGTTGTCATCTCTATTGGTATACAACTTTCATGAAAATAATTCCATATTTTACAGTCTTTGAACTAGAAAATAATTAGTATTTACTTATATCACTTGCAAGCTTTTGATGACAAGGGAAAGAAATAGAGACAAAAATAATACCATATCAATCAGTAGTCATAATTCCGACAGAAAATAATGCTTTCTCTTAAATGCTTTCTCTGAAAGCAAAGAAATAATTGTAGAGAAATTATCACAAATACTCATCTGTTTCCTATTCATTTTAAATATTTCTTTGGAGATGCTAACACAATATAATAGAAATGATGAAAATAATGAAAACAGGTTTTCAGTGAAATCCCATTACAAATATCATGTATGAGAAAGATAAAAGAAGATGAAGGAGGAATGACCACTTGGAGACTTCATTTAGTTTCTTCAGGTTTCCCTGATGGCTCAGCAGGTAAAGAATCCACCTGCAATATAGGAGTGACAGGAGATGTGGGTTCAATCCCTGAGTTGGGAAGATCCCTTGGAAGAGGAAATGGCATCCCACTCTAGTATATTGCCTAAAAATGCCATGGGCAGAAGGGCCTGGAGGCTTACAGTCCAAAAAGTCACAAAGAGTTGGACGCTACTGAGCACACATGTTCGTTTCTCCATCATCGATAGTTTTCATCCCATTACTCTGAGTAATATTGTGTAAAGAATTTACTTTACATATATGTACGTACATAAGGAATAACACAATAGATACTTGCTATTAACCAGTAAACACTGCATTTATGCATGTGCGTATAGTGCAAATCCTTTCAACAGTCAAATTTTCATGCACTGAACTTTGAAATACATGACTGATGAACTTCTTGCAGGTTGATAATCCTTTAAAAGTAACCTCAGAGTTATTGTTTCTTGGTTCCATGTGGTTCTATAGTTAAGTCCTGTGGCCATTGCTGAGTTTTCCAAATTTGCTGGCATATTGAGTGCAGCACTTTCACAGCATCATCTTCTAGGATTTGAAATAGCTCAACTGTAATTCCATCACCTCCACTAGCTCTGTTCCTAGAGATGCTTCTTAAGGCCCACTTGACAGACTTTATTTTCTTGGGCTCCAAAATCTCTGCAGATGGTGATTGCAGCCATGAAATTAAAACACACTTGCTCCTTGGAAGAAAAGCTCTGACCAAACTAGACAGCATATTAAAAAGCAGAGGCTTTTGCCGACAAAGGTCCATCTAGTCAAAGCTATGGTTTTACCAGTGGTCATATATGGATGTGAGAGTTGGACTATAAAGAAAGCTGAGTGTACTGAAGAATTGATGCTTTTGGACTGCAGTGTTAGAGAAGACTCTTGAGAGTCCCTTGGACTATAAGGAGATTCAACCAGTCCATCCTAAAGGAGATCAGTCCTGGATGTTCATTGAAAGGACTGATGTCGAAGTTGAAACTCCAATACTTTGGCCACCTGATGGGAAGAGCTGACTCATTTGAAAAGTCCCTGATGCTGGGAAAGATTGAAGGCAGGAAGAGAAGGGATGACAGAGGATGAGATGGTTGGATGACATCACTGACTCAGTGATTGCGAGTTTGGGTGGACTTCAGGAGTTGATGACGGAAAGGAAGACCTGGCGTGCCACAGTCCATGGGGTTGCAAAGAGTCAGACACGACTGAGCAAGTAAACTGAACTGATAGGAAGTGTTTTAATGTAAAGCAATTTCCTCTTCCATCTTTTCATAGAGCCTTTAGAATTTTAATATATTCATTAATGTCTTCAAAGTTATGTATATGTATATACAAATGTGTGTGTGTGTGTGTATATATTATATGAAAAGTTTCAGTCTTATGTGAAAAGACAGTCTCCTACATGGGACTGGGTGAGAACAGCGCCGTGTTCCATACATTTTAGACCCTTTTATTCTGTAACAGGAGTCCCTGGACCAGTACTCCTGTCAAGTTGGTGAAGGCATTAGACTAGAAATAAAGTGCACAATAAATGAAATTCACTGAATCACCCTGAAACTACACCCCCCTCCCCCCACTCCTACTCCTCTTCACTGTCCCTGATTTGTGGGAAAATTGTCTTCCATGAAACTTATCCCTGGTGCCAAAAGGTTAAGGAACACTGTTCTATTAATAGCACATGGTCATTATATAATAAACATAATGTCAACACCCATTTCTTCCACACATATTAACTAAGTCTCTACTACACTCCAGAATACTTTTCTAGGTGCTTGGGATACATCATCTGAGCAGACAGACAAAAACATTATCCTTGAAGAACTTACATTGCAACTAGGGAAAGAGACAATAGAAAATAGAGATCATAAAATAAAAAGTAAATTACATAATAGCTTAGGTGATTCTGTGCTTGCTAAGTTGCTTCAGTCACGTCCAACTCTTTGCGACCCTATGGACTGTAGCCCTCTAGGTGCTCTGTCCATGAGATTCTCCAGGCAAGAATGCTGGAGTGGGTTGTCATGCCCTTATGGTTAGTATGAAAAAAGGAAAAGACATGCAGGGGAAGCAGGATCAGGCATTGTGAGGAGGAGAGGATGAGATGGAGTTTTAGACAGGTCAGTGAGCTGACATCTGAGAAAAATTCCTAAAAGTTGTGTGGAAGCAGGCCCTGGGAATCTCTGAGAAGAGTTCTCCACAGGAGGGGACCATCAGTGCAAAGGCATTAAGGTGGGAGTGTGACTGATAAGTCCAAGGAAAGCAGGGACAGCTCCACTGGATTAGAATAAGAAAGGGGAGAGTAATAGGAGATGCAGGTAGAAAAATAAAAGGAAGAGAGAAGGGCAGATTACACAGGACTCTAGAGGGCATTTTAAGGATTTTGGCTTTCGCCTTGAGAGAAACAGAGATATTGAAGGTTTTCACTCGAGTGATATGACCTGGCTTATGTTTTTAGAGGATCTCCATTAACTTAAGCACTGTAAGGTATTGCACTGATCCATATGGGCTTCCCTGGTGGCTCAGAGGGTAAAGAATTTGCCTGCAATGCAGGAAATATGGGTTTGATCTCTGGGTTGGAAAGATCCCTTGAGAAGGGAATGGCAACCTACTTCAGTATTCACGTCTGGAGAATTCCATGGACAGAGGAGCCTGGTGGGGGCTATAGTCTATGGCATTGCAGAAGTTGGTCATGATTGAACGATTAACACTTTCACTTCATACGTCCAAAACCATTTTGCTAAACCATAAAACAACTATCTGAAAATGCAAAATCTAGTTGAAGCGGATATAATGACATGCTCCAGTTAATCTGTGCTTGTCTTATTAGATCAGCACACACCAGGGATCAGGTAAGCCTGGGTTCTAGTCCTGATGTGGCTCCTAAGTGGCTCTTGAATTGATCTATTCTTTTCATTTTTATAGAATGTAGGCCTGTCAAGTTCAAGACAAACCTGTGGGGCCAAGCTGCCTCCCAGGAGTTTCTCACGTCCATACCACACTTATTATAGAATGTAAGCTCCATGAGGTGTTGAGTTTGTTGTGTTCTTTGCTGTCCTTCCCAGACAGAACCCGTTGTTCACCACCTAAAAAGTGCTTCTGCTGTGAGTGAGCACTTTGGCTGCATGCTAAGTCTCCAGTCATGTCCAACTCTTAGGGGCCACGTGGAGTGTAGCCCGCCAGGCTCCTCTGTCCATAGGATTCTCCAGGCAAGAATACTGGAGAGGGTTGCCATTCTCTTCTCCAGGTGATCTTCCTGACCCACAGATCAAACCCACATCTTTTATGTCTCCTGCATTGGCAGGTGGATTCTTCGCCGCTAGGGCCACCTGGGAAACCCTGAATAGTTTTTGTCAAGTGAATTCTAGGTTTGGCCAGAAGCACTTCATAAATGAAATTAATGCAAAAGAATTAATAACTCATGAATATAATTCTTCACCAATGCACAAAATTTTGAAGTACACACATCTATGAACTATGTTAGCAGTCATATCTGATCACTGAATTTGAAAGGAGCAGCTGTAGAAAAATATAGAGTTTTTATTTTGCCATTTTTACCCCTGTAATTGTCCAAAGCATGTGATGTATATCCAGGAGAAAAAAGTTGCCCTCTGCACAAATGAAACTAGTTTTTTAAAACAGAAAACAAACAAAAAAACCTTCAGTATCTTTTAGAAACTATGAGTATGTTTCTGCATCCAAGTTTAATTGCTGGTTCACAAAATGTAATATTGGCAAATGAAGTTCATTCAGTATACCATCCAGATAGCTTGAATTTTTATTATTTCAGAAATTAAGCCTAAAGGCATGTAATGAGTCTGTGATAAGGTTTCAAAGCTGTCAATAAAAATTATATCTGATTCATGTACACTCTTTTCAGCCATGTATGATTTTATACAGTAAAAGGTCAATAGGAAAACAAACAAACAAAAAAACCCTATCACTTTGATTCTTAGCAAAAGCATACAACTATTGTGGTTCTGTGGCTCCTATAAGCAGTAAATAAATAGAAAACTGCATTACTTAATAGATGTCATCTACCATGAACTTGATTATTCTTTAAATATCTTTGAGACATTTTTAATATTGAAAATATGTATGGTTTCTATTTTAAAGAGCTGCTTCTTTAAAAACAAAACAAAACACTCGGCCCAAACAAAAGACCTTGTTTCTAATGTTTGCTGATTTTCCTGGTATAAATAAACCATAGCTGATAGTGAGCTATCAACATGGCATCCAAGTAAACCTGGAGTTGGGAAGAGATGCACAAATTTAATCTTTCAAACTAGGGTGAACTGGCTGTAGCATACCTCTGGACTAAGATAAGTCCAGAATTAGTCATTTAACCCCATGGATGACCACCCTTATTCTCTTCCTTTGTGTGGAAGCCCCTGAGGCTACATTTTGAAGGTAGGCAGCATCTTGAGATGACAGGGAGCTACTGCTAAGTTGCTTCAGTCATGTCCGACTCTGTCCGACCCCATAGACAGCAGCCCACCAGGCTCCCCCGTCCCTGGGATTCTCCAGGCAAGAACACTGGAGTGGGTTGTCATTTCCTTCTCCAGAGCATGAAAGTGAAAAGTGAAAGTGAAGTCGCTCAGTCGTGTCCAACTCCTAGCGACCCCATGGACTGCACCTACCAGGCTCCTCTGTCCGTGGGATTTTCCAGGCAAGAGTACTGTCCCCAAATTCTGTATCAGCTGATGATATGAGTGAGAAATAGGTCTCATTATTAAGCCAATGGAACTTTGAGGGTGTTTATTGTTGCACCACAGCCTAGCCTGTCCTGACTTTATCCTGACTGCTGCTGTTGCTATGAAACATTGATGCATATTGATGATGATATCCAACAGATGATGATCCTTAGCAAAATTTGTTGTATCTGGAAGCAAATGAAACAGCAGCCAGTCCCCTTAACTAGATACTAATGCCTCATGGGACAGCAGTAGAGGCCAGGCAGAGCAGCAATAGATTCTTGGTTTAAAAAAAAAACAACAAAAAAACCTTGCAATGACTGGTCACAAAGCAAAAACTTGCATTTACAGTAAACTTATGTTTATGAGTACATATTAAATAGTAAGTAGAGAATTCCTGGAATAGTTATGATTGGACTCCAGAGAAGCTTACTGTTTGTGTTATGTAGTTGGGTTATGAATCAATGTTTCCTTTCTATGAAGGCAGTATTATTTATACCTATAGGAGGTTAAGAATGGAAATCACACTTGCTCCTTGTCTTTTTTGATGATTGTCATTCTGACAAATGTGAGTTGGTGTCTTATTGTGGTTTTGATTTGCATTTCCCTGATGATTAGTGATGCTGAGCATCTTTTCACATAAGTCTAATTTGTCACATGGTTCCAATTTTAAGCAGGGAAAACAAGTGCTGCTATCTGGGTCTCACTCCAGAACTAAAATAACACACTGTCAATCTCCTTTATAGTTTTTAGCACAATATATTTGCAAGAAGAGACAAGTATCCTCTCTTTCAGCTGTGTTTCAATGGTGTACAAACTACCAAATAACAATATTAAAGTGTCTGAACCAACTACAAACAACATCAAGAGATGCAGTTGAGTGTCCAATGAAGAATTCTTTTTCAGATGATAACAGAAGTCCCTGATTCACAGATACACAGATTTCATTGGGAATGCCCATTGATAAAGAGCTGTTGCAGCTACATGGAAGTATCATCTTGCTAAATGTTTAGAAAGAAAACAAGAGAGTTTAGAGAGAAATAATCAAGAGCTCTGGCTTGTTGGACTGAAACTGTAACTGATCTGATGGATATTTGAAGCAATAATATTAACTCAGTTATTTATAGCTTTATGGTAAGTGAAGTGAATATGGCAAAGTGGCAGTGGTAGAATGGAGGGATTAAGAATTCTTTTATATAACCCATGCATCACAAATGAAGTGCTATATGTAGCGCCGTTTGCAGGTGGAGTTTATTTACTTTAAAATGCATAGAGTAAATCTTAGAGCAACTGTTAAAATAATTTTGAAAAGAATACAAATGCTAAGTGAAGCAATAAAATGGAATAATATGTAATGCTTAACCAAAAACATAAAAAGCAGAACAAGAGCAAAAATGAAATATGGGACAAATGCAGGAAATAAAACCACTGACATGTGCTGGATATTAATCCAAATATATCAATGATTAATTTTAATGTAAATGGTATAAATATACTGTTATAGGCTGAATATCTGTGTCCCCACAAAATTCATTTGATGAAAATTAATCCCCAATGTGATGACTTTTGGAGGCAGAGGTCTTTGGGTCTCCTGACTCTCCAAAAACATACCCAACAAAACCCTGACAGTGCCAGTTCCTGGTCTGAGAGGCTGATAAACTGAAACTCTCATTCCTTTCTGATGGAGATGTAGATGGCACTTTAACTTTGTAAGACACTTTGGCTGTTTCTTGCAAAGATATATTTATAGCAGCTTTGTTCATTATTATCAGAAATTGTAGCAATCAAGAGGTCATTCAATAAGCAAAGGTATAAACAAACTATAGCACATCCATATGAAGAAATGCTATTCAGTGATAAAAAGAAAAGAACTATCAAGTCATGCAGGAGACCCCAGTTTGATTTCTAGGTCAGGAAGATCCCCTGGAGAAGGGACTGGCAACCCATTCCAATATTCTTGCCTGGAGAATTTCATGGACAGAGGAGCCTGGTGGGCTACACTCCATCAGATCAGATCAGTCACTCAGTCTTGTCTGACTCTTTGCGACCCCATGAATCGCAGCACGCCAGGCCACCCTGTCCATCACCAACTCCCGGAGTTCACTCAGACTGACATCCATCCAGTCAGTGATGCCATCCAACCATCTCATCCTCTGTCGTGCCCTTCTCCTCCTGCTCCCAATCCCTCCCAGCATCAGAGTCTTTTCCAATGAGTCAACTCTTCGCATGAGGTGGCCAAAGTACTGGAGTTTCAGCTTTCAGCATCATTCCCTCCAAAGTAATCCCAGGGCTGATCTCCTTCAGAATGGACTGGTTGGATCTCCTTGCAGTCCAAGGGACTCTCAAGAGTCTTCTCCAACACCACAGTTCAAAAGCATCAATTCTTTGGCGCTCAGCCTTCTTCACAGTCCAACTCTCACATCCATACATGACCACAGGAAAAACCATAGCCTTGACTAGACGAACCTTTGTTGGCAAAGTAATGTCTCTGCTTTTGAATATGCTATCTAGGTTGGTCATAACTTTCCTTCCAAGGAGTAAGCGTCTTTTAATTTCATGGCTGCAGTCACCATCTGTAGTGATTTTGGAGCCCAGAAAAATAAAGTCTGACACTGTTTCCACTGTTTCCCCATGTATTTCCCATGAAGTGATGGGACCGGATGCCATGATCTTCGTTTTCTGAATGTTGAGCTTGAAGCCAACTTTTTCACTCTCCACTTTCACTTTCATCTTCACTTTCTGCCATAAGGGTGGTGTCATCTGCATATCTGAGGTTATTGATATTTCTCCCTGGCAATCTTGATTCCAGCTTGTGTTTCTTCCAGTCCAGCATTTCTCATGATGTACTCTGCATATAAGTTAAATAAGCAGGGTGACAATATACAGCCTTGACGAACTCCTTTTCCTATTTGGAACCAGTCTGTTGTTCCATGTCCAGTTCTAACTGTTGCTTCCTGACCTGCATACTAATTTCTCAAGAGGCAGGTCAGGTGGTCTGGTAGTCCCATCTCTTTCAGAATTTTCCACAGTTGATTGTGAGCCACACAGTCAAAGGCTTTGGCATAGTCAATAAAGCAGAAATAGATGCTTTTCTGCAACTCTTTTGCTTTTTCCATGATCCAGAGGATGTTGGCAATCTGATCTCTGGTTCCTCTGCCTTTTCTAAAACCAGCTTGAACATCAGGAAGTTCACAGTTCACATATTGCTGAAGCCTGGCTTGGAGAATTTTGAGCATTACTTTACTAGCGTGTGAGATGAGTGCAATTGTGCGGTAGTTTGAGCATTCTTTGGCATTGCCTTTCTTTGGGATTGGAATGAAAACTGACCTTTTCCAGTCCTGTGGCCACTGCTGAGTTTTCCAAATTTGCTGGCATATTGAGTGCAGCACTTTCACAGCATCATCTTTCAGGATTTGAATAGCTCAACTGGAATTCCATCACCTCCACTAGCTTTGTTTGTAGTGATGCTTTCTAAGGCCCATGGGGTTGCAAAAATTCAGAGATGACTGAGCAACTAACACATCAAGTCATGTAAAGATATGGGTGAATTTTAAGTGTGTATAATTCAGTGAAAAAATCCAGTCTGAAAATGTTACCCAGTGAATGAATACATGTACATGTCATTCTAGAAAAGATTAGAGACAGTAAACAAATCTAGTGGTTGCCAGGGGTTCAATAGAGGTGAGTGGGAGAGAAAGTAAAAAGGGTCGGTCACCCAGTCATGTCCAACTCTTTGTGACTCGATGGACTATAGCCCACCAGCCTCCTCTGTTCATGGAACTCTCCAGGCAAAAATACTGGAATGGTAGCTGTTCCCTTCTCCAGGGGATCTTCCCAACCCATGGATCGAACCCAGGTCTCCTGCATTGCAGACAGATTCTTTACAGTCTGAGCCACCAAGGAAGCTCATTAAACATTAATATAGACCAATTAAAAAACAGTAAAAAATAAAATCACTCATGCTTTTAAGGAAAGTTAACCAAGGCAAATATTTTATTTTTTATAGGCTTTCTAGACTCTTTCAGAATTTATAATTAGTATGTTTTTTCTTTACTTATTGATACAGCACGATTTAAAATAGTTTCTGGGATATCAAGGAACCTTTCTTAGATCTCTTCAGTGACCTAAGTGGGAAGAAAATTAAAAAAAAAAAGGGCTACATATATACCTGTAGCTGATTCAATTTTCCAGACAATAGAAATTAACACAACATTGTAAAAAAACTATACTCCAATAAATGTTAAAATATGCATATCTTTCACACATATATTTAATAGCTAGAAAATACTGCAAAATTTGAATAGACCTTAATTTAGACGTTACCTTAAAAACAATTGTCTATTTACTTTCCAAATACTTGTAATTTAAAGTAACACTAATATTTGCACATAAAATGTTCCTGCGTGGTGGTGATGGCAGAGCAACCACTCTGCCAAAAGGTATTGATGAGCTCAGCTTCTTTGATTGACCTGAAGGTTAAAAGGCAATTTATTAATAATGTCTCTAACAGGACTTAAGGGCTCGTTTGCCCTAATACATCCATTTTCTTTGGCAGTTTCGTGTTTTGTTATTTGATTTTAAATTCACAGTATCTCATTAAAAATCATTCCTTTTGCGTCAGTAAACTCCTTATTACCTACAGAAAGATGCTGTGTAACATCCAGTGATTGATTTTCATAGGCACACTTGTAATTTATAGGCACTTTTGTAATTTATACTGCCAAGAATATGAGAATATTGGGTGAAAATTGTATAATTTCATGCAGCTTTTTGTTCTTTTTAATTCGAAGAATAATTTTAAAACTAGCTGTTGAGTGTAAAAACAAAACACATCTATTCTTCACACATGATCTTACCAAAGGCCAAGAAGTGATACAACCATTCTTAAAACCAGTAGTTTAAAAGATAAGTCTCCATATTAAGTTTGACTGAGCTTTCTTCTCAGAAAACAGTAAAAGGACTGCAGCAATTGAAGAAACTGTAATTTTTAACCATATAATAAAATCTCAATAAATGTTCAGCCAATGTTATTAATATATATGTATATTCAGCAAATTTAATTCATTCATACATTGACTTAAATGCCATCATTTCAGAAAGCAAAGTCAATCTGACTAGTCTTTCAAACATTGTAAATACTTTATGTTGATTATCCAAATACATTCCATCTAAGTCATAGTTAGCATGTAAGGATTAACTCAGCTCAGTTCAGTTCAGTTCAGTCGCTCAGTTGTGTCCGACTCTGCGACCCCATGAATCGCAGCACGCCAGGCCTCCCTGTCCATCACCAACTCCCGGAGTTTTCACTCAAACTCATGTCCATCGAGTCGGTGATGCCATCCAGCCATCTCATCCTCTGTCATCCCCTTCTCCTCCCTGCCCCCAATCCCTCCCAGCATCAGAGTCTTTTCCAATGAGTCAACTCTTCTCATGAGGTGGCCGAAGTACTGGAGTTTCAGCTTTAGCATCAGTCCTTCCAAAGAACACCCAGGGCTGATCTCCTTCAGAATGGACTGGTTGGATCTCCTTGCAGTCCAAGGGACTCTCAAGAGTCTTCTCCAACACCACAGTTCAAAAGCATCAATTCTTTGGCGCTCAGCCTTCTTCACAGTCCAACTCTCACATCCACACATGACCACTGGAAAAACCAAGGCCTTGACTAGACAGACCTTTGTTGGCAAAGTAATGTCTCTGCTTTTGAATATGCTATCTAGGTTGGTCAGTTAGTCCACTGTAAAATCCATAACTGCTCTAATAAAATCATGACCTGGATTTGAGACTATCGGACGATAAAGAACACTAGCGAACATACACAAGTGAATTAGACATAACAATCATGCATTTGTTCTTCAGCACATCTGTATTTTGTTTGTAGCTTCTACTAGTATTGTGTGAGACTAAAATGTTCTTTCCACTTATAAATGAAACGCGAGACCTGACTCAGTCATTACACGAATTTCAGCCTGCAAGTGTGCTGGTTTCATGTTTTCCATTTCCTCTGACCTTTTCCCTCCCATCAGAACTATAAATTGTGAACAGCATGCTTATTCTTATTTGTTTTACTGTTTGAGGCTTTTGATATGCAGTGCAATCCACTTTAGGCATAAGGTTTTGATCCAAATTAAAAAAATGATAATAAAAAGACTTAATAAGAAAGGAAGGCATAATTACAGGGAATAAAAGAGTTTAAGAGAGTTCAGAGATTGCAAAATGAAGAAGGGAAGAAAACAGAGTATAAAAATAAGTAATTTAGCGTATGAAAATAAACTTCTTTTTTAAGAGTGTTTAAGTATTTCAGTGAAAGGAGGTAAAATGAAAATTATAGTTTTTGAAAAATCTAATTTATTTATGCAAAAGACAAAGATCACATCATTTTTTAAAAATCTCAAAATAAAGGAACCACAAAACAGAACTTCAAGTTATTCCAGTGACATTTTCAATGCAGCAGGTAGTAGAATGTTATACTGATCCTTTGGGAAGTAGATTTAAAGAAGAATATCGTGGCTAGTAAAGATATTATCTAAAGATAGTAAAGATACTATCGTGGCTTTCCTTTTTGGCTCACTTGGGAAAGAATCTGCCTGAAATGCAGGATACTCAGGTTCAGTCCCTGGGTTGAGAAGATTCACTGGAGAAGGGAATAGCTACCCACTGCAGTGTTCCTTTCTGGAGAATTCCATGGACAGCGGAGCCTGGAGAGCTGCAGTCCATGCGGTCACAAAGAGTCAGGCACGACTGAGCAATTAACACTTTCACTTCACATTAAGATATTATTACTACAAGGTTTCTTTTATGATTAACGATGATGTGATTTTTAAATTTTAAAAGCATTACTACTTTATTAGAAACATAAGCACCATAAAAGGAATTCTTGTTAGAAAAATTTTGTCACATTCAAGGAAAATCACATTTTATATGTAACATAAGACAGTTAAATAGCATAAAATTATAATATTTTAAAAATATAAGGTTTGCTAATATATAGTGCTTACTTGATGGAAGATAGAGAACAGAAAGTGCACTCCAGAATAGTACATGCTAAGTGCAGACTTTTATGTAAAGCAATTCTTTTATATATAAAGCACTTTTTTGGAAGGATCCTTAAATTACACATATGCAAAGCTACACACACAGTTGCTTCTATTGGCTGACTTCTGGGTTGGTTGCAAGAGAGGGGTAAAAAGGAGTTTTGACTTTTACTCATTTTTCTTGCCAAATTGTCTTGGTTAGAACCTCTAGTTCAGTGCTGCATGGAAGTGGTTAAAATGGACATCCTTCATTTGTCCTGAACTTAAAGGTAAAGCATTTAGTTCTTTCAACTTTAAGTATATGCTGTCTTTCTATTTTAGGTAGAAGTCCTTTATTAGATTCAAAAGTCTCTTTTTCTAGTTATATTTTATAAATTTTTAATATTTTTAAATTAATTTTAGTGTTGGATTCTGTCAAATATTTGTGTGTGTGTGTCTATTGAGATGTTTGTTTTTTTTGTCCTTTATTCTACTGATATATTATGTTGACTTTTAAAATACTAAACTACATTTTTCTCCCTAGGATTAATCCTACTTGGTCATGGTGGATGGGACTTCTAGGTGACTCAGTGGTAAAGAATCCATTTGCCAAGCAGGAGATGCAGCAGACACAGTTTCGATCCCTGGGTTGGGAAGATGCCCTGGATAAGGAAACGGTAACCCATTCCAGTATTCCTGTTTGGGAAATCTTATGGACAGAGGAACTTAGCAGACTGAGTCCATGGGGTCGCAAAAAGTCAGACACAACTTAGCAACTAAACAACAATAGCAAAAGAGTCTATTTCACCTAAGTTATATAATCTGTTAGCAGTTAGTATACAGTTGTTCATAGTATTCCTTTACAAACCTTGTGTGGTGTCTGAAAATTCAGTAGTGATGTTTCATCTTTTCTTTTCTTTTTTTTTAATTTAAGTGATTTTAGTCTCCTTTCATTTACTGCTCAGTCTAGCTAAAGCTTTGTCACTTCTATTAATATTTTCAAAGAATTAGCCTTTATTTCATTGAAGCTTTTTTCTTTTTTTCATTCTCAGTTTTATTTCTACTATAATCATTATTTCCTCCCCCCAGCTTGTTTTGGCTAGAGATTCTTCTCTTTTAGCTTAGTAATATGGATTGTTACATTATTGATTTGAGATCTTTGTTTTCTTTCTTATTACAGGCATTTATCACAATAAATGTTTCTTTACACACTGTTTTATGCACATCCTCTAAGTTTTGGAATGGTGTGTTTCCATTTTCATTCATCTCACAGTATTTTCTAATTTTTCTTTGATTTCTTCTTTGATCCAATGATTATTTATGAGTGTGTTTTTATTTTTATTTATTTATTTATTTTTTACATATGTTGAGAGAAATTTATTAGTTGATTTCCCACAATAAAACTTTTCTGAAGTCTTTGTGAACATATTTGGGAATTAATCATAAACAAGTAGAATTAAAGCATGTTATATGAAATACAAAATGTAAAGAAATATTTGAATATGAGTGTGTTTTTAATTTCCACACATTTTGACAGTCTTAGTTTAATTCAGACTACTATAACAAAATACAGTAGACTGGGTAGCTTATTAAACAGCAGAAATTTATTTCTCACAGTTCTGGAGGCTGGAAGTCCAAGGTCAGGGTATAAGAATGGTCAAGCAAGGCCTCTGTTCCAACATCTTGTTGTAGTCTCAAATCCTGGAACCACTAGGATCTCTCTGGATTTTCTTCTATAAGGAGCTAATCCCATTCATTTGAATGTGTTTCTTCAAAATTCACGTGTTCAAATTCTAAGCCCCAAATGTGATGATAGTAGAACCTTTGGAATGGGTTTGAGTAATGAGCTTCCCTGGCACCTCAGTTGGTGAAGAATCTGCCTACAATGCAGGAGACCTGCGTTTGATCCCTGGGTAGGGAAGCTAACGGGAAGAAGGGAATGGCTACCAACTCTAGTATTCTTGCCTGGGGAATTCCATGGACAGAGGAGCCTGGCAGGCGCTGCAGTCCGTGGGACTGCAAAAAGTTCGACATGCTGGAGCTGCTTTCACTTTTCAATTTTTTCTAAATAATTAGAGCAAAACCTTCATGAGGGAGATCAGCGGCGGTTTATTCGCTCAATTGTGTCTGACTCTTGAGAACCTCACCAAGCTCCTCTGTCCGTGGAATTCTCCAGGCAAGAATAATGGAGTGGGTAGCCATTCCCTTCTTCCTGACCCAGAGATTGAACCTGGGCCTCCTGCATTGCAGGCAGATTCCTTACCATTTGAGCCACCAGGGAAGCCTATTACTTACCATACCTTTCAAAGGCCCCACTTATCATCACCTTTGGGTCTGAGAATTTGAACATACAAGTTTTGAGGAAACACAAACATTCAGGAGTTTTTCAAATTTCCTTCTGTTATTGGTTTGTAATTCCATTCCACTATGGTCAAAGAATATGATTTGCATGAATTCAATCATGTGTATTTACTGACTCTTATTTTATGACCTAATATATAATTTATAAGAGAGATAAGAAGAATCTGTATTCTGCTGTTTGCGGGTATGGTTATTCTTATGGCTTTTAGTTCCCGCTGGTTCTTAGTGTTGATTCATGTTAATTTTTGCCTAGTGGTTCTAACCATGATTGAAAATGGGAGTATTAAAATTTCCATCTATTGAGTTATCTGTTTTCCTCTTCAATTCTGTCCATTTTTGTTTCATATTTTAATCTTTGCTTTAAGGTGCATATATACAATTGTATGTCTTGCTAATTAATTTACCAAGCCTCTTATCACTTCAAAATGTATGAATGACTCTGCTAACAATTTTTATCTTAAATTCTATTTTGTCTATATTAGTACAACCACTCCAGCTCCTTTTTGGTTACAGTTTGCATAGAACATTTATTTCCATTCTTTTAATTTTGACCTATTTGTGTCTTTGAATATGAAACATGTGTTTTTTAGACAGCATATAGTTGAATCACATTTATTATTATTTTTTCTTCTAATTTCTGATTTTTTATTGTTTCTAGAATATTTTTATTAAATGTAAATCTGATGTTGCTGTTTTCCCATTTCAATTAACCAGGATAACTTAAACAAGATAAAATCAGCTTCAGAGAATAGCATGTTGACTTATTAAGATCAGACCCTCACTTTTTCCACTTTACTTTTCTTTTAACCTTTGTTTACTGTGGTAGAATATACATTAAAAAAGTTTGCCATATTAGCCATTTTTAATGTACAATTTAGTGGCTTTAGTTACATTCTTAAGCAACCATCATTATTATTTCTAAAAATTATCATCACCAAAACAAAGACTCTCAACTGAAACATAAATCTGTTAAGCAATCATCTCCATTTTCCACTTCCTCTGACAGTGAAAGTTCCTCAGTCGTGTCCAACTCTTTGCAACCCCATGAACTGTAGCTGGTCAGGCTTCTCCATGGAATTCTCCAGGCAAGAACACTGGAGTGGGTTGCTATTTCCTTCTTCAGGGGATCATCTCAACCTAGGGATCGAACCCAGGTCTCGTGCATTAGAGGCAGATTCTTTACCATCTGAACCACCAGGGAAGCCTCTTCCTTAGACTCGGGTAATTTCTAGTTTAGTTTCTTTCTCTATGAATTTGCCTATCCTGGGTAATTCATATAAGTAGAATTATACAATATTTGCCCATTTGTGTGTGACTCATTTCACTTAACAAAATGTTTTCAAGGTTCATTCATGTCGTAGTATGTGTCTGATCTTCAACCCTTTTCGTGGCTGAATAATATATATATGTATATGTAACATATTTATATCTATTAGTGAACATTTGATTTGCTTAATCCTGAAAGATGATGCTGTGAAAGTGCTGCACTCAATATGCCAGCAAATTTGGAAAACTCAGCAGTGGCCACAGGACTGGAAAAGGTCAGTTTTCATTCCAATCCCAAAGAAAGGCAATGCCAAAGAATGCTCAAACGACGGCACAATTGTACTCATCTCACATGCTAGTAAAATAATGCTCAAAATTCTCCAAGCAAGGCTTCAGCAATACATGAACCGTGAACTTCTGATGTTCAAGCTGGTTTTAGAAAAGGCAGAGGAACCAGAGATCAAATTGCCAACATCCTCTGGATCATTGAAAAAGCAAGAGAGTTCCATAAAAACATCTATTTCTGCTTTATTGACTATGCCAAAGCCTTTGACTGTGTGGATCACAATAAACTGTGGAAAATTCTGAAAGAATTGGGAATACCAGACCACCTGACCTGCCTCTTGAGAAATCTGTATGCAGGTCAGGAAGCAACAGTTAGAACTGGACATGGAACAACAGACTGGTTCCAAATAGGAAAAGGAGTACATCAAGGCTGTATATTGTCACCCTGCTTATTTAACTTATATGCAGAGTACATCATGAGAAACGCTGGACTGGAAGAAACACAAGCTGGAATCAAGATTGCCGGGAGAAATATCAATAACCTCAGATATGCAGATGACACCACCCTTAAGGCAGAAAGTGAAGAGGAACTCAAAAGCCTCTTGATGAAAGTGAAAGTAGAGAGTGAAAAAGTTGGCTTAAAGCTCAACATTCAAAAATGAAGATCATGGCATCCGGTCCCACCACTTCATGGGAAATAGATGGGAAACAGTGGAAACAGTGTCAGGCTTTATTTTTTTGGGCTCCAAAATCACTGCAGATGGTGACTGCAGCCATGAAATTAAAAGACGCTTACTCCTTGGAAGGAAAGTTATGACCAACCTAGATAGCATATTCAAAAGCAGAGATGTTACTTTGCCTACAAAGGTCCATCTAGTCAAGGCTATGGTTTTTCCTGTGATCATGTATAGATGTGCGAGTAGGACTGTGAAGAAGGCTAAGTGCCGAAGAATTGATGCTTTTGAACTATGGTGTTGGAGAAGACTCTTGAGAGTCCCTTGGACTGCAAGGAGATCCAACCAGTCCATTCTGAAGGAGATCAGCCCTGGGATTTCTTTGGAAGGAATGATGCTGAAGCTGAAACTCCAGTACTTTGGCCACCTCATGCGAAGAGTTGACTTATTAGAAAAGACTCTGATGCTGGGAGGGATTGGGGGCAGGAGGAGAAGGGGATGACAGAGGATGAGATGGCTGGATGGCATCACCGACTCAATCGCCATGGGTTTGGATGGACTCTAGGAGTTGGTGATGGACAGGGAGGCCTGGTGTGCTGCGATTCATGGGGTCTCAAAGAGTCGGACAAGACTGAGCAACTGAACTGAACTGAACTTTGGCTATTGTGGATAATTAATGCTAGCATACAAGTGTCAGTTTGAGTCATTGCTTTCAACTGTGGCTCTTCAGTCACTAAGCTGTGTCTGACTCCTTGTGACCCCATGAACTGCAGCATGCTAGGCTTCCCTGTCCTTCATTATGTTTGAGTTTGCTCAGACTCCTGTCCATTGAGTCAGTGATGCCATCCAACCATCTCATTCTCTGTGCTCCCCCTTCTCCTGCCTTCAGTCTTTCCCAGCGTCAGGGTCTTTTCCAATGAGTCAGTTCTTCCCATCAGGTGGCCAAAGTTTTGGGGCTTCAGCTTCAGCATCAGTCCTTCCAATGAATATTCAGGATTGATTTCCTGTAGGCTTGACTGATGTGATCTCCTTGCTGTCCAAGGGATTCTCAAGAGTCTTTTCCAGCAGCACATTTCAAAAGCACCAGTTCTTCAGTGCTCAGGTTTCTTTATGGTACAACTTTCATATCCGTACATGACTACTGGAAAAAACATAGCTTTGACTATTCAGACCTTTGCCAGCAAAATGATATCTCTACTTTTTAATAAGCTATCTAGGTTTGTCATAGCTTTTCTTCAAAGGAGAAAGCGTCTTTGAAATTCATGGCTGCAGTCACTGTCAGCAGCGAATTTGAAGCTCAAGAAAATAAAATCTGTCACTATTTCCACTTTTGCCCCACCTATTTGCCATGAAGTGATGGGACTGGATGCCATGCTCTTCATTTGTTGAATGTTGAGCTTCACTATTTTACATTCCCATAAGCAGTGTGTGAGAGTTCAAATTTCTCCACATCCTCATCAGCACTTGGTATTACCCCCTTTTTATTTTGTTTATAGTCATTCTGGTAGGTATGATGTGGTATCTTATTGTAGTTTAGAGTCACATTTTCCTCATGACTAATAATGTTAAACATCTTTTTGTGTGGTTCTTGGCCATTTGTATATATATTTTTAGTTGCTTTCTTTTTGTATTTTTATTGCTTCGTTGTAGGTATTCTGTGGGGAAATTAACAAGACGGCACCAGTCGGGCTCTCACCCCATGGGGTTCTGTAAACAAACTTTGCAGTTTATGTAACAGTGGATATCACAGCACTGTGCGTTCCCATCATAAGGTACTTGCTTGGTCACACCCGACTTTGTGCCGTGCTCACGAATGAGCTCCACCTAAAAAGCAGCAGTATTTACTGCTGGATCATGGCTGTGTCCCTTGGCTCAGCCATGAAAGGAGAGAATATATCGTGTCTGCTGCATCAGCCGGAAGAGAATAAACCTGTCTGCTATCCCTAAGGCTCCTCCAGTTTCCTTTCATCTTCTTAGCTCGCGCCTTGCCTACCCTGGGTTCAGAGAACAGCGTAAGCAGTGTGACAACAAGACAATTGGCGTCACAAACAGGATGAAGAGCAATACATATTCTTTATATATTCTATTAAAGCTTTATTTGATATATGATTTGCACATATTTCTCTTATTCTGTAAGTTTTTCACCTTTCTGATAAAGTCCTTTGATGCACAAAATTCTTAATCTTGGTGAAGTCCAATTTGTGTGTCATATGTTTCTCCTGCGCTTGGCATCAGACCAAACGATCCAATGTCAAATACAAGAGTGGGAAACTAATTCATATGTTTTCTTCTAAGACTTTTATGACTTTGAGCTACACCTCAGTCCTTAATCAAATTTGAATTAGCTTTTACATGATGTGAGGTAGGGTCCCAACTTTGTTTTTTGCATTCAGAAATCCAGTTTTCCCAGCACCATTTGTTGAAGAAACTATTGTTTCTCCATTGAATATACTTGGAACCCTTTTGAAAATCAATTGTTCAGAAAAATTTCTGTACTATTAAGTGTATTAAATTGTTATTTCTGGGCTTTCAATTTTATTTACTATGGGTAGTATTTGAATTATAACAATATTAAATCTTTCTCTTTTCATTTATTTAAGTCTTACCTTGCTTCTTTCAAGATATCGTGTAGTTTCTAGTATATGATTGTTTTACCTCTTTGCTTAAATTTATTATTAGATGTTTTGTTCTTTTTACATGATGTTGTAAGTGAGACTGCTTATTAATTTCCTTTTTGTGTGTATATTCACTAGGGATATTGGTCTGTGAGTTCCCTTTTTCTTATTTGTCTCTAGCTTTGGTATCAAGATAATGCTAACCTTTTATAATGACTTAGGAAGTATTTTTGGAATAATTTGAGAGGGATTAGTGTTGATTCTTTTTTAAATATTTAGTAGGATTTTCCAGTGAGGCCATTTGACCCTGGGCTTTTCTTTGTTGGAGGATTTTTGATTATTGGTTCAGGCTATATAATTAGTATAGGATTCTTGAGATTTTCTATTGCTTATTGAGACATATTAGGTAATTAATGTGCTTGTAAGAATTTGTCCATTTTATTTTGACACCTAATTGTCCATAATATTTTCTTAAAATTTTTCTTGTCACTGAAGACATGTTTTAATTGATGAAGAGAAAATTGTGAGGTTTTTCTCTTTCTACAATTGTCAAAAGAAATGATTCTGTTCTTAAAAATTTTTATTGTGCCTTATCTCTCAATCTTAATATTGTACCTTATTGGGGATTTTAATGGTTAGCATCATGTTGTTGTTCAGTCATCAAGTCGTGTCCAACTCTTTGTGACCCCATAGACTGCTCATGCCAGGCTTCCTTTTCCCTCACCATCTCCAAGAGTTTGCCCAAGTTCCTGTGCACTGCATTGATGATGCCACCCAACCATCTCATCCTCTGTCACCCTCTTCTCTTCCTGCCTTCAATCTTTCCCAGCATCAGGGTTTTTTTTTTTTTTTTTTCCCATGAGTCAGCTTTTTGTACCAGGTAGCCAAAATATTGGAGCTTCAGCTTCAGCATCAGTCCTTCCAAAGTGTATTTAGGATTGATTTCCTTTAGGATTGACTGGTTTGATCTTGCAGTCCAAGAGACTCTTAAGAGTCTTCTTCAGCACCACAGTTCAAAAACATTAATTCTTTGGTGCTCTGCCTTCTTTATTGTCATACAGAATTTAAAATTTTGGAATCTGATTTTGGAAAATTGTTGAAAATATTCTGGCTGGTGGCAGACACTAGGGGAAATTATTGACAAAATTCTTACTAGTGTAAGAAAATTTTATTCTTAGTGAAACTGTTCAATAGATTTTCATCTTTATACTACTACAATTAGTAATCAAAGGTAATGTGATAACCAATGCCAATATATTGGTTGCCAAAGATAAAATGTAGAAATAAATACATTCTTTCTTTCATCCACCATTCAGGGAACTGTGAAAAATACAGATAATCTTAGATAAATCTCTCTTGTCACTTTATCATTTGATTACAACTCCACCCCCTCCCAACACACACAGTCCTAACCAGAGATTAGTGTCTTAACACAATACAAAGTGGCCTTCTTTCAAAGATCTTTAACAAGTTCCAGTGTTGAAAATTTCAACGAAAGGAAACATTTGGATGAATAATTCTGTGATAAGGGGTGCTAGACACTCAGAGGTCCTAAACTCTGCCCAGGTAGAGAAATGATTTGAATGCTACCTGTAGATTATATCATCACGTTCCTAAACTGGTCAAATCCCAGATGATCAGTAAGTTTTCCACTGTGTGGAAAACACTGACTGGATAATGACTCAGATTTTCTTCCAGTCTTAAGTTTCTGTCATTTAAAATAAGTCCGTGGTGTCTAGGGTTATGAGATCAAATTGTGTTTCTTTGTCACTGGAAATCCCCACTTCAAATCTAAGAACAGGCCATTCAAAAACTCTCACTGAGGCAACACACTTCGTAGAAAAGCATGACTTCATTTGGCATGGTTTGTCTTCAAATCAGGTCAGTGATTTGGATGTGAATGAGTGAATTGTTCATGGGCATTGGATCAAATTAGACTTTCATTTATTTTTAGAAATTCATTAGACCAATTATGAGAACCACAAAAGGATGTCTTATGACTGAGAAGTGCAAATTATAAGAACAGTAATATTCATTGTTAAGTGTGAGATGAAAATTTTTGTGTAGCTTACTCATTAAAACCTGTTTCCTTTTACAGAAATGTCTTTTATATAATGCAGATATCAGGTAAAAGGCACTGTACCAAAGCATAATTACTGAGTGTACAACATCCTAGTAAACTTAAATTGTTTATAAAATACATTCAGGTCAGAATTTATAAAGAAAATGGAAAAAAAAAGTTTCTCTTTGTTATTCTGTTCTCAATTGTGGAAATGCACTAATTGAGGTTCATATATGTAGAAACAGAAACTAAAATTATTATGCACTTGGTACTTTGTTGCCCACATTTAAGCAATTCCAGTAAAAATATTACTAGGGTGATACATACCCTAGTCTAGGAAAGGGGGCATAGACTTTATAGTCTGACTCATTTATGTCTAATTCTAGTGCTCTTTAACTTTTGGCATCTCTCTTAGATTCCTCAACTTTAATATACTCACAGTAAAATGGGGACAGTTGTCTATTTTTTAAGAAAAAAAGTCAATCATGTGAAAAAAATATGTCTCTTATATACCTAACATCTAATTGATTCTACATAAACAATAGCTAATTTAATCTAACATCATGTAATTAAGTACATAATAGTAAATGGAAAATATTAACATTGAATTTATACTTTTCTTTACAAACCCTTAGAAATACTACAAAACAGGGTTATACTATTTATACAACTACTTTTCATTTGTCATGCTTAACCATTTTCTAATCATTTAAATCTCAACAAATAGAAAAGTGTGTATAAGAATTTCTAAATACTATTGGTATTGAAAAAAGTCTTCCCTAGACTTTATATTTTGTTGTAATCAAAACTTCCAGTTAAAGAGAAAACATCAATCCTTTACCAGACTGAAAAGCAACCTACTAATATATTCACAGCCCACACAGAAGGATTTGAGGTTTAGAGATTTTTTTTTTTAAGTTTGAATTAGCAACTTAAGTTTCTTCATGTTTATCACAGCCAAATTACTGAGGAAACTAGAAAAAGAAACTTTTGAATAGCACTAGTCTCCCTTAGCTAAACGTCAGATTATGGAGACATCTTGACACTTGTCTATAAGTAAGCAATTTAATAAAGAACATAAATTTAATAAAGAAAATAAAATAATAATATATTTTATTTGGTGATTTCAGTGAAAATGCCTGTACAGACGGCTATTACAGTACAATTACAGTGTATATGCTTGACTTGAGGAGTTCTCTTGCAGTCTGAACACTGTGTTTGTAAAGCAAATGTTTTATATTGAAGAAACAAAATGAGGCAGCGTTTATGGGCATTGGAAGCCAATGTCACTGTATAGAGTAAACTTGTCAAGTGAGACTGTCTACAAATAGAGTTCTAGGTTCCACTTCCTTTAATTATGAGACCTGTTTCAGATTAATACTATTATCCATATAAAAATTGATGATATGAGATGGGCTTTTCAGTCAGGTTAACATGAACTCAAATTAGGGGTTCAAATAATTCAATTGCTGTAGCTTCCTTTTCCTGAAATTGAACAAACTTTTGGTTTTGTTGAGGATGATGATGATTGATAATGATCTTGAGAGAATTGTTAGGTAGCAGACTGGAAAACAACAGAGACTGAACACCTTTTACAGGCTGTTTGATGACTATTCAACTTCCTTTTTCTTAGTTTGTTGTTTATGAGTGATTTGATTATAACTGTCACTCAGATTTCCAAGGCCTTTACAACTAACAAAGAAGCTGTGGTTTCCATTGATCGGACCCTTGGGTAGGCCTATACACATGGAAAATTGTTTTAAAAAAGCCTGCATCAGTAGCCAAGACAGCAGTCAGAAAGCATGTTTGCATATAGATTTCTCAACTGGATTAGCTTGACAAGAATGTACCAAAAACCAAGTTACATTCTGATGAGGTATTTTTTACAGAAACAGAATAATACTTCAAACAAAGCAGACTCAGTGTCTGCTTAGGACCTTGTCTAATTACCTGTAGCAAAACAAGGCAGAGTGGGAAAGACTCAGAGATCAAATCACCCTACACCCTGTAGAACAGAAAGCACTAAAGGGACAGACACCGCCTTTTTGAAAACAAAAGCCTAAGATGCCAAAGTGTAACAGAAGCTTGAATTCCAGATAAGCAATCAGAAAACTAAGACAGAGGGCAGAATCCTCTAGAAAGAAGAGGGTATTAGCCAAGAATACAAGGCCACACACAGAAAATAACTTCCTTCACAAATGTCAATTGGCACTTGAGAAAAGAAAGTGTGGACTGAAGTGTTCAGGCCTCTACTAAAAAAGGAACTCAGGCCCAAGCTGTCAGATTGAGGTCAAGGACAAATTAAAAAAAAAAAAAAATCCATTGTCTTTTACATCTTTGGTGATTAGAGAGGATGACATACTTTCTATCATTTAGGCAAAATGTCAGCCAACTATTTTTGTAGAGGTCTAGATAATAAATATTTTAGGCTTTGTGAGCCATATTGTTTTTATCACAACAAGAATTTGGTAGATGAACATTCTTGGCTGTATTCCAGTAGCTTTTTTTTTTTTTTTTTTTAAACAAAAACAAGAGGTTGGGCAAGATTTTTCTAGTGGGACACAGTTTGCAACCCTGGATTTAGGTACTAGAACACAAATATTACCTGTCATGTGACAACTTTGTGCTATTCTATGCTACTTAGACTAATGTGGTCAGCAGAATTCTTTTGGAATCATGCTGGAATTTGGAATCAGACTGAGTCAGTGCCAAGAGTAGTGAGATATCAGCCCACGTTTCTTCTCTGGCCTCACCTCTTACTGCTCAATTCCTTGGTTGTCCTAATTGGCCATGCAAGCCTTCTTGTTGCTTAAATATCCAGGGAAAGCTATAATTTCAGGGTCTTTGATCTTGCTGCTGCCTTTATTCAAAATATTCTTCTTCTAGTTACCTCCCCTCAAATGTTTGTTCAAATATGCCTACATTTGTCAAGGGTGTGTCTGGAAACAGATTTCATCTCAGATGTTCAAATGAGGAGAACTTAGTTAACCCACGTAGTTGTGGGAAAGATGAAAGGAACAGGCAAAGAGTGACATGCAGGATCTGACAAGAGCAGAAAGGGAGGATCAAGGGAGGAATCTCAGTACTCTGAACTAAAAGAACAATGAAAGAGTCCCAGTACTTGAGTGAGAATTAAGAGTAGAAGACACTGGTCTTCATTCCATTGATTTCCTTGACTATGGGAAAGAAAAATCATGTAGATAAACACAGAGAATAGGGTACAGAGTGTGTGACTTGTTATCTGTATCCTTCAGAGACACTCGCTGAGAGTAGACCCTGAACAACTGGGAGAATAGGACGACTGGTGTCTTGTAAGTCAACCTTTTTTTTTTTTTTTTTGAATTTAAAATTTTTCATTTATTTTATTTATTTTATTTTATTTTTTAACTTTACAATATTGTATTGGTTTTGCCATATATCAACATGAATCCACCACAGGTATACACGTGTTCCCCATCCTGAACCCTTTAGGCCAACCCTACATATGTACAATGGGCTTATGGTGGAGGTAGCCATGGTGGCTACTGACACAGTGGTGTGGGCTCCTTCTCACAAAGGCTGGTAGAGCTCCTACTGCTGCAAAATTCTGTCATCATCAGAGACTCATACTAGGGCCTCAATAGGATACTCCTTTGAGGAGGTCAACCAACCACTTGGCTACACGTTGATTAATTTTGATTCTTTCATAAAAGGTCAGCAATCGGTCCTGAGCAGGACTCAGGTAAAAGCTTGTTCTTGCTCTCAGGGTGTAGGATAGTACCACTACCTGAGCGTTCTCAGGTATTCTGATATACAGCTCTGTATTACGTACCTCAGGCAAGGAGCCTGTTTTATGGTGAAAGAGATACAGCAATGGGCACAAGCCATTGCATACTAAATACTGCATCCTCCAAAAAGAGGTGACCTGAGAAAGTTTTGTAATAGATTTATTATTATTATGGTACAAATGAACCTATTTCCAGGGCAGGAACAGAGACCCAGAAGTAGTGGACAGACTTGTGGACACAGGGTTGGGAGGGAAGCAGGGTGAGATGAATAGGGAGATTGAGTCTGACATATATACACTACCATGTGTAAAATAGATGCTAGTGGGAACCACTGAATACTACAGGGAGCTTAGCTCAGTGCTCTTCACTTGAGGCAGGAGGTAGATGACCACCCCTCACCCCAGGGTAAAGCGAATAGAGATTCATTCCCTGTGGACTGAAACTCCAAGACAAGAATATCAGGACAATTAAGGGAGGAAGCTAGGCCATGCCCGGACCACCTTCTCATCCGTGAAGTCCTCCCCAACCACACATGTGCAGAAAGTCTCCTTGGAGATCAAAGAGGAGTGACACTAACTAATGCCAGCCTACTCATAAGCCTTTGTGGAGAATCCATCATGGCGAAGAGATGAGAGTCTTTCCTGGTGGCTCAGACAGTAAAGATTATGCCTGCAATGCAGTACACCTGGGTTTGATCCCTGGGTCAAGAAAATCCCCTGGGGAAGGAAATGGCTATCCACTCCAGTATTTTTTTTTTTTTTAATTTTACTTTATTTTTAAACTTTACAATATTGTATTAGTTTTGCCAAATATCGAAATGAATCTGCCACAGGTATACCTGTGTTCCCCATCCTGAACCCTCCTCCCTCCTCCCTCCCCATACCCTCCCTCTGTGTCGTCCCAGTGCACCAGCCCCAAGCATCCAGTATTGTGCATGGAACCTGGACTGGCGACTCGTTTCATACATGACATTATACATGTTTCAATGCCATTCTCCCAAATCTCCCCACCCTCTCCCTCTCCCACAGAGTCCATAAGACTGATCTATACATCAGTGTCTCTTTTGCTGTCTCGTACACAGGGTTATTGTTACCATCTTTCTAAATTCCATATATATGCGTTAGTATACTGTATTGGTGTTTTTCTTTCTGGCTTACTTCACTCTGTATAATAGGCTCCAGTTTCATCCACCTCATTAGAACTGATTCAAATGTATTCTTTTGGGAGAATCCCAGGGACAGAGGAACCTGGTGGGTTATATAGTCCAGGTGTCGCAAAGAGTCGGACACAACTGAGCAACGTTCACTTTCACTTCACAAGAGATGAGCATGCACACAGGGGAGGATCCTGAGATATACCAATATGGACTATGAACCAGGCAAATTAAAATGATTGCTATCAAAGGAAACGAAGAAATGCCCCACATAAATGATTTAAACTGCCATAATAGTGTGACTCAGGGTCTCTCCCTCTGAGTCTGCCCATGTGTCTATCCACACATACTGTTCTTTTTCCTCTTATCAAATTATTTGCTTCACTACTTTCCATCTTTGTGGAAATTCTTTCTGCAAAGATTAAAGGCCAGGGCCTGTATCACTCATCACCAGCCTAGTGGTTAGGATTTGGTGTTCTCACCACTTTGACCCAGCCTCGATCTCTGGCTGGAAACCCAAGTCTCAGTCCAAGCTGCTGCAGGCCAAAGTTGCCCAAGATCATGGTGACCTAGATAGGTGGCACAGTGGAGTGAGAGGGAGGTCTAAGAGGGAGGGGATATGTGTATATATATACACAGCTGAGTCATTTTGTTGTACAGCAGAAACTAACACAACATTGTAAAGCAACTAACTATACCTCATTAAAAAATAAAAATAAAAGTAAATATCTAGAAAAAAAAGTGAAGCTAAGCACAATCTTGACAATAATATTCATGCAGTTGGGATGCTGTCCTTTGAGATGCAGAATGTAACTTCTTGACTCAATGGTCATTTAACCAATAAGATAGACCATAGAGGCTAGGAACCAAAGGCTAAAGGTAGACGTCTCCCTATTTTCTTTACTTCTAGAGCCCAGTGGTTTACTTTCTAAGAGCTGGCAAAGGGCCAGTCTTGAAAACAAGCATTTTGGGGTAATGTGAATGATTTGAATTGATTGAATTAATTCTTTCTTACATCATTATTTAGAAATATGGAGGAAAATATCAGATTAATACAAAAAAAATCAGAAAATGCTGAAGTGTTTGTTTCTATGTGGAAATATAGGGAGATGTAAAAGGTTGAGCTTTAAAGGAAGACCCTCAGGAGGAGAGCATGGCAACCCACTCCGTTATTCTTGCCTGCAGAATCCCCATGGGCAGAGGAGCCTGGTGGGCTACAGTTCATAGGGTCTCAGAGTTGGACACGACTAAAGCAACTTAGCACAACAGGTTGACCATGGTATTCCTGGTTTGAGTAATAACTCTTGAGTGGCAATGCCAGAAGGTATTGTGATTTAAGCCATATAGAAAACCGTTATATGCTTCTTAAAAGTATACTCTAAAATAGACTATTATATTTTATATAGACTTAAATGAGATCGATAACTTTAAAATGACTTTTTTAAAGATAGTTAAACTGAAATTAAGAAATAGAATTTTTCATAGTAATTATTTCAGTGTGTTTAACCCACTGGCAATTTTCCAGATATTTTCTAAGCTCTTCCTTTATTCCATTTCCATATATGGACAATATATGGTACTTTGGGACATCATAATCAGTTCCAGAAAAACATATTTTCCGCTTTATTGACTATGCCAAAGCCTTTGACTGTGTATTTCACAATAAACTGTGGAAAATTCTGAAAGAGATTGGAATACCAGCCCATCTGACCTGCCTCCTGAGAAATCTGTATGCAGGTCAAGAAGTAACTGTTAGAACTGGACATGGAACAACAGACTGGTTCCAAATTGGGAAAGGAGTACATCAAGGTTGTGTATTGTCACCCTGCTTATTTAACTTATATGCAGAGTACATTATAAAAAGTGCTGGGCTGAAAGAAGCACAAGATGGAATCAAGATTGCTGGAAGAAATATCAATAACCTCAGATATGCAGATGACACCACCCTTATGGAAGAAAGCAAAGAAGAACTAAAGAGCCTCTTGATGAAAGTGAAAGAAGAGAATGAAAAAGTTGGCTTAAAACTTGACATTCAGAAAACTGAGATCATGGCATCTGGTCCCATCACTTTTATGGCAAATAGATGGGGAAACAACAGAAACAGTGACAGACTTTTTTTTGGCTCCAAAATCACTACAGATGGTGATTGCAGCCATGAAATTAAAAGACACTTACTCCTTGGAAGAAAAGTTATGATGAACCTAGACACAATATTACAAAGCAGAGACTTTACTTTGCCAACAAAAGTCTGTCAAGTCAAAGCTATGGTTTTTCCAGTAGTTATGTATGGATGTGAGAGTTGGACTATAAACAAAGCTGAGAGCTAAAGAACATGTTTTTGAACTGTGGTGTTGGAGAAAACTCTTGAGAGTTCCTTGGACAGCAAGGAGATCCAACCAGTCCATCCTAAAGGAAATCAGTCCCAAATATTCATTGGAAGCACTGATGTAGAAGCTGAAACTCCAATACTTTGGCCACCTGATGCGAAGCACTGATTCATTTGAAAAGACCCTGATGCTGGAAAGGTTTGAAGGTGGAAGGAGAAAGGGATGACAGACAAGATGATTGGATGGCATCACCAACTCAATGGACATGAGTTTGAGTAAAGTCTAGGAGTTAGTGATGGACAGGGAGGCCTGGCGTGCTGCAGTCCATGGAGTTGCAAAGAGTCGGACACGACTGAGCAACTGAACTGTACTGACCAGAACCGAATCATTCCTTGGTACTTTAGAATGCATGTAAGCTTTTCTGAATAGAATGCATAATTAAACAATTTATGTTACTAACCTTAATATTGACTTTCTATGCTTTTTAAACAAAACTACATAGTTATCTAATATTATCAAAGGTAAGATGTCAAAACCTTTTCAATCACTATGCAAATTGTTGGAAACAATGTCAATAGAATAAACATGCCATCCTAAGTATTTCCTTTAACCATATGCAACCTATAATTTGAAATTCTCTCATGCTAGCTCTTTGTCAGTTTCAAGTATTTGCACCTGAATAGATGCTGGTTACACTATAAAAAGTTAGTTAAAGTCACTCAGAAGTGCCCAACTCTTTGGGATCCCATGATCTATACAGTCCATGGAATTCTCCAGGCCAGAATACTGGAGTGGGCAAACTTTTCCTTCTCCAGAGGGTCTTTCAAATCCAGGGATCAAACCCAGGTCTCCCTCATTGCAGGCAGATTATTTTACCAGCTGAGTCACCAGGGAATCCCAGGGTTACATTATAAATGTAATGAAAATGTAGCTATGCAAATCACACTGTCGAAGGCAGAGTCTTTTCTGTTGTGGTTTATACCAGCATATCCATTTCCTTGGCCAGCCAATGTTTTTTAGCATCAGGTGATCAAATTTACATTTGTAACTAAGAGAGAAAAGGTTTTGATCTCTTAACATTAAAAGGATTCTGGTTTGTAATCGAATAGAACTTTAAGTGGACTCCAACAGAGGGTATTATAATAGTTTGTTCATATATGTTTTAACTTTGCATTTAAATGGGTATATCTTTCATTTTCTCTTTTGCTTCCCTTCTTTTCACAGCTACTTGTAAGGCCTCCTCAACCAGCCATTTTGCTTTTTTGCATTTCTTGGGGATGATCTTGATTCCTCTCTCCTGTACAATGTCACGAACCTCCGTCCATAGTTCATCAGGCATTCTGTCTATCAGATCTAGTCCCCTAAATCTATTTCTCAGTTCCATAGTATAGTCATAAGGGATTTGATTTAGGTCATACCTGAATGGTCAAGCAAAGGAGAAAAGGAAAAATATACCCATTTGAATGCAGAATTCCAAAGAACAGCAAGGAGAGATAAGAAAGCCTTCTTCAGCGATCAATGCAAAGAAATAGAGGAAAACAATAGAATGGGAAAGACTAGAGATCTCTTCAAGAAAATTAGAGATACCAAGGGAATATTTCATGCAAAGATGGGCTCAATAAAGGACAGAAATGGTAGGGACCTAACAGAAGCAGAAGATAAGAAGAGGTGGGAAGAATATACAGAAGAACTGTACAGAAAAGATCTTCACGACCCAGATAATCATGATGGTGTGATCACTCACCTAGAGCCAGACATCCTGGAATGCAAAGTCAAGTGGGCCTTAGGAAGCATCACTACGAACAAAGCTAGTGGAGGTGATGGAATTCCAGTTGAGCTATTTCAAATCCTGAAAGATGATGCTGTGAAAGTGCTGCACTCAATATGCCAGCAAATTTGGAAAACTCAGCAGTGGCCACAGGACTGGAAAAGATCAGTTTTCATTCCAATCCCAAAGAAAGGCAATGCCAAAGAATGCTCAAACTACGGCACAATTGCACTCATCTCACACGCTAGTAAAGTAATGCTTAAAATTCTCCAAGCCAGGCCTCAGCAATACATGAACCATGAACTTCCAGATCTTCAAGTTTTAGAAAAGGCAAAGGAACTAGAGATCAAATTGCCAACATCCGCTGGATCATGGAAAAAGCAAGAGAGTTCCAGAAAAACATCTATTTCTGCTTTATTGACTATGCCAAAGCCTTTGACTGTGTGGATCACAATAAACTGTGGAAAATTCTGAAAGAGATGGGAATACCAGACCACCTGACTTGCCTCTTGAGTAATCTGTATGCAGGTCAGGAAGCAACAGTTAGAACTGGACATGAAACAACAGACTGGTTCCAAATAGGAAAAGGAGTACATCAAGGCTGTATATTGTCACCCTGCATATTTAACTTATATTCAGAGTACATCATCAGAAACACTGGGCTGGCTGAAGCACAAGCTGGAATCAAGATTGCTGGGAGAAGCATCAATAACCTCAGATATGCAGATGATACCACCCTTATGGCAGAAAGAAAAGAAGAACTAAAGAGCCTCTTGATAAAAGTGAAAGAGGAGAGTGAAAAAGTTGGCTTTAAGCTCAACATTCGGAAAACGAAGATCATGGCATCTGGTCCCATCACTTCATGGGAAATAGATGGGGAAACAATGGAAACAGTGGCTGATGTTATTTATTTATTTATTGGATCCAAAATCACTGCAGATGGTGACTGCAGCCATGAAATTAAAAGACGCTTACTCCTTGGAAGGAAAGTTATGACCAACCTAGATAGCATATTCAAAAGCAGAGACATTACTTTGCCAACAAAGGTCCGTTTAGTCAAGGCTATGGTTTTTCCAGTGGTCATGTATGGATGTGAAAGTTGGACTATAAAGAAAGTTGAGCACTGAAAAATTGATGCTTTTGAACTGTGGTGTTGAAGAAGATTAAGAGTCCCTCGGACTGCAAGGAAATCCAACCACACCATCATAAAGGAGATCAGTCCTGGTGTTTATTGGATGGACTGATGTTGAAGCTTAAACTCTAATCCTTTGGCCACCTGATGCGAAGGACTGATTCATTTGAAAAGACCCTGATGCTGGGAAGGATTGAGGGCAGAGGGAGAAGGGGATGACAGAGGTTGAGATGGCTGGATGGCATCACCGACTCAATCGCCATGGGTTTGGATGGACTCTAGGAGTTGGTGATGGACAGGGAGGCCTGGTGTGCTGCGGTTCATGGGGTCACAAACAGTCAGACACAACTGAGCAACTGAACTGAGTGATAACGTTTTAAAGGGAAAAAGAATGAACTATTGTGGCTTGATGACCTGTTTTTACACTGTTGTTATGATCACACGTGACTCTTTCATAATACTGTATATAATTAATTTGATTTTTTCTAGAACTAAGAAGACCTTGAAAAATATGATTCTATCATTTTAATATTGTTGCAGTCCATATGCTGGTTGGAAAGGAATTTCCAGACATGAGGCAGAATGAGAGGAGAATAAAGTTTAGATTAGAGTGAGAGAACAGTAGACAGGCTCAAGGGAGAGCCAAAGGCTTTCTCAGGCTTGCAACCTATTTTTATAGCCTCAAGGAAGAGAAAATTCCTAATAATGGTGGCATTAGGTGATGGGTTAGGATGCTACAGGGTGGAGAGTACGGTGGGTATTTTACATAACGGAATAGGCCGGTTTAGATCCAGAGGCTCATGGCAACAGTTGCTATGGGGCTTGGTCAGTTTCAGAGATTTTTATGCTGTGAACTTGGTACAGGGCTCCACAAATATTTGTGTCTATATGTGAATAAATGAGGCTGAAGCTTTGAGTAAGAATGTAAAGTATTTTACTTTTGTGTTATATATTACAATACATATCAAAATAGATTTCTATAATCAAACATTTCTTGGAGAAAATATTGTCGTGGTGTTGGAGAAGACTCTTGAGAATCCCTTGGACAGCAAGGAGATCCAACCGGTCCATCCTAAAGGAGATCAGTCCTGAATATTCATTGGAAAGGCTGATATAAAATGCTGATGCTGAAGCTGAAACTCCAATACTTTGGCCACCTGATGCAGAGAAATGACTATTTGAAAAGACTCTGATGCTGGAAATGATTGAAGGCAGGAGGAGAAGGGGAGAATGATTGAAGGCAGGAGGAGAAGGGGAGGGCAGAGGATGAGATGGTTGGATGGCATCACTGACTCGATGGACATGAGGCTGTGTAAACCCCGGGATTTGGTGATGGACAGGAAAGCCTGGCATACTGCAGTCCATGGGGTCGCAAAGAGTCAGACATGACTGAGCAACTGAACTGAAGTTACTGAATTCAAAGGATAAAAGTATCAATAAAAGAGATACTCTCAAGTAATTGCTGAAAAATGTTAATACTCATACATACTGAAAACAATAAGTAGGTTTTTTAATGGAATAGGATTCCTAATATTCTACATAGTTTTGTATTTTCATTAGATCTTCTACTTTAATACTTTTTGGATTAATTTTCTTTCTCCCAGGTCTCTGCTTTAGTAAGTGTAATAAGAAAAAATGCAAGCCTGTGGCAAAAATGGACTCTGGGAAATTATAGAAATGCTGGCATGCCTTCATTTCTTATGAAGGATAATGTCCTCAAATGATCAAGTAAGCCACGTAGAAGCAGAAAAAAAAATGTTTATTGGAATGTCAAATATAAAATGCTATTACAGAAACAGCAAATGTAATCCCAGTTTAGTTCCAGTGTACTATATCTCAGTTCCAAAAGGTTTTCTCTTATGAAAAAAGACATAGTACTTTAGATATGTTGTAGAAATAAAATCTCCAATAACTGGTGACTTTGCAATGGCTAGGGTAGTAAACAGTAGAGTCTGTTTTTCTCTATGTATTTTTCTATACTGAAATAGTTTATATTTTCTTTATTTAGTGAAGGAAGTAAAAGAAGCAATATAATGCAAATTCAGGAAAACAGAGCTTGTTGAAGAGATCAGATTTGCATAAAATTAAAAAAAATGTTGACTGATATTTGTGCAATGGTTTAATATAAATTGTCATTCTTGTATTGTGACTATATGAAGATGAGTAATTTTTTTAATAAAAAGATAATTTTATATCAGAGCATTAGATTCTTGTCTGCTTGTGGGTTCTATAATTTTACTTCAATTTTAATTTGACTGAGAGAATAAAATATAACCCTTTATAGCAGGTTGTATGTGTGTGCATGCGTGCTCAGTCATATCTGAATCTTTGTGACAGCATGGACTGTAGTTCTCCAGGCTCCTCTGTCCATGGAATTTTCCAGGCATTAATACTGGAGCAGGTTGCTCTTTCCTTCTCCAGGGGATCTTCCTGACCCAGGAATCAAACCTTTGTTTCTCGCATCTCCTGCATTGGCAGGGGTCCTTTACCAGCTGAGGCACCAGGATTAAGACTAATTAAATCAAATGTGGAATCTAAAAGTTGTTTTTATTTTGGGGTATTAAGAAGGAAATAAAAATTATGCTAAATAGCTGAAAACTGTCCTAACTGACTAGCCCAAAGTTTTCATTCAGCTCTTACTTTGCTGTGTGTACGTTCACTCTCCTGAATAACAGGATGCTTCTGAAACATGAAGCCAAGGATGGCTAGTACACTAGGCTAGAGTGTGCATCTAAACACCAAGACGGTTTCCCTTGAAGACTGTTGTTTCTCTGTGTATTTTTAAATATTGTGTTTATACGTATAAGAAAGCAGAATCTCTCAAGAGCCACCTGCCATCACATCTAGTTCTTGTTCAGTGTTACTCAGCAGCTTTGGAGAGACTTTGAGAGACATTGTCTTTTTAAAACTGTCACCTCAGTTCAGTTCAGTTGCTCAGTTGTGTCTGACTGCGACTCCTGGACTGTCACATGCCAGGCCTCCTTGTCCATCACCAACTCCCGGAGTTTACTCAAACTCATGTCCATTGAGTCAGAGATGCCTAGGTGCCACCTATAACTGGTAAAATCACATAAATATCAGTATTTTTACTGCCTAATGATTTACTCCATTTCTCTCTTCTTTCTTTCCTTCTTTTTCTCTTTCTTCCTTCCTTTTTTCTGTCTTCTTTTTTTCTTCTTTGCAAGGCTGTCTGAAAAGAAAAATATAGACAAGCAAACAAATATTTTGTGATATCATTGAGTCTGCTTTGGAGCCATGAAAAAATTAATACCATTATAAATCATTATACATAGCAAATCAAACATGTCACTATACAGTTGTGTTACAGCGAAATCATTAAAGCACTTTGAATTTTTATGGGCTTTTCTCATCTTTGGAACTAAAACTAAAACAGGAGACAATATTATTAAATGAAATATATTTACAGTATTATTTTATAGCATCACAAAATTTAACTTCCTCAAATAAAGGTTGATAGTAAATGTAGTCTGCATTTTAGTTCATGACATTAGCAGTGAATTAAATTATTTCTGCACATGATAAAATGGTTGAATAATTTATAACAACAACAAAAAAACCCCACCTGATTTCTACCCTTTATAACACTGCATGGCCCCTCCATATAATAATTTAAATAGTAAGTTTTACGAAACTAATCTGGTAGGAATTTTTCTCTCTCTTCCTTTTATAAGAATCAGTTCAGTTCAGTTCAGTAGCTCAGTCGTGTCCGACTCTTTGCAACCCCATGAATTGCAGCACACCAGGCCTCCCTGTCCATCACCAACTCCCGGAGTTCACTCAGACTCATCTCCATCGAGTCAGTGATGCCATCCAGCCATCTCATCTTCTGTCGTCCCCTTTTCCTCCTGCCCCCAATCCCTCCCAGCAACAGAGTCTTTTCCAATGAGTCAACTCTTTGCATGAGGTGGCCAAAGTACTGGAGTTTCAGCTTCAGCATCATTCCTTGCAAAGAAATCCCAGGGCTGATCTCCTTCAGAATGGACTGGTTGGATCTCCTTTCAGTCCAAGGGGCTGTCAAGGGTCTTCTCCAACACCACAGTTCAAAAGCATCAATTCTTCAGCGCTCAGCCTTCTTCACAGTCCAACTCTCACATCCATACATGACCACAGGAAAAACCATAGCCTTGACTAGACGAACCTTTGTTGGCAAAGTAATGTCTCTGCTTTTCAATATGCTATCTAGGTTGGTCATAACTTTCCTTCCAAGGAGTAAGCGTCTTTTAATTTCATGGCTGCAGTCACCATCTGCAGTGATTTTGGAGCCCCCAAAAATAAAGTCTGACACTGTTTCCACTGTTTCCCCATCTATTTCCCATGAAGTGATGGGACTGTGTGCCATGATCTTTGTTTTCTGAATGTTGAGCTTAAAGCCAACTTTTTCACTCTCCTCTTGCACTTTCATCAAGAGGCTTTTTAGTTCCTCTTCACTTTCTGCCTTAAGGGTGGTGTCATCTGCATATCTGAGGTTATTGATACTTCTCCCGGCAATCTTGATTCCAGCTTGTGCTTCTTCCAGCCTAGCGTTTCTCATGATGTACTCTGCATATAAGTTAAATAAGCAGGGTGACAATATACAGCCTTGACGTACTCCTTTTCCTATTTGGAACCAGTCTGTTGTTACTTGAGTCTATTTTCTTTACTGTCTTATTTTGCTTTTACTTTTCTCTCTAAAATCACAAATAGCCTCTATATTGTGTAGTTTATGTGAAAAAAAAAAAAAGAGTGAAGCATACACTTCCCTTGAAGTGGGAAAATGAAATTTTCTTCCCTTTAGAGAATACTGTAATATCCAAATTTAATAGTTTCTCCAAGAAATCTTTTGTTTCTCAGTGTAAAGGAAAGAACGTGTCTATGTCAAGATGTCTTTAATAATCAGGACTTGCTTCTTGCTGTCTTTATGTGTACTAGAGTCAAGGGTTCATGAGGTTTAATCATAGCACGTCTCATTTTTTCCTGGGGGACCAAAGTCATGAAAAGGAAAATCTATGTTTAAAGTAACTTTGAAAATATCTTGTCCCTTTTTCTATCAATCAGAGCTAATATGGAAACTCATATAGACTTTACTTGACTTACACACACTCCAAGGAAGAATATCATATTTCACTTTATTTTCCTTTTGAAAACTCATGTGTACATTCCTAAATACACCTATTATACAAAGCAACCACTGAAAAATTTAGCAAAGGGATTAAAATAGGGAAAAATAGTCACTGCAAGAATTACAGTAATAAAAATTAAACAGTATTGAAGTTATTTGCTAATTAAACTTATCTCAGATTTCCCCATGTAGTATATGAATTAACTTCAGTGAAATCTTTGAGATGTATAAGAGTTGCCCATGTTCCAAAAACTTATCTGATGGCCTTGGCCTCATAGGAAAGTGCAAGAGATGATAGCAGTTTCAATCACACCTAGATCAAGGGAGAGTCAAATAACAGTTGATGTATTGCCTAAGATGTTACTCCAGGAAGACAGCAACATTTCTACTTAACATATCTGACTAGAGAAAAATTTTAAACTTTTTACTTGGAAATTCCAAATATCTAGCTCTATTTGTACATGTTCTTCAGGCTTCAAAATCTGGAGATGGAGTATCCTCTTTGAAATCATGTGATATTAACCCACATAATAGGGACTCTACCTTTTTTCTGCTGAAACATTTAGTTTAAGGCCCTGGTTATCCCCACTCACCTCCAGGCTATTTAGGAGTAGAGTTAACAGCAGCACAGTAAAAGTATAGACACAGTTGTTATGAGGTTGTTAAACGGGCTATCCAGACGGACCTTCTTCCTGTTTACTACAGTTTTAGGCTTTGTTCCTAAATAAAACCACAATTGGGGAGCGGGGGGTGGAGAATCCTCTCCTTGTTTTAAGAGGTTGAGGGTGTCAAAAGCTTTTGGGTGTAAAAGCAGTGGATTTCAGTGCCTTATTTAGTACCCAAACATCCCTGCCACTCACTCACACTCCTTCATCATATGGGGTTCCCTTAACTTACCCATACCTGGATGCTTTCTGCTCATGTAGCCCTCATCAGATTTCAGTTTATTGTGAAAATTTATAGACAGAACACTGTGTTGTGCTACTTGTGGCAATCCCTCAAGCTAAATTCTTAAAGTTTTTTGTAAATTTAATTTTTCTATTATTTCAGATGCTGTGTTGTGATGTGATAATTTAATAATAATGCTATTTATAATATATAACATGCTATAATGATATATACTGTATTTTAAGATGTACTATATCATATGTAATAAAATAATAATTGCTACCATTTATTGAATATATACATATACATATAGATAGATATATACACATATTTATGCATATATATATGTATGTGAAGATACCTTGAATATTCATTGGAAGGACTCATACTGAAGCAGAAGCTCTAATACTTTGGCCACCTGACACAAAGAGCCAACTTACTGGAAAAAATTTATGTCAGTGGATATCAATCTGAGCAAATTCTGGGAGATGGTGATGGACAGGGGAGCCTGGAGTGCTGCAGTCCATGGGCTGCAAAGAGTGGGATGTGACAGCATCTGAATATCAACAAAAATATATTAATATATGCCATGTACTTTTAAAAATATGTAGGTACACTTTAATTAATCTTCAGAGCAACTGTATTAAGAAATTGTTGTCTGCAGGCGGTGCTCCATACATAATGGATGACTAGTGAATGCTTGTAGCCATGGTGGATGCTATGATATGCTTTCCAGTTCTTTTTCTGAAGGACTTACTCCCCCAGCTGAGAATGTTGCCCAGTGGAAAAGCCTCAAGTGTCAGCTTTCTCAAGAAATTGTCCTTGAGTAATGAACACTTTCTTGTCAAGACCACTCCAATCTTGGGGCCAGACCTGGTGCAATGAGTGGGTTGACGTAGTAGCGTAAGGACCCAAACATAACAACTCCAAAGGGTCATTCCAATGTCGGAGCTCCCCATGGGATTGGTTGGAGTTCTTGTTCCTCCCTTTGCCCTGTCTCACTTTCTTTCCTCCCACCTTTGGTAGAGGTCCAGAGAGCATATCCCAGTAAATGTCCAGCAAGCTCATCTCTGACTTAAAATCAGCTTGGTCACTGCAAGAGTGATCTTGCAATTTACTGTCCAATCTAAGTCTATTTTGTGAGTGAAAGTGAAAGTGAAAGTGTTAGCTGCTCAGTCGTGTCCAACTTTTTGTGACCCCATGGACTGTAGCCCACCAGGCTCCTCTGACTATAGAATTTCCCAGGCAAGAATATTCGAGCGGGTTGTCATTTTTCTTCTCCAGGGCATCTTCCTGACCTAGGGATGGAACTTGGATCTCCTGCATTGCAGGTGGATTCTTTAGTGAAAGAGTATGCTAATCAGATGGAATGCAGGTACATCAAGTGTAGACTAAAATCGTCCAAGTGAACTGAGACTTAAAGTCACTCTAGGTTTGGGATAAAATAACCATGCATTCAATACCATCTGAGTAATTGTAGACTGTTGGGCTGATTATTAACATCTCTAAATCTCACTCTCCTCATGAAACAGATGATACCTGTTTCAGTGGTGAATGCAAGATTTGATTAAGATAAAGTATGTGAAACACTGGTGTAATGCATGGGGCATAATACACAGTACCTCTTCTGATCATTATATCCAATTTACACATGAAAATGTAAAAATCAGAGAGACTAAGTAAATCTAAATGTTACCCATCTTGTTAAGTGGGATAGTCAGAATTCAAACTCAGTTTTCTGACTCCAAAACACATCCTAATAACCAAGTTACTCACTTATCTTTTTTAATGTACTTTTTTGATCATTATAAGAGTTCATTCTTTGAAACCTCATAAACTACTTCTCAGTGATCTGATGCATCAAGTATTCCTTTGACTGCAAGTGACAAAAGCAAAACAACTAAAACAAACCTTAAATAACCTAAAGAGGAATGTGTTTACTCTAGTAAAAGAAAAGTTCAGGGAGAGTTCTGTGTTCAATTCTCATTTCTTCCTTGTACATGACAATTGCACGTTTCTCATTTCATATCTGGGATGCTTTTTTTCAGTTCTGGCTTTATTTGCAGTCACACTTTCCCACATGTTTGGAAAGACAGCTACTAACAGCTTCAGGCCATTGTGGCATGTAATTCCTGAGTTGAGAAAAGGAAAATCCTTTCCTAATCCCTTACAAGACTGTTTTGGTCCCCTTTGGCATCTATGCCAATCAGAATTTTATAGTTTCCATTCTCTCTTTAAACCTCCACTATTTCTTCCCCTTCTTCAGCTGATGCCCTAATTATTTATTTCACTGAGAAAACTAAAGCAAAAGAGAAAATGTCCTGATGGTTCCACCATCAAACTTGTCATCGTATCTACAACTGAAATCGTGTATCTTGCTTTCCTTTCTTTGAGAGTAGTTGGTCTGTTCATGCTCCTACCAAAGACCAAACCACATCCCATCCTCTTACTAGAGAACTTTTCTTGAAGATTATCCTTTCTGGATTCTCCTGCTACTGAATCATCCCCGCAAGCATTTGTATTATAGGAAGTACTATGATTCAAACATTTCTTAATTCAATAAGTGAAAGAAAATTGATGCTTACTGTTATCCTTAAAGATTGATTCAGAATGTGAAAATAGCTTTTATACTGAGTTTGAATCTACTGAAATACTGTTTTAAAGATATAACTGTCCAAAGATGCATTTCATTGCTCCTCATTTTTTTTCTCTTTCTTCCTCTAAATGAAAATACCTGCTACTGCCCTATTTTCTATTCCCCAGATCTTCATTTTTCACTGATTGAGAGTGAACAGCAATGATAATTAAACAATTGGGTGAAAGCCAACTCCTCTGATTGTGATAGCTATTTAGTAGGTAACACCTCCTACTCAAGTTACTGAGAAGCAACCTACTTTAAAACTGGTGTTTAGTTGCTAAGTCGTGTCTGTATCTTTGCAATACCATGGGCAGTAGCTTACCAGGCTCCTCTGCCATTGGATTTTCTAGTCAAGAATACTGGAATGGGGTGCTAGTCCCTTATCCAGAGTATCTTCCTGACCCAGTGATCGAACCCATGTCTCTTGCATTGGGAGGCAGAGTCTTTAAGACTGAACTACCTGGGAAGCCCACTTTAAAACTACTGACTCCAAAAGAAGTTTAAGTAATAATTATGAAGGAGATGATTTTAGGTAACACCTGTGAGTCTATGAAACAATGTGTCCAAGCAAGTTTCTAGACCCTTATTTTTTGCCAGATTTGAGACATGGTCAGTGTAGAGAAGCTGGGGGCAGTTAGTGAGAGATATATGCTGTGGAAAGTGAATTGAATATAGAAGCTTTTTCTTGAGTACACATAATCATGACATAAAATGATGATGATGGTGCAGGGTGAATAGCTCATATGATGAAGTTCAACCTACAATTTATATTTTATTAAGATGGAGAAGGTATCAGTGAAGAAATGGTTGGTTTTCAAAGAGAAGATAATGCTCTATGCTAATATTAATAACAAATGATATTATACTTTAGAGTATGCAAAGTTCACTCATGTTGGTTACCTACTCAAAATTGACACAACCTTGTGAGGAGAAATTTGATATAAAGGTGTAGAAATTAAGAACAAGTGAAGTAAAGCAACTTTATTAAAGTCATCCAATATATGAAACAAACCTATGTTATGAGTGAAAAAAAATGTACGAGGCTTTAGATGTAGGGGCCCATCATGATAGAATGCTGTGATTAATCTAGATGTGACTATTAATGAAACTGGATATAAAGCCTGGCTCTCTTCAGAGTCTCAGGTAAGAAATTTTAGTATTTTAATTTTTTTTTTGTAAATAGCAAAATTTTACTGATACATATAGCATTACTGGGAAGCCTGGTATGCTGCAGTCCATGGGATTGCAAAGAGTTGGACACAGCTGAGCAATTGAACAAAAACAACAGTATTATTATGGGTAAAAATACAGGAATGGGAGAATGTAGTCCTATACACAAGAAGCAAATTATGTTTGAATTAATGAGTAGAATTTGAGTGTGAGTCATTCACCATATGTCATTTTGCATCTATTATGCATGAAGATTGTTCTCAGATTGTGGGGATCTGAGGCTGAGTAAAATTTGCAACTATTGTCTACATGGGGTTTATTGTTAATGTTTATCAAATGAATGATGTCTATTTAAGTAGCTTTTACTGGCATAAATTGAATCAATATTTTCAACTCTGATTATTAATAGTCATCATGATAATGTTTGTGGTAGCAAGGATTTCATATATTGTGGGTTTAGTGGCAAAGAATTTCTATTTGGGTAAAATCATAGCATAAAGAGTCATTTGCTGATTCCTGTGATTAAAGTTGAAAATTCTATTATATTATTTGATTAAGGAGAAAGGGAGAAATAGCTAGCTTGCTCTTACAAGATAACAAGTACCTAAATTGACCCTTATTGCCAACATCTGTTGGATCATCAAAAAAGCAAGAGTTTCAGAAAAACATCTATTTCTGCTTTATTGACTATGCCAAAGCCTTTGGCTGTGTAGGTCACAACAAACTGGAAAATTCTTCAAGAGGTGGGAATATCAGACCACCTGACCTGCCTCTCAGTAAATCTGTATGCAGGTCAGGAAGCAATAGTTAGAACTGGACATGGAACAACAGACTGTTTCCAAATAGGAAAAGGAATACATGAAGGCTGTATATTGTCAGCTTATTTAACTTATATGCAGAGTACATCATGAGAAATGCTGGGCTGGAGGAAGCACAAGCTGGAATCAAGATTGCTGGGACAGATATCAATAGCCTCAGATATGCAGATGATACCACCCTTATGGCAAAAAATGAATAAGAACTAAATAGCCTCTTGATGAAAGTGAAACAGAAGAGTGAAAAAGTTGGCTTAAAGCTCAACATTCAGAAAACTAAGATTATGTCATCCAATCCCATCACTTCATGGCAAATAGATGGGAAAACAGTGGAAACACTGGCTGACTTTACTTTTTTGAGCTCCAAAATCACTGCAGATTGTAACTGCAGCCATGAAATTAAAAGATGCTTGTTCCTTGGCAGAAAAGTTATGACCAACCTAGCCAGAATGTTAAAAAGCAGTGATATTACTTTGCCAACAAAGGTCCATCTAGTCAAGGCTATGGTTTTTCCAGTAGTCATGTATGGTTGTGAGAGTTGGACTATAAAGAAAGCTAAGCACTGAAAAATGGATGCTTTTGAACTGTGGTGTTGGAGAAGACTCTTGAGAGTCCCTTGGACTGCAAGGAGATCCAACCAATCCATCCTAAAGGAAATTAGTCCTGAATATTCATTGAAAGGACCGATGCTAAAGCTGAAACTCCAATCTTTGGCCACCTGATGTGAAGAAATGACTCATTTGCAAAGACCCTGATGCTGGGAAAGATTGAAGGCAGGAGGAGAAGGGGACGCCAGAGGATGAGATGGTTAGATGACATCAGTGACTCAATGGACATGAGTTTGAGTAAACTCTGGGAGTTGGTGATGGACAGGGAGGCCTGGCGCATTGCAGTCCGTGGGATCGCAGAGTTGGACATGACTGAGCGACTGAACTGAACTAAACTGAAGTTGACCCTAGATTAAGAGTGGTGAAATATCAAATATGATGGTACTTAGGGGAAAAAAAATGAAACAGACACTCATCTGCACTGATTACTTCCTTCTTATTGTTGTTGCTGTTGTTTAGTTGCTAAGTTGTGTCTTACTCTGTGGTGATCCCATGGACTGTAGCCTGCCAGGCTATTTTGTTCTTGGGATTTCTCAGGCATGAATACTGGAGTGGGTTGCCATTTCCTTAGGGAATTAAATATGAACTTGTTTTCCATGAAAATAATTTGCTTTACTTTCTTGACAATATGTGAAAGGAAATAAAGATATTAGTAAAATGAGTTTATCAAGTTAAAACATATATAAACACAGAATCCACTTTATGAGAATATGAGCACTGCTTTTTCAGCATGAGAGCCTGAAATTTCAGAAATTATACCATTAAAAAGCAACTTGAAGGAAATATGGTGTGGTGTAGCCAAACCAAACAGGAACCCTTAAATAAAAACCAAAAACCTATAGTTTGAGAGAAAGGAAAGAATCTTTTTTCAGCTCCACAGAATAATATGTGGCCACAGTATATCATATGTAGGTTTACATCTAATTACTCATATGTTTGTAAGTCACTCCATGAGTGTTAAATCTCTGAAAGGAGACAATCATGAGAATCAGATAATTCTAAAGTATCAGAGAATTTAGAGGAAAGATTTGTTGAAGGAAAATCATAAGGAAATAAACTGTACACAATGTTTACAGCTAAATTGGGTTATGAATATTGAAGAGTATTTCCTAAGATGCCAAGTTTAAGACTGAGTCCTGATTATAAACTAGACTTAAATCATATATATGTATATGTGCTTGGTTGTATCCAACTCTTTGTGACCCATAAACTGTAGCCCTCCAGGCTTCTCTGTCCATGGAATTTTCCAGGCAAAAATACTGGAGTGAGTTGCCATTTTCCACTCCAGATGTTCTTCCGGACCCAGGGATTGAATTCTCCTCTCCTGCATCTCCTGCATTGGCAGGTGGACTCTTTACCACTATGCCACCTGGGAAACCTATATATATATACAATTTTATCTTATACATAATACTTATTTGCAAGTCAATGAAAATATTTTCATTTCATAATAAATTTCTTACAAAATGAAAGGGAAGGGATATTAGTGAAAATGGTAAAGAGAAGGCATCTGAAAATGATTTCCTAGGTAAAAACAATGAAAAAACTGGCAAAAATAATCAGAACTGACTTTTATAGAACTGTGAAAATGAATCAAATGCTTTCAGGAGTCTAGACAGGGTTTGTTATTATTATTTTTTAGTTTATAAAGGTTTAACTTGGGGGAGAAACAGTGAGTTTTTTTATGTTTTTAATGTGCCTTATTCCCATTCTTCTGTCTATCGTGCCTTGGTAGCCCTAAAAACAAATATCTCTCAATCACTGGACACTAATGGTCAGGCAGCCACCAGTCTTATTCCCAGAGAATTATCACTTTTTGACATAGTGAATACTCACTGGAAGACCTGACTTACTCCTTTCTTTCTGTGACATAACTTGGGCCTTGTTCCATATGTGAAGCCTTTTCCCCAGGACGTTTGTTGAAAATATTAAGAGGCAATTTTAAAATTTCATGGTAGCCAGAGGTGGTAGATAACAGCAATAATAACAAAATAATAATAGACAGTCATGAAGTTTAAAAGAAAAAGTTATTGAATGAGAAGTCCATTGGGATTTTGAAAAGTCCTAACATGTTACTGGGAATCCAATAAAGTAAGCTCACTCACAGGTGTGTGGGGGTGCACATTCCAAGCTCAGTGCCTGTGTTTAAGAAAGGTATGAGAAGACTAACTCTCACCGCTGGCTGACCTGGAGGCGCTGGGACAGCTGGAAGTGAAGGACAAGACATTTTCAGCTGCCAGGCTGGGTGTTGGAAGTGTGACTCAAAATGGGCACAGAGCCTCTCAGCAAAGACTGGCAGAATGATTGGATCCAAGCACTTAATGAAATCTCGGTCCAGTTATTCACTGACCACTAATCTAATAGAGCAGAGACGTCAGTGTCCAAACACGGCAAAGAATAAAGCTTTTGGAGAATTGATTCAAGAAAGATACTACACAAACATCCTATAATAACAACAAAATGCAAACCCATCAGACTCTAGGTCTTGGGAAAGATATAATTTTCAGGGCTCGGAAATTTTATTATTTAAAATGTTTTAACATTTTTTATTTAAATGCAACAAAAACATATAAGACATACAAAGAAAAAAAAAAAAGAAAGTATGGCCCACAAATAAGGGAAATAAAGCAATCAATAAAACTGTCCATGAGATACCTTAGATTTTGCTTATTAGACAAAGATTTAAAATTAGCTATAAAGAACTAAAATAAACCATGTCTAAAAGAACTAAAAAAATGAGATTAATATCTCACAAAGCAACTACCTAGACACAGATAGAACTTATTAAAAAGGAACAGTGCAAGAGGGTTCCCTTTCCTCAAATCCTCTTCATAGTTTATAGATTATAGATTTATAAATAGTTTTTAGATTATAGATTATAGTTTATAGATTATATAATGATGACCATTCTGACCATACCTCATTGTAGTTTTGATTTGCATTTCTCTAATAATGAGCCATGTTGAGTGTGTTTTCATGTGCTTTTTGACCATCTGTATGTCTTCTTTGGAGAAATGTATGTTTAGATCTTCCTTCCATTTTTTGATTAACTTGGTTGCTTTTCTGGTATTGAGCTGTATGAACTCCTTGCATATTTTGAAGATATTTTTTTTTGTCAGTTGTTTCATTTACAATTATTTTCTCCCATTCTGAGAGTTGTCTTTTAATCTTATTATTTTCTTTGCTATCAGCTCAGTTCAGTTCAGTCGCTCAGTCATGTCCTACTCTTTGCGACCCCATGAATCGCAGCACACCGGGCCTCCCTGTCCATCACCAATTCTTGGAGTTCACCCAGACTCACATCCATCGAGTCAGTGATGCCATCCAGCCATCTCATCTTCTGTCGTCCCCTTCTCCTCCTGCCCCCAATCCCTCCCAGCATCAGAGTCTTTTCCAATGAGTCAACTCTTTACATGAGGTGGCCAAAGTATTGGAGTTTCAGCTTTAGCATCATTCCTTCCAAAGAACACCCAGGGCTGATCTCCTTTAGAAAGGACTGGTTGGATCTCCTTGCAGTCCAAGGGACTCTAAAAAGTCTTCTCCAACACCACAGTTCAAAAAGCATCAATTTTTTGGCACTCAGCCTTCTTCACAGTCCAACTCTCACATCCATACATGACCACAGGAAAAACCATAGCCTTGTCTAGATGGACCTTTGTTGGCAAAGTAATGTCTCTGCTTTTGAATATGAGATCTAGGTTGGTCATAACTTTCCTTCCAAGGAGTAAGTGTCTTCTAATTTCATGGCTGCAGTCACCATCTGCAGTGATTTTGGAGCCCAGAAAAATAAAGTCTGACACTGTTTCCACTGTTTCCCCATCTATTTCCCATGAAGTGATGGGACCAGATGTCATGATCTTAATTTTCTAATGTTGAGCTTTAAGCCAACTTTTTCACTCTCCACTTTCACTTTCATCAAGAGGCTTTTTAGTTCCTCTTCACTTTCTGCCTTAAGGGTGATGTCATCTGCATATCTGAGGTTATTGATATTTCTCCCGGCAATCTTGATTCCAGCTTGTGCTTCTTCCAGCCCAGCGTTTCTCATGATGTACTCTGCATAGAAGTTAAATAAGCAGGGTGACGATATACAGCCTTGACATACTCCTTTTCCTATTTGGAACTAGTGTTCCATGTCCAGTTCTAACTGTTGCTTCCTGACCTGCATACAGATTTCTCAAGAGGCAGGTCAGGTGGTCTGGTATTCCCATCTCTTTCAGAATTTTCCACAGTTTATTGTGATCCACACAGTCAAAGGCTTTGGCATAGTCAATAAAGCAGAAATAGATGTTTTTCTGGAACTCTCTTGCTTTTTCCATGATCCAGAAGATGTTGGCAATTTGATCTCTGGTTCCTCTGCCTTTTCTAAAACCAGCTTGAACATCTGGAAATTCAGCGTTCATGTATTGCTGAAGCCTGGCTTGGAGAATTTTGAGCATTACTTTACTAGCATGTGAGATGAGTGCAATTGTGCAGTAGTTTGAGCATTCTTTGGCATTGCCTTTCTTTGGGATTGGAATGAAAACTGACCTTTTCCAGTCCTGTGGCCACTGCTGAGTTTTCCAAATTTGCTGGCATATTGAGTGCAGCACTTTCACAGCATCATCTTTCAGGATTTGAAATACCTCAACTGGAATTCCATCACCTCTACTAGCTTTGTTCGTAATGATGCTTTCTAAGGCCCACTTGACTTCACATTCCAGGATGTCTGGCTCTAGGTCAGTGATCACACCATGGTGATTATCTGGGTCGTGAAGATCTTTTTTGTATAGTTTTTCTGTGTATTCTTGCCACCTCTTCTTCATGTCTTCTGCTTCTGTTAGGTCCCTACCATTTCTATCCTTTACTGTGCCCATCTCTACATGAAATGTCCCCTTGGTATCTCTAATTTTCTTGAAGCGATCTCTAGTCTTTCCCATTCTGTTGTTTTCCTCTATTTCTTTGCATTGATTGCATTGATTTCTTATCTCTCCTTGCTGTTCTTTGGAACTCTGCATTCAGATGCTTATATCTTTCCTTTTCTTCTTTGCTTTTCACTTCTCTTCTTTTCAAAGCTATTTTTAAGGCCTCCCCAGAATTAAGCCTCATTTGCATACTTTTGTTTTTATTTCCATTACTCTAGGAAGTGGGTAAAAGAGGATCTTGCTGTGATGTATGTCAAAGAGGGAGGGAGACTGGGAGAGGGTTCAGGAGGGGGAGGACATGTTTACCTGTCACTGATTCATGTTGATGTATGGCAGAAACCAACACAATACTGTAAAGCAATTATTCTCTAATACACAGAAAAAAATAAAATGAAATTAAAAAACTATAATAACAATAAAAATTTTCTGAGAAAAGCTTGACAGTAGATTTGGACAGACAGAAAAAAATGAATCATCTAACTTGCAGAAAGATCAATGAGATTCTCCAGTCTAAGGAATAGAAAGAAAAAAAAAGAATGGAAAAAAAAAATAGAGTCTCGGAGACTGTGAGACACCATCAAGAATATAAAGATATAAATATATGCAAAGTGGAAGTCCTGAAAAGAGAGGAGAGAGAGAGAGATGGGCATAAAATATATTTGAAGAAATGATGGTTGAAAGCCTATAACTGGATGAAAAACATTACCTAAACACCCAAGAAGCTCAATGAATTCCAAGTCAGAAAGACTCAAAGAGACTCACAGTTAAATCATAATTAAACTGGTGGAAGTCAAAAACAAAGATAAACTCTTGAAAACAACACAAGAGAAATGATTCATGATGTACAAGAGAGTGCATGAGATTTTTCACTGATTTTCCAACAGAGATTATGAAAAGTAGATGAGTCTCAGATGACACAGTATTCAAAGTTCTGAAAGAAAATGACAACCACCAACAAAATAAAAAGACAACCTATTACATGGAAGAAAATATTTGCAAATCATTTATCTGATGAGGTTAATATTCAAAACATATAAAGAACACATGCAACTCAGTAGCATAAAAACAAATAATCTGATTAAAAAATGAACAGGGGATCTGAATTGACATTTTTTCAGAGAAGTTATGCAGATGGTCAACAGGTACATGAAAAGGTGCTTAATATCACTAAACAACAGAAAAATCAAAACTACAATGAGATGTCTCCTCACACCTGTTAGATGGCTATTATCAAAAAGATAAGAATTAAATGTAGCTAGCCATGTGATGACAGAGGATGAAATGGCTAGATGGCATCGCTCACTCAATGGACGTGAGTCTGAGTGAACTCCGGGAGTTGGTGATGGACAGGGAGGCCTGGCGTGCTGCGATTCATGGGGTTGCAAAGAGTAGGACACGACTGAGTGACTGAACTGAACTGAACTGAGCCATGTGAAGGAAAGGAAATCCTTATGCACTGTTAATAGAAATCTAGGTTGATGCAGCCACTAAGGAGAGTAGTATGGAATTTCCTCAGAAAATTAAAACAGATCTACCATACAGATCCAGCAGTTCCACCTCTAGATATTTACCTAAAGGAAATACAAACACTAATGTGAAAGGATATATTCACCCCCATATTGACTGCAGCACTATTTACAACAGCCAAGATATGGAAGCAACCTGAGAGCTTGCCAACAGGTAAATGGAAAAGACGTGACACACACATATATGCACAATGGAATGTTGTCCAGCCATAGGAATCTTGCCATGCATTGTGACAACATGGAAAAATCTTGTAGGGTGTTATACTAAACAAAGTCAGAGAGAGAAAAACACCATATCAAAGCTCTTATATGTGAAATTTAAAGAACAAAAACAAAACCAAAAAAAAAAAATGAACTCATAGATACAGAAAATAGATTGGTGGACCTCAGAGATAGGGGGTGAAGTTGGACAAAATGAGTAGAGGTAGTAGATACAGTTGACTCAATGTGTAATAAGATCTTTCTTAAGCAGGAATAAATCAATAAAATGAAGATTCTTTCTACAAGTCTAGAAATTTTTATCAATTGATTTGCAGACAGGATAAAAAGAGAATACTTACTTTGGATAAGTGATAAATATTTAATAAAGAAACTAATTACACAGTTGTGGCAGGATTTCGTGAAGTTGATGAGGGATGACCCAGTAATCTTGGGCAAGAAAGACAAGGGGATCCTTACTGCTCCTCAGCCTGACAAAGTTAGAGGAAGGAACCAGAACCATGTGAGAAAGCAACTGTACCAATAGGGCTGTATAACATGAACTGTGGCCTTTAATAAAGTGACACAGTCAACCTACCGCTATCTGACAGGGATAGAAGCTAATCAGTTCAGTTCCGTTGCTCAGTCGCATCCGACTACTTGCAACCCCATGGACCACAGCACACCAGGCTTCCCCGTCCATCACCAACTCCCGGAGTTTACTCAAACTCATGTCCATCACATTGGTGATGCCATACAACTGTCTCATCCTCTATTGTCCCCTTCTCCTCCTGCCTTCAATCTTTCCCAGAATCAGGGTCTTTTAAAATGAGTCAGTTCTTCACATCAGGTGGCCAAAGTATTGGCGTTTCAGCTTAAGCTAATAGTTGACAGGTATTTAGTTTTATGGTAGAAATTCTCTTAATGGCTGAAAAAAAAAATCACCCTTTACCTAAGGAAGAGGGTAATATCTGCTCTAGGTTGTATGTAAAGGCCACACAGCCTGAAAAAGGACTATTGGGTCTTGCTTCAGCATCTGCTCTCCTACCTCCATGCCAGATCACACGGCTGTCTTGATACCATGCCCATTGCTACAGATATTACATTAATGATTGAGTTAATTGTTGGGCTTATCCTTCTCTCATGCATGAAACTACATGGGTGCATATTCTGTGTACTTTGTGTATTAAAGCACTTTGACCTTACAATTAATTTCCAAGGTGACAGCAGTTATGTTGCTAGAGGAAAATAAAAGAACAACAACAAAAGTCAGCAGTGTGGATTAATACAAGAAGAGCCATGATGCCAGGAATGGAGATGCAGATTGATGGACTATATAGCATCAATCAAAGGTGGGTTGCCATAGAAATGATACAAAAATGGAACTTTGGCATTCAGCACAATTAAGGGTTATTACCAGCCATAACCAGCTAAAGAAAATGTTTTTTAAAACAGAAAAAGAGGAAAAGGAATTAAGAAAATGAACTGGGAGGACTAAGATGACAAAACATGTTTCTGATAATAATAATAGTGAGGGAACATCTTGTGTTCTCTGAGACAAGCATTTAGAATATTTAAATGGCAGTGATGAGCTTGGTTTAAATGACTAGATTAGCAGTAAAACCCATCAGCATTCATTCTTAGTCTTCTGATGATATTTTTTGGTACTGTGTCTACATCTTAAAGTCAGAAAAAAAAAACCTCACTTGAAATTCTCATGACTAAGCTAATTTCACTGACTGGGTCACAAGTGTGCTTTCCAATATTACTGTACAGCACAATCTTTGATAAAGAATGGCTCCGAAGGCTTAATATTTTATCCTAATTCAAATCATACAGTCCATAATTTCCTGTTATCCAAACAAACCCAGTGGGCAGGCATGAACACAATTTGGCCACAAGCACTAGTAATCACTATTTTTTCCCCAAGCTTTAATAAGACGCCTGTGGCTACAATGCCATTTGCCAATGGACAAAAGCTCTCATATTGACCGCAGGCATGAATTCGATTTATTTTAAAAAGGAGCCATCTGGGTAAAATCCACTGCCTGTGGTATGAACCTTGACCAACCCAGCAAAGCCACCATCTCACACCAAAATCCCCGAGTAAAGAAAAAAAAATTGGACCGAATAATAAAGAAAATGTGGGTAAAAAGAAATAAAGTAACTGTGTTTGAATATTTAAGTGTCAGAGTCAATGCTTCTAGACAATAACAATTCTTATGTCTTGAAAAAGTAGAAAATCAGTCCTTCCACTTTGCTTTGTTCAGAAGTCCATCAGCTCAGTCGTACCAACATGCTACAGATCTTAAACTTGCATCTGAAGAATAGAGGTGATCATTTCAGAGCATCTACCAGATGCTAGACTATTATATGAATTTCAGCATAACTTACCTCACTAAATCAAATAAAAACAATATAGTCTTAAGCAATACTTAACTGCTGTCACCTTGGAAATTAATTGCAAGGTCAAAGTGCTTTAATACACAAAATATTTCTCCTATTGCCCATGAAGAATTATTACTACCAGAGTTAACTTTCCTTTGTGAACATGTAGAAATCCAGAAAAAGTATATCCACAGGGTTGTAACACAGTAAGCAAATAAATTAGATGTTTTCATCCATTAAACAACAGAAAACACAAGACTGTGATCTATAAGAAATTTTGCCCTGGATCGCACCAGTTTCTCACTGAAATCAGCTGCCAGCCTGCTACACAAGGAGGGGAAATCCAAAAGACAACGGCATGATTTGCAACATGTGTCAGATATCAAGGTCTAGGGAGGCCAAGGCAGCCCAAATCAGCAGAACAGACTAACAGAGGGAAGTGGCTTCCAAAAGAAACAATTGTGTATGTCTTCAGAGGGATACCCTGGAGTCCTTGGATAAGTAGAGATGTGTGCTTGCATGATATAAAACTATGTGAGAAGGAAAAAAAAAAGTACCACTACAAGCTATAGGTCAAAAGAATTCCTGGAGCTCATATGGACCTGTGAAGAACTTACATTTGCTCCAGTCAGGGGAAAAGACATACAATACACAGAGTATCAGGTGGGTTGCCGGAAGAATCACATGTTAGTAGTGGGCTAATTTATCTCTAGAGTCAAGGCTGCTCTGAACTCACCATAACCAAGCTTACATGTGAGACACACACTCATGCAACTCATCCCGTGTACATTGGTTGCATACCAGAACAAAACCTCTCTCTCTTTGAAGAAATAGGAGGAACTCTTTCACTCAATAGCATAAAAATTCAAAACATCCAGTGTACATTAAATGTAAAGAAGCTGGACAGCTTGACCCATAACAAGAAGAAAAATCAGTTGATAAAAACCAGACTAAGACAACACAGACATGACTGAGTTAGCAAAAAAATAGAAATAAATATCTTGTCAGATAGTATGTGCACTATAAAATACTCAAGTTATAAAGGAAAGCATAAATATGATGAAGAGGAAACTAAGAGATAGAAAACTAATTCAATTGGCACACTTTGAGACAAAATGTATAATACCTGAAATTTAAAGACAATAACAATGAAGCAGATGAGATACTGTATAAAAAAAAAATTAATGAACAGATAACACTAATAGCCACCAAAATATAGCACAGAAAAAGATAGAAAAACTTAGAAAATCAGTGACCTTATAATATCAAGCAGTTTAACAATGTTTGTAATTGGAATCCCAGAAAATGGGGGGGAAGGCTAGCAGTGTTTGTTCAACTACTGATTATGAGATAATTGTCAAATATGATAAAACTGTAAACAAGAAATAAAAGAAGCACAGTTCCCTCAAAGCAGAATAAATATAATAAGCAAATTGAAGAAACATAGTTATAGATATAAAACAGAAATAGACAAAGAACAGACACATATATTTTGGCAAAGGATCTAATATAATAAATATTTCTCAGTGTAAACATTCTTGTCATTAGACAATGGAGAAATATTTTAGTATTCAAAGTAAAATAAGCAAACAAAAGTTAATCTACTAAGTTATTCAAACACAAAAGTTTAAAAATCAAAAAGAAAAATTAAATAAAGCCATTTCAAAAATGCAAAGCTGATAGATTTTACCATGAGCAGACATGTACTACAAAAAATGATAAACAAAGAGAAAGTGACATGAGATTGAAAGTGTAGATCTTTATAAAGCAATAATGAATGTTGGAAATGAAAAATTCAACACACATTTTCATTTTTAAACAATGCTAAAACATACTCAACTATTAAAATATAAATAATAATATATTTTATATATATATTTATAATATACAAAAGGGAACAATATATGACAAGATATGACAAGAACTGTAATGAGGGTTGTAGAGAAAAAAAATGGAAGAATTTTAAAACTATATTTGAAATACTGTACAAATTATTGGAAGGTTGACTGCAGTGAATAAAAATATGTATCAGAGATCAGATCAGTCGCTCAGTTGTGTCCGACTCTTTGCGACCCCATGAATCGCAGCATGCCAGGCCTCCCTGTCCATCACCAACTCCCGGAGTTCACTCAGACTCACATCCATCGAGTCAGTGATGCCATCCAGCCATCTCATCCTCTGTCGTCCCCTTCTCCTCTTGCCCCCAATCCCTCCCAGCATCAGAGTCTTTTCCAATGAGTCAACTCTTCACATGAGGTGGCCAAAGTAATGGAGTTTCAGCTTTAGCATCAGTCCTTCCAAAGAAATCCCAGGGCTGATCTCCTTCAGAATGGACTAAGGTTGGATCTCCTTGCAGTCCAAGGGACTCTCAAGAGTCTTCTCCAACACCACAGTTCAAAAGCATCAATTCTTCGACTCTCAGCCTTCTTCACAGTCTAACTATCATATATATATATCTAACTCTTCATATCTAACACTCAGGGATATACATGACCACAGGAAAAACCATAGCCTTGACTAGACGGACCTTTGTTGGCAAAGTAATGTCTCTGCTTTTGAATATGTTGATCATAACTTTTCTTCCAAGGAGTAAGCGTCTTTTAATTTCATGGCTGCAGTCACCATCTGTAGTGATTTTGGAGCCCAGAAAAATAAAGTCTGACACTATTTCCACTGTTTCCCCATCTATTTCCCATGAAGTGATGGGACCGGATGCCATGATCTTCATTTTCTGAATTTTGAGCTTGAAGCCAACTTTTTCACTCTCCACTTTCACTTTCATCAAGAGGCTTTTGAGTTCCTCTTCACTTTCTGCCATAAGGATGGTGTCATCTGCATATCTGAGGTTATTGATATTTCTCCTGGCAATCTTGATTCCACCTTGTGTTTCTTTCAGTCCAGCGTTTCTCATGATGTACTCTGCATATAAGCTAAATAAACATGGTGACAATATACAGCCTTGATGAACTCCTTTTCCCATTTGGAACCAGTCTGTTGTTCCATGTCCAGTTCTAACTGTTGCTTCCTGACCTGCATACAAATTTCTCAAGAGGCAGATCAGGTGGTCTGGTGTTCCCATCTCTTTCAGAATTTTTGACAGTTGCTTGTGATCCACACAGTCAAAGGCTTTGGCAAAGTCAATAAAGCAGAAATAGATGTTTTTCTGGAACTCTCTTGCTTTTTCCATGATCCAGAAGATGTTGTCAACTTGATCTCTGGTTCCTCTGCCTTTTCTAAAACCAGCTTGAACATCAGGAAGTTCACGGTTCACATATTGCTGAAGCCTGGTTTGGAGAATTTTGAGTATTACTTTACTAGCGTGTGAGATGAGTGCAATTGTGCTATAGTTTGAGCATTCTTTGGCATTGCCTTTCTTTGGGATTGGAATGAAAACAGACCTTTTCCAGTCCTGTGGCCACTGCTGAGTTTTCCAAATTTGCTGGCATATTGAGTGCAGCACTTTCACAGGATCGTCTTTCAGGATTTGGAATAGCTCAACTGAAATTCCATCACCTCCACTCGCTTTGTTCATAGTGATGCTTTCTAAGGCCCACTTGACTTCACATTCTAGGATGTCTGGCTCTATGTCAGTGATCACACCATCTTGATTATCTGGGTCATGAAGATCTTTTTTGTACAGTTCTTCTGTGTATTCTTGCCATCTCTTCTTAATATCTTCTGCTTCTGTTAGGTCCATACCATTTCTGTCCTTTATCGAGCCCATCTTTGCATGAAATATTCCCTTGGTATCTCTGATTTTCTTGAAGAGATCTCTAGTCTTTTCCATTCTGTTGTTTTCCTCTATTTCTTTGCATTGATCACTGAAGAAGGCTTTCTTATCTCTTCTTGCTATTCTTTGGAACTCTGCATTCAGATGTTTATATCTTTCCTTTTCTCCTTTGCTTTTCGCTTCTCTTCTTTTCACAGCTATTTGTAAGGCCTCCCCAGACAGCCATTTTGCTTTTTTGCATTTCTTTTCCATGGGGATGGTCTTGATACAGATACATAAGACACAAAAGACATAATTCATGACAGAAAAATTTGACAACTAGACTTCATTAAAATCAAAAACTTCTGCTCTATGAAGGACAGGATCAAGAGAATTAGGGCTTCTTTATCTCCAGATGATAAAGAATCTGCCCATACTGCAGGAGACCCGGGTTCAATCCCTGGGTTGGGAAGATCCCCTGGAGGAAGTCCTGGCACCCCACTCCAGTATTCTAAGAGAATTCCATGGACAGAAGAATTTCCGGAGAATTCCATGGACAGAAGAGCCTGGTGGGCTACAGTCCATGGGGTGGCAAAGAGTTGGATATGACTGAGCACAATACAACATATGACTTTATGGAAAAGGAAAAAGAAGACAGTAAACAGAATAGTGGTTGCCAGTTGGAGGGATAAATATTTGGCCAACAGAGTATTTTTAGGACATAAAAATGCTATGTGATACTAGAGTGATGGATGTGTGTCATTTCATGATTTTCTAAACCCACAGGCTGTATAACACCAAGAAAGACCCTAAGGTAAGCTATGGAATTTGGATGATAGTGAAGGGTCATTGTAGGATCATTAGTTTGAACAAAGGTACCACCATGGCATGGAATGTTGATAATGAGGAAGCTACGCATGCTTGGAGACAGGGGTATGTGGGAAATCTCTGTACCTCCCTCTCAATTTTGTTTTAAACCTGCATTTGGCATATAGGTAATAGAGATAGAAACATATTGATCAAAATATGTAAAGGGTCCACATTCCTTCAGGGTAATTAAAAGTATAAATTATATCATGCAAATAGAGACCTCACTGAAAGAGTGGGCTTCCTTGGCCTTCATGACTGCACTAAGATCAGTACCCTTCTTATGAAAAAAGAGTCCCTCCTCACTGTCATTGCAAAATTTCCATTGCTGTTGTGGGATAAAGGCTTTTGGACAGGTAATTTATTCACAAATTAATCTCAGAAAGCATTAGTTAGGGTGGAAAAAATGAGACAGGATATGGAAAAAAGCCAGTATGAATGAGTGGTTATTACTATGTGATCAGTCTTACTAGGGACATCTAGAACATGCTTGCAAATTATTTCATAAGGAGACAGGAAGACTGGAGCATTTTCAAACCTACTCTCACCTTACATTGGTTGAGGGATTCCTAGGAGGGATTAACACTCCATTCCTAACTCCCTCTTTGATTCTGTTCAGTTGCTCAGTCATGTCTGATTCTGTGCGACCCCGTGACTGTGGCCTAACAGGCTGCTTTGTCCATGGAGTTTCTCCAGGGAAGAGTACTGGAGCAGATTGCCATTTCCTACTCCAGGGGATCTTCTGGATCCAAGGATCAAAACCGCAACTCTTGCATCTCCTGCATTGGCAGGCAGGTTCTTTACCACTATGCCACCCAGGAAGCCCTACTTGAAGCTGAGCAGCACTTATTAGCTGGAAGGAACTCACAAGCCTGTAATAAAAAATAATAATAATTAAAAAAAAACACAGGCATGAAATGGGAAGCTGTGAGTAAGCTGGAAACAGGTGAAATTCAGGTAAAAGCAGTGGGCTTAGGAGATAGCATGCAAGGGTCAACAGTGTCTGTTGGACTCCGTTTTGTTTTTTTTTTTGCTTGTTTGTTTTTAAGTTTTTCAAATATTTACACTCTTTTTGAAAGTGTTAGTCACTCATTCACGTCCGACTTTTTGCAACCCCATAGACTGTAGCTCACCAGGCTCCTCTGTCCATGGCATTCTCCAGGCAAGAATACTGGAGTGGGTTGCCACCTCTCTTCTCCAGAGGGTCTTCTTGACCCATGAATCAAACCTGGGTCTCCCACATTGAAGGTAGATTCCTTACCATGTGAGCCACCAAGGAAGCCCAAGAATACTGGAGTGGGTACCCTATCCCTTCTGTAGGGGAACTTCCCAACTCAGGAATTAAACCAGGATCTCCTGCAATGCAGGCAGATTCTTTACCAGCTGAGCTACCAGGGAGGCCCATATAGAAACATATATTCACTGTAAAACACATTGTTAGAATAAACTACCTTTTGTGGCCTATAGTTTCAGGTATTCAAAGACTTTTATCTGGTAGAATATTCCTAGGCTCACAGGTTATCCCCCAAGTGTTGATGAAGAGATAGTCCTGAAGATCTTTAGAAGGTGCCGTGTGTGGACAACCTAGGTATACTGCATTGAAACTTTAGTGCATACCTTCCAGGACACTTATGACCTTTTCATACCATTGATAACTTGCTAACCAAGGTTAAGTTAACTAGTAACAACAGTGAACTCCAAATTTGAGTCAAAGACTAGTCTTCCTGATTTATCTTTCCTTTGCACCTTTTAAAAAAATACTTTGTTTGATGTAGACCATTTTTAGTCTTTATTGGATTTGTTACAATATTGCTTCTGTTTTATGTTTGGGTTTTTGGCCACAAGTCATGTGGGATCTCAGCTCCCAGACCAGGGATAGAACCCACAGTCCAGGCTTTGGAAGATGAAATATTAACCACTGGACCAGAGAAGTACCTCATTTGTAACTTGCAAGTTAAATGTGGTCTGTGAACCAGCAGTAGCGGCTTTGAAGAGGAGCTTGTTAGAAAAGCACAATCTCAGGCCACCTTACAGAACTTACCAAAGCAGAATCTGCTTTTGAACAAGATCCAGGTTAATATACCTAAGTTGAGATATGAGAAGCAAAGTCCTAGCAGGCCTATTTGTTAAGCTACTGTGAGTTACATTGAGTAGCTTTTTGATAATGTTATCTTAAGCAAATTGTTTATCTCTCTGATCACATTATCTCATCTAAAATGTATGTATATTTTACACACACTCAGACTCACAGGTACACACACACATATATTACATATATGTGTAGTATATGTGTATATGAAGCTTGCAGAGACATGTCAAAGATCAATTTTAACATATATATAAAGTGTCTAGAACAATGACTGATTCTTTTGTGGTAGATATGACAATCACAATCATGACGGTACCCATGAATACAGACAGTTGGAGGAGGATATAGGAATACATACAGAAATTACTGCTGTGAAAGAGGTACATAGAGAAAAAAGACAGAAAAGTGTAAAAAAAAAAACAAAATCAAAGCGTAGCGTTTTAAGAAGGAAGAGTAGTTGTGCCATGAACCAGTTCAGTTCAAAATAGAAAACAAAAGTGCCAATGGATTTTTATAAGACACTGGAGCTAGTTTTAAAGACTTAGTTCAATATACACCTTTCAATATAGTAGAGCCTTCTCTAAAAAAAATTTGCCCCTCTTTTTAAAAATATTTTTTTTTGGCTTCAATCGAAATAAACACATGTACCCCAGTGTTCATCACAGCACTGTTTACAATAGCCAGGGCATAGAAGCAACCTAGATGTTCTTAGGCAGATGAATGGATAAGAAAGCTGTGATACATATACACAATGGAATATTACTCAGCCATTAAAAAGAATGCATTTGAATCAGTTCTAATGAGGTGGATGAAATTGGAGCCTATTATACAGAAGGCAATGGCACCCCACTCCAGTACTCTTGCCTGGAAAATCCCATGGAGGGAGGAGCCTGGTAGGCGGCAGTCCATGGAGTCGCTAAGAGTTGGACGCGACTGAGCAACTTCACTTTCACTTTTCAGTTTCATACATTGGAGAAGGAAATGGCAACCCACTCCAGTGTTGTTGCCTAGAGAATCCCGGGGATGGGGGAGCCTGGTGGGCTGCCATCTATGGGGTGGCACAGAGTCGGACACGACTGAAGTGACTGAGCAGCAGCAGCAGCATACAGAGTGAAGTAAGTCAGAAAGAAAAACACCAATGCAGTATGTTAACACATATATATGGAATTTAGAAAGATGGTAATGATGACCCTATATGTGAGACAGCAAAAGAGACACAGATATAAAGAACAGACTTTTGGACTCTGTGGGAGAAGGCGAGGGTGGGATGATTTGAGAGGATAGCATTGAAACATGTATATTACCATATGTGAAATGGATTCCCAGTCCAGGCCCAATGCATGAGACAGGGTGCTCAGGGCCAGTGTACTGGGACAACCCAGAGGGATGGGATGGGTAGGGAGGGGGAAAGGGGTTCAGGATGGGGGACACATGTACACCCATGGCTGATTCATGTCAATGTATGGCAAAAACCACTACAATATTGTAATTAGCCTCCAATTAAAATAAATAAATAAATTTTTAAAAAAAGAAACTATAAAAAATGAGAAAACAACAAAAAAGAAAAGATTATGTAATAGAAAAAGATGAAAACATTAATAGATTTCCTATTTCATTTATCCTAGGATGCACATTTTCTATATTTTAATACCTCTAAAGTCAGAGTATCTACTTTTCAAATTTTAACAGTGGGACGTGGGATCTTTGTTACATTATGTAGGAACTTTTGTTGCAGCCCACGGACTCTCTAGCTGTGGCAAGCAGGCACATGCCAATCAGGGGTCAAACAGATGTTCCCTGCATTACAAGGCAGACTCTTAACCACTGGACCACCAGGGAAGTTCCCCAAATGAGCTCCTTTTCATCCCCAAATGTGTCATGTCATAAACCGCCTGGAATCTGCATCACTTTTCTATTTCTGATGAAGCAGAGCTGTGGATTTTTGACATAATATTTTTTGTTTTATTTCAGCATTGATTCCTTTAGACATGTATAAGTGAATATTAGTTACCAAGTAGAATTGCAAGAGTCTTTCCTCATCTCTTTGACTTCAAAGTCTACTTTTTATATAAAAATAATAAATTCTTATTGACAATGTGCTTGAAATACATGTAAAATAGTATACTCTTACACATAGACCTAAAGTGCTTTCACCAATATGTTAACAAAGACCTGATTAATAGAGCAAATCCTTTTGAATGCCCATGTTTAACACATTTTAACTTCTGAGAACTGTCCTTTTCATTTTTACATAGTTTATAAACAATGTCTATATGTTTTGCCAAAGTATAGTTTTAAAAAGTTAAAGCATGGTTCACATTGACATGTAGAAGGCACATGTGTCAAAATGCCTTCAACTGATCAATAACAGAGCCAACATGTTGATAATGCTGGGATAAAGAGATTTGGAGGAAAGGGTATCAATAGGCAATTTGAGAAAGGAATATTAGAAGACTGCAATGGCAGATAAGAACTGGTTAATGTCTTAAAGAGCAATAATACATAGTCTTTAGAAACATACACTCTCCTGGGCAGAAGTCTCTCAGTTCATATGCAATTTCACAATGTCTGATCTCTGACCAAAGAATAAATCATAAGGTCAAAAGCAGAAAACATTTCCTAAGAAATTAAATAATCCTGTTAAGCAATGCACTAGTATGATGTCAAAAGGCCATGTTACTCAATCTTGGTCTAATTCTGAAGTTATAAATAATTTTTTGCTATATGCACTTGAATCTTCAAGCTGTGATATTGTAGAAGACTCTTGAGAGTCCTTTGGACTGCAAGGAGATCAAACCAGTCAATCCCAAAGGAAATCAACCCTGAATATTCATTGGAAGGACTGATGCTAAAGCTGAAGTTCCAATACTTTGGCTACCTGAGGTGAAGAGCCAACTTATTGGAAAAGACCCTGATATTGGGAAAGATTGAAGGCAGGAGGAGAAGTGGGCAGCAGAGGATGAGATGGTTGGATGGTATCACTGACTCAATGGACATGAGTTTGAGCAAACTCAGGGAGATGGTGAAGGACAGGGAAGCCTGGCATGCTGCAGTCCATAAAGTCACAGAGAGTCAGACAGGACTGAGTGACTGAATAACAGCAACAACAAATGGACTCAGGATTTAAATTTCATCTGTATTATTTTATCCTCCCCCACCTTTTTTTTTTTTTTTTTTTACTATAGAAGTAAATTTTAAAACTGCTTACTAATCACTAATTCACAGAAGTGTGTATTAATCACGCAGTCGTGTCCAATTCTTTGGGGTCACATGAACTGTAGCCCTGTGTCCATGGCATTTCCCAGGCAAGAACACTGGGCTGGGTTGCCATTTCCTTCTCTGGGGATCCTCCTGACCCAAGGATCGAACTCATGCCTACTGTGTCTCTTACATTGGCAGGTGAATTCTTTACCATCTGAAACACTAGGGAAACCTCAAAGAAGTATAGACCCTTAACTAGCATCTTCCAAGTGTCATATTTCTTAATGAATTTGAGAGAAATTATCATAAACTTTGGAGATAGAACTCAGCATCAGGAAACATTAAAAGCTTCTTAGGTTATTTCAGTTCACAGCTAAGACTGCAATCCACTATCTGTTCATCATACTCCTTCACATTCTTTGCTGAGAAGGAGTAAATAATTGGCTTTGGGCAGCTCCAGCCTTCCCCAACAGCACAGACCTCTGAACCCTTAAAAGTCTACACATTTGGGATGCCTGATATCCTTTCTGTAAAGGCCCAATATCAGTGGTTCATACTCACTTAGTGAGGCAGAAATTATTATCTGATAATTCAAACATGATTTAAATGATGTTTAACTCTAGTATATGTTTCTCAATTTACATCTTACTGATCTGTGCATAAAATAAATTGATATAAAGATGAATTAAACACTAGCAAGTTCTATATAGTAATGGAATTTTCTTTGAATGAGAAAATAAAATGAGGTTAAGCATATATAGAGAAAGTAGAAAGTAAAAATGAAATGCTGAAAGTTCAGGCATTTAGCATTAACTTTTCTCATTGCTACCATGACTAAGGAAAAATCTCAGAATACACACTACATAAAATAATCATTTAATAATGCATACTGCTGGAAGAAGAACTTATTATCCTCTGAATTTGCAGGCAGAGAATTACCAAAAAACTAGGTTATTTAAGTACAATGCTTTAAATTTTAGTCATTTTACCTAGTTATTTCTCTTGCTCTTTTTCTTTTCTTGTGATTTTAAAGACAAAACAACCTCTCAAGTATATAAAAAAAAGTTAAAATTTTTTTTTTATTTTAGAAAAAAGTTGAATTAAAAATCTGAGGTTTAGTTAACATGAAAGACTATGTTAAATTATTAATAAAGAAAAAACAGTGTGTCTGCTTATTATAACACATATCCTGAAGTGGGCAGAGCCAGATCATATAAAAGCCAAGATTCTGCCTGTATTGGCTTAGAAGTTTATTGTAAAACATTTCTGAGCCAAGGACATTTAGAGGAGCAATGCCAAGTTAATATGAAGGTGCCAATGTAGAATAATCTTTGAAAGATGGAGGCTCCAACACTGGAGTAGCTGAAAGTACTATTCATGTCACGTCAATTTAACTGGAGACAGCTGTTAGCAAGATACAGAGCATATCTGTCTATTAATTTCTAAGCTGAACTGTTCAGGTTGTGCTCACTCACTTAATTTTAATAAAGGCTCTATAAAAACTTCTTTTCAAATGCTATTTTTTCTGAAGCCAAGTTTCAGTCTCTGATAGTCTTGGTCATTATGTCAGTTTAAAGTATAGGTAGAAAGAAGATTAAACTAAGTTACTAACAATCAAGCATCTTTTCCTTGGTAATCCTGACCAGATGCATGTCTTCCATTTCCTTGTAAGACCCACAATTTGTTGTTGCTGTTTAGTCACTAAGTTGTATCCAACTCTTTGTGACCCCATGGACAGGCTCCTTTGTCCATGGGATTTCTCAAGCAAGAATACTGGAGTGGGTTACCATTTCCTTCTCCAGGGGATCTTCCTCACCCAGGGATTGAACCTGCTTCTCCTGCATTGGCACATGCATTCTTTACCACTTATCCACCAGGGAAGCCCCAGAAAAAGATAAGGGGGTTCAAAAGGAAAACCCTCACCTCCACTGGAAACTTGTTTTTTCTCAAAAGATACTGTTTTATTCAATATTTTACCACAGCGAGACCTTGTATCCTCCTTGCTACCAGATGCCTATGCATTCCTCGCTTGTCTATTTTGTTCATTTTGGATATCCTTTGAACTGGTTCAAAATACAAGTTTTCAATAAGTGTTTGCTCAGTGAGTATCAGTGAAAACCCCAGGCTTTTTATAAGAGTAGAAATAATGAGTAGGTTAATGATGCTGCTGCTGCTGCCAAGTCGCTTCAGTCGTGTCCGACTCTGTGCGACCCCATAGACGGCGGCCCACCAGGCTCCCCCGTCCCTGGGATTCTCCAGGCAAGAACACTGGAGTGGGTTGCCATTTCCTTCTCCAATGTATGAAAGGGAAAAGTGAAAGTGAAGTCACTCAATCGTGTCCGACTCTTCACGACCCCATGGTCTGCAGCCTACCAGGCTCCTCCGTCCATGGGATTTTCCAGGCAAGAGTACTGGAGTGGGGTGCCATTGCCTTCTCCAGGTTAATGATAGACTTCCTGAAAAATCAGTCTTGCTAAATAAGATAATGAATTTGTTGATGAAGAGACACATTAACAGTAACAAATGCAGTGTTTGGACAGATAATTATTGGAGACCCATCAGTAGAATCTCACATCTTAAGCTATAAATAGCTCATTCAATTTTTTTCTTCAACAATTGATTCATCATAATTCAACTAAGCTCCCCAACTGTTACAAATCACACTTAAAATAATGTATCTTCTCACCATACAAGGTGCTCTGATGTGTTCTGAAACTTCCAGAACAAGCAACAAATCTAATATCCATCATGAAACACATCAGCCTATCCCCCAAAACACAAAGGCAGCGATCAGTCGGGAGCTCCCTAGCATCTCATATCGTTCAGAGCTAGTAAGTGTTTTCCGTCACTGCTTCAGGCAAGTTCTTTTGTGAAGGGACTGGCATTAGCATTGAATAGGCAGCTCATAATGTACAATTCTGTTCTAGTGTCCAATATCAGTAAAAAAACTTCACAAATTGTGCATATATAGGTTACATCCATGCAGGATTGATTTTAAAATAAGTCAACCTGACTTAGAAGAGTTCTATTGGCCCTCTATAAGGTCTAATGTTGAACAGAGAATTACCTATTTAATTTATTGCAGGTGTTTCCAGGTGGCTCAGGAGTAAAGAATCCACCTGCAATTCAGGAGATGCAGGTTCAATCCCTGGGTCTGGAAGATCCCCTGAAGAAGGAAATATAAACCCACTCCAGTATTCTTGCCTGGAAAATCCCACGGACAGAGAAGCTTGGCGGGCTACAGTCCACAGGGTCTCAAAGGGTTGAACACGATTTAGTGACCAAACGACAACAAAAATAAATCATAAAATAATGCAGGCTTTTCTCTGGCTCTACAGCAGGCTTTTTAAAACCTAGTATTTCAGTTGCATAGCATTATTTTAAAGTATAATTAAAGCATTAAATTATCATCACTTGCTCATTAGGTCTGTGTGGATTTTACATATTTTTGTCTGTTAATACGAAGTTTTTCAGTTAAATATGGAACATAGTATTAAGTGACTGTCAAAATCCAGGTTCTCTCAAACAAGGATATTACTGGATATTGATTCAAATATCTTAAGTAGAAACCTGTTTTTATTCTTTCTGGCTTTAAGCAGTGATGTTAAGGCCAATTGTTTGGTAAGTTAATATTTAGTGTTAGATGACTGAAAACTCTGCTGTATATTTAGGTAGTAACAGTTAAATACAGGTTTGTACATTAAATTTAGTTAGTTGGACTGAAAAGTGACCTCAGATTTAGGGGAAAATAAAGTGTACACTTCCAACTACTTATGCAAACCCCTGCATGAGGGCAAGGCTAACTCAACAGAACAGACATGATTTTTGTATTTCACTAGCATTTGCCCGTTTCTAGGCCAAGGGTAAGCTTATATAGTAAAGTAAAAACTATATTTTCATTGTAATTTTAAAATTTTATTCTTAAGTTAACTAGAAAACAAATTTGAAATAAGTTTAACTGTTCTTTAATATCAAGTTTTCATCTAATCCCCCTATGTAGTCTTTGAAATTATATTTTACAAACTGAGACTACGTATTCACCAAATCAAAGTAGTCATCAATCTCCATTTTTCAGCAGGAGCCTCTTAAGTTCACTGGGGAGATACATAAATTAAATAATAAAATACTTTTAGTGTGCTTTAAAAGAAAACACTTTAGAGAATTATGTGGAAAACAATCCTTTGGAAAATACCAATATCAAGATCAAGCTGTGAAAATAATTTTAACTTCAGGCCCATTTTATTATTAATAGGTGAATTATTTTATTGTAACTGTATTTAAAAGTGTAAATGAGCTGTGTTTTCAACTTGTGACCATTTCTCTCTCTTATGCTGTAATTGCCAAAACCACCGATGTCAGGAACAACAGCCTAACTGTTCTCCAGGTGCCCTCTTTGACTTGGGACACAGAAATGAATCATTACTTACTACTCAGTATGCAGATTTTGAATCAGAAGTTGCCTTAAAGTCACCCCACCACTAAGGTGACAGGAAGTGCTCCAAGTTAACCCTAAGTTCTGGTTTAACCTCCAGCATAAACACACAGGTGTTGACATTAAAAATAACCTCTTATTAGAAAAAACATGAAAAACTACTTTTGTTAAATTACATATTTAGGGGTAAAGAGGACAAGGGAAAGTAAAAGACCCCATAAAACCTTATATCATTATGAAGTTAAAAGAAAAGATTGCCTTAGAACCACGATTTTGGTTCCAGCCCCTACCTCCTGCTCAGTTTTATATACCATTGAAGAAGATGAATAATGAAATCCTAACTCTATAATAATTTTTAGGGATATAAACCTTTTGTATCAAATCACACAAGAAATGAAGGTCATATATAAATCAATGAATTAATGTTAGAAATAAATCTATTTTTTAACTAGTAAAGAAGAGAAGTTAGCAGTTATATATAGTGAGGGGTGGAGAGGTAAATAAAATACTGTCCTCCTCTAGGGGATCTTCCCAGCCCAGAGATGGAACATGTGTCTCTTATGTCTCCTGCCCTGGCTGGTGGGTTCTTTACCACTATCACCACCTGGGAAGCTTTGTAATGTTATGAGATGGTTAATTTTCAAAAGTAAGAGCTTTTAAAAAAGTGTTTCATTAAGCAATGGATGCCTTGTGTAACAAGTGAAATGTCTCTTGATGGTCACATGAATGCAACCATGAAGCTGGGCGATAGTGGCAGATTTCTGCCGGTACCCAGGGCCACATTCCCTCGGTCCACCAGCTTCAGTGTAGCGGTGTTGTTTATTTGCAGGCAGTTTTCCAAGGTTCTACCCTCAGTGAGTATTGTGAAGACTTTCTAGGTTTCTCTGCCTCAGGCCTCCTTTTTGAAATACAAAAGGCTCCTCAGCCTGTACATAGACACAGCCAAGAAGTTCTAGGAAGTTAGAGCCTCTGACATTGGCTTCCTTGGTGGCTCAGATGGTAAAGAATCTGCCTGGCATTCAGGAGGTCCAGGTTCCATCCCTGGATTTGGAAGATCCCCTGGAAAAAAGAATGACAACCTACTCTGGTGTTCTTGCCTAGAGAATTCCATGGATAGAGGAGCTGGCCGGCCTCAGTCCATGGGTTGCAAAGATTTGGACTCAAACAAGTGACTAACACTTTGACTTCAGAGCCTCTGAGAGGAAATTTCAACTAATGTGAGGCCCCATATCAAGAAATAGAAAGTCACCCTCTCCGTTCTCCAGGGGAATAATTGTAAGATATGTTCTAGAGAGTTCTTAAGAGGGTCAGTTGCAGGATGGATCCCATTTGCCTACACTGGTAACCAACTCAGTAATTCCTCCTTTGTTGACTTTTCTCTATGTGTTGTCTTACTTCACCTACTATTTTATTTATACTTCAAAGAATGTATAGATAAAATACCCATGCTCTGATCCTTTTGCAGCTTCTAAGGAACCCAAGTTATGACAATTATGTAGCCTTATACCATCCCACAGCATTTTACTTAGAGAAACTGAACCACTAATAACACTCTGCTTGGTAAATGGAAGCTCACTATTACTGAACCATTACTTTTGTGGCTTTGATAGACATTGGCTGTGAAACCGTCATCACTAAGGTGATGCTACAGTCATGGATTCACCCACATAAAAGTCCCCTCACATGTCTAATACATGTCTTCATCATACAGATCATGTCTTATTAAAGACTGTATTCTTACTAGTTAACATCAGCCTTGGTATATAATAGCCATCATGGAATGACTTATAAATGAGATGATTAATTTGGTTACATTTTATTTTGTGTTTACAAGATTAGTTGTCACTAGGTGGATAATGGCAGTGATTAAGAATCAGTTCAGTAAACCCAGATATGGACAAATATTAAAAATGGTTACCTATTTATCTATCTAGAGCCAGCTTAAAACTAAATAGTAATAAAAAACAAAACTAAGATCATGGCCGCTGACCCCACTGAAAGTGAAAGTGAAAGTCCCTCAGTCGTGTCCAACTCTTTGCCACCCCGTGGATTGACTATGCAGTCCATGGAATTCTCCAGGCCGGAATACTGGAGTGGGTAGCCTTTCCCTTCTCCAGGGGATCTTCCCAACCCAGGGATCAAACCCAGGTCTTTTGCATTGCAGGTGGATTCTTTACCAGGTGAGCCACCAGGGAAGCCCAAGAATAATGGAGTGGGTAGCCTGTCCCTTCTCCAGTGGATCTTCCTGACCCAGGAATCGAACCAGGGTCTCCATTACTTCATGGCAAGTAGAAGGGGAAAAGGTGGAAATAGTGACAGATTTCCTCTTCTTGGACTCCAAAATCACTGCAGGTGGTGACTGTAGCCACAAAATCAGAAGATGATTACTTTTTGAGAGGAACGCTGTGACAAATCTAGACAGTGTGGTGAAAAGTAGAGACATTACTCTGCTGACAAAGGTTGTATAGTCAAGACTATGGTTTTCCCAGTGGTTACATACGATTGTTAAGAGTTGGACCATAAAAAAGGCAGAATGCCAAAAAATTGATACTTTTAAACTGTGGTGCTGGAGAAGACTCCTGAATGTCCCTTGGACAGCAAGGACACCAAACCAGTAAATCTTAAAGGAAATCTACCCTGGATACTCATTGGAAGGACTGATGCTAAAGCTGAAGTTCCAGTATTTTGATCATCTGATACAAACAGATGACTCATTGGAAAAATCACTGATGCTGGGAAAGATTGAGGGTAGGAGAAGAGGACATCAGAAGAAGAGATGGCTGGATGGCATCACCGATGCATTGGACATGAACTTGGCAAATTTTGGCAGGAGATGGTGAGGGACAGGGAGCCCTGGTGTGCTGCAGTCCATGGGGTTGCAAAGAGCTGGACACAAAGGGCGACCAAACAACAACAGCAACTGTCTGAAATATAACATATAATCAGACCACTTATGCTTTTTTGTAAAAAAAACTTCATTACTAAATAAAGTACATAAGCCCAGTCTGATTTCAAATACCTAAAGCATAGTGTTATTCCTGGTTTGTGCTCAGTTGCTAAGTTGTGTTCAACTCTTTGTGACCCCAAGGACTGGAGCCCACCAGGATCCTCTGTCCAGGGTATTTCCCAGGCAAGAATACTGGAATGTGTTGCCATTTCCTCCTCCAGTGTATTTTCCCTACCCACGGATCAAACCTGTATCTCCTGCACTGCAAGTGGATCCTTTGGAATATTTACTGCTTGAGCCCTTGGGGAAATCCCATGTAGATAGTGGCAAGATGCAAAATGATGAAGCTGCCTGTGAAAATACTGGTCTTGCAGATTCTCAATTTCTATGACCCAAGTGTATAATATACTCCACAAAATATAGTAAGTGCTTAATAAATATTTGGTACTTTATCTTTGATTCATATATAGGATATTGTAAATTTTTTTTTTTTTGGCTGATTGCTAATCATTCTTCAGAACATTTTTTTAGTTTTTTATTTTCAGTTTTTTTTCCTCTCTAGATTTTGGAAGATATACTACATGTCTTATTAATTTAATTTTAGAGAAATTTTTTTAATTGAAGAAAATGACATTTGTTAGCATTCTAATATTGTTTACAGGAGTAGATTATGTAGGTCATTTAAGTTGAGCTGACGTTTTAGTATTAGCTCCCAGTTGTCATAATTCATGGCCAGACAGTGCAGCTGTTCATTTTATTGGAACTCCTTTCAATTTCAGTTAATGTACTTAAGAGTGTTCCAAGAATTATCTGCCAAGGTTTTTTCTTTTTTTTCTTTTTCAGTTTGTTGTCAGGTTCTTTTCTTTTGTGTAAAATGCTACAACATACGTATTAAAGTCTATTGAGATTTAATTATTAAAAGTTATACATTGATTGTAGATACAACTGACAGTGGAGTAGTCAGTAGTTTAGTGAAAATCATCTGAGAATTTATAGAAAATGACAGAGCAATGATGCTCATGTGTGCACATAAAACCAGGAAATACAATCAGTGAGGAAGGAAGATGAGCTCTTCATCGCCTGCATAGTTTTACATTTCCCTAGATGATTAAACAATTTATAATCAAATAGGGTGTAGGTCTAAGAAATATTTATTAAAAGAAGTGGTTGGTCATTTTACTAAGTTCTTATAATTTAGGCAAATAAGACATGAAAGATCTAAAATTTCATATGAGATAAAGATTTAACTGTGTGTGTGTGCATGTGTGTGTATTTGTGTGTGTGCATGCTCAGTTGTATCTGTCTCTTTGCAACACTTTGGACTATAGCCTGCCAGGCTTCTCTGTCAATGAGATTTTCCCCAACATGAATGGCAAAAATACTGGAGTGGTTGTCATTACCTCCTCCAGAGGATCTTCCTGACCCAGGGTCTGAACCTGAGTCTTCTGTGTCTCCAGGAGTTCAGGCAGATTCTTTACCTGCTGAGCCATCATGGGTATGAGTATAGTATGTATGTGTCAGTTATATCCAAAAAATAAGAAAATATTTGATCTGTTTTTATTCACATTTTATCGACCTTAAGTTCGACATACGAAGGAGTCCATTGTAAGAGAATCAGTATAGAAGACAGACTTTTTCACGTTTAATACACCTAACTCTGAATAAAGCTAATTCTTAAGAAAAGTGCTCCATTCCAAATCCTAAATATATTTTGAAAGGTATTGGAAGAATTTATAAACTTTTCTTATCCTCTCAGTGGATTTTATTACTTCTTTCTTTTCTCTTACTGTGTGTATTTCCTTAATCTGCACTAGTCTTGAAGATTCCAAAATTCATTTCATGGGAAGTAAGCAGATAACGTCTCATGACACCAAAATGCTAATTTTTTTATCTCTTCTTTCTGTCCCAAATTAACACAGATGGCTCAAACCATGTAGGTTTTTTTTTTTTTTGTTTTGTTTTTTTTTCCCCCTCATAACAAAATCAGTCACCTAGATCTTAGGATCTTAGAAGGAGCTTTACAATTTTACTATCAATTAGGACATGTCTTCAAATCCTTTGTACCTTTTAAAAAACTGTTATTTTATCTCAGTTCTACAGTAAAAAGGTACTTGTTAGACTAGTCAAGCCAATCTTATATCGTCTTCATTTTTTAAAATATTTTGATCATTTCAGATTCCCACAATCTAACTTCTTCTGGAAAAGTTACATTCTTCCTAGTCAATAACATCTTCTTTTCCTTAATGGTATAGCAAGTTGCCCGAACATTTCTTTTGGGGTGTTTGGATTGTTTCTATTGATATTTTTCTTTCATTCAATAGCTGAGAATTAATTTGCATATTCAGTTAGTTCTTGCTTTCTCTGCCATAAACCAGCTTTTCATCTCTCACCTAACACTCTTAGTCATTTTCTAATTAGTGTTTTCCTCATCTAGATTCTCCACATTCAATACTTTCTTCACTCTGTCTGGGACCATCTTTCTAAACTATAGAAGAGTCTACAGATTTAAGTTATGCTTTCATAGCATGGAATATAAGTCATTCACAATCCCACCTCAAAACAGTGCTGAATCCTCATTTCCCATTGCTCTTCATTTGTTCCTTTCTCATTTTCTGAAAATACAACTAGATTACAGAGGCCTGGGGTTATTAATAATAATTCTGGGACTCTATGTGCCGATACCTCCATACTTTTGCATAGGTTCATCCCTATGTTGAAACTGAATGTTCTTTCTGAATCTTTCACATGTGGCCCATTTCTATGTAATGCTTGAAAGTTCAATGCAAAATCCATTGTTCCACAGACTCTTTTCTTAATATCTAAACATAATTGGCTCTCTTCTCTGCATTTCGAAGTTTGAAGTATACCTGTAGTACACACATTTTAAAAATAAATACTAGAATATCTTAAATATGTGGACTACATTATTATAAGCTTCTGTTCCATTAAATGATGGTGCTTAAGCAATATCATTTTATTCTTCTCTAAGTCTATTAAACAAGCAGCCAAGATTTTCTACTAAAAAAGAATAACATCATTTTCATATGCATTCATATGTATTTATATATGTTAAGAATATTTTATCAATAAAATTAAGAACATTGGAGGAAAAATGTATACATATAATTCTTTAATGCATTTGAATAAAATATAACAAAATGTTTGGCTTCAATATCATTTTCAATGTCATTCTGTAAGAATTTCAATCATTAATTGGATTCTAGCCCTACAACTTCTAGGAAATCTAATTCCATGTGAGTGAAGAGAAGAAAATCTGACACTCAAAAAACTTAAAAGCTTGTTTATTCCAAAAATGAGTCAGGTAATATTAACTGTTAAAATGTCAATTTTTGCCCATTCAACAGCTTCACTTTACCTCACTTCCCTACATAAATGACTATAAATATATAATAAAACTCCAATAAATGGGATAGTTTTGTGAGAGTTGTTAGTATTATTCTAAAAATGTGAATATATCTGGAACTTCATTTTCTGTTAGTGTGATATATGTTAATGTGTTTAACTAAATACTGTGCTTTCTTTAAATCTGTGCTAGAAATCAATGTGTTCACCTACTTTTTTGTATAGGCAAGAATAAGAAAGCAAAGAGGTGGATGTGTTTGAGGTAAAAATCAAATAGAGGACTAACACTGCTTAGGAACTGAAAGATCTACAGATAGAGTTATAGAGCCTTCTCACTGCATTCACACTGTAAGGTCTACAGATAGATAGAGTTAAAGAGCGTTCTCCCCACCCTCACACTGTAAGGTCCACAGATAGAGTTATAAAATGTTCTCACTGCCCTCACACCGTTTATAGCTTTATCTACAATGTAATCTTCATAAAAGGAACTGACTGTAGTTATTTTGGGCTAAATAAAATGTTAGTTTCATATAATTTAGCTTTTATTTCAATAATGATGAGGGAACTTTTAATTAAAGTATGCTATGGAATGTGGTCCACTGGAGAAGGGAATGACAAACCACTTCAGTATTCTTGCCTTGAGAACCCCATGAACAGTATGAAAAGGCAAAATGATAGGATACTAAAAGAGAAACTCCCCAGGTCAGTAGGTGCCCAGTATGCTACTGGAGATCAGTGGAGAAATAACTCCAGAAAGAATGAAGGGATGGAGTCAAAGCGAAAAGAATACCCAGCTGTGGATGTGACTGGTGATAGAAGCAAGGTCCGATGCTGTAAAGACCAATATTGCATAGGAACCTGGAATGTCAGGTCCATGAATCAAGGCAAATTGGAAGTGGTCAAACAAGAGATGGCAAGAGTGAATGTCGACATTCTAGGAAGCAGCCAACTGAAATGGACTGGAATGGGTGAATTTAACTCAGATGACCATTACATCTACTACTGCGGGCAGGAATCCCTCAGAAGAAATGGAGTGGCCATCATGGTCAACAAAAGAGTCCGAAATGCAGTACTTGGATGCAATCTCAAAAAAGACAGAATGATCTCTGTTCGTTTCCAAGGCAAACCATTCAATATCACAGTAATCCAAGTCTATGCCCCAACCAGTAACACTGAAGAAGCTGAAGTTGAACGGTTCTATGAAGACCTACAAGACCTTTTAGAACTAACACCCAAAAAAGATGTCCGTTTCATTATAGGGAACTGGAATGCAAAAGTAGGAAGTCAAGAAACACCTGAAATAACAGGTAAATTTGGTCTTGGAATACGGAATGAAGCAGGGCAAAGACTGATAGAGTTTTGCCAAGAAAATGCACTGGTAATAGCAAACACTCTCTTCCAACAACACAAGAGAACACTCTACACATGGACATCACCAGATGGTCAACAACGAAATCAGATTGATTATATTCTTTGCAGCCAAAGATGGAGAAGCTCTATACAGTCAGCAAAAACAAGACCAGGAGCTGACTGTGGCTCAGACCATGAACTCCTTATTGCCAAATTCAGACTTAAATTGAAGAAAGTAGGGAAAACCACTAGACCATTCAGGTATGACCTAAATCAAATCCCTTATGATTATACAGTGGAAGTGAGAAATAGATTTAAGGGCCTAGGTCTGATAGATAGAGTGCCTGATGAACTATGGAATGAGGTTCGTGACATTGTACAGGAGACAGGGATCAAGACCATTCCCATAGAAAAGAAATGCAAAAAAGCAAAATAGCTATCTGGGGAGGCCTTACAAATAGCTGTGAAAAGAAGAGAAGCGAAAAGCAAAGGAGAAAAGGAAAGATATAAACATCTGAATGCAGAGTTCCAAAGAATAGCAAGAAGAAATAAGAAAGCCTTCTTCAGTGATCAATGCAAAGAAATAGAGGAAAACAACAGAATGGGAAAGACTAGCGATCTCTTCAAGAAAATCAGAGATACCAAAGGAACATTTCATGCCAAGATGAGCTCAATAAAGGACAGAAATGGTATGGACCTAACAGAAGCAGAAGATATTAAGAAGACATGGCAAGAATACACAGAAGAACTGTACAAAAAAGATCTTCACGATCCAGACAATCACGATGGTGTGATCACTGACCTAGAGCCAGACATCCTGGAATGTGAAGTCAAGTGGGCCTTAGAAAGCATCACTATGAACAAAGCTAGTGGAGGTGATGGAATTCCAGTTGAGCTATTCCAAATCCTGAAAGGCGATGCTGTGAAAGTGCTGTACTCAATATGCCAGCAAATTTGGAAAACTCAGCAGTGGCCACAGGACTGGAAAAGGTCAGTTTTCATTCCAATCCCAAAGAAAGGCAATGCCAAAGAATGCTCAAACTACCGCACAATTGCACTCATCTCACACGCTAGTAAAGTAATGCTCAAAATTCTCCAAGCCAGGCTTCAGCAATATGTGAACCGTGAACTTCCTGATGTTCAAGCTGGTTTTAGGAAAGGCAGAGGAACCAGAGATCAAATTGACAACATTCGCTGGATCATGGAAAAAGCAAGAGAGTTCCAGAAAAACATCTATTTCTGCTTTATTGACTGTGTGGATCACAATAAACTGTGGAAAATTCTGAAAGAGATGGGAATAGCAGACCACCTGATCTGCCTCTTGAGAAATTTGTATGCAGGTCAGGAAGCAACAGTTAAAACTGGACATGGAACAACAGACTGGTTCCAAATAGGAAAAGGAGTTCATCAAGGCTGTATATTGTTACCCTGCTTATTTAACTTATATGTAGAGTACATCATGAGAAACGCTGGACTGGAAGAAACACAAGCTGGAATCAAGATTGCCGGGAGAAATATCAATAACCTCAGATATGCAGATGACACCACCCTTATGGCAGAAAGTGAAGAGGAACTCAAAAGCCCCTTGATGAAAGTGAAAGTAGAGAGTGAAAAAGTTGGCTTAAAGCTCAACATTCAGAAAACGAAGATCATGGCATCTGGTCCCACCACTTCATGGGAAATAGATGGGGAAACATGGAAACAGTGTCAGACTTTATTTTTCTGGGCTCCAAAATCACTACAGATGGTGACTGCAGCCATGAAATTAAAAGATGCTTACTCCTTGGAAGGAAAGTTATGACCAACCTAGATAGCATATTCAAAAGCAGAGACATTACTTTGCCAACAAAGGTTCATCTAGTCAAGGCTATGGTTTTTCCAGTGGTCATGTATGGATGTGAGAGTTGGACTATGAAGAAGGCTGACCGCCAAAGAATTGATGCTTTTGAACTGTGGTGTTGGAGAAGACTCTTGAGAGTCCCTTGGACTGCAAGGAAATCCAACCAGTCCATTCTGAAGGAGATCAGCCTTGGGATTTCTTTGGAAGGAATGATGCTAAAGCTGAAACTCCAGTACTTTGGCCACCTCATGCAAAGAGTTGACTCATTGGAAAAGACTCTGATGCTGGGAGGAATTGGGGGCAGGAGGAGAAAGGGACGACAGAGGATGAGATGGCTGGATGGCATCACTGACTCGATGGACATGAGTCTGTGTGAACTCCGGAAGTTGGTTTTGGACAGGGAGGTCTGGCATGCTGCGATTCACGGGGTTGCAAAGAGTCAGACACGACTGTGCGACTGATATGATCTGATGCCTATTGGTTAGTCAATTTTTGTTTACTTTTTTCTTTCTATATATCAACTATTAAGTGCTTTTATTAGCTTCATATGAAATGTTTTAGCTTATTGCACAGGAGAAATATTATACTATGACCTCATAAATTTCACAATTATTACAGAAAATTCAAGTAAAAGATCAGGCTGGGTAGATTGGCTGTAGAAATTGTAAAATGACCCTCAATGGCCCACACATTTATTAGCAAAAGATCAGGCTAGAAGATTGGCTGTAGAAATTGTAAAATGACCCTCATGGCCCACACCTTTCTGTATGAATGAGGACAGAACCTCTAATTCTTTTGTAACTATTAAAATGGTTATAATAGCATCTATATAATAATAACCTCTGACTATTATAACATTAAATTGCAAAGGTGAAGAGATTGTGCAGATGTAAATAAGGTTCTAATCAGTTGACTGTAAGGTGATCAAAAGGGCAATTACTGTAAGTGTGCTGATGATAATCGGTTGAATTTGTTAAGCAGTTGAATTTGTTACAAAGGTTGTGGGGCATGGATATTAGAAAAAAAAATTCAGAGATTTTTTTCTCTTCTATGTCTTTACAGAGGCAAATTGTTATTAAGGATAGAGCTATATGTAAGGAATGGCAGGAGGTCTCTAGGAGCTAAAGGCTTTCAGTTCCATAGCCACAAGAAATAAGTTCTTCCAATGACCATATGAGTTAAAGAGTACTCAGAGCCTCAGATAAGATCCAACTATAGCTGATATATTGATTACAACCTGTGAGATCCTAAGCAGAGGACCCAGCCAAGCCATCCCGAATCATGGGAACTGTAAGGTATTAAGTAGGAATTGTTTTAAGCTGCTATGTTTATAATACTTTTTATGCAGTATAAAAAAGTAACATCTACAGGAGGTTCTAATCTAGGAATTAACAACCTTTATAGATACATTATATAAGAATTTAAAATACAAAGTAAAATTATGTAAGCATGATGGAGCAGATAAAAACACCTTGATGGGAATTTAGAAAAAGGAGTGAGAAGTTCTTTCTGAAAGAATTAAGACACTTCATTAACAGGCAGTTCTATGTTCATTTAAAAATGAAGGTAAATGTAGGAAGGCCATTCAAGCTGAGGATTTACATAAATGAAGGCATCTTGGCTGCTGTGTGCAGATTTGCTATTTATATATGAAGTATGTGAAGGGGAATAGTGAGGATTCCGGTTAAAAAGTAGTTTGGAGACTTCTAAATATTTTACTTCCTAGGTGTTGTTACTGAAGATAGTTTTGATGGGGAGGAAACTGAGATGGTTTTCCACTTCTTAACTTTTGTGACCTGGCACAAATTACTTCCCTAGCCCTCACTCTTTTCATCTATGAAATGGGTAAAAAAAGACCTGCTGGGTAGAGTGGCTTATGCAATGACAAAGGCAGTAGTTGCCCAATGCTGAGAAGAACAGGAGGTTGTTACCTACAGAGAAGAACATAGAGGATAAATTGGAGGGAAGAGGATGATAAAGGGAAATTAGAAGGTGCTGTGCTGGTTGTGGACCAACCTCTGTTAGCAACAGTAGGAATAACATGAGAGAGAGAGAGATATGAGATACTGGAAAGATACAAACAACCAAACATACTTTCTACTTCTAAAAGTAACAAGAAAGCATCACAAGATATTAAAAGTTCAAAATTAAAAAAAAATGAAATTGTAAAACATTTTTGCTTTAATTTCTGGGTCCAATATATTGTTTGCTGTCATCTAGCAGAGTTTTGTTTTGTTTTTGCTAACGGAAGTGATTAAATATTAAGCATTTTGAAACATGTAATGATGTGATCACATGTGTTCTTAGAGAACATGAACATCATGACACATGAAAGGTAGATAGGAGCCAAGTGTGGCATCAGTGGGTAGAGCACTAAGTACTCCTGTCTAATCTGGTAAAGAGACCATGAGGAGAGCTATGATGGTGAGAATAGAAAGGGGACAGTAAGTTCTAGACATAATCCAAAGGTAGAATTTCAGAAGGTTGCTGAATGAGTGAATATGGCATACAAATATGGAAGAAAAAGAGGTGACAACCCTGGGGAGTAACTTTATTGACTCCCAAGAGCAGAATTTTCATATCTGTCCCCAGTTTCCTACCCAGAGATATCAAATTGTTACATCAATGAGCCCCAGCATTACACACATCACAGATTTGGACTATTTTTATAGGAAACTGGCTGTGAAACAAACGATTCTGAGTTTTCAAGTGAAAACTGAGCAGCTAGGAAGATGATAGTTCTATGAATTTAGAAAGGTTAAATCAAGAGAAGAAAAATTTGAGTTGAAAAAGGTAAGTGAAGTAAAAGAAACATGGCTTTCTGGTGGAGGAAGGGGAAATAGGTCAGTTTATTTGAGGATGTCTTGGATTGAGATTCTAGAGGTTAACACTGCACTTGACACTTGGTTCTACACTCTCTTACTGTGGACTGAAAGCTGGGGAAGTGGAATCTGGAATTAGAACTGCATACACATCTACACAAATGTGAACACAGAACCTGCCTGCTAATGCAGGAGACCTTAAAAGACGTGGATGGATGCAGGTTCCATCCCTGGGTTGGAAAGATGCCCTGGAGAAGGGCATGGAAACCCACTCCAGTATTCTTGCCTAGAGAATCCCATAGACAGAGGAGCCTGGCGGGCTATAATCCATAAGGTCACAAAGAGTTGGACATGACTGAAGCAACTTCGCACACACACACACACACACACACACACACAATATAGAATCATCTATATGAGTGTTACTTGAAGTAATGGCAAGAAAGGATTTCATGAAAAAAAGTGTGAAATTTAAATAAGAAGATAAAAGGCAGAAGTCTGAGCAATTTATGACCAAAGGCATATGAGAAGAAGGAGGTGAAAGGGTATTGCCACAAATGTAGTGAGGGAGGCAGGAGCTGGGATGAAATATAGATCAGACAAGGGGTGAAATCTGAGAATCTGCCAGAGGGCCAGACAAATCATGGTCTGTGGGATGCAAAGTTTTTCAGACAGTGGGAGCAGAATCGACAGTTAAAGTTTCTCAAGATGTAGTCATTTATAAGAATTACCTGGAGGGTTTGTTAATGCAGATTTTGAGGCTCCATCCATAGAGATTTTGATCCAGGAGTGGGTTCAGGCAGAAAGTCTGCAGTCTGTTGTTTCAGAAACATTGTAAAGGGGATTGAGAAATAATAGGAAATAATGGAACTGCAAGTTTAGGAGCACAACTTTCTCTTTTTCCATCTTGGCAGTCACTAGAAAAGAGGGAGTTTGGAATTTTGATTGGAAGTGGATTCATGAGGTATATTTTCAAGTTCGGAGTGAACTGAATGTGTTGATTAAAAGTGTGCAGATCAGGGAAGAGAAAAAGACTAATGTTGGGCAAAAAAGAGGAGAAATAAGTGGAGAGGAGCTATAGAGGGGGGAAGAAGTGGTTACATACTTTTTGAGATGGCAAGGGAGAGGAAAAATGATGACATTAAGTAAAGAAACTTTTGTTAAAGGAAACACTTAAGTGTGGAGCACACTGTACCTTATTCAGTTAATAAAAGTAATAGTTGTCATTGAATATGTCTATCTTAATACCAAATAAAAATATATTTGACAGGAAAATGAGGTTTTCCTTTTGAAACTTAAATTGATTAGTTTTCCACGAAGGTTTAAGATTCCATTCATACCTGAAGGCTTTATAATACTTTTATTTTCCCCCAAAGGATTACAGCTATAAGCAAAGATCTACTCTTTCCCTAAAAATGGCTGCATAATTAGGAAATCGCCATTTCATTTATACCACTCTGAAGATTTCAAAGAGAAAGATATTTTGAGTAGAGAATTGTTTAGGAAGGTGTTAGAAAGTCTGGAGGAGGAAGGAGCAGAAGGAGTTTTACCCAGAGTTTAGGAAGGATGGAGGCCATCTGCCTGCCCTGGGCACTGAGCTAATGGAAGCTGCTGGTGGCACTCTGATTGGCACCAAACTGGAGCCACCCTGCTGCCCCCCTCCCAGGAACTGCTGATGGTCCTGGTACCCACAGATCCATCTACTGCACCTGCTCACACTAGAAGCATGATAATGTCTCCTTTCTTCTTGCTTCTAATCCACAGGTCAAATCCAGCTAACTTCCGTTTTTGCAAGTGAGTCTTGGTAATACAGTTTGCAAGTTTCTGAACCCTTTGATACTGAGAAAAGCACAGGAAGGTAGGATGGGACTCAATGCCCAACAACAGACAATATGTGGCATACTCACATATACCTTCCCAAAGGGGAAAAATAGGATGCTTGAAAATATAAAAAGATAGTTTGTATAATACAAGAAATGCTATAAATACACAATGTTAGAAGAGACTGGCTGTGTCATAAGAGTTAGAAGTCTCTTTCTGCCTTTTTTCATTACATTTTTATCGGTGCCTTAATTCAGAGCTTTTGTGTGACCATTGACATGTACATACATGTACACACACACACACACATGCACACACACATAAACATTTGTATATATATCTGCCATCTATTTATGTCTTCATATTTGTGAGGCAATATATTTTTAAAATTTATTTTATTGAAGTATAGTTGGTTCAAAATGCTGTGTTAATTTCTGCTGTACAGCAAAGTGATTCAATTATGCTTCTATATACATTCATTTTCATATTCTTTTTCATTGTGATTTATCACAGGACATTGAATGTAGTTCCCTGTACTATACTGTGAGACCTTATTGTTTATCCTTTCTATATGTAATAGTTTGCATCTGCTAATCTGAGGCAAAGAGTTTTTTGAGGAACTTTTAAAGAAGCAGTTTATTTACACAAGAGTCACAACATAGATTTGATAGCTCACTGAGTTATTTAGGAACAATTTTTGGATAGTTTTCTAGGTCCGATGGGAAATAAAATTATTGATAATGCCAGCTAACACTTACAGAGAACTTATTTGTGCTTAGAACTTTTTTAGGCAGATGATATGTAGTATCTCAAGACTTTCATGCAGCTACTCTATGAGGTGGGTACTCTGATTGCTCCCATGCCCCAGATAACAGCAAAGAAAAAAATATACAGCAGCCAAAGGGGAAGAATAGAGAGACGTTGCAGCTTGCTTAGCATCATATTACACAAGTGGTACAGTGGTCAGGGCAATAAGGATTTTACCGTATTATAAGGAAAATATATTACACATAAAAACATTTTAAGAGAAAGTATTAATAAATGTTTCGATGTATCATAATAAACAGAATGGGTTGAGATAGTACTTATTTAGAAACAACTTTTTTCCACGTTGGTATGAATTCAAGCTGTGTAGTCAATATCCAAAACCCCTAGTTTATATTTGTATGCCTTTTATGAAATATTATTAAAGCCACCTAAAACATGGGTGACTGTGTGTGTGTGTGTGTGTGTGTGTGTGTGTATGGCAAAATATAAATAATTTTTCAGGACGGCTTTTCTGAAGTGTTTACTTCAGAAGTGGTTGAAAAAGTTGCAATATACTTTTAGGAGGAAAGTGATATGAAATTTAATGTTGACACTACTATAGAATTTCTGAATTTACTAAAAAATAAATGTTTTTGTATACTTTAGGGTATGTTGAATTTTTGCAATGTGGCGGGGAGACCAGCCCCAAAAGAGAACAGGGTACCACTCCACTCCCATAAGATCATACTATTCTCTGTAAGTTCCTTCGTGTTGTCCTTAGAATGTTAACCAGATCCCAAATCACACCCTGAGAAAGAAGGAAGCTGTTTGGTTTAATTATTTCTGACAGTTTGTACAAACATCTGGGCCGGATGTCTCAGACACACTAACCAGAAACATAATAGTTTTAATTCAATTTCAGTGTTTAAACAATCAGACCCATTCCCACCGATAGAGTACATTTTTCTACAGTTTTAAAATTGTGATTATCTACATAACTCATACACCAATTCATGGAGGCATTTTTTTAATGTGTTTTTTTCTTCTTTCTTGTGATGTGAACAAGCAAAATGAAAACATAAGCAATTATTTAATAGATTAGCCCCATAGCATCAGATAATTTTTGGTTAAGAATTAGATTTGATAGTGGAACTTAGAGAAATTATGAAAGAGAAAAATATATAAAAATGGAGGAGAGAATGATAGCTCTAGATTTTTGAGAGAAATGGAGACAGATGTCTGTCCCTGTAAGTGTGGGGCTAAGAGTATGTACCATGAAACATTCAAGTGTGTATACTTGTTTAAAGCTTAAAAAAAAAAATGAGTAGGCTTGAAAATGAGAGAGGAAGGGAAAGTGAGAAATTTCCTCTGAAATTTTGATCAAAAGTAACTGGTGTTTTGTTTTTTCCATTATCTCAAACCTTGGGTTACATCTTATGTATAATACCTAAGAATGAATCATTAACTTGGAGGGTTTCTAATCTTCAAAGAAAGGAGCTCTTCCTTTTAAGGTAACAAGATGGGGGCTGAAAAATTTTTGATCCATGTGAGGGCCAAGCAGAATCAGTGTTCGTGTCTGTTCTATTTTATATATTTCTCTGGGGAAACTTCACATCTGTTTTTCTATTTTATCCTCACCATAACTCTGTGAAGTGGGAAAGACAAATATTACACTCCTCATTTTATAGATGGGAATCTGGGGTGCATTAAGGTCAAATGACTTGGCCAAAGTTGAACAATCAAGATTAGAACCCAGGCCTCCTAAGCTTCAGCTAAGACTCTTTCTAGCACACCCCAATACCTTCTATTTAGGCTTCTTGAAAGCAGCTTTGTGACCTAAGTGTAAAACAAGTTTTCTTCTTTCGGACAAGTTCTTTTCATTTGCTTTATTTTCCTGAATTAGGAATTTTGAAAGAGCTAACACCTTAGTGTATGTACAATGGATTTTTCCTATTAGGTAACTCTGCCCTTTGCTTCACCCACCACACAGCTGGGCTAAGTAATTCTAAAGGAATGTTGTCATGCCAGAGACTCAAGGAAAAGTAGGTTGAGTTAAAATCAATTTATTAAAACAAATCCAGGCTTTTTCATTGGTTACACTTTTAAAGAGTCCCTTGGTTAAACATTAAGGTGTTCTTACCACAGAAATAAATAATAATTTTATGTGTTTGGATATATAGCAAAAAAAGTAAAAAAGATTACACTTTCTGAAAATGTGACTGTTTACAAAGCCCTAGAATGTGTACTTTCAAAAAGCTTAGAAACCAAACTCACGAAGACACAAACAACTGTGCTTTGACACATAAGAGTACTAGACTGTAGAGGCGTTATTTAGACTATTAAGTTACAATGCCATCATTTTTTTCTCTTAATGATTGACTTAGTTGATTTGCTTGGGAAGGCTCTACCCATCTCAGAGACGGATTTGTTCCAAGTGCTCATGAAAAAAAAAAAAAAAAAAGGTGCACATCAAGCAAAGATTAAGTCTAGTTTTGTTTTCCACTGGCCTAGAACTTGGCTTGTTTTGCTGCACATGAGGTGAAACTCGTGATTTTTTTTTTTTTTCTCCTTGCAATCTAATCTGTTCCTGTACAGAGGATTCATACAAGTTGGTTCAAAAGATCTGCTCCTCTCAAAAGTGTGTTCCCTTTAAATAGAAGGCACTTGAAATGACATTAGGGTTTATATTTCACTCATGGCAGATCAACATTGCCAGTTTTGAATTAGAGTACTTGATTTTCTTCAAGGTTTCAGTGACTTTACATCGTTGAGTCAACTGAAACCTGAAAGAGAATGATATTGCTGCTCTAGTAAGCACTGAGGAATAACATGGGTCCCTCTAATGATCCAGGGACAGATGATAATATATAACAGTTTCTACACATTAAATGTGACTCTCACAGCAAACTGTGTACTGGTGATTTAGTCGCTAAGTTATGTCCAACTCTTGGCGCCCCCATGGACTGTAGCCCACCAGGCTCCTCTGTCCATGGGAATTCTCCAGGCAAGAACACTGGAGTGGGTTGCCAGTTCCTTCTCCAGGGGATCTTCCCAACCCAGGAACTGAACCTGGGTCTCCTGCATTGCAGGCAGATTCTTTATCAACTGAGCTATGAGAGAAATCTTTAGTATACTAGATAGTACACAAAGCTTTAGTACATGGACAACTAAGTAAGCAGACAGCTTTAGCCAGGATGCTCAACGAAGGGACTGATAGACTGTCAGAACAGAATGTAGACAAAACAAAACCTCAGCAAACTGGGAAAAACTGCCTTGGTCTGTGTGTTTGTTTTGATTTGCTTGATAAATATGGTTATGTTCTTGAGTAAAAGGAAAATAGTGAATTGAGGCACTAGTGAAGAGTAATCTGATCTACTTGTTTGCATGAAAGTGAGAGTCGCTCAGTCCTGTCCAGCTCTTTGAGACCACATGGACTGTAACCCACCAGGCTCTTTTGTCCATGGAATTCTCTAGACAAGAATACTGGAGTAGATTGCCATGCCCTTTTCCAAGGGATCTTCCCAACCCAGGGATTGAACCTGGGTCTCTTGCATCGGGGGGCTTTCTCAATGGCTTAAGCCTTAAAGAATCTGTCTGCAATGCAGGAGACACAGGAAGTGAGGTGCAAATTCTATCTCTGGGTTGGGAAAATCCCCTGGAGGAGAAAATGGCAACCCACTCCAGTATTCTTGCCTGGAAAATCCCATAGGCAGAGGACCCTGATGGGCTAAAGTGCGTGCAGTCACAAGGAGGTGGAAAGGACTATGCATTATCTCCTGCAATGTGGGTGGAGTCATTAGCATCTGAGCCATGAGGGAAGCCTGGTTTATTTGAATGGGTAATTTCCCAATTTGCTGAGTTACTGACTACACCAAAGCCTTTGACTGTGTGGGTCACAATAAACTGTGGAAAATTCTTAAAGAGATAGGAATACCAGACCACCTTCCCTGCCTCTTATGAAATCTGTATGCAGGTCAAGAAGCAACTGGACCTGGACATGAAACAAAGGACTCGTTCCAAACTGGGAAAGGAGTACATCAAGGCTGTATACCATCACCTGCTTATTTAACTTCTATGCAGAGTACATCATGTGAAATACTGGGCTGGATGAAGCACAAGCTGGAATCAACACTGCTAGGAGAAATATCAATAACCTCAGATATGCAAATGATATCGCCCTTTTGGCAGAAAGCGAAGAGGAACTAAAGAGACTTTTGATAAAAGTGAAAGAGGAGAGTGAAAACATTGGCTTAAAACTCAACATTCAAAAAACTAAGATCATGGCATTTGGTCCCATCACTTCATGGCAAATAGATGAGAAACAATGGAAACATTTTCTTGGGCTCCAAAATCACTGCAGATGGTTACTGAAGTCATGAAATTAAAAGTTACTTACTCTTTGGAAGAAAAGCTATGACCAACCTAGACAGCATATTAAAAAGCAGAGACATTACTTTGCCAACAAAGGTCTGTCTAGTCAAAGCTATGGTTTTTCCAGTAGTCATGTATGGATATAAGAGCTGGACCATAAACAAAGCTGAACACCAAAGAATTGATGCTTTTGAACTGTGGTGTTGGAGAAGACCTTTGAAAATCTCTTGAACTGCAAGGAGATCAAACCAGTCAATCATAAAAGAAATCAGTCCTGAATATTCAATGGAAGGACTGATGCTGAAGCTGAAACTCCAGTGTTTGGCCACCTGATGCATCAAACTGACTCATTGGTAAAGACCCTAATGCTGGGGAAGATTGAAGGCAGGCAGAGAAGGGGACGACAGAGGATGAGATGGTTGGATGTCATTATTGACTTGATGGACATGAGTTTGAGCAAGCTTCAGGTGTTGGACAGGGAAGCCTGGAGTGTGGCAGTCTGTGATATCACAAAGAGTTGGACATGACTGAAAGACTGCACTGAACTGAATAGCTAAGTGGCGAATTTTAAAATTTTATCTTACAAAGTAGGTTTGGAAGTCCAATAAACATCCCTTGAGGGTAATACACTACTAGAAAACACTACAGCCCACTCAATAAATACAAAAGACATTTCTATTAAAATAATATTAGGAAAAAAATCCCCATCTCTCTTCATTCTCAGGAGTCATAACTGGGCATGGATTTCCAAGAAATCTCTGTGTTCGCCTGATAAAGAATCTTAGTTAGAGGTTTTCAAATCACTCTATCCTCGAGTCAACCTAGAAACTCCGAGGTGAAAGTAATGTATTTCTCTGGTGGAATAAAGGCAGTTTCTCCATTGCTGGCTCATCTTCAGATTCCTGGTAGTCCTTTCTACTCCTTTATATATATATTTTAAGTTAATTAATTAATTTACTTATCTGGCTGCCTTGGGTCTTAGTCGTGGCACAGGTCTTAGTCGCATTATGCATGATCTTTCGTTATGGTGCATGGATTCTCCATGTGTGGTACACTGACTTAGTGAAAGCTCTGGTTTTTCCAGTGGCCATGTATGGATGTGAGTTGGACTATAAAGAAAGCTGAGTGCTGAAGAATTGATGCTTTTGAACTGTGGTGTTGGAGAAGACTCTTGAGAGTCCCTTGGACTACAAGGAGATCCAACCAGCGCATCCTAAAGGAGATCAGTCCTGGATGTTCATTGGAAGGACTGATGTTGAAGCTGAAACTCCAATACTTTGGCCACCTCATGTGAAGAGTTGACTCATTGGAAAAGACCCTGATGCTGGGAGGGGTTGCGGGCAGGAAGAGAAGGGGGCGACAGAGGATGAGATGGCTGGATGGCATCACTGACTCCATGGACATGAGTGTGGGTGGACTCCAGGAGTGGGTGATGGACAGGGAGGCCTGATATGCTGCAATTCATGGGGTCACAAAGGGTCGGACACAACTGAGCAACAGAACTGAACTGAACTGAACTGACTCTGTAGTTGTTGCGCATAGGCTTAGTTGCTCTGAGACAGGTGGACCAGGAATCAAATCCATGTTCCCCTACATTGAAAGGTAGATTCTTAACCACTGGAGCACCAGGGAAGCCCCTATTTCTACTCTTGAAAGAATATCTGCATAATATACAGGGAGATTATGGGGGCTTGGGTAACAGGCACTTCTGTTGAATCATTGCATAGAGATCAGGAAAATAATAATATCTGAAGTCATTCAGTCATGTCTGACTCTTTGTGACCCCATGGAATGTAGCCCGTCAGGCTCCTCTGTTCATGAGATTTTCCAGGCAAGAATACTGGAGTGGGTTGCCATGCCTTCCTCCAGGGGATCTTCCTAACGAAGGGATCAAACCCACATCTCTTGCACCTCTTGCATTGGCAGACAGGTTCTTTACTATTTTAGTGCCACCTGGGAAGCTCAAAAATGATCTTAGCTTATACATAATTTACATACAATAACTCACCCTCAGAATGACCCCTTATTATAGAGAAGGCAACTGAGACACAGAGAAGGTGGGGAGTTCCCTCAAGGTCTGACAACTATTAAATGGCAGAGCTGGGACTTCCTCCCAGTCTGGTGCCCTCGGTTGTGTTTATCCCCAGTATTCTGCAGCCTTGTGGGAAGTGTGGAGGAGAGCTCCAGTGTGCTTTATTGTGCCATCCTACCTCTGTGATGCAGCTGCAACACTTCCTTAAACACCTCCAACCTGGAGATTCTATACTAAATCTGCTGTTTTGTCTATGCAATTTACAAATATTGTCTCATTTAAAGGTTTCCATTCCTCAAGTGTTCATTCTCCAGAAATACAAAGCATAGGAAAACTCTATTCCTTCAGTAAAATGGAACCCAGTTGTAGGGAGTAAAAGCCTTTTGACTAAATGAATTCTCCCTGAAAGATACTGGCAAGCTTGTATTTGAATTATCAAAAGGAGAAGAGCTATTCAGTTCATATCGAATAGATGGGATTTCAGGGAAGCTCTGCAAGGTTTAAAATGTATAGGTATATTAGGTTAAATGGGTGGCTTAATGGTAAAAAAATCCAACTGCAAAGCAGGAGACCCAGGTTTGATCTCTGGGTGGGGAAGATTCCCTGGAGAAGGGAATGGCTGCCCACTTCAGTATTCTTACCTGGAGAATTCCACGGACATAGGAGTCTGGTGGGCTACAGTCCATGGGATCATGAAAGAGTCAGACATGACTTAGGAATTGAGCAAAGCACATATACATATCAATGCCCCCCTACACACAGACACAATATTGTCTTTGAAATGGTCCCCAAACCAAGAGGTAAACATCCAAGTGTCCAGATGTTCCATATCCAAAACAGATTGTTCTGTATGTACAATGTATGGACAATGATAATCCAACTTCATAAGGCTACAAAGATAGTTTTAAAACCCTGTTGAATCAGTGAAGAAAAGCTAAATTGAATTCCATAAGATTTAAGTGTTAATTCTGTTTTGAGCAACAGTATTCAGGGCTTTGAGAGGATTACATTTTCAGCTACTTTTCATACCTCAAGAAAGTTTTGACTTTGAATCATTCTTGATCAAAGAGCCTTTTGTTCTTTCTCCACAGGTAAACAGGCTGTAGCTGAATATAGAAAGTATGGTCCCTCAAAGTGCTGTTTTGATCTCAAAAAGACTGTCCATGTTTTATCTTATGGGATATGTTTGATTTTGTCTATAGACCCCAGTAAGGAACACATCAAATACTAGGAATAGCAACATAACCTTAGAATAAACTAATATCCAACTAGCTGAACTTGTAGGCACAACTCACAGGCACAGAGTCAAGTAAATAATTGTAAGAGTTGTATTTTTTTGTATATATGTTTTTTTCTGGTCAGTCACTCTCTCTTCATTTTGGTTCCTGTTAGCATTTACTAGATGGGGCAGTGGTAAAAAAAAAAAATAATTGCCTGCCAATGCAGGTGACACAGGAGACATGGGTTCAATTCCTGGATCAGGACAATTCCCTGGAGGAGGAAATGGCAACCCACTCCAGTATTCTTGCCTGGAAAATTCTATGGACAGAGGAGCCCGGTGGGCTACAGTCCCCGGGGTTGCAGAGTCAGACACAATTGAGCATGCACAGAAAACACAGGTGATTTCTCATGAAAAACAATTCCAGTGCTATTCAGCTGTCAATATCTACTGAGGTATCTTTGGGGATCATGCAATTAAAAAGAATAAATCAAGAAATAAATCATTTCCATCATGTAATATCTCTAGGCTTATTCAAAGTGGGGGAAGTGTTCACTTTAGAAGAAAGTAAGAAAAAAATCCATGACCCTGACTTCTTTTTTCCCTCCCTGACCTGCTTTCTCTACCAAAAGAAGCATGTGGTAAAGTGCTTGTGCCACAAACACTGGCCTTTTCTTTTTGTGGAAAAAGGCACTGCTGTTTTACAGTGGCCTGGAGGCCAGGAGGAACTTGCTGCCAGGGGCTGCTGCCCTAATGGCTCCACCAAGCAGGCAGCACCAGCTGGGGAGCCCAGGGAGCTGGGTCTGCTCACCGTTTGTTTGCCCAGTAACCTGGAGCTCAGGCTCTCTGTTCTCCAGAACCTTCCCCTCTCTTTCCAGTTGCCTTCTTTCTTTTCCTGCAGTGCCACTTCATCAGAAACTTCACCAAAAGTTTATCAGAGGTTTCCCATTGCAGTTGGAGAAGGCAGTTTTCTTGCATTTTTATTTGACTTGATATGCCTAGGATGTAATATAGATGCATCAGTTTATTATATTCAAACCCTTAGGTTTTAGCTACATACAGACCTTTGATTTCTCTGCTATTGCTGCAATTTTATTTTTAATATTAGCCATAAGATTTAGTGAGAAAAGTGTCTGCAGGAGTGTCAGGCTCTGAAATATATCTTGGTTCAGGGCCTTGTCAACGTTCCTGGGCCACTATTACTACATCTGCAAAATGCAGGACTGAGATAAATACGAAAAGATTATGGACGAAAGAGCCCAGTTTAAATATGGCACTCATGCCTCTTTGTTCTTTATGTTATTAGAAAATGAATTGTATTGCATGCTGAAGAAAACTGGAGCTATCTTGTGGCTCTTATAGAATATTAACAAAATACATAAAATATTTACCCCATTTAAACTCACTTCATTTTATTATGTTAAAGTAATAAATGAGAATATATTTTTTCAATACTGGAAAAATAAAGGTTATTTTAAATCAGATTAAATTTAGAGATAAATTTTCAAATAAATCTAAAGTGGGTTTTTTCAGCCCTAACTCCAAGTAATTTATATCTATAATTTGCGAATAGATTTTCAAATTTGGAAATGTATTTTAAAAATCTCTGAAACTTATAAGGAGAGGGTGGAATGAATTGAGAGAGTAACATTGTAGCGTTGATATCTGGAGAAGGGAAAGGCTATCCACTCCAGTGTTCTGGCCTGGAGAATTCCATGGACTGTTACAGTGCATGGCGTCTTAAAGAGTTGGTCACAACTGAGCAACTTTCACATATATATCACCATGTGTAAAACAGATGGCTAGTGGGATGCTAGTCTATAAACCAGGGAGCTCAGTCTGGGGTTCTATGATAACCTGGAGGAGTGGATTGAGGGTGATGGAGGGAGGCTCAAGAAGGAGGGGACATATATATACTTACGGCTGATTCAAGTTATTGTATGGCAGAAACCAACACAACATTGTAAAGCAATTATCCTCCAATTAAAAATTAAAAAAAGAATGGATTTTCTATATGTGTTTTTTTTTAATTTATTTATTTTTTTAATTTTATTTTATTTTTAAACTTTACATAATTGTATTAGTTTTGCCAAACATCAAAATGAATCCGCCACAGGGGAACACATATATATGTGTTTTATATTACTTGATCCTTGCTCTTCAGGATGCGACTCCCAAACTAGCAACATTGGCATTACCTGAGAGCTTGTTAGAAATACAGTATTTCAGGTCCAGATCAGGACCCAGGTGGCAGACTCTGCCTTTCAGCAAGGTGATCACCCCTAGTGCTTCTTATGCCCACTGTTTAGCCTTATGTATAAGATTACGTCTGTAGACAGGACACTCATTCAGCATTGTCTGACGTACCAAGTGAGGAAAAAGACATTGTGTCCTGAGGCAGCTCATAGCACTAGCAGATAATCTAGTTATTAGAAATTTCTTTCATGTTTGTCAAAATGACTACTTTTCTGTAACTTCCAGTAATTTAGTTGTCTTCTTATTGCTAAACAAAGCCGTCACAATTCAGAAAAGTGGCACTTTTGTTCAGAAAAGTGGCACTAAAACATTTTAAGAGGAAAAAAAAATCACATTTTCAATTAGTCTTTTTGCCTTAGATTAGGGATGGACAAACTACTGCCCAGGGCCAAATCTGGCTGGCTGCCTACTTTTGTAAATAAAGTTTTATAAAAACACAGCAATATTCATTTGTTTATACATTGACTCTGGCTGCTTTCATGCTACCAGTGTTACTAAGACAAAGTCAAGTTGCAGCAGAGACACTATGGCCTGCTGCTGCGTCACTTCAGTCGTGTCTGACTCTGTGTGACCCCATAGACGGCAGCCCACCAGGCTCCCCCAGTCCCTGGGATTCTCCAGGCAAGAACACTGGAGTGGGTTGCCATTTCCTTCTCCAATGCATGAAAGTGATAAGTGAAAGTGAAGTCGCTCAGTCGTGTCCAACTCTTAGTGACCCCATGGACTGCAGCCTACCAGGCTCCTCCATCCATGGGATTTTCCAGGCAAGAGTATGGCCTAGAATGTCTAAAATATTTACCATATGTCTTTTTACAGAAAAAAGAAAAGGGTTTCTGGATTCTGGTCTACATGAAGCATTCCTATTTCTCCAACAAAAGCTTTTTTTTTTTTTTTAATCAAACCTCATGCTTATCAGGCACTGTGCTAGAGGTTGAAGTTTCAAAAATAGAATGAAACCCTGCCTTCAATCATACCATCCTCAGCATGGTCTTCCTTTTGTACTATTACTTGTAAATATCATCTTAAATATGATGCCTAGATCTAAACTTCAAATGAGATTTAATGAGTATATAATAGCAATATCTTTACTGAAACAGGGTATGTACAGAAACAAATATTCATTCTGATATAAATTTGCATCTTCTCTTGCTGACACAACTAGGATCATTTTGTATATTTAGCTTGTATCCAAATTTTTGAAGAACAGACATTTCCAATTAGTAGGTATGTGAGAATATGTGTGCACATATGTGCTTGTGAAGTTCTTTTTAAGCCAGTTCTCTTTCATCTTGTCTCTGTGGAATCATGTACACCCATGGCAGATTCATGTCAATGTGTGGCAAAACCAATACAATACTGTAAAGTAATTAGCCTCTAATTAAAATAAATAAATTTATATTTAAAAAAATAAATGCAACATAATGAAATAGAAGTAACCTGTGGAGTTAGGTAGACCTAAACCTTTGATGAGGGTTAACTGTGCCTTTCAGTATTTTTGTTTTGGGGGACAATACTCTTTAAGAACTCTGTTTCCTAATTTACATAAAAGGAATAAAATTAATAATTTTCTCACAGGATTTTGGGAAATAGTAATAGAGATGGTGTTCAGTTGTACAGAATTATTGTCTGGCCCTAGGAAGGCCTCAATAAATAGAAGCTCTCTTAACACATTCGGGCACTTTTTCTATTCTGTGTACTCATAGTAAATCTTGAGTGCTAATTCTGTTAGCTATGCGTGCAAAACTGGATGAGTTTGCTTTCTAAATAGTCAATCAATTTATCTATAAATGTTCACGGAAAGAAAGCCCAACAGCAGAACCTTGAAGTATATCAACTATTTCTTTTTTCTAGGCAGTGATTTTTCTCAACCTTTCATTTTGACATAATTGTGGATTCTCATCTTACTGTAAAAAATAATAGACAGAGGTCTCTAAATTGGTTCTCCAGCTTTATGCAATGGTAACTAAGTATAGCTCAATATTACAACCAGGAAATTGTCATCCATTGACTTATTCACATCACCAGTTTTACATGCGTTTATTTCAGTGTATGTTTGTACCTATGTTTAGTCCTTCTGTTCTTTTATCATATGTGTAGATTCCTGTGATTACCCTCATGTCATGATACAGGATATTTCCATCCTGTGCCCCTTTTTTGAAGTCACATTTACTTCTCTACCACCCCACTTCCTTTTTAACACTTGAAAACCACTAATTAATTCTTCATTTCAATAAGGTTGTCATTTGAAGAAAGTTGCATAAATTAAGTCACACAGTATGTAACTTTTTGGGGCTGCCTTTGAAATCTATTTAAGATGTTATGTGTATCAATGATTTATTTTTAGTGGCTGAGTTGAAAAAATGTTTCTCTTATTTAGAAACTCCAATTATCAGTGGTGCTCCTCTGGGTGCTGCTGGATAAAGGGTTCTGAGCCCAGTTTCATCATCTACCTGGCCCCTACTCAGGAGTCTAGCACTTTTGGACAAAACGGGATAAAATCAACTCCTCTAAGTTAATTAGGATGTATTTCAGTTTGAAATTAAGAAATACAGTGCCTATGGTTTTCCCTGTTTTTTAAGTTTAATAACTCTCTTAAAAAAGTAGAAAAGGTTAGTTTGTCCTGACTTTTTCTTAGTCAACTCACCCTGGATCTAGTGACCTTCTCTTCTTTCTTTCTGAGGAAGGAGGGTGCAAGGGATCATGAGAGAGGAGATACTTTTAGCAACATTCAGCAACTTGTCCAGCATGTGGCTCATGATTCTGACTCCACCACCAAGCAAATCTCTGATACCAACTGGAAGTCCTACAGTTCAACCCAGTTCTGACATTATCTGCCTGGAGACAGCATCGTATTCTACAAAGTGAAAGCTCAGTCCCATAAACTGACCTCCCCTTCAGATGCAAGTTGAGATGTTACTGTGCTTTTCTTCAATTGTTATAAGTCAAAATTTTTCATGACCTTCTCCTTGGGTTCAATTAATTTGATAGAGCAGCTTGCAGAAGACAGGAAACAAGCTTACTCATTGTATTATCAGTTTATTACAAATGTGATCAAAGGATACAGAATCAAGAGTGTAGGATGAAGAGATACCATGGGCTGAAGTCTGGAACAATGGAGCATCCATTCTCGTGAAATCTGGGACCTGCCATGTGGCTTGCAGAAGTATTCGAGTTCACCAACCTGGAAACTCTCCAAACCCATCCTTCTGTTTTTTTTAGATAACCCTGATATAACCTTGCTGAACTGATATAATACGATTATTACCAAAGGCAGAGCAAGGTAATCAGACACAGAGAGTGATGAAACACTAAGGGTGGGATTTCTGTCTATGCTAACTTAGCATGCTGCTGCTGCTGCTAAGTTGCTTCAGTCGTGTCCGACTCTGTGTGACCCCATAGACAGCAGCCCACCAGACTCCTCCGTCCATGACATTTTCCAGGCAAGAGTACCGAAGTGGGGTGCCATTGCCTTCTCAACTTAGCATGATTCTTGCTAAAAACTGGGCTATGCTAGCCAGACAAGGATGCAGATCAAGGTGAAACTTAGTGAAAAAGTTGGCCAAATATATATTCATTTATTATCTCATGAATTTTTATAGGAACCAAATTAGATGGATTCCACCTCCATTTTTCAACTGATAATAATGAACAAATCTGTTATTCAAATCTACGTGCACAAACTCTGAGGATTGTGATCTTCTTATTCTATATCCCTGTCATAAGTAAGCTGTATCGCTGTCATAGATTGGGCAATTGAACCAGCATCTCCTTCCATCCTCTATGCCCATAAAGTAGCCTTATTGTGGCAGAACATGTTTGTTCATTTTTTTTTTCTCATGACTTTGAACATAATCATATGACTGGCTTTGACCAATGGCATGAGGATATTAAGTACAGTATTAAGACATTTTAAAAAACCTTGTGTGATTGTGCTTGCTTTATTTTATCTCTATCAGCCTGGCTATTCTTTTGATCCAAGAAGGCTGAGAAACCTAGCTAACCCATAGACCTACAGAGAAAAGCATAGGCACTTACTGCTTCAGGCTGAAGCAGAGACAAGCCCAGACAAGAGCATCCAAACTCAACCTGGATGGATGGGTGAGAAATAAAAACTCACTATCATATGCCACAGGGATTTTGTGGATGTCTGTTGTAAAGTATTGAGAAGAACAACTAAGTAATACATAGGCATTTGTATTAGTGTTAGTTTTATTACTATTATATATATATATATATATATAAAATGGCATCCCACTCCAGTACTCTTGCCTGGAAAATCCCATGGATGGAGGAGCCTGGTGGGCTGCAGTCCATGGGGTCGCTAAGAGTCAGACACAACTGAGCGACTTCACTTTCACTTTGCACTTTCATGCATTGGAGAAGGAAATGGCAACCCACTCCAGTGTTCTTGCCTGGAGAATCCCAGGGATGGTAGAGCCTGATGGGCTGCCGTCTGTGGGGTTGCACAGAGTCGGACATGACTGAAGTGACTTAGCATAGCATAACATTAGCATAGCATATAATAAAAAGCCAATGTTCCCCAGAGAAACAGAACCAATTGTGGTATATGCATGTATGTATACATATATGTATGTCTGTATGTATGCATGCTAACTTTCCGCAGTCATGTCTGGCTCTTTGCTGCTTTATGGACTGTAGCCTCTGGCCATAGAATTCCCCAGGCAAGAATACTGGAGTGAGTTGCCATTTTCTCCCCCAGGGATCTTCCCCACCCAAGGATCAAAACTGTGTCTCTTATGTCTCCTGCATTGACAGGCAGGTTGTTTACCACTAGCATCACCTAGGAAGCCCCATATACATGTTCATATATATACCCCAATTGATTCTGTTTCTCCGGAGAACACCGACTTTTTATTATAAAAGACTTTTCTTCACACCATATGATATGTACTTGCTCCTAATTTTGAACAAGGAAGTTCTAATAAATATTAGTTCAATAAAAGTGTATTTATTATACTCACTAAAATCCATGAAAACCCCCCAAAATAGACAAACTAAGGAGAAAAATACCAAATCAATAAATCTTGGAAAATTTCAAATGCCCTAACATTTGAGTGCAATTAACTTCAATAGAGAAAAATTTGGACCAAATTTAGGGAGGTTGCCTAGAGCTGATCCAAGCTCAATTGTAAAAGACTAGAAGCATTATGAATTGAACATAATTTATATGTCATTTTAGCATTTGGAACCTTCTGACATGGGTGTGTTCCTCACTTTATGTATCACAGTGGACGCTAAAGATTGACTTTCACTGTAGAAGCCAAATCCAAAACAAAATCAAACAAGAAAACAAAAGAGACACTCATTTCTGCATATACACACACCCACTTCTTGCAGTCAAACATGGCCAGTTAAACAAAACTTGCTCAGATTTAGATTACAGACCTGGGAATACGCAGAAGCCCTGCCCTGGCAATGATGACAGGGCAGCAACAACTCCCAGAGCATTGGGACCACCATGACCACGATGCCAATGATGGAATTTAGTGATCAGGGCCAGGGTCATAGGATGGACAATACGGTGTCTAGTATCTGGGTTTTGTCAATGGTATCATAGTGTCCCCACTGAATTTTCTTCCTGGCACCATTTTGCCTGACCTCTTTGGTTTCTGCCTGTTTTCTCAGTTTGATTACCATTGTGCTAAGTTGCTTCAGTTGTGTCCAACTCTTTGCAACCCTACTGACTGTAGCCTGACAGGCTCCTCTGTTCATGGGGTTCTCCAAGCAAAAATACTGCAGTGGCTTGCTATGCCTTCCTTATTCAGTCATTGAACCTGTGTCTTTTCTGTCTCTTGCATTGGCAGAAGTGCTTTAGTACTTTAGCCCTAGTGCTACCTGGGAAGCCCATTAGACCCAGCAATACTGTGAGCCAGTCAATATCCTTTCAATAAACCCCTTGTCTGTCAAAATTAGTTTTACTACTTACAGCTAATAATATATTCTCATTAATGGTGGCAAAAAGATAAAAAAGATTCTCTCTGTAATAGCTAATATTTGATGTAATTATTGAAGTATGGTCAATACACTAAAACAAAACAAAACAATCCAAGTATTACCAAAAGTTTGAAAGGCAGGTGGTTGTTGGTCTATAGATGATGGGTAATGGGAATTTGTTTTTTAACAGGTATAGAGTTTTGTTTTGCAAGAAGAAAGGACTTGGAAACTGGCTGTACAGCAATGTGAATCCACTTGACACTACTAAACTGGACACTTAAAAGTGGTTGATGGTAAATTTTATATTATGTGAATTTTGCCATCATTTAAAAATGTAAATTAGAAAAAAAATTGAAAGGTCAAATTATTGTTATTTATAAAATATATACTTTTTTTTCTGAAACTAATCAGTCAACCAAAAATATGAACAACACATTATATAGGACAATAGGTAAATGATCTAATACTTTAAAATAGCTACTTTATACAAATAATGTTTTAATAAATACTATAATAAAAAAACTTATTTTCATTAATACTCAAAAGTTTAAATATCTATTAAATATGGTGAATTTATAAAGTAAAACTTGAGTGAAGCAGAAAAGAGACTTATTCTTGTTTACTTAGATTCATTCTTGGTAGATGATTCACTACAGTAAGGATAGAAGTTTGTAAATTATACAGTAATTCAGTGCAATTGCAAGTAAATAACCAACACATTTTCCTTTTAGAATTTGAAAAAATACTAACATTTATTAAGAAAAATAAACATGCAAGATAAATAAGAATTTTTTTTTTAAAGAAGAAAATGACTTGTGAATAGGCAATATGTTTACTACAAAGCTGTAAGAATTAAAATGTGTTAACACTTGTGATCCACTGGAGGAGAGAATGGTAAACCACCCCAGTATACGTGCCGTGAGAACCTCATGAACTGTATAAAAGACCAAAAATATATGACACCAAAACATGAGGCCCCCAGGTCTGAAGATGTCCAATATGCTACTGGGGAAGAGAAGAGGAGAATCACCAATAGCCCCAGAATGAATGAAGTGACTGATCCAAACCAGATACGACCCTCAGTTGTTGATGTGTCTGGTGAAGACAGTAAAATTTGATGCTGTATAGAACAGTATTGTACAGGAACCTGGAATGTTAGGTCCATGGATCAAGGAAAATTGGATGTGGTCAAGCAGGAGATGGTAAGAATAAACATTGGCATCTTAGGAATCAGCAAACTAAAATAGACAGGAATGGGTGAATTTAATTCAGATGACCATTAAAACTACTACTGTGGGCCAGAATCTCATAGCAAAAATGAAGTAGCCCTCATCATCAGCAAGAGTCTGACATACAGTGTCAGACTTTTGTGGTGCAACCTCAAAAATGACATAATGATCTTGGTTTGTTTCCAAGGCAAGCCATTCAACATCACAGTAAGTGATGAGCCAAGTCTATGCCCCTACCACCAATGCCAAAGAAACTGATCAGTTCTATGAAGATCTGGAAGACCTAGAACTAACACCTAAAAAGGATGTTCTATTCATCATTGGGGATTGGAATGCAAAGGTAGGAAATCAAGATATACCTGGAGTAACAGGCAAGTTTGGTCCTGGAGAACTAAATGAAACAGAGCAAATGTTAACTGAATTCTGCCAAGAGAATGCACTAGTCATAGCAAATACTCTTTTTCAACAGCAAAAGAAATGACTTTACATATGGACATCACCAAATGGTCAGTCTCAAAATCAAACTGATTACATTCTTTGTAGCAGAAGAGGGTTTCCCTGATAGTTCATTTGGTAAAGAATCTGCCTGCAATGGAGGAGACCCCAGTTTGATTCCTGGGTTGGAAAGATCCTCTGGAGAAGGGATAGGGTACCCACTCCAGTATTCTTGGACTTCTATTGAGGCTCAGCAGGTAAATAATTTGCTTGCAATGAGGGAGACATGGGTTCGATCCCTGGGTTGGGAAGATCCCCTGGAGAAAGGAAAGGCTACCCACTCCAGTATGAAAAGGCAGAAAGATAGGACACTGAAAGATGAACTTCCCAGGTCAGTAGGTGCCCAATATGCTACTGGAGATCAGTGTAGAAATAACTCCAGAAAGAATGAAGGGGTGGAACCAAAGCAAAACAACAACCAGTTGTGGGTGTGACTGGTGATAGAAGCAAGGTCTGATGCTTTAAAGAGCAATATTGCGTAGGAACCTGGAATGTTAGGTCCATGAATCAAGGAAAATTGGAAGTGGTCAAACAAGAGATAACAAGAGTGAACGTCGACATTCTAGGAATCAGTGAACTAAGATGGACTGGAATGGGTGAATTTAATTCAGATGACCATTATATCTACTACTGTTGGCAGGAATATTTTAGAAGAAATGGAGTAGCCAACAAAAGACTCTGAAATGTAGTACTTGGAGGCAATCTCAAAAACGACAGAAAGATCTCTGTTCATTTCCAAGGCAAACCATTCAATATCACAGTAATTCAAGTCTATGCCCCAACCAGTAATGCTGGAGAAGCTGAAGTTGAACAGTTCTATGAAGACCTACAAGACCTTTTAGAACTAATACCCCCAAAAGATGTCTTTTTCATTATAGGGGACTGGAATGCAAAAGTAGGAAGTCAAGAAACATCTGGAGTAACAGGCAAATTTGGCCTTAGAGTACAGAATGAAGCAGGGCAAAGGCTAATCAAGTCTTGCCAAGAGAATGCACTGGTCATAGAAAACACCTTCTTCCAACAATGCAAGAGAAAGACTCTGCACATGGACATCACCAGATGGCCAATACCGAAGTCAGATTGATTATATTCTTTGCAGTCAATGATGGAGAAACTCTATACAGTCAGCAAAAACAAGATCGGTAGCTGACTGTGGCTCAGATCATGAACTCCTTATTGCCAAATTCAGACTTAAATTGAATAAAGTGGGGAAAACCACTAGACCATTCAGGTATGACCTAAATCAAATCCTTTATGATTATACAGTGGAAGTGAGAAATAGATTTAAGGGACTAGATCTGATAGACAGAACACATGATTAACTATGGACAGAGGTTCATGACATTGTACAGGAGACAGGGATCAAGACCATCCCCAAGAAAAAGAAATGCAAAAAAGCAAAATGGCTGTCTGAGAAGGCCTTACAAATAGCTTTGAGAAGAAAAGAAGTGAAAAGCAAAGCAGAAAAGGAAAGATATAAGCATCTGAATGCAGAGTTCCAAAGACTAGCAAGAATAGATAAGAAAGCCTTCATTAGCGATCAATGCAAAAAAAAATAGAGGAAAACAACAGAATGGGAAAGACTAGAGATCTCTTCAAGAAAACTAGAGATACCAAGGGAACATTTCATGCAAAGATGGGCTTGATAAAGGACAGAAATGGTATGGACCTAACAGAAGCAGAAGATATTAAGAGGAGGTGGCAAGAATACACAGAACTGTATGAAAAAGATCTTAATGACCCAGATAATCACAATGGTGTGGTCACTCACCTAGAGCCAGACATCCTGGAATGTGAAGTCAAGTGGGCCTTAGGAGGCATCACTACGAACAAAGCTAGTGAAGGTAATGGAATTCCAGTTGAGCTATTTCAAATCCTAAAAGATGATTCTGTGAAAGTGCTGCACTCAATATGCCAGCAAATTTGGAAAACTCAGCAGTGGCCACAGAACTGGTAATGTCAGTTTTCATTCTAATCCCAAAGAAAGGCAATGCCAAAGAAAGCTCAAACGACTGCACAATTGCACTCATCTCACATGCTAGTAAAGTAACGCTCAAAATTCTCCAAGCCAGGCTTCAGCAGTATGTGAACCGTGAACTTCCAGATGTTCAAGCTGGTTTTAGAAAAGGCAGAGGAACCAGAGATCAAATTGACAACATCCACTGGATCATCCAAAAAGAAAGAGAGTTTCAGAAAAAACATCTATTTCTGCTTTATTGACTATGCCAAAGCCTTTGATTGTGTCGATCACAATAAACTGTGGAAAATTCAAAAGAGATGGGAATACCAGACCACCTGTCCTGCCTCTTGAGAAACCTGTATGCAGGTCAGGAAGGAACAGTTAGAACTGGACATGGAACAACAGACTGGTTCCAAATAGGAAAAGGAGTACGTCAAGGCTGTATATTGTCACCCTGTTTATTTAACTTATATGCAGAGTATGTCATGTGAAATGCCAGGCTGGATGAAGCACAAGCTGGAATCAAGATTGTTGGGAGAAATATGAATAACCTCAGATATGCAGAAGGCACTACCCTTATGGCAGAAAGTGAAGAAGAAGTAAAGAGCCTCTTGATAAAAGTGAAAGAGGAGAGTGAAAATGTTGACTTAAAGCTCAACATTCAGAAAACTAAGATCATGGCATCTGGTCCCATCACTTCATGACAAATTAATGGGGAAACAGTGGAAACAGTGTCAGACTTTATTTTTTGTGCCCCCCAAAATCACTGCATATGGTGACTGCAGCCATGAAATTAAAAGATACTTACTCCTTGAAAGGAAAGTTATGACCAACCTAGGTAGCATATTGAAAAACAGAGACATTATTTTCTCAACAAAGGTCTGTCTAGTCAAGGTTATGGTTTTTCCAGTAGTCATGTATGGATGTAAGAGTTGGACTATAAATAAAGCTGAGCACAGAAGAGTTGATGCTTTTGATTTGTAGTGTTGGAGAAGACTCTTGAGAGTCCCTTGGACTGCAAGGAGATCCAACCAGTCCATTCTAAAGGAGATCGGTCCTGGGTGTTAATTGGAAGGACTGATGTTGAAGCTGAAACTCCAATACTTTGGCTACCTGATGCGAAGAACTGACTCATTTGAAAAGACCCTGATGCTGGGAAAGATTGAGGTTGGGAGAAGGGCATGACAGAGGATGAGATGGTTGGACGGCATCACCGACTCGATGGACATGTGTTTGGGTAAACTCTGGGAGTTGGTGATGGACACGGAGGCCTGGCGTTCTGTGGTTCATGCAGTTGCAAAGAGTTGGACATGACTGAGCAACCGAACTGAACTGAACTGAACCCACTCACTAGCATGAGAAATGAGCACAATGGTCTGATGATTAGCACATTCTTTGGTACTACCCTTCTTGGGAATTAGGATAAGGACTGACCTTTTCCAGTCTTGTGGCCACTGCTGAGTCTTCCAGATTTGCTGACATAATGAATGCAACCCTTGATGACATCCTCCTTTAGGAATGTGAATAGCTCTGCTGGAATTTCATCACATCCACTGGCTTTATTAACAGTGGTGCTGCTTAAGGCCCACTTGACTTTGCACTCCAGAATGTCTGGGTCTGGGTGACTAACCACACCATTGTAGTAATCCAGTTCATTAAGATCTTTCTTTTTGCAGTTCTTCGTGTATTATTTCCATCTCTTCTTGAGCTCTTCAGCAACTACTAGCTATCTACCATTTTTATCTGTTATTTTGCCCATCTTTGAGCAGAATGCTCCCTTGATGTTTCCAATTTTCCTGAAGAGATCTCTAGTCTTTCCCCTTTTGTTATTTACTTCTATTGTTAAACTCTGTTCATGCAGAAGGCCTTCTTTTCTCTTCTAGCTATTCTTTGAAACTCTGCCATTCTCCCAAATCACCCACCCTTTCCTTCTCCCACAGAGTCCAAAAGACTGTTCTATAAATCTGTGTCTCTTTTGCTGTCTTGCATACAGGGTTATCATTACCATCTTTCTAAATTGCATATATATGCATTCAGTTCAGTTCAGTTCAGTTCAGTCTCTCAGTCGTCTCCGACTCTTTGCGACCCCATGAAACTCAGCACGCCAGGCCTCCCTGTCCATCACCAACTCCCAGAGATCACTCAAATTCATGTCCATCGAGTTGGTGATGCCATCCAGCCATCTCATCCTCTGTTGTCCCCTTTTCCTCCTGCCCCCAATCCCTCCCAGCATCAGAATCTTTTCCAGTGAGTCAACTCTTCGCATGATGTGGCCAAAGTATTGGAGTTTCAGCTTTAGCATCATTCCTTCCAAAGAACACCCAGGACTGATCTCCTTTAGAATGGACTGGTTGGATGTCCTTGCAGTCCAAGGGACTCTCAAGAGTCTTCTCCAACACCACAGTTCAAAAGCATCAATTCTTTGACGCTCAGCCTTCTTCACAGTCCAACTCTCACATCCATATATGACCACTGGAAAAACCATAGCCTTGACTAAACGGATATTTGTTGGCAAAGTAATGTCTCTGCTTTTCAATATGCTATCTAGGTTGGTCATAACTTTTCTTACAAGGAGTAACTATCTTTTAATTTCATGGCTGAAGTCACCATATGCAGTGATTTTGGAGCCCAAAAAAATGAAGTCTGACAGTTTCCACTGTTTTCCCATCTATTTCCCATGAGGTGATGGGACCAGATGCAATGATCTTAGTTTTCTGAATGTTGAGCTTTAAGTCAACTTTTTCACTCTCCTCTTTCACTTTTATCAAGAGGCTCTTTACTTCTTCTTCAATTTCTGCCATAAGGGTGTTGTCATCTGCATATCTGAGGTTATTCATATTTCTCCTGGAAATCTTGATTCCAGCTTGTGCTTCATCCAGCCTGGCATTTCACATGACATACTCTGCATATAAGTTAAATAAATAGGGGTGACAATATACAGACTTGATGTATTCCTTTTCCTATTTGGAACCAGTCTGTCGTTCCATGTCCAGTTCTAACTGTTCCTTCCTGACCTGCATACAGGTTTCTCAAGAGGCAGGACAGGTAGTCTGGTATTCCCATCTCTTTTGAATTTTCCACAGTTTATTGTGATCCACAAAGTCAAAGGCTTTGGCATTGTCAATAAAGCAGAAATAGATGTTTTTCTGGAATTCTCTTGCTTTTTTGATGATCCAGCAGATGTTGTCAATTTGATCTCTGGTTCCTCTGCCTTTTCTAAAACCAGCTTGAACATCTGGAAGTTCACGGTTCACATACTGCTGAAGCCTGGCTTGGAGAATTTTGAGCATTACTTTACTAGCATGTGAGATGAGTGCAATTATGTGGTAGCTTGAGCATTCTTTGGCATTGCCTTTCTTTGGGATTGGAATGAAAACTGACATTACCAGTTCTGTGGCCACTGCTGAGTTTTCCAAATTTGCTGGCATATTGAGTGCAGCACTTTTACAGCATCATCTTTCAGGATTTGAAATAACGGGGATTCCGTCACCTCCACTAGCTTTGTTTGTAGTGACTTTTTCTAAGACCCTCTTGACTTCACATTCCAGGATGTCTGGCTCTAGGTGAGTGATCATACCATCATGATTATCTTGGTAAGGAGATCTTTTTTGTACAGTTCTGTGTATTCTTGCCATCTCTTCTTAATATCTTCTGCTTCTGTTAGGTCCATACCATTTCTGTCCTTTATGAAGCCTATCTTTGCATGAAATGTCCCCTTGGTATCTCTGATTTTCTTGAAGAGATCTCTAGTCTTTCCCATTGTGTTGTTTTCCTCTATTTCTTTGCATTGATTGCTGAGCAAGGCTTTCTCATCTCTTCTTGCTATTCTTTGGAACTCTGCATTCAGATGCTTATATCTTTCCTTTTCTCCTTTGCTTTTCACTTCTCTTCTTTCATACTGTATTGGTGTTTTTCTTTCTGGCTTACTTCAATCTGTATAATAGGCTCCAGTTTCATCCACCTCATTAGAACTGATTCAAATGTATTCTTTTTAATGGCTGAGTAATACTCCATTGTGTATATGTACCACAGCTTTCTTATCCATTCATCTGCTGATAGACATTTAGGTTGCTTCCATGTCCTGGCTATTATAAACCGTACTGCAATGAACATTGGGATAACACCATGACCAAGTGGGCTTTATCCCAGGGATGCAAGGATTCTTCAATATCTGCAAATCAATCAATGTAATACACCACATTAACAAATTAAAAAATAAAAGCCATATGATTATCTCAATAGATGCAGAAAAAGCCTTTGACATAATTCAACATCCAGTTATGATAAAAACTCTCCACAAAGCAGGAATAGAATGAGCATACCTCAACATAATAAAAGCTATATATGACAAACCCACAGCAAACATTATCCTCAATGGTGAAAAATTGAAAGCATTTCCTCTAAAGTCAGGAACAAGACAAGGGTGCCCACTCTCACCACTACTATTCAACATAGTTTTGGCAGTTTTGGCCACAGCAATCAGAGCAGAGAAAGAAATAAAAGGAATCCAAATTGGAAAAGAAGAAGTAAAACTCTCACTGTTTGCAGATGACATGATCCTCTTCATAGAAAACCCTAAGACTCCACCAGAAAATTACTAGAGTTAATCAATGAATATAGTAAAGTTGCAGGATATGAAATCAACACACAGAAATCCCTTGTATTCTTATACACTAATAATAAGAAAATATAAGGAGAAATTAAGGAAAAATTCCATTCATCATTGCAATGAAAAGAATAAAATACTTAGGAATATATCTACCTAAAGAAACTAAAGACCTATATATAGAAAACTATAAAACACTGGTGAAAGAAATCAAAGAGGACACTAATAGATGGAGAAATATACCATGTTCATGGATCAGAAGAATCAATATAATGAAAATGAGTATACTACCCAAAGTAATCTATCGATTCAATGCAATCCCTATCAAGCTACCAACGGTATTTTTCACTGAGCTAGAACAAATAATTTCACAATTTGTATGGAAATACAAAAAATCTCGAATAGCCAAAGCAATCTTGAGAAAGAAGAATGGAACTGGAGGAATCAATCTGCCTGACTTCAGGCTCTACTACAAAGCCACAGTCATCAAGACAGTATGGTACTGGCATAAAGAGAGAAATATAGATAAATGGAACAAAATAAAAAGCCCAGAGATAAATCCACGCACCTATGGACACCTTATCATTTTAAATTATTTACTTCTGAGTGTAGGAGTTGAGGAGAAAGCATTGATGTAATATTGGTATATTCTGGACTTTATCATCAATTGTCTAAACTACCTGTTGATACAGTTTGCTTATGTCTCTTCTGGCTTTGGTTGTGTCTGATCCTGACAGGATCACTTTCATCTTATGATGGATGGTGGCTGGACCATTCAATCTTTGGACATAGTCTGATAGACCACACCTCCTTTTGGGCAGTTTTGAATGCATGGTCACTCGCTGTCCATGCCCATTTTGTCCCTATGCGCCCCAACAGCAAAAAAAAGTTACTTTTCAAATGAAATTTAAGTTTCTACTGGTAGCTCATATGGTAAAGAATCTGCTCAGATGATAAGGAATCTGCCTGCAGTGTGGGAGACCTGGGTTTGATTTGTGGGTTGGGAAGATTCCCCTGGAGAGAGGCATGGCAATCCAGTCCAGTATTCCTGCCTGGAGAATCCCATGGGCAAAGGAGCCTGATGGGCTATAGTCCACGGGGTCACAAAGAATCAGACACAAGCAACTAAAACTTCCACTTCACTTCCTTAAGTTTCTACTGAATATGGCCTTATTGTAGATAGGGTTCTATATTTTTATTAGAACCCTATTTTCTTATTCTGGTTCACTCAGAGCTGTAAGCCTTCCAATGCTATCCAAAAAAGATATCATAGAAACAATGGTTTCAATAGTAGCACATGGTACCTTTGAATGCTAAGGTATGTAGTCAGCTCTGGTCTTCTTTCCTAGTGCTGGGATGTGCAAGACACAATACTCAGTTCCTGTCTTTGGAAGGTATGTTTTGGAATATGCAAGATCACTGAACCTAAAAAGTTTACTAATACGACAAGCAGTAGGAATGTGTACCTCTTTCCTAAAAGTAGGATCTGGGTGATATACTAGAGCATCCACTAGAGTCTTACTACTTCCAATGTTGTATTATAGACTCTTGTATGCATCTTGTGTCCTCTGTTAGATTAAAGAAAGATTTGGTGATTTACTAGGGTATTTGCCAAAGTATCTAATGATAATATACTTTCTTACACATGGTAGGTGTTCAATGAAAATTGCTGAATTAATATCAAACATCTGTCCAGCCATACTTAACTTTGTAGCCTCGAGTTGTTCTGTAATGAGTATACATGGAATGAGAGATTGTGTCATAAATATATTTCCACAACCAGATGGCTTCTTAAATGGGTCCATAATAACGCTCCACAGGCTTCCCTTGTGGCTCAGCTAGTAAAGAATCCAGCTGCAATGTGGGAGATCTGGGTTCGATCCCTGGGTTGAAAAGATCCTCTGGAGAAGGCAAAGGCTACCCACTCCAGTATTCTAGCCTAGAGAATTCCATGGACTGGATAGTCCAAGGGGTCGCGTGAGTTGGACATGACTGAACGACTTTCACTTCACTAATAATGTATTGCTCAGTGGTAAAGAATCTTTCTGCAATGCAGGAGACAGGAGATGTGGGTTCAATCACCGAGTTAGGAAGATCCCCTGGAGGAGGACATGGCCGTCCACTCCAGCATTCTTGCCTGAAAAATCCCATAGACAGAAGAGCCTGGAAGGCTCCAGTCCGTGGGGTCACTCAGAAGAGTTGGGCATGACTTAGCAACTAAACAACAACTTAAAAATGCTATAGAAATTGTGGTGCAGCTAACTTAACTTTGTTTTCAGTGAATATATTAGCTTAACTATTATTGCAAACTAACATTATTTTAGAGTTGACTTAGATTTACAGAAAAATTGTGAAATAGTACAGAGAATTCCAATTCATCCCACACCCAGATTACCCTTTATTAATATCTCACATTAGTATGATGCATTTATCATGATTAATGAGTGAATAATGATACATTATTATTAACTATAATTCACATTGATTCAGATTGATTTCTGTAATTTTTACCTGTCATTTTTTTTTTCTGTTCCAGGAGCCCATCTAAAATAGGACATTTTATTTAGTCATGTCTCTGTAGTCTCCTTTTGACTGTGACAACAGATTTTCCGTGTATTTGATGATCCTAACAGTTTTGGAGAGTGCCAGTCAGATGTTTCCTAGAACATCATGTGAATAAGCTTTTGATGTACTGAAGTATAAAAATGGTGACCCAAGTGCCAGTTTCCCATTTGAAGCCTTGTTGTCAATCTTCATGTCCTCTGAGTGGGGTTTTCCTGTTTTTTTTTTTTTTTTTTGGCTCTGCTAGCATTTCTGGAAGTGGTCACAGTGAATAATGAAAGAAAAGCAAACCAGCTGTTACATGAACTTTGCAGTCAATAAGAGTGTCTAAATTGTAAAGGGAAGAGAAACTTTGAATGTTGTGTTCTCTGTCAGAGTTGATGATCAATACATGTCTGCTGATTTCATTAATAAACATCCCTTTCCTGACTTCTCAATTTTAGAGCCAAAAGCCATTCAGTGTTCCTTTAAAAGCACCTCCCCTCTTTTTGGTGACAGTTATAAAGTGAAAATATTTTGCGACTCATGCACAACTCTCCTTGCTTGTAACTCTTCTTCCATATAAATTAATTACTTAATAGAGTCGTATCTTACAAGAACGGTTTCAGTCTCTTTCTCCCATTTACCCAAACACCTTCTTACAATATTTTTATCAGAATGTTTCTCCTAGACTTTGCTAATATGGTACTTTCAGGGTAGTTAGCTGGGGTTTCCCAGGTGGCACCAATGCTAAAGAACCCACATACCAAGGTAAGTGAGGCACAGAAGCTGTGTGTTCAATCCCTGGGTTGGGAAAATCCCCTGCTGTGGGAAATGGCCACCCACTCCAGTATTCTTGTCTAGAAGATCTCATGGACAGAGGAGCCTGGTGTGCTACAATCCATGGGGTTGCAAATAGTGGGACATGACTGAGCACACACAGACACACAGGGTATAGTTAGCTACCTTATAAAAATATACCTTGTATGCTTTTAAATGGTCTAGTTTTTGCTAAATACAGTATGATATGTTTTTAGAGTGCTGGGTATTTATTATCATATGAAATTTCAGGTGAGTTTGGCAGTGGAGGGCTTCCTGGTGGCTCAGACATTAAAGAATCTGCCTGTAATGTGGGACACCTGGGTTCATTCCTCCCTGGATTGGGAAGATCCCCTGGAGGAGGAAATGACAACACAATCAAGTATTCTTGCCTGGGAAATCCCGTAGACAGAGGAGCCTGGTGGGCTACAGTCCATGAGATCACAGAGAGTCAGACACATCTGAACAACTAACACTTTGGTAGCAGAAACCTTCTACTCATGTGTCTTTCTGTCCTGGGTATAGGACGATGGGGTTTACTGGTAAACTTTGCTAGTAAACCCATGTCAAATGGGCCTTGTGGTGCAGGATTTATTCTCAGTATCCTTAACCTCTATTATGTTGGTCTCTCCAGCAACAAATAGATAGGGATATGACGGAGCTTCATACCTTTCACCCAGTGTTGAATTTATTTGTTCGAAAGCCTAGGGATTTGCCCATCCAATTATGGTGAGAAGCTGGAGAGGGTGGTCCTGCAAACACACCCTTCTTATTCTGCCTGCTATGGTAAGAAATTAGCAGCCACTTCGACTGGACTTTACTTGTGAGCTTCTTGTGTATGAGTAATAACCTTCATTACCTTCCCACACATTGTAGGTAATTTCACCCCCCTACCCAGGGTTCATAGTGCTCAGCCTTCAAGGTTATATGTCAAATCTTAAATTACATGGTAATTACTTAAGAGTAACCAGGAAGCCAACTAGGAAGTCGACGAGTTTATGTCGAGATGTATTCTACCATAGTTGAAAACGTAATAGGTTTATTAATACCAATAAACTTGTGCCAGTAGCTAGAAATTTTAGGTGAAATAGGCAGATTCTCAGAAAAACATGATTTATTAAAGGTGACACAAAGATAAATATAAAGCTGAATAGTCCTAGATCTATTTTAAAAATTGAATTCTATGTTTAAAGCCTTTGTACTGAGAGAATCCCAAACTCAGATGGCTATATCAATACATTATTTGAAACACTTAAGGAAAAACATAGAATCAATCCATACATACTAAAATCTTCTAAATATTAATAAAAGAAAATATATCCCAATTTGTTTTATGAGGCCTATATGTCCCAAACCAGACAAGGTCATTATAGAAAAGGGAAAATATAGTCCAATTTATTTTAAAAACATGTATGCAAATATCCTAAACAGATATAAGCAAACTAAATGTAGCAATATAAAATCAGAAAGGACTTTCAATACTATCTAGTGTTTATCCAAAATTGGTTTAATAGCTGACAGTTAGTGCAATTCACTATATTAACTGAATGAGGGAATAATCATGATTGTTTTAATGTGGCAGAAAAAAAATTCATAAAGTTTTAATCCCATTTATTTTAAACTTCTGTAATAAAATTGGAATAGAAGAGAACATCTTTAATCTGACATAGGTACTTAAAAATAGACTGGCACAAATATCAGACTTACTATTGAAATGTTAAATATTAAGCAAATTAGAAATGAATCAAGGATGTCATCTATCACTATATATTTTCAATGTTAACAGCTTTGTTCAGGCCTGAGAAGAAACAAAAATAAATGAAAGTTATAAAAATGGGAAAGCTTAATTTTATTTTTATTTTTTCAAAGGCGTTAGCTTAGAAAATCCAAAGTAACCTAGTGATTAATTACTAGAAGGAGTTTAGCCATCTTCTAGGTACAATTTTAATTAACAAGCATCAATTGCATGAACATATTAAAGGGCTACTATAATTCCATAAAGCGAGTAAACAATTGCTCTATACAGCAAGGATAAATTCCATCAACATAATGAAATCAAAAAATTTCAGAGAGGAAATAGCTGAATATTATATGATTCAATTTGCAAAACATTTAAAAATATGCAAAACTAATATGTGTTGTTAAAGTCAGGAGACCCTGTTTATTTAACTTATATGCAGAGTACATCATGAGAAACACTGGGCTGGAAGAAACACAAACTGGAATCAAGATTGCCGGGAGAAATATCAATCACCTCAGATATGCAGATGACACCACCCTTATGGCAGAAAGTGAAGAGGAACTCAAAAGCCTCTTGATGAAAGGAAAGAGGAGAGTGAAAAAGTTGGCTTAAAGCTCAACATTCAGAAAACGAAGATCATAGCATCTGGTCCCATCACTTCATGGGAAATAGATGGGGAAACAGTGTCAGACTTTACTTTTTTGGGCTCCAAAATCACTGCAGATGGTGACTGCAGCCATGAAATTAAAAGACGCTTACTCCTTGGAAGGAGGGTTATGACCAACCTAGATAACATATTGAAAAGCAGAGACATTACTTTACCAACAAAGGTCCGTCTAGTCAAGGCTATGGTTTTTCCTGTGGTTATGTATGGATGTGAGAGTTGAACTGTAAAGAGAGCTGAGTGCTGAAGAATTGACGCTTTTGAACTGTGGTGTTGGAGAAGACTCTCGAGAGTCCCTTGGACTGCAAGGAGATCCAACCAGTCCATTCTAAAGGAGATCAGACCTGGGTGTTCTTTGGAAGGATTGATGCTAAAGCTGAAACTCCAGTACTTTGGCCACCTCATGTGAAGACTTGACTCATTGGAAAAAACCCCGATACTGGGAGGGATTGGAGTCAGGAGGAAAAGGGGAAGACAGAGGATGAGATGGCTGGATGGCATCACTGACTCGATGGACGTGAGTTTGAGTGAACTCTGGGAGATGGTGATGGACAGGGAGGCCTGGCATGCTGCGTTTCATGGGGTCGCAAAGAGTCAGGCAGTACTGAGCAACTGATCTGATTTGATCTGAAAGTCAGGAGGGTGGTTATACCTGGACGAGGTATAACCTAGTGGTTATACATGGAACCAAAGGGGTATTTATCAAGGGAATAGAGGAGGCTTTGGGGTTGCTGGTAACACTTATTGGTTCTGGGTGATTGATATATACACCCATGGGTGAGATTTGGAAATCTCTCCCCACCCCCCAACCCTTGTTAAGCATTTATGATTTGGGAAGTTTCCTATGTTTGTGTTAAACTTCAGAAAAATTTTTTCTTAAAAACTTAGTATATTCCCATTCTGTCTTTCTCTCCCTCTGCCCTTTTATGGAAAGTGCAAGTCATTCAGTCATGTCCAACTCTTTGTGAACCCATGGACTGTAGCCTACCAGGCTCCTCTGTCCATGGAATTCTCCAGGCAAGAATACTCTAGTGAGTAGCTCTTTCCTTCTCCAAGGATCTTCCCAACCCAGGGATTGAACCCAGTTCTCCTGCATTATAGGCAGAGTCTTTACTGTCTGAAATGAGACAGCCTTAACTTGGTAGTCATAAAAGCCCATAACCCTAATTTAACCATGAGTAAAACAGCAGACCAAGCCAAACTGGGGGACAGCCTACGAAATCCCTGGCCAGTACTCTTCAAAAATGTGAAGAAAAAACAAGAAAATTCCAAGAAGCTGTCACAAGCCTGAGAAAGCTAAGGAGATGTATGTGCTTAGTCACTCAGTCCTTTCCCACTCTTTGCAACCCGCCAGGCTCCTCTGTCCATGGGGATTCTCCAGGCAAGAATACTCGAGTGGGTTGCCATGCCCTCCTCCAGGAGATCTTCCCAACCCAGGTATCAAACCCAGGTCTCCCGCCTTGCAGGCGGATTCTTTACCACCTGAGTGTATTCCTACCCTTAATTCTTAACTCTTCTTTCTACCTAGGCCCATGGCCACTACTTTCCTATCTCAATATATTATGCAAACCAGTTCTGCTGCTTCTGCTGCTGCTAAGTCACTTCAGTCGTGTCTGACTCGTTGTGACAAATCAGACCCTTCTCCATAGTTCAGACAACCTAGTGATTTATTATGTCACATAAAATCCAAATTTCTTATTATGAGACAAAAGACCCTCCATAATCTACCTCCATGCTTTCTGTCCTCATCTTTTTGGACTTTGGCCTTGTAATTGCTCCTCAAACCCATTTACCATCCCTCTACCTGAGGTCCCTCTCCTCAGATATCATGGCATCCATTCTTCCCCTCTTTTAGTTCTTTAGTTAAATTTTACCCTTTCAATGAGGTCCCTCTACAGTTCAACACCTTATTGCCCCACATTTCCTAACCTCTTCACTTCTATTTTACTTTAGCACTTATCATCTGGTATCCAAAACTTACAGTGTTTATTTTCAGTTTATCCCATAGGGATGCAAATTCTGTGAAGACAGGGATTTCTTTTTTTCCTGTTGTGATTTTGTTATATCCACAATGTATCAGATATAAAATATGCTTAAAAAGCATTAATGGAATGAAGGAAGGAAGAAGCAGAACAAGAGATTAGACACAGGCTAATGTTAAGAGTGATGATAATGTTAAGATGATCACTTCCAGGTGTTTGGACAAAATACTTTACATGCTGCCTCAGGTTAGAAGCATTCTGGTTACATACTGCCTTAGCTGAATCATCTATATACTTTTCACTGTTAAAGAAAAAACCAAGTGAAATAGTTTGTCCACAGCTTGTAACTTTATGAGCTACAAGGGAGCCTCCTGAAATTCAATGGCTTAATTTCAACTTTTAATTTAAAAAAATGGGGATAATATGCAAATTCTTGTTAATCTGGGATTCTAATCTGCTGAACTTATTTTGAACTTTAAGTGAAAATACTCATCAAAAAGGAAAAAAAAAAATACTAGCAAAATTGCCCTACCTTAGAAGTCTGCCTATTCTTGGAGTTAAGTATTCTTTTCACACATATGACAAAATCCCAAAGTAATTGAATTACTAGAGGGATTTTTAGTATTAAAATGATATTTTTTCCAGGCTCCAAAATGCCATTTTGAAAAGAACTGATAATATAGCTTGAAAAGTTCTTTGCTAAGCAGAATCTTTCGAGAGCGGTAATTTGGATAGGACTGAAGCAGAATTAAGTCACAACAGGAGTTAGGGAAAAAAAGCCAAAAACCAAATAATATGAGCTTTACTGGAATTTGCTTAGGGAGTAGCTGAGAAGCTTGTCTGATTCATTTCCAGTTATAAAAAGGATTTTTGCATTGCCCTTTCAGGGAGATTTAACTTCAAAGAGTTTATTACCAACTGTCCCTGGGAAGGTGTGGGAGAGACCCCTTGTTCACACTGTAGTTTGCAAGAGTATGAACCCCTCACCATTTCATAACAATTAATTAGATGGTTAGAACAGGATCTTGGCCTCTGGATGAATATTTTAAATGTAAAACATTCTTTAGAGCAGTTTTCAATCCAAGATGCCAACATGCACACTGGAGAAGTTTAAAAAAATATAGCTGATGGCCAGCTTTCTACCTCTTTATTCTGATTTTATATTTTCCAGGAGTAGAGCCCAGGTATTAGAATTGTTCTCACATATTTTCACACTTCAAAGCTACAGTGTTGTTTTTATTCAATTAGTGATCTATGTTCAGGCTTCTCAGTTCTTCAAAGTTTAAAGAAGCACCAGGAATTGAAATCCATTGCCTTTATGGGAGTTATGACTTTATTTCTGAATAAAATATTTGAAATTATTTGATAGTTAAAGCCAATTGTGGTTAATGCACCTGTATGTGTAGAGGATACAATTGAATAACAACTATTACATTTCAGTATAAAATTACAAATAATCTGTTTTCCCATATGTTAGTTTTATCTATATAGATAGATAGTTTCTGTCTGTCAGCATTTTTCATGTAAATAAAATGAAATTACTTGTGATAGAACTCTTTTAAGGAGAACATGAAGATGATTTGCTTTTGTAACAGTTTAATCATTTCCTTTTCTTGTCCATCATCAGGCATTCTTACTTAGCAATGGTATAATTTTATTTACAAGAAATGTTACTTCAGTCTTTCCCTAGAATTATTACAATTGTTTAGGGATAGAATTTAATAAAAAACAAATTGAATCCATGGCACAGAAAAACTACCATCAGTGACCAGCTAGTAACCTCGTTTTCATCAGAAATGCAGGATGTAACTGAAGACATATGTGAGGAAATGTGGTCATTCTTAGTGGTGTCAATTACAACTACTCGAATACCCAAGGCTCTGCACTCTTGAATCATTCCTGGTAAAACGGTTTCATCCTTGTTATTAAATTTCTCATCATGAGCACATTACTCCAGGCAAATCTTTCTCTGTAGCCAATGGAAAAATCCTTTGAGTAAGAGTCTTAGCACCTTTCCATGACATTGGTCTCTTTTGGAAACTCCTTGTTTCAGATCCCTTTCATGTCTTAACTCCTCAATGCCAGCTCCTAGGCTACACAGTTAATTAAGGTTCTGAACATGATTGACTCCTTTATTCATTGGCACATACACTTATTCTTCACCTTGTGGAATGCTTTTGGGTTGTGAACCTATTAATAGTTTCTATCTCTGCCTTGTCTTTGGACATGTAATTTCTCTCTAAAATCTCGTGAGAGTATAGATTGAATTAATAATTTTTCTCCTCTGTGAAGAGAAGTTTGCTATGTGGAGCAGAATGTCATTGTTTAACTTGGCATTTGGCCAGACCACTGGGACTTGTGACCTGGCTTGAATGAAGTGTTGAGGGATTTTTTTTTTTTCTTTTTTCCTAATCACAAATAGTCGAAGATGCCTTATGTAACTCATGGAGTGTTCTTATAGCATGCTAGGGATCTAGCTTAGTGCTGACTTGAACGGGAACTTTTCAAAGACAAGGCTGTACATACACCATTCCCGACAGAAGTGAACTTTAGTTTCTGTAGCTTATGGAATAATTACTCTAGATCATATATCTTAGGGGTGCTGTGCTTAGTTGTTCAGTTGTGTCTGACTCTTTGTCACTCTGTGGACTGTAGTCCACCAGGCTCCTCTGTCTATGGGATTCTCCAGGCAAGGATACTGGAGTGGGTTGCCATGCCCACCTCCAGGGGATCTTCTCAACCCAGAGATTGAACCCAGGTCTCCTGACTTGGAGGCAGATTCTGTCTGAGCCACCAGGGAAGCCCATATATCTTAGGTGCCTGGAGACAAGTTGAGGATTCTAGGAGAAGAAGTCATTTTTAAATGTATATTTACTGGTGTCTACAGCAGTAGTCCCCAACCTTTTTGGCACTGGGGACTGATTTCATGGAGGACAATTTTTCCATGGATTGAGATCAGGATGGTTTTGGAATGAGTCAGATGCTTTACATGTATTGTGCACATTATTTCTAATCTAATGCTGCCTCTGGTCTGTCAGGAGGTACTAGTACATGGCCTGGAGGTTGGGGACCCCTGATCTACAGAATTAAAAGAATTCAGTTATGACTGAGACTTATAATCATAAAAATAATACGATTGACAAGACAGTCTTTTTTTTAGTATACTTCAAGCAACATATTTGTGTTATTTTAAGCATTTACACAATCTAAATCTTTCCAACTTTAATTATCTGAAAATCAGAGCTAAACAATAAATAATCACAATAATATTGAACACTAGTCTTGCTGGGCACTATGATAACTGTTCTGATCTCCCAGACCCAGGAATTGAGCACAGGTCTCCTGCATTACAGGAGGATTCTTTGTCAACTGGGCTGTCAGGGAAGCCCCTGTATACTTTGCCTCATTTATTTTGTGAAACAATCCTATAATAGGTCTTTAACTGCTCTTAAACATGAAGAAAATTCTACAAAAACATGAATCAACTTGCCTGATGTTACAGTTATTATTGGATTATCTGGGTTGATGAGTATATGACTTTTTGACTCCGAAGTTCAGGCTCTCCCACTATGTCTTGGGTCCTTTATCTCTTACTGACAAGGGGAACTAAACATTGAGTGTAGAGATTCGTCTAGTACTAGCAGAATAGCATTATTTAGTTAAATCCTTTTAAATCCTGTTTATAGAACATATAACCCATAGTGAAAGCAAAGTCGCTCAGTCATGTCCGACTTTTTTTGACCCCATGGACTGTAGCCTACCACGCTCCTCCATCCATGGGATTCTCTAGGCAAGAGTATGGAGTGAGGTGCCATTGCCTTCTCCATAGGATCTTCTGGAGATAGTGGGGTGGAGTGTCCATTTACTGACATATGGTATATCTCTAATAATTGACTTAGACAAACAACTGATAAGTGGTGAAAAAGAGTCAGGCAATTTCTTTGATTATGTGCAACTTGATGTAACAAAATCAGGACTGGGACGCCAAGAAATGACCTTTAGTCCAGGACAGTGCTAATTTAGTTTGTTTATTTTGTTTAAGTTTACTTTGTTGCATGACACTTTTACACCAGGCACAAGTGCTGGTGTGGAAAAGATAGACTTGTGGTTTCCTGTCATGTGAACATCCAAATAGGATGTTTTCTAGGCTCCCCTCCCCTTTTTTTTTAATGACTAGGCCATACTTCTCTTTGGAAAAGTCAAAGATGATGAATGCATCATCTTCTGATTCAACAGCAGAGACAGCAGAATGATGAAGGAAAGGGAATGTGAAGGTCACATGCCCACTCCTTTAAGATTCAGACCCAGAAACTCAACAACAAAATCATTCACAGTCCAAAGGCCAGGACTCCATCACATGGCAAATCCAAATTCAAGGAAGACTGGAAAATTCAAGACGTTGAAACAACGGACAATCAAACAAAGAGAATGAATGATATAACGGATGTGAAGGCAAATGATTGTCTCTACTGAAAAGGCACAGAATATATTAGATGTTTAGCTGGATATATTTATTTTCTGAGATTTTTACATTTAGTAAGTACCACAGGTATGTGTCATATAAAAAGAAAGTCAAAAAAGTCATGATCTTTAGTATTTTGGCCCTTCATTAACTATCTTCATTGGCTAGCTGATTACTGAGTGGATAAGGTGGGAAAAGCAGTACTTAGACTAAACTGATAAAATTTAAATTAAGTATCTTAGAATGATGTTACTTTCATCTTATTAAACAAATTTTAAATTGCATTTTTTTCATGACATTTGAATTCCTAATTACTCAAGGAACTAACTTTAGTTACTAGTGAATGTAGATAGCGCATTATTACCAACAGAATTTTAAATGAGCTGTAATAAATGATTAATTTAATGACTTTGGAATTTAATATGCTTCTAAGAAAGCTATCTATCATTTGACAGATATTGCCCTCTGGACTCATATTTTTTTTTAAACCAATTATTTGTTTAAAGTGCAAGAACATTAATTTTAAAATACAAAGTACTGCCTGCAGGTAATTGAACTATACAATAAGATTAATGACAAAGTAACCTATTATGGAAAAATATAATTGATCATTTTTTCCTGAAATGCAGCCTTTTTCTTCTGTTCTAATAGCAAACTTATGAGCTTTTCATCCATAAAAATATGCAAGATATACATTGTAGTTAAGTATTTTAGCTTTTTAATGTACACAGAATATTCCTGGTATAATTCAGTTCCTTTTTTTCCTCTTAAACCTGAAAAAATGTGGCAGGATGATTTGATTAGATGTTTGATATTCATATTAAAATTGTATATTATACATGTATGCTATAATGTAAATATTTGCTGCAGGTCAAGAAACTTATCAGTTCAGTTCATTTGCTCACTCTGTCTGACTCTTTATAACCCCATGGACTGCAGCACGCCAGGCCTCCCTGTTCATCACCAACTCCCAGAGTTTCCTCAAATTCATGTTCATTGATTCAGTGATGCCAACCAACCATCTCATCTTCTGTCATCCCCTTCTCCTCCTGCCCTCAAACTTTCCCAGCTTCAGGGTCTTTCCCATGGGTCAGTTATTCGCATCAAGTGGCCAAAGTATTGGAGTTTCAGCTTCAGCATCAGTCCTTCCAATGAATATTCAGGACTGAATTCCTTTAGGATGCAGTGGCTGGATCTCCTTGCAGTCGAAGGGACTCCCAAGAGTCTTCTTCAACACCACAGTTCAAATGCGTCAAATCTTCGGTGCTCAGTTTTCTTTGCAGTCCAACTGTCATACATGCCTCTCATCCATACATGACTACTGGAAAAACCATAGTTTTGACTAGATAAACATTTTTGTTGGCAAAGTAATGTTTCTGCTTTTTAATATGCTGTCTAGGTTGATCATAACTTTTCTTCCAAGCAGCATCTTTTAATTACATGGCTGCAGTTACCATCTGCAGTGATTTTGGAGCCCCCCCAAATAAAGTCTGTCACTGTTTCCATTGTTTCCCCATATATCTGCCATGAAGTGATGGGACCAGATGCCATGATCTTAGTTTTCTGAATGTTGAGCTTTAAGCCAACTTTTTCACTCTCCTCTTTCACTTTCATCAAGAGGCACTTCTTTGCTTCCTGCCATAAGAGTGGTGTCATCTGCATATCTCAGGTTATTGATATTTCTCCCAGCAATCTTGATTCCAGATTGTGTTTCTTCCAGTCCAGCGTTTCTCATGATGTACTCTGCATATAAGTTAAATAAGCAGGGTGACAATATACAGCCTTGAAGTACTCCTTTTCCTATTTGGAACCAGTCTATTATTCCATGTCCAGTTCTAACTATTGCTTCCTGACCTACAAACACATTTCTTAGGAGGCAGGTAAGGTGATCTGGTATTCTCATCTCTTTTATTTATTTTTTATTTATTTTCTAAATTTTATTTTATTTTTAAACTTTACAACATTGTATTAGTTTTGCCAAATATCAAAATGAATCCGCCACAGGTATAAGTGTGTTCCCCATCCTGAACCCTCCTCCCTCCTCCCTCCTCCCTCCCCATACCCTCCCTCTGGGTTGTCCCAGTGCACCAGCCCCAAGCATCCAGTATCGTGCATCGAACCTGGACTGGCAACTCGTTTCATACATGATATTTTACATGTTTCAATGCCATTCTCCCAAATCTTCCCACCCTCTCCCTCTCCCACAGAGTCCATAAGACTGTTCTATACATCAGTGTCTCTTTTGCTGTCTCGTACACAGGGTTATTGTTACCATCTTTCTAAATTCCATATATATGCATTAGTATACTGTATTGGTGTTTTTCTTTCTGGCTTACTTCACTCTGTATAATAGGCTCCAGTTTCATCCACCTCACATCTCTTTTAGAACTTCTAGGTTGGCTGTGATTCACACAGTCAAAGGCTTTGGCATAATCAATAAAGCAGAAGCAGATGCTTTTTGCTGGAGCTCTCTTGCTTTTTCAATGATCCAATGGATGTTGGCAATTTGATCTCTGGTTCTCCTGCCTTTTCTAAATCCAGCTTGAACATCTGGAAGTTCATGGTTCATGTACTGTTGAAGCCTGACTTGGTGAATTTTAAGCATTACTTTTCTAGCGTGTGAGATGAGTACAATTGTGTGGTAGTTTGAGCATTCTTTGGCATTGCCTTTCTTAGGGACTGGAATGAAAACTGACCTTTTCCAGTCCTGTGGCCACTGCTGAGTTTTCCAAATTTGCTGGCACAGTGAGTGCAGTACTTTCACAGCATCATGTTTTAGGATTTGAAATAGCTCAACTGGAATTCCATCACCTCTACTAGCTTTGTTTGTAGTGATGCTTCCTAAGGCCCACTTGACTTTGCATTCCAGGATGTCTGGCTCCAGGTGAGTGATCACAGCATTGTGATTATCTGGGTCATGAAGATCTTTTTAACATGTTTCTTCTGTGTATTCTTGCTACTTCTTCTTAATATCTTCTGCTTCTGTTAGGTCCATACCACTTCTGTCCTTTATTGTGCCCATCTTTGCATGAAGTGTTCCCTTGGTATCTCTAATTTTCTTGAAGAGATCTCTAGTCTTTCCCATTCTATAGCTTTCCTCTATTTCTTTCCATTGATCACTGAGGAAGACTTTATCTCTCCAAGATATATATAGTATATATTTAAATAATATATAATAAGTGTATATATACTTTTAAAATCTGTTAGTTTGGCCACCTGATGTGAAGAGCTGACTCATTTGAAAAGACCCTGATGCTGGGAAAGATTGAGGACAGGAGGATAAGGGGACAACAGAGGATGAGGTGGTTGGATGGTATCACAGACTCGATGGACATGGGTTTGGGTGGACTCTGGGAGTTGGTGATAGACAGGGAGGCCTGGCATGCTGTGGTTCATGGGGTCGCAAAGAGTCGGACACAACTGAGCGACTGAACTGAACTGAACTGAATATGCCATCCATTAGTAATTTTACCACTGTGTGCTCAGTTGCTAAGTTGTGTCCAACTCTTTTGTGATCCCATGCCCTGTAGCCCACTAGACTCCTCTGTACATTGGACTTCCCATGCAAGAATACAGGAGTGGGTTTCTGTTTTCTTCTCTGGAGGATCTTCCCCACCAAAGGATCAAACACAGGTATGATCCTGTGGATCCTCCATTGGCAGGCAAGTTCTTTACAATTGAGCCACCAGGGAAGTCTACTTTTACCATTATCCCACTTTTATTTATTTACTTTAGAATCAATCTTGGTTTGCGTTATAATTAAATGAAAAATGTTACTTAATTTTGCAATAGGTGAATCAAATTCAAAATTGAATTTGAACTCTGCCACATGATCTACTGTTTTCAAAGCATATGACTGATCTCAACCAATGCATAGAATTAAATAAAGACATTCGAATGGCACATTCAACTTTTGTCAGCAAAATAAAGCTTGGAGCTGTCTGTTTTAAAAGGCTAGAAAGGGGCAATAATATCCTTCACTGATTTGACTGCTGTAATTTTTGTCCTTTTGTTAACATAACAACACAGTCTTATCACTCTGGCCTTGTTTCTCCACAGTTACCTTTAAGTTGTATGCACATGTTCTACTTTGTTATACTACAAGCCAACATTTTTTTAAGCCACCAAAGAATGTAGCAAAAGTTGACTGATTCAGAATTCAATCAGAAAGGATAATGCACCATTTTTTTAAAAAAAGAAGAGACTATTTACAGGTACATTTTAGAAGAAATAGAAAAGTGAAAATTATTTTAAAGATGAAGTGATGGGAGTACTCAATGTCTAACATGACTTGGTGGAGGAAGTCACATGAATTAGTAATCAAGTTCCCTGGAAATCCCAAGGGCAGACAAGGAATTGCATGCAGTATGTGAATTGCTTAGATTACACTAAAGGATATATCAATGAATAATGGTGGAAGAATAACTGTTTCACTGTACAAAGTGAAGGTCATAATGGACCCCATTCCTGTATGACAGAAGAATGGAAACAGAGCTTTCCTAGAAGAAGGGAAAAAAAAAAGTCTAATGTTTATTGTTTACTAGATTGTTTACTATTGTTGCCTCTTTGACCAGCACACACTCACCTCTGTGCTGCAAGTGAATTTTTCATTTTTCATCTGTAAGAAGTTTTCTTCTATTAAAACAACAATAAATAGGCAAGTGCTTTTTAAACGCAGAATTACAGTGCCTTAATAGATAGAGTGCCTGATGAACTATGGAATGAGGTTCATGACACAGTACAGGAGACAGGGATCAAGACTATCCCCATGGAAAAGAAATGCAAAAAAGCAATATGGCTGTCTGAGGAGGCCTTACAAATAGCTGTGAAAAGAAGAGAAGTGAAAAGCAAAGGAGAAAAGGAAAGATATAAGCTTCTGAATGCAGAGTTCCAAAGAATAGCAAGAAGAGATAAGAAAGCCTTCCTCAGTGATCAATGCAAAGAAATAGAGGAAAACAACAGAATGGGAAAGACTAGAGATCTCTTTAAGAAAATTAGAGATACCAAGGGAACATTTCATGCAAAGATGGGCTCGATAAAGGACAGAAATGGTATGGACTTAACAGAAGCCTTAGAAAGCATTACTACGAACAAAGATAGTGGAGGTGATGGAATTCCAGTTGAGCTATTTCAAATCCTGAAAGATGATGCTGTGAAAGTGCTGCACTCAATATGCCAGCAAATTTGGAAAACTCAGCAGTGGCCACAGGACTGGGAAAGGTCAGTTTTCATTCCAACCCCAAAGACAGGCAATGCCAAAGAATGCTCAAACTACTGCACAATTGCACTCATCTCACATGCTAGTAAAGTAATACTCAAAATTCTCCAAGCCAGGCTTCAGCAATATGTGAACTGTGAACTTCCTGATATTCAAGCTGGTTTTAGAAAAGGCAGAGGAACCAGAGATCAAATTGCCAACATCTGCTGGATCATGGAAAAAGCAAGAGAGTTCCAGAAAAGCATCTATTTCTGCTTTATTGAGTATGCCAAAGCCTTTGACTGTGTGGATCACAAGAAACTGTAGAAAATTCTGAAAGAGATGGGCATACCAGACCACCTGACCTGCCTCTTGAGAAATTTGTATGCAGGTCAGGAAGCAACAGTTAGAACTGGACATGGAACAACAGACTTGTTCCAAATAAGAAAAGGAGTACGTCAAGGATGTATATTATCACCCTGCTTATTTAACTTATATGCAGAGTACATCATGAGAAACGCTGGGCTGGAAGAAACACAATCTGGAATCAAGATTGCCAAGAGAAATATCAATAACCTCAAATATGCAGATGATACCACCCTTATGGCAGAAAGTGAAGAAGAACTAAAAAGCCTCTTGATGAAAGTGAAAGTGGAGAGTGAAAAAGTTGGCTTAAAGCTCAACATTCAGAAAACGAAGATCATGGCATCCGGTCCCACCACTTCATGGGAAATAGATGGGGAAACAGAGGAAACAGTGTCAGACTTTATTTTTTTGGGCTCCAAAATCACTACAGATGGTGACTGCAGCCATGAAATTAAAAGACGCTTACTCCTTGGAAGGAAAGTTATGACCAACCTAGATAGCATATTCAAAAGCAGAGACATTACTTTGCCAACAAAGGTCCGTCTAGTCAAGGCTATGGTTTATCCTCTGGTCATGTATGGATGTGAGAGTTGGACTGTGAAGAAAGCTGAGCAGCAAAGAATTGATGCTTTTGAATTGTGGTGTTGGAGTAGACTCTCGAGAGTCCCTTGGACTGCAAAGAGATCCAACCAGTCCATTCTGAAGGAGATCAGCCCTGGGATTTCTTTGGAAGGAATGATGCTAAGGCTGAAACTCCTGTAATTTGGCCACCTCATGTGAAGAGTTGACTCATTGGAAAAGAGTCTGATGCTTGGAGGGATTGAGGCAGGAGGAGAAGAGGACGACAGAGAATGAGATGGCTGGATGGCGTCACTGACTCGATGGACGTGAGTCTGGGTGAACTCCAGGAGTTGGTGATGGATAAGGAGGCCTGGCGTGCTGCAATTCGTGGGGTCACAAAGAGTCGGACTTGACTGAGCGACTGAACTGAACTGAAGTGAACCTTCTTTGATTCTGCTCTTATTTTCTTTCTTGTAAACTATCTCCTATTACTGGTTTATTTCTACTAGGTTATTTTGGCAAAATGTATTCCTGAAATCTTTAAAATCTTCCTCCCATAGCATTTTGTGGAAATGAACAAAATCTAGCAGTTCTCTCAAGCAGTGGTTCTTGAATCCACTGATCTTATACCTACTGAAACTCAACAGACACAATCAAGGAATGCCTCTGTGAATGTCTCTGGCTCTATGAAATCACACCAGGCTTATCTGATTACTACTCTTTGTCCAGTTTGTATTTGATTCATCGATGAGCTCATAATTTTGTTACATCCATAAGTCTGGTTAGTTAGTCACACACTGATTTACTTTCTCCCATTAAAGAAATATATGGAAACTCACTGCATCTGTTTTCAAGTATTGCTGCTGCTGCTAAGTCAAGTCAGTCAGTGTCCGACTCTGTGCGACCCCATAGACGGCAGCCCACCAGGCTCCTCCGTCCCTGGGATTCTCCAGGCAAGAACACTGGAGTGGGTTGCCAGTGCCTTCTCCAATGCATGAAAGTGAAAAGTGAAGGTGAAGTCGCTCAGTCGTGTCTGACTCTTTGTGACCCCATGGACCACAGCCTACCAGGCTCCTCCATCCATGAGATTTTCCAGGCAAGAATACTGGAGTGGGTTGCCAGTGCCTTCTCCATGTCCAGTATTAAGTCTTTTATTTTTTAGTTTGACTGTAGTGGGTCCTAGCTGTGGCCCATGTGTGTTTCTTGTTGCAACGCATGTGGGCATCTCTTGTTGCAACCCATGAGCTCTCTGGTTATGTTACACAGGCTTAGTTGCCCCGTGGCATGTGTAATCCTAGTTCCTCAACCAGGGATTGAAGTCCGAGTTCCCTAGGTTGAAAGATGGATTTTTTAACACTAGACCCTCAGGGAAATCCTGTTTTCAAGAATTTAAATGCACACCTCTCTCTTCAAACTCACTGAAGCGATTGTTTCATTTCCCCCCTACCTATGAGGTATTCCACTTATATATTAATAAACATCTATTTATAAACATGCTAATAAATATATCTCTTTATTGCCTTGAGCTCATTGAATTGAATATGTTACATTTATCTTCCAGACTATTTACCATTCCAAATTTTACTTTTTATGATGATGTCACAATTTTTTTTAATAGTACTATAATGTGCTCCGTTGCTCAGTTATATCCAGCTCTTTGTGATGCCCACCAGGCTCTACTGTCTATGGAATATTCTAGGTAAGAATACCAGAGTGAGTTGCCATTTCCTTCTCCAGGAAATCTTCCCACCACAGGGATTGAACCTGCATCTAGTGTGTCTCTTGCATTAGCAGGCAGATTCTTTATGTCTGAGCCCCCTGGGAAGACCCATTTTTTTTTTTAATATCTATGTTTAAAAACATTGGTATCATTGTGGCTTCCATATCTTTCTTCTCCATCCTCCAAAAATATCATCTATTCTCCTGTGAAGGCCAATCTCAATGGATAGAACCTGTTATATATATATGTAATTAATATTTAGTTGTTTTATTTTTATTTCTGTTATACTGCTTCATAATGACCTCCTTTCTTAAAGCAGCCAAAATTGGAGATTTTAGCTGCAATTTTGAGGTTCTTTGCTGGTCCAATCAGTGTTGGGATTGATCCAAAATTCTTGGATCATTTTAGTCTTTCATTGTAGATAAAATCATGGAATTTGGGGTGTGTGTGTGTGGTAAATAGAAGGGAGTTGTTTCCGAGCACATATGCCTAAGCAATTTCTTAAATGACACAGATTAACTTTTAGATTCTGGACATGGAAGATACCAAGTCACCTTAGGAGTCATTTCAAGTTCAATACCTGACCCAGCTAAGCCATAACAGTGTTACTATTTTTAATGTAATAATGCAAGGGTGAGCAGCTTTTAACTGCTCCTTACAATTTTTCAAGATGGCAACAATGAGAACAGAGCAGTCAATTTCTAGATTCCAGGACAATTTAGCCAGCAATATTCAATAAAAGATTTCTTTGCTCCACGACTACAACCATACCTCTGCTTTTACCTAAATCTGATTATTAATAGAAAGATTTCCAGAGAGATGTGTTTGCTCTGGACTGTTGGAATGGATATTCTTTTTTCCTCTCAAGCTGTTTAGATGTAATTTTTATCAATTTCAGTCTGTGTCTATTTGTTGTTGTTTTCTTCGGTTGCTAAGTTGTATCCCACTTTTTGTGACCACATGAACTGCAGCACACCAGGCTTCCTGTCCTTCACTATCTGCCGGGGTTTAATCAAATTCATGTCCATGGAGTGAATAATGCTATCTAACATTTCACCCTCTGCCGCTCTCTTCTCCTTTTGCCTTCAATCTTCCCAGCATCAGGATCTTTTCCAATGAGTTGGCTCTTTGCATCAGGTGGTCAAAATATTGGAGCTTGAGCTTCAGTATCAGTCCTTCCAAAGAATATTCAGGATTGATGTCTATTTAGTAATAGCAATTCTGACTTCACAATTTACATTTGCCATATTCTTTCAAATCTTCCTAAGATCTTCTGTCATTTAAGGATGGCAAGTTTTTCCACAGAGGAAAATAGGGGTTTCCCTGATGGGTAAGGTGGTAAAAAATCTGCCTGCAAGATCTGACTCCCAAGTTTGATTCCTGAGTCAAGAAGATTGCCTGGAGGAAATGGCTCCAGTATTCTTGTCTGGATATTTCCAAGGACCGAGGAGCCTGCCAGGCTACAGTCCAAGGAGTCTCAAAGAGCTGCAGAGTTTTTCCACAGGGAAAAATAAAGTAAGTCAAATTTGGTTTAATATCCCCCATGGGAAATGGTGTGACAACAGGAGTTTAACAGATAACAGAAAGCCATGGTGTCAGAGGGAACTTGACCTAACTACTGATTTAATTTTAGCTGAATTAAACTATAAATAAAATCCACGTTTTTGTCTAAATTAGGAAAGGAAATGAATCAGGCAACTAAGATAAAGTTGGGTTTGAGAAAATTCAGGAAGCAAGAAACAAATCTATTTCCATTCTTATTGTTATTTGAAACAATAAGTTCCTTCCTACTTTGGATTTGTATCATTCTCAGAAAGAAAAATAAATAAATAAAAGCACAGAACCCTTTTATATCAAAGGGTTTAAGACAAAAGCATAGCTCACTTAAGATTTTTATGATTATGTATTTATTTCCGGCCTGAAATCATCTTTTGAATGAGGAGTTTTGCTGGTAGAAAAACGGGCCCTTTGGCACTAGAAGAGGTAAGAACTCTTAATTCCAACTTTTTCAGGGACAGTCTGTGTGGTCTCGTTGGCAGAGCCCATTCAGGATCTGCTTACCTACCTCAGACAGGATTCACTTGTATTTGAAGACTGCTTGAGGGTGTAAAACCCTAATTAACAGTGCTATTATTTTATAATTAACGGATTTTCTTTTCTTTTCAATTCTCTTTTTCTCAATAAAGCAATAATGCTTACAAACTGTGGCACCTAATTATTTCTTTAGAAAATGTTTTATCATTAACCTATGGAGAAGAATATGTCTTCAAAGCCATTTGAACATATGATAAAATCTCTTCAGAATCATTTTCTTTAATTTAATTTGACCTGATTCTTCTCTACAGTAATAATGTGTCTCTTAAAATAACAATGGCGCCAGAGAGATCCTTTCATAGGAGTAACCCCAAAAATAATTTCTGTATCTTTACTAGCTGGCCTTCCTTTTGAACCTTGTGATGTCCTAAATGGTTCCTGTAGGAGATTATAAAAATAACGTAGGTCCTAATGAGAAAACAGTCTCCCAAGCATTATTCAGAGATTGTCATCCCCTGGGTTGTGTTTGTATGTGACAGGGTTCTATTGTTTTATGTCATTATTCATGATCTCAAACTGTCTGTTCTAATTTCCAAGAAATGGTAAGCAAAAAAGGAGGGTTTCAAATTCAGGAAGATTTTCCCCTTTCACTGAAAATGGAATTGTAGCTGGCAACATGGTTGATGAGATAAATGACACTTGTTTACTTGTGAATTTCTATAAGTGCTACTGAGCATTCTTTGTTTCAAGGATGAAAAGGTACAATTTGGGCAAAGGTTAGTCATAAGGAATTTTCCTAAAACAAATGAAAAACAGATGCAAAACGTTTCCTTGCTGGTTTTACAGTAAATCTGTTGTTTTTAACATACATTTAAAAAGTCATGCACTTTTATATATATGTACAATTGAGTCTCTGAATAAAGTAAAATAAAGTTGCATTGTAGTATGAGAAATGAAACTGTATTTTTATTTTCTGATGCAGTAATTAAAGAGCATTTAGATTCTCTTAAGAATGGTACTCTTTTAAATACCAATTATTGCAGAAAAGTATATTTATATAATTTTGGCAGATATTATCAGACTGTGAAAAACACCGGGACAGTGCTAGTTAGCATTTTGTTTTTTGAAAAAATTTTAATGAGTAAAACATACTTCAGTTAGCATAGCTATTCAATTTTACAACATCTAAAGATTTGGTCTATTGGTATTTTTGGTTATTGCGGACTGGCTTGTTATGTCAAAATCAAATTTAGTTCCATGCATAGCTTGGGGAAAAAGATAATGAAACCATTATATTGGGAACCATTGGTATGCAAAACAATTTGGTGGCTAGTCGTGTTTTAACCTGTCCTCAGGTCTAATTTATCACATCATTACATAACCTCCAACATTCAGGCACTGGAAGTAAAGGCAGTATAGATAAGTACATCACCATCCATAGACAGGTGTATGCCCATCCTGAAATGTACATTACTCAAACTTGGAGAAGCCAACATTTATTTTAAACAGTATTCAAAAGACTGTTCTATACATCTGTGTCTCTTTTGCTGTCTCGCATACAGGGTTGTCATTACCATCTTTCTAAATTCCATATATATGCGTTAGTATACTGTATTGGTGTTTTTCTTTCTGGCTTACTTCATTCTGTAAAATCAGCTCCAGTTTCATCCACCTCATTAGAACTGATTCAAATGCATTCTTTTTAATGGCTGAGTAATACTCCATTGTGTATATGTACCACAGCTTTCTTATCCATTCATCTGCTGATGGACATCTAGGCTGCTTCCATGTCCTGGCTATTATAAACAGTGCTGCGATGAACATCGGGGTACACGTGTCTTTCAATTCTGGTTTCCTTGGTGTGTATGCCCAGCAGTGGGATTGCTGGGTCGTATGGCAGTTCTATTTCCAGTTTTTTAAGGAATCTCCACACTGTTCTCCATAGTGGCTGTACTAGTTTGCATTCCCACCAACAGTGTAAGAGGGTTCCCTTTTCTCCACACCCTCTCCAGCATTTATTGCTTGTAGACTTTTGGATCGCAGCCATTCTGACTGGCGTGAAATGGTACCTCATTGTGGTTTTGATTTGCATTTCTTTGGTAATGAGTGATGTTGAGCATCTTCTCGTGTGTTCGTTAGCCATCTGTATGTCTTCTTTGGAGAAATGTCTATTTAGTTCTTTGGCCCATTTTTTGATTGGGTCATTTATTTTTCTGGAATTGAGCTGCAGGTGTTGCTTGTGTATTTTTGAGATTAGTTGTCAGTTGCTTCATTTGCTATTATCTTCTCCCATTCTGAAGGCTGTCTTTTCACCTTGCTTATAGTTTCCTTTGTTGTGCAGAAGCTTTTAATTTTAATTAGATCCCTTTTGTTTATTTTTGCTTTTATTTCCAATATTCTGGGAGGTGGGTCATAGAGTATCCTGCTGTGATGTCTTTTGGACTCTGTGGGAGAGGGAGGGGGGGATGATTTGGGAGAATGGCATTAAAACATGTATAATATCATATAAGAAATGAATCACCAGTCCAGGTTCAATGCAGGATACAGGAAGCTTGGGGATGGTGCACTGGGATGACCCAGAGGGATGGTATAGAGAGGGAGGTGGGAGCGGGGTTCAGGATGGGGAACATGTGTGCACCCATGGCGGATGCATGTTGATGTATGGCAAAACCAATACAATATTTTAAAGTAAAAAAAAATAACAATAATAAAATAAAATTAACAGTATTCAAATATTAGAACAATTTAGGATCTGGCATTGGCAGCCAGTCATTTCAGCAAAACTTGCACTCAGTATTAGACCTATCTCAAATATTTCTTGTCATAAGAGTCAAAGAAAAGAAAAAAGTCAGTACTTTGTATAGTGTTTATTTGTAATTTTATCTGAATACAGTGTAAAAATATCAACAAAAAATTCATCTCTACAATTTTTCTTGATTTCACATATATATGTTAATATACAATATTTGTTTTTCCCTTTCTGACTTACTTCACTCTGTATGACAGGGTGTAGGACAGTCCATATCTCTACAAATGACCAATTTTGTTCCTTTTTGTGGCTAAATTCCATTGTATATACTTGTGCCACATCTTATTTGTCCATTTGTAGGGCAGAAATAGAGACACAGACATAAGGAATAAACAGGGAATGGATGTATAGAATGAGCAGGTGGAGTTTGTAGAGAGAATTGGGAGACTGGAATTGACATATATACATTTAGTTCAGTTCAGTGGCTCAGTCATGTCCAACTCTTTTCAACCCCATGGACTCAGCACGGCAGGCCTCCTTGTCCATCACCAACTCTCAGAGTCCACCCGAACTCATGTCCATTGAGTTAATGATGCCATGCAACCATCTCATCTTCTGTTGTCCCCTTCGCCTCCTGCCCTCAATCTTTCCCAGCATCAGGGTCTTTTCCAATGAGTCAGCTCTTTTCATCAGGTGGCCAAAATATTGGAGTTTCAGCTTCAACATCAGTCCTTCCAATGAACACTCAGGATTGATCTCTTTTAGGATGGACTGGCTGGATCTCCTTGCAGTCCAAGGGACTCTCAAGAGTCTTCTCCAATAGATCACAAATGGGAACCTGCTGTACAGTGCAGGGAGCTCAGCGTGTTGCTCTGATGACAATGACTTGAATGGATGGGATGGAGGGATCTGGGAGGTAGGTCCAAGAAGGATGGGCTATTTGTATACATATAACTGATTCACTTTGTTGTACAGCAGAAACTAATACAACCTTGTAAAGTAACTATACCGCAATTAAAAAAAAAATCAAAAGAAAACTTGCTTGTATACACTGGAAATTTAACTTCCCTTCTTGTGGATAAAATAGAAAACTCTTCTTGGGCTGCTGTAAACTTACCTGGTCAGACTTTTCACTCCTATAAACCTTCCTCAGTTTTCTACCTGGGCCCATATTCTTGACTCTGCACTCTCATTCTATTTTTCTGTACCTTTAGAAAGTTCCAACAAGACCCAGATCAAGTGTCACTTTCTTTCTGCAGATGTTTCTGGCTTCCTCAAGTAGTAAATACTGCTTTGCCAACATTTTACTTAAGTTCTGTCTATTTTGTCCACTAAACTGTGGGCTTTTTAAGAACTATGACTGTGATTTATTTTTTCTTTGCATTTAAAAGTATCAAAACACCTAGGGCACAAAATATCAGTCATAAATATTTGTGGATTAATATATGGATCAAAGAATTATGAATGTAACTCTCTCACCCCTGAAAAAACATGTGGCTTCTACCAGGGGGGGATGTTTACATTTTCTATTCTGTATTACAGCCATAATATATAAGAAGAAGATCCTTAGTAATGATATTAACAACAATGTTTTAGTCATAATGTAGCCTGCAATCCATTAAAGCAACTGAAGATCTTTGAAAATACTGGAAAATACTGTGTAAACTAAACACAGCCCTACCCATGAACAGCTTCAATAGGTGGCTGTCATCCACTGCTCAGAGAAGTGTTGTTTTGAACAACTTTTGAAATTGGGAATTTTTGAAACTGTGGTAACTATGAAGATTACTTTCTTTGTTAATCTTAATGGCACTGAAGTGTTTCTATACTGATATGTCACTTATGAAACAATAGTTCTTTAAGCTTACTTGTAACACTGTCTTCCTACTTCCATTTCTAATTAGGACTTGGTGACTAATGATTCCTCAGTTTATATTAAGTCCAGGGATGGCAATCAAATTGTGTGAAACCAATGCTAGGCTGTTATACGAGACATGGCTGACAGCCTATGTCTCTTTTGTGTTTATTTATAATAATGGAAATTCCCACCTAGTGATCACCCTCATGACAATTCAGCTGCTGCTTCTACTCGTTGTAGAGAATGTTCCTGTCTTGCTCTTTGACCTTTGCTGCAGCTTTTTGGTCTCCTATGTGGGCTCCTTGCAGTGCCTGGTGAGTCGGTGTTATATTCCCTGACTCAGTGACAGTTGTCCTCTGAATCTTTCTTATTATTACTGTGTTCACCAACTTATGATTCTTAAAGTAGCTCACCACAAAGGAGCCATCCTTTCCCAACTTCTCATGCCAAAATGGCATTCCTCTTATATTTATCTGTCCATTTTGATCATCTCATATGGACAATAGCATAAGGTCGTTCCTAAAAGTTCTCTGTAATCAGAAGTTAACAGCGAACTTAAAGTGAGCTGGAGTTAGTCTTTCATCTCCCAGACTTAGTTGTTGTTGTTCAGTTGCTAAGTTATGTTCAATTCTTTGCAACTCCATGAACTGCAGCATGGCAGTCTCCCCTGTCCTTCACCATCTCATGGAGTTTGCTCACACTCATGACTATTGAGTTGGTGATGCCATCCAACCATCTCATCCTCTGGCATCCCCTTCTCTTCCTGCCTTCAGTCTTTCCCAGTATCAGGGTCTTTTCCAATGAGTTGGCTCTTTGCATCAGATGGTCAAATTATTGGAGTTTCAGCTTCAGCATCAGTCTTTCCAATGAATATTCAGCATTGACTTCCCTTTAGGACTGACTGGTTTGTTCAAATTACTTTCCTCTGTAGCTTCATGATCAACCCTAAATGAATTTGACATTACCTAGGGTTGAAATAAATATCTATCAACGTTTATATGTGTGCCTGTGTGTTCTGCATACCAGAAGTATATCTACAAAGAAATGTTTAGATCTGTTTAATCTTGTGATAGAAGGTTGTAATGATGAGGATTATCAGAATATTTACATTTATAAACATAGCCAAAAACCTTTCAGCAGTGAAAGTACTTAATATAAATATATGATGGAAAATATCATGCCAGTATTGTCTTAGAGTTTAATGAAACAAAATACTTATTTTATTTTAAATACTGTACATTGAGTCAATGTCTACCCTCTTGTCTTTCACATCACACATTCATCTATCTCTAGCCATCAAGATATTTAGACTTTCACTCCTGAGTGTAAAGACGGTCCAGGAGCCACGAGTGGGTAAATCTGGCAGATGCAGATATTTAAAACATGGTGTACTGGGAGACACAGTTTCCATCTTGACTCTGCTTCCCACTTGGCTGGATGATCTGAGACAAGTTGTCCACCTCTTGTTATCTATATTCTATCATCCTTAAAAGGTGGAATTCGGATTAAAAATCTTTAAGGCCACTTTGTTGTTTAGACACTAAGTTGTATCCCACTCTTTTGTGACCCATGTACCATAGCCTGCCAGGCTCCTCTGTCCAAGCGATTTCCCAGGCAAGAATACTGGAGTGGGCTGCCATTTCATAAGGCATCTTGCAAATTCTATATTTGTAAGATTTTTCATTTATTTTTGTTGGAGTAAGATAAAGCTTAGGCTCTTAACCATTTTAAAGTATACAGTTCAGTAGTATTAAATATATCCACATTGTAGTGAAACAAATTCCTAGAGATTTTTTATATCACAAATCTGAAATGTTATACCCATTAAGGAATGACTTCCCTTCCCTCCTTGGTAACCACCATTATATTAATAAGTTTTGTCTCTATGAACATGTCTACTTTAGATACCTTAATACAAGTAGGATTTAGTATTTGTCTATGTGTGGTTGTCTTATTTCACTTATCATGAAGTTTCCAAGGTTTAACCATGTTGTAGTATCTGTCAAGATTTCCTTCCCTTTTAAGGGTCATTAATAGTTCATTGAATAAATATACCACATTTTCCTTATTCATTCATCAATGGATGCATGTTGCTTCCATCGCTTTGCTATCGTGAACAGTGCTGTTATGAATATAGGTGTGCAGATATCTCTTCAAGACTTTGCTTTCAATTTTTGGATATACACCCAGAAGTGGGATTTCTGGGTCAAATAAAAGCTTTATTTTTAATTTTTTGAGGAAACTCCATACTGTTTTTCAAAGTTGTGACACTATTTTACAATCTCATACACAAACAGTATATAATCCTCATCAGCACTTATTTTTTTTTAATTTTTTTAGATTAAAATTTAAATGTCTTACTAGTTGTCATGCTAGTAGATGTGAGTGAGGTGATATTCTAACGTGATTTGCATTTTTCTCTTAGTGATTTTGAGCATTTTTTCACGTGCTTTTTGGACATTTATATATTATAGTTGGATAAATGTTTTTTCAAATCTTTTGCCCATTCTTAAATTGGGTTATTTGAATTTTGTGAAGTCATAAGTTTCTTTTTACATTTGTAATATTAATTCCTTATCAGTTATATAATTTGCAAATATTTTCTCTCATTTTAGAAACTGCTTTTGTTAATTGTCATTTAATGCACAAAAGTTTTTTTTTTACCTTTGATGTAAGTAGTCCCTTTTGTATATATTTTCTTTGTTGCCTGTACTTTTGATGTCATACCCAAGAAATCTCTGTCAGGTCCAATTACACGAAACAGGTCCCCTGTGTTTTCTTTCAGGAATTTTAAATTTGTAATGCTTAAAACTTTGTCTATTTTTTTAATCAGAGAAGAATTTTCTCATTTATGATTGATCATGAAACTAAAGAGGAATATAATTTAAAGAAACCAATCAGTTCTAAAGGAAAATCAACTGATTATTCATTGGAAGGACTGTTGCTAAAGCTGAAGCTCCAATACTTTAGCCACCTGATGCAAAGAGCCAACTCATTGGAAAAGACCCTGAAGCTGGGAAAGACTGAAGGTAATAGCAGAAGGGGACAACAAAGGATGAGATGGTTAGATATCATCACCAATTAATAGACATGAATTTGAGCAAACTCTGGGAGATAGTGGAGGACAGAGGAGCCTGGTGGCTGACAGTGCATGGGGTCGCAAAGAGTGGGACATGACTTAGCAACTAAACAACAACAACTATATGACAAAGATTCAGTTCAGTTCAGTTGCTCAGTCGTGTCCATCTCTTTGTGACCCAGTGGACTGCACCTTACCAGGCTTCCCTGTCCATCACCAACTCCCAGAGCCTACTCAAACTCATGTCCATCGAGTCAGTGATGCCATCCAACCATCTCATCCTCTGTCGTCCCCTTCTCCTCTGCCTTCAATCTTTCCCAGCTTCAGGGTCTTTTCAAATGAGTCAGTTCTTGACATCAGGTGGCCAAAGTATTGGAGTTTCAGCTTCAGCATCAGTCCTTCCAATGAATATTCAAGACTGATTTCCTTTAGGATGGACTGGTTGGATCTACTTGCTGTCCACAGGACTCTCGAGAGTCTTCTCCAACACCACAGTTCAAAAGCATCAATTCTTTGGCACTCAGCTTTCTTTATAGTCCAATTTTCACATCCATACATGACTACTGGAGAAACCGTAGTTTTGACTAGATGGACCTTTGTTGGCAAAGTAATGTCTCTGCTTTTTAATATTCTGTCTGGGTTGGTCATAACTTTTCTTCCAAGGAGCAAGCATCTTTTAATTTCATGGCTTCAGTCACCATCTGCAGTGATTTTGGAGCCCAAAAAATAAAGTCTGTCATTGTTTCCTTTGTTTCCCCATCTATTTGCCGTGAAGTGATGGGACCAGATGCCATGATCTTAGTTTTCTAAATGTTGAGTTTTAAGTCAACTTTTCCACTCTCCTCTTTCACTTTCATCAAGATGCTCTTTAGTTCTTCTTCAATTTTTGCCATAAGAGTGGTGTCATCTGCATATCTAATATTTGAGCTTATTTATATTTCTCCCAGCAATCTTGATTCCAGCTTGTGCTTCATCCAGCCTGGCATTTTGCATGACGTACTCTGCATTGAAGTTAAAATAGCAGAGTGACAAAATATGACAACAGTTATAGAACTGTTTTATATTTTTGTCTTACTGTTCATGGCTGTAACAAACTAATCAATCCATTGTGCTGCACATGTAGTAAGCTATTACTGGAAATGGCGATAATTTATTTCAGAAATGGAAAATTGTTTCAGTTGAATTTTTTATGTCATTGGCCTAAGTTGCTTCAGTTCAACACTGTGACCCTATGGACTGTAGCCCACCAGCCTCCTCTGTCCATGGGATTCTCCATGGGATCTCCAGAATGCTGGAGTGGGTTGCCCTTCAGGGTATTCTCCAGGGGGTCTTCCCAACCCAGGGATGGAACCGCATCTCTTACATCTCCTGCACTGACAGGTGGGTTCTTTACCACTAGAGCCACCCCAACCTGGGAAGCCCTTTTATGTTATTAGTGGGTCACATAAAATTATTGAGTATTTTTATAAGAAGTCTCTTGCATTTTTCCCTCTGTACTTCTTTCAAATACTCCCACACCTCTATAAGTCAAGCCTTCCTACAAGGTCCAGATATATCCCTGCTCTTAAAGTCTTCTATTTCTTCATTCCATGTGGATCCCTTTTATAAGTTGCTTTATATGTATTTCTTTTTTATGTCTTAATTCTATGTATGCTACCTGCTCTATATGCAGTTTTATTTATAAATGAAGGAAGTTGAATAACGTAGAAATTGACTTCTGTGTGCTTGAAGGGAATCCACTCTATTGTCCCCTGAGATTTCTTTCTATTAAACATAAGAATCAGACACCAAACTGTTTCTAGCAGCCTGAGATTCCGTCATGCCTGTGGTAGCAGCACTATGGATAGATTAAGGAAACAGTTTCAGGGAAAGGCAACAGCAGCTTGCCCATCAGCTGTGATAAACTGTGGGTCCCATTCCAACTGAGGCCTTAGATGGATCAGAGCATCTCTTGTGGTAGGAGCAGCGACAGGTGCAAATCCAAGACTGGTGTAATTATACATGGAGGAAATTACACAAATTGTTAGCATGAGTTATCTCTGAATTATGAGTTTACACATGACTTTTCTTTTTTCAGGCATTCTATAATAAGCCTATAATGCTTTAATGGCCAGGAAAAAAGTTAATTAAATACATATAGAAGTAAAGGAATTATAACACCTGACAGTTTATAATAGAGAATTAGAATCACATTTCTTTTTCTACACTGTAGAAATTTTTATTGAAGAGTGGTATGGAGGGGCATGTGTGTTTGTGTATACATGTATGGGTGTGTTGAAAGTGAAAAATGGAGTGTTTACACTGGAGATGGCTAAGATTTTAGTGATTGTTATATATTAGCAAGATCTCAGTCACTTGAATTTCCTTTTGTGTCCTTCTTAAACTGGTGAATTGGGAATAACAAATTTAAATCTCTTGAATACCTTCATCTAGATTGTAAATTCTATAAATTAAGATATTGTTAATTATATTTATCTTTAAAATTCATTTTATGTTGGAATATAGTTTATTTGCAATATTGTATTAATTTCCCATGTCTAGAAAAGTGATTTAGTTTATATTATTTTCCAGAATCTTTTCCCATATAGGTTATTACAGGATATTGAGTAGAGTCCCCTGTGTTATACAGTATATCCTTGTGATTATTTATTTTATATGTAGTAGTGTGTATATGTCAATCCCAATCTTCTAGATTCTTCAAATTAAGATTAATTCTTAATAATTTTAAACTCAACGAGTCAGACATGACTTTGTGATTAAAACAACAACCACCTAGTGTCTAAAGGAATGGATTTATTTATTTTACAGGTAATTATTAAACAGCACTATATCACCTTAGGTTCAAACAAGGGAGAGAAATTCACACAGTTATTTGAACAGAGAGAGATTAACGCAAAGAATTATTAGCTATTACAGAGGATGAATGTAATAAGAAACAAAGTATTAATAGTAAGAACTGAAATAATTCTATAAAATATAGAATTAGCAGATATAAGGGGTAGGGTGTGCATTTTATGCCTTTTTAAAGTGAGAACATTTAACATGTTCATGAACATGACTACCAAACAAGACCATTATATTGCATAGAAAGATAAAAAACAAAAATTATAAACTTAAAAGTATGCTTACAAACTGATGTATCAGTATTCAGTCTGCTTGCACTTATCCAGGTGCCCAGCAGCTTAATGCTTAAACAGAATCCAGCACAGGTTTTCACACTGATGCCAGTTCAACAATGCTCAGGCTGCCATGGGGATCTGAATCAGGATTTCTTGGACTGTTTTAAGTCTGGAAGTAAGTGGACTTTATGGGAGTAGATTGTTGACCTGAGATCCATTGCAACAAGCAGGACTGAATAAACTCATAAGGAGGATGCATTGTTGTTATTTGTTGTTTATTTGGCATTGCTTTAAACAGTCTTATCATTTATAAATATTTGAGACAGCCCTTTTTCTTCTTCACCCATGTCTAACCCTCTGTTTAGCAACTTATGTGTTTAGAAAGTGAAATGAGCTATTAATAATGATACCTGAGTCCAACTAACCTACTTAGAGTTCAGAAACAGATACTTTCCTTGAGTCTCCCTTGTTTTCATTGTAATATAATTCTTCACACTCGTTCAAAAAGGTCTGTCCTTCTTTTTACTAGTGTGAAAGTATTAGTCACTCAATCGTGTCTGACTCTTTTGAGATCCCATGAACTGTAGCCCACCAGGCTCCTCTGGCCATTCTCCAGACAAGAATACCGGAGAGGGTTGCCGTTTTATTAGTGTTGCTATTGTTCAGTCGCCGAGTGTATCTGACTCTTCATGACTCCATGGACTGTAGCACACCAGGCTTCCTTGTCCGTCACCATCTCCTGGAGTTTACCCAAGTCAAATATGCAATCAAGGAATATAGGAAGCATTGTATCTGAGAAGGATTGTTATTTCATAACACATGACAGAGTCATTATTAAGAATAAGAAGCGATTCGTATTTAGAATCAATTCTTAGGAATTCTAACTCAAAACTTGCTTCATTCCTGGCTTATCAGTTCAGTTCAGTTCCGTCACTCAGTCGTGTCCAACTCTTTGTGACCCCATGGACTTTAGCCCATCAGGCTTCTCTGTCCATGGGGATTCTCCAGGCAAGAATACTGGAGTGGGTAGCCATGCCCTTCTCCAGTGGATCTTCCCAACCCAGGGATCAACCCCAGGTCTCCCTCATTGCAGGTAGATTCTTAACCAGCTGAGCCACCAGGGAAGCCCATAATTTTGAATATGGACCTTCTATAGTTATGTTGGACTGTCCAAGTAGGAAATTCTGGTAGAGAGTTAGACTTACAGGATTGACTCTTAGGCAAAAATATTAATTTTTGTAGATATGCTGCTTTTTTTTCTAATTTTTCTTAAATTATTTTTTCAATTGTGACGTTCTCTGTAATAAAATTACAAGCCAATGATCAGGCATCCCATTAATTCTTATTTAAGACAGAGATTACATAAAGCAGCGCTGGGCACAAATGGAGTCAAATTACAAGGGACTCCTCTGGATCCAATCACACAGTATTTGAGTTTGCCAACTGGCACAAATAACAACATGGTTTAAGCTGCTGAAGCTTCGGTTTATTACTGAAACAGGAAACAAGCATTGCATAAGGTATATGAGTGAAGAATAAGTATGAATAAAGAATTTAAGGGACAATGCCACTAAAATGAGGTAGAAACCACCTCAGCACTTAAGAAAAATCCCAGCTGCTTCACAGTTATGTACTTGAGGCTCCCAAGTTGTGCTGTGACACGAGCCATGGCCTTCAAAGGGCCCTACAGAAATAAAGTTTCTAATATTTGTACTGTGATATGCCAAAGCATATTTATGAATAAATAGATTTGAGGTTCTGGTTAAGAACATAACTCTGTAGTCAGACTGAATGAATTTGAAACTTGGCCCTGCCCTTTGCCTGCCTCATGACTGTGGGCAAGTTACTGATCTTCTCTGGGGCTTAATTCCTCATATGTGTAATCAGATAATAATAGTACTTTTCTCAAAATTGCTGGAAGGATAAAACCAGTTGACATTTGTAGAGATTTAAACAGTGCTTGGGATAAATGAAGTCTTTAAGAAATACTCACTATTACTGCAACATATTACCTGGAAGAGTAGGCTACACCCATTTCACACTACTGATAAAGATGTTATACAGACCCCAAGAAAATGTAGTTGTAAAGTCCAAAGGCAGAGCTAAGAAAACTCAGAGATTCTGAGCCAGATGATTTTGCCTCCATCTGCGTATCCTCTGTTTATCAAAATTTACGCATGAGTTTCACTTGAAACTCATTTATCTCTAGATAAAGCAATAGTCAAAGGATAAATGAAAATCAAGAATAATTTCATTATGAAGTGAATTGATTGCACAATCATAAAATGTTCAAATTTGTAGTTTGGGACAAAACACTTTACTCCAAGTTAATATAATCAGTAAGAGTTCGTTAGGCATGTACATAATGCAATGTTGTTATGTTTTCAGTCTTAACATCCCAATGACAAATCTAAGTCAGTGTAGAAGATGACATATGCCTCTGATTGGTATAGGATAGAGCCGAAAAGGAGTTAAGAAGAGTGGGCAATTATTTTAATTTAGAAGAATCAAGGATAAAATTTGAATTTAGGTTCTGAAGACTGAATAAACACAATAGAAACATGAAGAGAAAACAGCATGAAAATACATTGGAAGCAGAAAGGGAGAATACAGAAATATAATGAAGAATTATAGAGGAAGAGAAAGGAAGAGATAAGCAGAAAAAGAAGGTAAAAGAGTAGTGTATGGAATTTAAAGAAATAAGAAGAGAACCCAAAGAAAGGAGGGTTTTCTCTCTCTTAGAGAATTAAAGGAATACGAAGTAACTCTCAGATGATACATTAGCACTCTTTGGGATTGTTTAGACATAGATTATCACTGCCTGTTAAAGAGATGATTAGCTAATGGAAACCTTTCTAGATTCTACACATTCCACTATATCTTAAGTTTTATCTGTTCCTGCTTGGATAGCCATTGTTGTTTTCTCAAGGAAATATTTTTTTTATTGGCTAAAAGGATATCAGCCAGGGTAAAGATCAGTCTTTGTGATTTTCACATTCCTATCTTCCACAAACAGTATATAATGGACTGAATTAAGATTTATACAGCTCTTACCAAGCCCCCCTTTGGATATTGTTATCTTTATGTAAAGTATCAGTGCTGCAATGCAAACAGAGGCTGGACATATAATCACTGAGCTTTCTGGAAGCTGCATGCCTCAAGTACATCTGGAATACCTAAATATTGAATATATTTATGTATATATATTATTTTACTTAGCTGGAGGAAAAATAACTAGCAAAAAAACAATAAAGAGTGGGAGACTGAAAACAGGAATTCATAAATGTATTTATTTGACTTTGTATTAGACAGATTCCTTTAGGCGCAAGTTACAGAAAATTCCAACCAAACTGGAATAACATTACTTCATGGGAAGTTATTATCTCACATATCATGACCCCCAGACACAAGGAGACTCCAGCCATGGTAGTTGAAAAATCCAGCTTCTTTTCTCTCTAGTGCTCTTGGAATTTTCTCTTCTACATGTGGTCTTTACCTTTAGCATGATATCACTGTGGCTGCCACTGTTTCAAGCCTCAAGGACAGACATTCAATACCCAGAAGAAGAAGCAAGAATGTCCTTTCTTATGTGTGAGGAAACCTGCCTAAATGATTCACCTTAACATATACTCATATATTATTGGTCAGAACAAGCAAAGAAAATCTGGCTACTTCACTGGCTTAGCCAAATCAGGAATCCATCTGTTCCTCTCCTTCATGCTTGAAAGAAGCCTAATACATATAAACACATGGAATAGAACCTAGGAAAACTATGTGACCAACTATAACCATGCTGAAGCTGAAACTCCAATACTTTGGCCACCTGATGTGAAGAATTGACCCATTGGAAAAGACCCCGATGCTGGGAAAGATTGAAGGCAGGAGGAGAAGGGGACGACAGAGGATGAGGTGGTTGTATGGCATCATCGACTCGATGGACATGAGATTGAGCAAGCTCCTGGAGTTCCTGATGGATAGGGAAGCCTGTTGTGCTACAGTCCATGGAGTCTCAAAGAGTCAGACATGACTGAGTGACTGAACTGAACAGATAACCATGGCCATCATGGCCGCCTGGCTAAAGATTTCTCCAACCTCTCCAACAAGTTAAGTCTGGTGACTGTGACTAAATTCTTGTCAATTTGTGACAAAAGAAGTGGCATGAGTGACTTCTGGGAAGTTTTCCTAAAGGGTATGTGATTGGCTCTTCTCCTGTTCTCTTCCTTCTTTCTGTTGGAGAATGGTGACATGATGGCTGGAGTTGAAGTACCATATTTGACCATTGGGTGAAAGTTGTGTGTTTAAGACTGTTAAGCAAAAAATAGATGTTTCCTACTCCCCTATTAAAGTACACTATACATACAAGCTGTGGACAGACTCCACTTATGTGAGAAAAGTAAAATTCTGCATAATTTGGATCACATTATTTAGGACTTGCTGTTTTTTTGTTTCCAAACCTAATATTAATTAATATATGTAAATGTATTATGGAGAAGCTAAGGTCATAAATGATCCACTTCTACATAGAGATAACAATCCTTAGTACCTCCTTGCAGCTCACAGCTGAAGACTTTATTCACTACATATACACCATTTTGGGTCACTTTATCTTATGAGAATACAGATTATCTTAAAGGATATTTATTTCAGAAATTAGTGTAGCAATGTAAAACATTTCAAATAATCACTTTATAAGATCATATTAAAAAAAAGATCATGTTTTAAAGTTGGGGAAAATACCTGCTCTTTCTTAAAAAAAAGGATTTTTTAAATCTCAATGGAGTTATGTAGCAAGCAACCTTTTACTTGATAATTGTAATCTTAATGTGCTTTATCCCTGAATAGACTCAGTGTTGATTTGGTCATGGTTGCAAAATTTGCTTACTACTTAGAGAAAACTATATAGGTATTTGTCTTTAAGTTAAATGGTAATAAGCTATTAAATGTTTAACAACTATTGATGTTTATTCTATAAGCAGTGACAGAAACGTATGCCTTAAAAATGTTTAAATGGTTTAAAAACCAATTTAAATTATTTCTATACTTTTCTTAGAAATAAAACTCTGATTATGTGATAATGTATTTCAAATATTGTGGTGATGGGCAATCACCCAGCACCTAGTATTATATATATGGATTTTATAACATGGGAATTATTTCTTCTTTGTAAAATATGGCACAAAATTTAAATTAATATGCTGTGTCACTGTAAGAGTTTTCCAGAAATAGGAAAAGTATATCATGGTTTTCAAACGGAAGTCTAATTGTATAAATACTATTAAATAATCACAAATCACTTGGGATTCATAGGGGTAAATAGGAATACAACTAGGCTAGCCAGAGTTATCACATATTTTTTTTTTTGTATTTTATCAGACAGTTCCAAATACAGAACTTTTAATTAATTTAATCATTCTGATTAGTCAGTGTGACCTTCATATTTCTAGATTAAAATTCTTTAGTTCAAGGGGAAAGGAAGTGAATTATCATTTATTAATATTATATGGCAGGCACTGTTGTGTGTAAAATTTTTAGAACATAATGCTTCCGTCCTGATCTTAACACTGTGCAAACTGGCATTCCCAGTTTGTAAATGTAAGAAAGTCTACTTGGACATTTATATTGATTATCCCAAGACCCCACAGAGAAAGGAGTGAACTTGACATCTACACTCAAGTTTGTTGGACTTCAGATTCTTTTCATTTTTGAACAGGGATTAACCATTGCCCTTTGAGTTCTACTTGTGCTCTTTTGACACCCTTCTGTGAGTCTCAGGAAACTGGTGTTTGTGAAAGTAAATTGTTTAGTCCCTTTTTCTTTGGCGCCTCATTGGGTTCGGCTAATGAGAGTTATCAGCAGGTGATTAGGGAAGTGACTTCAGGTCTTAATAGGAGCAGACTGTGGAGGAAAGGAAATAATTAGGATATATTCATCCTAGTTTGTAATTTAATGAGTTATGTATTGTTGTATCCAGAGTTTTCAGGGAAATTCTGTCATTTAACACATTGGTAAATGTATACTCATATTACTGAAGGATATATATCTGAAAAAAAAAAAAAAACAGCACTAATTCAAAAGGATACATGCATCCCGATGTTCACAGCAACACTATTTATAATTGCTAGCATGGAAGCAGCCTACATATTCATCAACAAATGGATGAATAAAGAAGATTTGGTATATGTATGTAACAGAAAATTAGTTGATCATAAAAATAAAATTTTGCCTTTTGCAGCAACATGAATGGACTTGGAGGGCATTATTCTAACTGAAATAAGTCATAAAGAGAAAGACAAATACTGTATGATATCACTGATATATGGAATATAAAAAATATAACAGACTAGTGAATAAACCAAAAAAGAAGCAGACTCCCAGATATTGAGGACAAACTAAAGGTTACCAGTGGGGAGAGGGAAGTGGGATATAAGGGAAAAGAGACACAGGGATATAGGGAGAAGGGTTATTATATGAAATTACATGTGTGAACCTTTTTAAAATTGTCAAGCACCATAGAATTTAAAGAATCATTAATTCATTACAGAAAAACAAGCAAAAAGCAAATGAACCAGCTCTCATGGGGCCTTTGGTTATGTGGAAGCAGTAAAATAAATTTTTGTAAACACTACTGATTGATGACTTCCCTGGTGGCTCAGATGGTAAAGTGTCTGCCTACAATGCGGGAGACCCGGGTTCAATCCCTGGTTCAGAAAGATCTCCGGGAGAAGGAAATGGCAGCTCACTCCAGTATTCTTGCCTGGAAAATCCCATGGACGGAGGAGCCTGGTAGGCTACAGTCCATGGGGTCGCAAAGAGTTGGACACAACTGAGCAACTTCACTTTCACTTTCAGACACTATTAAATATGATTGCAAATTATGATAATGCTTTGAAGAAAAAGTACAGATAAAACAAGCAATTAAAAAATAAAGATTTGACTTACAAAAGATTGTCCAGGAATCACTCCTTAGAAACTACCACTCATTCTGAGGTCACCGTGATCAGTAGCATCAGTTGAAAAAGGCAAAGAAAGAACAGTATGCTAGAGAGAGTCAGGAAACAACAGCAATGAAGGGAAACACTATAGCAGGTGCTGGGGTTAAAGACATAAATAAAGAAGAAATTGTGTAGATCTATTTTGCTGGGTGAGTTTGGGGATAATAGGAGTTTACTTTTATACAACAAAAGTTGGACACACAGAGCCAGAGTTTTCAAAGACAGAGAGTCTGGAGAGCCAAATTACAAAGAATAATTATATTGAGGAACAGATCAAAAACAAGCATGTATATTCTAATTTTTAGTACCAAATCTTTGGCAAACAGTTTTAAAGTTTTCAAGAAGCCTAATGTTTATTCCTCTAGCATTCCCAGAGTAAAGCCATAAAGAGAAACATACTGAATGTGAAAAGTCTGGTCAGCAATACAATCAATATTGTTAAATCTCTATTCCCTCATTTAAGATGAGCTATAATACATCTGATAAATCAGATAACTTGGTCTCTTTGATCCTATCATGCTTTCCAAAGCCAAACCCGCATGATGCCATGTAACTGTTTAGTCTAGGTTCAGAAGTGTTTGGCACTTCTCTACACAGTAGCAAACTAAATATGTTTGAGGCAATAAACAATAGCCTGGGTGGCCCCATCTGCATGTTCAAACTGGAATTAATATCCCTAGAGTTCTCTGAAGCCCTGACTTTAAAAACATAAACAAACAAGGGAAGATATCAGTGGTTGTAACCAATGAAACATAAAATTTACCAAAGAAAGTTAAGCTGCTTCAGTGAATATGCAATGAAAACAAACACATGAGAGTAAGTGAAGAAAAGCAGCCAAATTAATGTCTTCTTATAATGGTTTATCACCAGATACAGTAAACATACACTCATAGACATACAGATATGCACATGTACGCATATATACCTACAAATAGTGTTTTTAGTTGAAACTTGGAAGTGTTCTTGATGTGGCCCCATCAAGGAGAGGAGAATCAAGTAGAGTGGAAGATGGGACTTTAGAATTAGATTGGTGTGTGGATTGGGCTAGTACCTAAGGAAACAGATCCTGATGGATGTTATTAAAGTTTAGTAAGATCTCCTGGAGTAAGATCTCCTGAACTGACAACCCACTCCAGTATTCTTGCCTGGAAAATTTCATGGATAGATGAGCCTGGTGGGTTAAAGTCCATGGGGTCGCAAAGAGTCAGACATGACTGAGCACAAACGTAGGCACATTACTAGTGATCTTGGGGCAGAAAGAAGGTCCAGTTAAAGGGAAGTCTTTTCAAACAGACAGTGACATCTAAAAGTTGGATTTCCACACAGGCAGACCATACCAGGAATGATTCTTATATCAGGTAGCGAATGTTAACCCCCAGATGGAAATTTACAATTAGAACTTTAGTACTAGGAGGGAAGCAAAAAGAACAAGATGCTTTGATTCAGGCTTAAAAGTAGACAACAGAAGACCAGAGACTAGAAATTAGATGTGAGGTGTAGCTTTCATCTCTGGAGAAGGCATTAGTGTAAGTATTAGGATGCAATAAAAAGTTAAGGTAACAGGATTGCCAAAAATAGAGGGTAAATTCAAGATTTTCATTATCCCCCTGAATGCCATGGCATTCATCTTAAGGAGGACAGAGAACCAAGACTATCAATGAGAGTTTCAGTGTTCAGCTGTGGAGAAAGAGTTCTGCAGAGATTGGATATCAAACATGGTTCTGACTGGTAGCTTATATTACAGTGACCAGAAACTAAAATGAAAGAAGGTCATTTTATCAATTAATCAACCTTCATAGACAGATAAACAAGGACTACAGATACATATGTAGATATATATATGAGTGTGTGTGTTCTTTTATATGTTAAGCCCTTTAATTAAATGCAAATCATTTATCATAGTCTCTCAGATATTAACTGATATCTTTATGTAACTAATATTCAAATGTCTTAAACACAAATTTTCCAGTCATGAGTCGTGTTCTTTTTGACTCCACCACTGATGCCAGGATGCTTTTGAGATTGACATAAAGTGAGACTCTCAGTCAATATCACTAGGTTGTGAGACAGTCTTTAAATGGGGTAAGCCTATGAACATTACACAGGTTAAAAGAAAAAAGAATTCATCATGGCTCTGACCTAGACTTACATTCTGAATAGTTTGAATTTATGTTTCTTCACCATCACTTTTCACTTCACCTTATTTAGGGATTGCTCAGATGGTAAAGAGTCTGCCTGTAAAGTGGGAGGCCTGTGTTCGATCCCTGAGCCTGGAAGATCCCCTGGAGAAGGAAATGGCAACCCACACCAGTATTCTTGCCTGGAAAATTCCATGGGCAGAGGAGCCCGGCGGGCTACAGCCTCTGGGGCCTCAAAGAGTTGGACACGACTGAGCAACTGAGCACACCCAGACACCCATGATTTAGTGGCTGAGTCATCAAAGAAAGGCTGGTAACACCTGCTTTCTTTTGGTCCCTATTTGCATGGAAAATCTTTTTCCAGCCCTTCACTTTCAGTCTGTATGTGTCCCCACAGCCACTATGGAGAACAGTGTGGAGATTCCTTAAGAAACTGGAAATAGAACTGCCTTATGATCCAGCAATCCCACTGCTGGGCATACACACTGAGGAAACCAGAAGGGAAAGAGACACGTGTACCCCAATGTTCATCGCAGCACTGTTTATAATAGCCAGGACATGGAAGCAACCTAGATGTCCATCAGCAGATGAATGGATAAGAAAGCTGTGGTACATGTATATGTACAATGGAGTATTACTCAGCCATTAAAAAGAATACATTTGAATCAGTTCTAATGAGGTGGATGAAACTGGAGCCTATTATACAGAGTGAAGTAAGCCAGAAAGAAAAACACCAATACAGTATACTAACACATATATATGGAATTTAGAAAGATGGTAACAATAACCCTGTGTACGAGACAGCAAAAGAGACACTGATGTATAGAACCGTCTTATGGACTCTGTGGGAGAGGGAGAGGGTGGGAAGATTTGGGAGAATGGCATTGAAACATGTATAATATCATGTATGAAATGAGTCACCAGTCCAGGTTCGATGCACAATACTGGATGCTTGGGGCTGGTGCACTGGGACCACCCAGACGGATGGTATGGGGAGGGAGTAGGGTTCAAGATGGGGAACACATGTATACCTGTGGCAGATTCATTTCGATGTTTGGCAAAATGAATACAATATTGTAATGTTTAAAAATAAAATAAAATTAAAAAAAGAAAGGCTGGTAACAAACGGTGATGCTCACAAGTCCATTAGCTTTCCCCCTAGTCCAGCATTTGTATTTCTGTCTTCCAACTGAATGGAAGAAGTGCAAGGGTATAAAGGATGAGAGGAAACTTAATCCCTAAATGATCACTTGGAGAGAAGACTTCCAGGAGAGTTGTTGAACCTCAAAGATTAAGTCTGTGTTGGATGACTCTGTGAAGAAGAAATAGTCTTTTATCTTGTAAAATCAATGAATTATTGGGGTTTCTCAGCCTACCCTTACTTCTAAAAGTCAAATTTTATTATCATCTAAACCTAAGTAGACAAAAGATTTTAAAAGTTGTTTTAAAAACTCTAATAACACCAGAAGATGTAAAAGCTAGCAAGTCTTACAGTCCTTTTGTGGTCTGTATTTAAATGTCTAACAACTGAACTTTTTTAGAAAACACTAGCAAAATATTGCTGGAAAATCCCATGGATGGAGGAGCCTGATAGGCTGCAGTCCATGGGGTCGCTAAGAGTTGGACACGACTGAGCGACTTCACTTTCACTTTTCACCTTCATGCACTGGAGAAGGAAATGGCAACCCACTCCAGTGATCTTGCCTGGAGAATCCCAGGGATGGGGGAACCTGGTGGGCTGCCGTCTATGGGGTTGAACAGAGTCGGACACGACTAAAGCAACTTAGCAGCAGCAGCAGCAAAATATTACAAGTGATTGAAACTAAACTATTTATTAAATCTTAAATTATCAGTGAGTATACTGTCTGTACATTTTGTTAATGAGAACAAATCCATCCCTTTGTATTTGAATGGTTTTTAAATAAAAGTTACATGTTATAATACAGGGAGTCACTGGTTCCAGCAAATAAAGTAACTATAAATTCTAAGTGACCAAGTAAACAATATTTTTAAAGTTACAAATTGAAAAAAAATACACATGCACAGACTTGCTAATTAATACAATGTCAAAAGAAAAGTGATAGTGAAAGGAAAAGTTGGCTACACATGAAAGACAAAGAATTCATATCACCAATAAAGAATTTCTATAAATCATTGAGGCAGCAGTCATGAATAGATAATTAAGCAAATGATGTTTATTACAGCCAATGAAAAGCAAAAGACCCCAAACAAATGAAAACATAAAATTTTAAAGGTAGTCAAAGAATTAAGTGTTAAGACTATCTTCAATGTGTCATGTACCTTTTAAAAAAATTCTAGTATTTTTCCCTCAGCATTCTTGATGCCAGAGTGCCATCCTTTTAAACACAATGGTACCAGTATGCAATAATTTATGATGATAAATCCTTATTGGCAGAAATGGAAACATCCCTGATGTACAACGGTGGGGCAGAGATTGAGTAAATCATGATGTATCTCTATTCCTTCCCTGCAAATAGGTTCATCGATACCATTTTTCTAGATTCCATATTTACGTATTAATGTAATGTATATGTGCATTAATATGCTGTATTTGTTTTTCTGACTTACTTTACTCTTTATGGAGACAAAGATGCAGAGAATGGACTTGTGGACACAGTGTGGGTGGGAGAGAGTGGGATGAATGGAGAAGATAGCATCAGCACATGTACACTATTCGGTGTGAGATGGATGCTTGGTGAGACGTTGCTGTGTAGCACAGAGAACTGTTTGGGGAGCTGTGATGATCTGGAGGGAGGGGATATATGGATAATTATGGCTCATTCTGTGTGTTGTCGCATGGTAGAAACCAACACAACATTGTAAAAATTAAAAATACAAACAAAAATTGTGATGCCTCTTCTTGATGTGATATTGTGTAACTTAAATAATAAGAACGCACTCTCAATACATATCACGGAGTCATGTTGATCATTTACATTAACAAGTAAACAAAAACAAACACACAAAGGCAAGTGTGAAATGGAATAGTCTTTTTATAAAACATAACACTAAGAAAAACTTACAGGTATATGCAAATAGGTACACATTCACCCTAGAGTCATTCAGGGCCTTGTGTTCTAGGCAATATTAGAGTACATTAGTGAAACAAAGAGTAAAACAAAAGCCGTGAGTGTGGAAAACTTACATTTTAATAGGGAGAGACAATAACAATAAAAATAATGAAGGTAAAATGTAAGGTCCATTAAAAACCTTTATGCGCTGTGAAAGGACCAAGCAGCATGAGGCGGCGGGAGGTAACGCTGCAGGCAGGAGCGCTGCTGTTTTGAATACAGTGATGAGTGTTTGTTTTAGGTAACAGTTTCTTACTGGGATGGGTCCTGGCAAATTTTAAGACACGAGAATTAGGCAATGAAAAGTCAGATCAATAAAAATACAAAAGCCTGCTATAAACACAGCTTACTTAAGATTAACATTGTGGGTACTTCCTTAGTAATGAAGAAATGAATGCCTCTTTCAAGAAATTCCTTGCTTGAAACCCCATAAAGCCGCTGCAGACTGTCAGAAACAGTAAGCTAAAAAAATAGCAAAAATAACTAGAATCTGTAAATTTTCTTTTTAGAAATGTGGAAAAAGGGATTAAAAATTAAAATTTTAAATATAATATTCCAAATAATTCCTCTTACTATAAGTCAGTAAGAGGAAAGAGAAAATATGCAATTTTATCCCAAATACTTTGATAGAAAATGCAGTATGATTTTAGATAATGACTGTCATCTATTCCTATTTAAATAAAAGGATGCACGAAAATTGCTAAACATAAACAGACAAATTAAATTTCAGTAAAAAATGAAGAAGACACTTTGAAAAGCCAGTGAAGCATAATATAAAAAATAAATAGGTTAAAGAATTCAAGTTTTAAGTAAGGAAAAATCCAGTTCAAATAACTTAGCCCTTAAGAAAATATATTGTCTCACTCAACATCAAAGTTTAGTTAACATCAAGCTTCAGGCAGAGCTTAGTCAGAGCTCTTGTGTGCTTCCCCAGTTCCTTTCTCAGTATTTCTCACCTTATCAGGTTGAATTTGATTTCAGCTTCACCTCTCTCAAGGTAGTAAAAAAGCTGAAGCAGTTGTATAGCTTACAGATACAAGCTCTAAACACTATCCAGAAGAAGAAAGAGTTCCATTTCCACAGCTTGGCTTCAGTCTGATTGGAGCAAATGAGATGAAGTGTCCAACCTTAAATCAGTTATGCCAGGAAGATAACATTTTATGGGTTGCATTGTACCACTCAAATTCCATCCCTGGAGCTAAGAGAAGAGTCAAAAACACGCAAATCTCAGGACTCCTACATGGTGAGGGTTGGTGGAATGGATGGCAGGAAGTCAACCAACCGTGCCCAGTAAAATCACCATCAGAAGCAGTAAATAGCAAAGGCAATGCTGTGGAAAACACAAATTAGAGAGCAGAAAGACCAGAGAAACTTCCAGAGAACAGAAGAAATTAATTGGAAACCAGAGAATCCTTGGTACACAGTAGAAGAGGTTATGAAGAAGTAATCTGCCAATAAATAAAACAGAATACACAAAACAAGAACAATAATCAATAGCATAATGGAAAAAAAAACTTTCCAGAATGGAAAGAGAACTTAGATTAGAATGCAGAAAGTATCAAAATATAGTGTGATAAAACTGGTACATCTTAATGAGAATGAAACAATCAAGTGTCTCAAGTAGAAATTGTTCTCAACTGAGTTGATGAGTTAGGCACTTTATGATATATATTTTCCATACACAACCTTACCTAGTTTCAATATCCAGTATTACAAAGCAGTGAGCAAAACTATCATCTCCCCCTTGAGGCTTGAGGAAATTGAAGCTGCAAAGGATTTAAACAACACAACTGCTCGAGTTACCCAGCTTCCATTTGAACCAAGGCCCACTTAAAATCAGCATGTCTTCAATTGTTCCATTTAAGAAAGCAAAATGAAAGGCCGGCTTGGCAGAAGTTTGAATAAGTAGAAGTCTGTTACAGCACTCTTGCTGTTGCTGTGAACTTGCAATGACCATGGAAACCAAATACTCATTATACAGATAAGGGAATAGCAACACTGTCCTCTCCTCTCCCACTGAGTGACTTTCCATTAACCTGAGCCAAAACTGAGTTTTCACTAACCCATGCTCAGCAAATGAACAGTATCCCACAGTGAAGAATCTCTCCTCTGTGTTCCTGGTAATAGATGCACCTAACCGACAGGTAAATATTCATAAGCTTCTCTACAACTAATAAAAGGATATATTCAGTCCTATTAAAACAAGTTAAAACATGGCAGTGGAAAGATATTTTAGCAAAACTATTTCTAACTATTTCCAACTGCCAAACCACTAGCTTCCTTTAATTTGGGCTTGCCCTCATTAATGTACAACATTCTTAGTGGTTGGAAAATCTTCAAACAAAAACCAAGAAAGAAAATATATAAGTCAAACAAAAAACTTTTTTTTCTTTTTTAATGCCAAAGAGCATGAAAGATATAGAATAAGTTAATAAAGCAAATATGCTTTGGCATAAAAGGAGATAAGATACTTCATTTTTACTTGTTCCCAAACCCACCAGATACAACAACATATTGGTTTGGGAAAAATAGTCTTAAGATAGGAAGCCAAACAGAGTTTGCTTGTTGTGGTGGGTTACCTAGTGCTACTATTGATGTTGAATGAGGTTTTTTCCCCTGAGTTACCAAATTGTGATTAAGTAAATGTTTATTCCTTGTACAGAGACCACTCTTTCAAACACAAACAAAAGACAAGCAACAACTTTATTCAATACCAATTGTATGTGTTGTGGTATGAATTGTATCTCCCCTACCCACACCAATCCATATATTGAAGTCCTAATCCTTAGTCCCTCATGAGGTGATTTTATTTGGAAATAGTCTTTGCAGGTGTAATTAAATGAGTAAAGATTAAGTCATATTGGAGTACAGAGGGTCCTTACTCCAATATGACTGGTATTTTCTAAAAAGGGGAAATTTGAAGACAAAGTCTAAACTATCCAGAATTTGGACACAGGAGGAGAACATCACGTGAGGAGGAAGGTAGAGATCAGAGTGATGCAGCAGAAACCAAGGAATGCTGAAGAGTGCCAGCAAACCTCCAGAAGCTAGGAGAGAATCATGAAACAGATTCTTCCTCATAGCCCTCAGAAAGGAACCACTCTGGATACTTTGAACTTTTAGCCCCTAGAACTGTGAGACAACATATTTCTATTGTCTTAGTCACACACTTTGGGCTGTTTTGGCAGCCCAAGCAAACAAATACAGCATGTATTATACTATTCCTTGAAAGGATGCTTAGAAAAAGATGACTAATGTGTGTCAGCAACAGACCACAATACAGGTGTAAATGATATTTACTCCCTGGGTGGGAAAAAGAGACAAAATCCAGAGGAAGACCTAGAAGCCAGTAACTGCATTCTGGACACAGAGTATGTGTACATGTGTGTACTCCATTACTCAGTCATGTCCAACTCTTTGTGACCTCATGGATTGGAGCCCACCCACCAGGCTCCTCTGTCCATGGAATTTTCCAGGCAGGAATACAGGAGTGCGTTGCCATTTTTTCTCCTCCAGGGATTCTTCCCAACCCAGGGATCAAACCTGGGTCTCCTGCATCTCCTGTATTGGCAGATGGAGTCTTTACCACTGTGCTACCTGGGCAGCCCAGGCACAGAATATACTCACGCACAAAGAATATACCCAGGAATACAGACATTTCCAATCATATAAGGCTGTTTTGGTTATAGGCGCAATAACCTCAGTGAACAGGGTGAAAGAGCTTTACAGGGGCTTATGGGAATACTTGAAATGGTAAGAAAAAAACAAAAAAACAAATCCATCTTTAATCTATATACACACTATCACAAGAGAGAAGTCTTAAAATGCTAATGAAATTTCCACACATGCAGCATGTAAACTTGGTGAGTAAGAAGGGAATATTCAAGTTTATAATACTTTAAAAGCATGTGAAGGTTAGATTATTTTTGGCACGAACTTTCAAGACTATATGATAATGTTCAAGAAATAAAAGCCAAGCATGAAGTAAACAGAGCACATTCATAGTTCACATAGCAATTTCAAAAGAAAAAAAATATATAAAATTCTGTATTTTCAAACATACACTGATCTTTGTTTTGATATGAGAATATGTTTTGATATGTGTATATACGATATTACAAAGGACCTCCAAGTGTTATAATGCCCCCTGTATTGTGACTCTTGAAATGTAGTGTATGGGGGATCCAGTGGAATATTCAGTAGTGAACTTACGATCATTCATTTTATCAGTCTGAGAAAAACTAATTAAAACACTGAAAAATGCTAGCATTGACAAAGTAAATAAGGTATTAGCAAACTGAAAATGATTCGCTTTGAAGTGAAGTGCTAGTTGCTCACTTGTGTCTGACTCTTTGCCACCCTATGGACTACAGCCCACCAGGCTCCTCTGTCCATGCGATTCTCCAGGCAATGATACCAAAGTGGGTTGCCATGCCCTTCTCCAGGGGATCTCTCTGATCCAGGAATCAAACCTGTGTCTCCCTCTGGATCCTGAACTGCAAGCGGAAAAGGCTACCCACTCCAGTAACCTGGCCTGGAGAATTCCATGGACGGGCCGCAAAGAGTCGGACAGGACTGAGCGACTTTCACTTTCACTTTCTGTACCACTTAGCCAACCCATAAGAAAAGACCTTTATATTTTCAGTTGAAAAAAGGACTGAACACATAAGACATTTGCATCAACTTTAAGTTAAAAAGATGAAAATTTCCATAGAATTTTTCTTAATATTAAAAAAAAGAAGCTCCTCAATAGCCCTATAGGTTTTGAATCAATGCAACATACAACTAAAATAGGAAAGATTTGGAATATTTCCAAAATTTCTTTCCTAGAGTGATTTTCAGTGGAAAAAAAAAAAAAAAAAGTAGACTTTCCAAAATTAACAGAAAATCCAGGAGATATCCCAAACTATTTCAGGTGAGTGAACTTCATGTTCCTTAAGTATTTTTTGTTGCTAATACTTTCATCAAATCAAATATTTGACTTGAAAGTTGCTTTTGTCTTCTTTTCTAAACTGTTTTCACCAATTAAAATAGTGCTGATGATGAGTATTTTGACTTAAAAGAATTATCATTGATGTTTGGATTGGTTCTCAATTCCCATTTTATCTTCCTTCTAGTTGAAGTGGCTGGAAAGATTAAATCACATTTCCAAGACTTTGTTGAAGTTTGGGTATTGAAAGTGAATTAGGGTCATCTAAGCAGAGGCACTCAAGCACCATGGGAAGAAAGATATGAGTCACAGACAATGTCCCTTCAATTCTTAACATTGGTGATGCTTGGAAAAGTTCAGGAGATAACAGGATACATTCTTTAGAAACCCTGGGTATTAAGAGAAGTATACTATTGGTGTGGCTTCCTTACTTTCACAATGAGGCTTTGGAAATCCAATTCTTCAGGTTCCTGATTTTGAAACCAGTGTGACTTCAGTTGTGGCCATAAGCAAATAAGTCTCTTTTTGGATCCATTTCAGTGTGTGTTCCTGCCACATTTTCAATTGCTATACATCTACGTTACACTGACAACCTACATTATGTCTCTTTCTCCTTAAAATAGTTAACATGGTTTATATTTGCTAAACTGAACTCTTACTAATTCCTGGGTGCCTTAGTGGTAGAAGAATCTGCCTGCAATGCAGGAGGCCTGGGCTGGATCACTGGGTTGAGAAGATTCCTTGGAGAAGGAAATGGCAACCCACTCCAGTATTCTTGCCTGGAAAATCCCATGGATGGAGGAGACTGGCGGGCTGCAGTCCTTGGAGTCTCAAGAGTAGGACATGACATAGAGACTAAACCACAACCACCACCCTTACTAATACATACATTTAAATTAAACTACATCAATAAGTATTTTAAAAGTTTGAGAAATATAGTCTCCATACTTTCGAGTGAATTTAAAAGGTGCCATGAGCTGAAAATGTTTAATTGTGGACCACTGCATCTGTGATGTGGAAATAATGAATAAAACTTAAAAAGTAATGATGAGTCAAAAACAATGATGTCAAGTGAAAGATTTAAAAAAAAATTATTTTCTAGAGGTTTTTTTAAAAAGTTTTAAAAAATCTTCTTTTGTAGCAATTCATTTTCAAGAAAATTATTTACTCATTATATTCATTCTTGCTTAGAATGAAATTTGAGTCTTTGTATGGGAGAGAGTAAAGCAGAAGGGGGAAAAAAGGAAGAATAGTACATTGCTACCACACTTTTTCCCTTTTATGGCAAAAATAAATAAATAAATAAATAAGGACTCTTGTGACCTCAATTCCAATTTAGCTTTAGGTCTCATTATATATACACAACCCTCTCTTCACATATCCAACTCAGTATAATATAAATGCTCAAAAAGAATGATTCTTAGATGTCAGCAACATGCAATAAACCAGATAATGCTTATGCTGGTAGCTGAACATGGTAATCACAAGTGCCTTATTTAGGAACAGAGCATGGGTACTCTGATATTCTTGGTCAAAGCCAGAGATCTATTTATAGTCCAAGGGTAGACCAGCATCTTGATATAGCTCTATTCATTCTACTAGTCACATTGTCTCTTCTGGTCAGTGGGCTCTGTTTAATTAATTAGAAAGATCCTTTCATGAATGAGGCTAGGTGAGTAGATACCAAGCGTACTGTTTGAAGGTATAGTCATCTTTCCAGCATTTGGAGATCAATGAGCAAATACGAGTTTAGGGAAAGAGAATACCACACAGATAATTCGGAAAAGAAAAAGAAAAACTATGACTACCCTTGTTTTGCATAAGCACTTCTGTGTCTACGTTTGATTCATCTCAGTTACAGAAATGATTTTAGTGTTTCCCAATGAAAATATTCCTGAGGCATTCTTACCTGGAGTTCAGCACCTAAACTTCCCCATGAGCTAAGGAAAATCATTTTACTGCTGCCTTTCTTTCTTACCAAGTCTAAAGAACACTTGTCTAGTGTTTGTTTTCTGCCCCACATCTGGCTGTTTTCCAAGATGACTGTGCTTAAGAAAATTGCAACTCATTTCATGGAAAACAGCACTCTCCACCTATGGAAGGTGTCCTTCTCTTAAGACAGTGAATATAATCAGTCAGAACACATGAATTCTACATATCACTGCATTTGTCCATATCTGAGCTGTTCCATATAAAGATAACTCTATAAATGTGTCCTTAATTGTAGATTCTACAGTTGACATCAGCGATCATAGTCCAGCTGTCTTCATGCCTCAGCTTGTGTGGGATCCACATATATTGCAATACCCTTGCTTTCAATATCTTGAGCAAATACTAGAATGAGACTAGACACACCATATACTTGCCAAGAAACAATGAGTATAATTAAGAGAAGTACACACTAAATTCATATTTATAACAGAAACATTTTGAAGTAGGATCCTAATCTTCAGACATAACAAATGAAGAGGTCTTTATATTATTTGGTAGACAATTTAGCTTCTTGGAGCCAGGATGTCTGGAGAATCAACATACCAGAATGGGGACTCCTCTTAAATATTGCATCATTAAGAACCCATTAAAGTGATTATCTATAAACAGCAAACTTCCCTGCTCTGAAAGTAAATTCAAGCCTCAAACTCAAAATTCATAAACCAAGTTTATAGCTTCTAAGTGACAAGTTTTTCTGTTTGCTAATCATCAAAGTTAAAAAAAAAAAAAAGTCAAAACATTTGGTATCCAGGGTCAGCTGTTGGGTACTGAAACTCTACACTTTTGACAATGGCAAGCTATTGCAAAAGAGCAACCAGGCCAAAGGGAAAGGATTAATCTCAAGACTGAGACAGCAAAATAAAATGCATTGACCCAGTAATAGTTAAGCCTTCCCAAGTGTTTAGCCCTTGCTGTTTTCATACACATGCTGTAGGTTCTTACCTTCTTATTTAGTGTATCTTCTATGTCTTATATCAGTCTGATAGAACTGCCATAGGAAAGTATCATGGACTGAGTGGCTTAAACCACAGAAATTTATTTTCTCACAGTTCTGAAGGTTAGAAGGATGAGATCAAGGTGTGAGAAGAGTTGATTCTGAGCATTCTCATTGGCTTACAGATGTCATCTTCTCTCTGTCTTCATGGTGTCTGTCGCTTGTGCCTATGTACCTACATCCTCTTTATAGAGACACTAGTCATATTGATTAGAACCACAGTAATTAAATTAATTCATTAAATGTTGCTGTTCAGTCACTCAGTTGCATCTGTGTCTTTGCAACCCCATGAACTGCAACATGCCAGGCTTCTCCGTCCTTCGCCATTTCCCTGAGTTTGCTCAAAATCACGTCCATTGAGCCAGTGATGCCATCCAACCATCTCATCCTCTGTCACCCTCCTTCTCCTCTTGCCCTCAATCTTTCCCAGCATCAGAGTCTTTTCCAAGGAGTCGGCTTTTTGGAGCTTCAGCTTCAGCATCAGTCCTTCCAATGAATATTCAGGTTTATCTTAAACACAGTCATTGTCGAGGTCCTGGGAGTTACGATGGGGGAAGCGTGTTCAACCCACAGCATGATCCCTATTCTAGTTTGCCCTTTAGCCTTCTGATTTCCCTTGAAATGTCTGCCACCCTCTAAATCAATGCAGATATTGAAATTAATATTGAGGTATATCCTCTCCCAGTTTATACACTATAAACATTTAAAGCCTATATAAAGTTCTACAATCCTTTCTGTGTCTTGTGGTCTTTTCTCTCAAAAATGAATTATGACAATACCAAACATCAGGAAATTTTGCTCAGGAAATTGGAGTATAATGGAACTACATTATCTTCTGTATGAAATTAGGGCATTGAACATTTTTATTACCCCTTATTTTGACCACCTAGGATGTGCATAATATTTTCCGATATTACAAATAATACAACAATAAATACACTTATACAGAAATATTCATGGGTACACTTAATTATCCTACAAGATAAATTCCTAGACAGGCAAATCATGTTCCCAACTGTGTGAACATGTCTAAGGCTGTTAAGATACTCTTCCAAACACCTTTTTAGAAAGAAGTTACTATCACAAATCGCATCACAGTAATCACCAGTAAAAAATAAATAACATCAAATTTTTATAATGATATTCAAAAGTAATTGTTTATTGTTTAAATTGCATTTCTTCATTAAATTGATGATACTTTGGCCTTTTAGTTAGGTTTTTATTTATACATATCCTTTACCATTTTCTCTATTGATGTATTTGGTGTTTATCAAATTGCTCTATACCCAGTAATCATATAGGTCAATTCGATTATAGTGACTTGTATACACTTCCACTTCACTAATGGAAGCTTGCCTACTTGAGTTACACATATTTTATCTTACAGGACATTACAGCCTAGAGTGCTTGAAACATTTTCTGTAATTGAGAAGAATTGCCTAAATTTTGAGTCCATGTATCTATTTCCTGCATTTGTGTGTATTAGAAAAACATAAAATTCAGAACAGTTTGGTTAAGTCTTTGGCCTTCTGATCCATTTTATTTTAGTAGAAGATAAACTCAATTGATTAATGTCTCTTCCTTGCTTTAGAACAAGAAACTTTACATTAATTTTAAGAATGATGTAGGAATGGAGCTGCTTGATTTTCATCCTCTTCAATGACGGTAGGTCCTCTCTAACCTCTGGCATGGGAAAGCTCCTTCAGAATAATCATGGCTGTATAGATCTAGGAAAGGAAAACTCCAAATAAAGATTAGTGAAAGGAACTAACAATATGTATCTTGAAGAGGGAGGAAAAGAGCTGAGTTTTGTGTGTTAGAGGTTGCAAAACTTATATAAAACTTTGTGTTGGTGGAGCCGCTAGTTACAGAAGGACGTGATTGCATTTAATACTGAAACTGTTGTTATTTAGAGAATAGGCAAGCCTATGCTAAATGACTGCATAATTGCTAAATGCAGTATTATAACTCTCAGTAAAAAGTTAAAGGAAGGTAGGAATTGGTTCTATATAAGATGGTCCTTCTAAAATTAGAGCTTTTAAAATAATGGAGTATAAATCTTTGATGTAATGAAGCACCTGTCACTAGAAAGTTAAAATTGTAGTTTTATTATAGTCTGTCATGAAATATTTCAGGAATTATACTTATAAGCCAAACTTGGCTAAAATCAAGATAAATAGCTAATAAGATTTCCTGCAGTTTATTTGTTTTCATTATCCTCAGATAATTTGGCTATGTTTTATTACAGTTCCTTCAAAATAATAGGAATTTATTTATTTTATTATTTATTGTTACATTTAAATATAGAAAAATCTAAAACTACTTTTTAAATGTAGAAATATTTGAATATATAAAAATGCAAATATAGTTTACATTTTTATATCAAAATGTCAATATAGTCACATTTAAATATAGAAATTGTGTCAAAATAAAATTTGTAATATGATTAGATGTACATCCCTTTTTGTAATGCCTGAAATCTTGGTAACATGTTTTCATTAAATCTGAGGATATTGATTTAATTGAAAGTAAGTTAATTCTTATAAGTTCAAAGGAATCACATAAAACTGGCTTTCATAAAACTGTTTGAAGAGTGCCTTTAATGCTGATTATTTTATTACAAAATTTATATATATATATATATATATATATATGGAGAAAGCAATGGCACCCCACTCCAGTACTCTTGCCTGGAAAATCCCATGGACGGAGGAGCCTGGTAGGCTGCAGTTCATGCTAAAGGTAAGACATGACTGGGTGACTTCGCTTTCACTTTTCACTTTCATGCGTTGGAGAAGGAAATGGCAACCTACACCAGTGTTCTTGCCTGGAGAATCCCAGGGACTGGGGAGCCTGGTGGGCTGCCGTCTCTGGGGTCGCACAGAGTCGGACACGACTGAAGTGACTTAGCAGCATATATATATATATATATATATATATATGCATAAGGTGGAAAAGGGGGAATACTATTGAATCTTTGTGTGGCTTCAGCAAAAAGTAATTGCTAAAAATAATGTGCTATAAATATCAAATTATTTCATTTATCCTCTTTTCAAGCTGCATATCCCCTTAAGCCTTCTACATGCAAAGCAAAACCATGAGTCTTAAATAGTTCATGATAGGAGGGGTCAACTAATAAATGCCTTTGACAACTGAAAGACAATCATGCTTGAAAATTCAGATATGGTAGATACAAAGCTTTTTCAAAATACTGAAAATCAAACTTAGAATGTACAGGTCATGTGTTTAGAGCTGTATTGATTAATGTGAAGATGCTGCTGCTTCTGTAATGGTATTAAAAACAATTTTGTGTAATGAACTTTATATTGGTTGATTCATATTAGCTCATATTGATGATATTCTAACAAACATCTAAAAAAGCATTTCAATTTGCACATTCATATGAGATTCTTTTAACATCGCTATTATGATCTAGTGAAGAGCCATCCATTTTAGAAAATGTTCAAAACAATCAGTGGCTCAGCTGATGAAGACTCTGCCAGCAATGCAGGAGACCTGGGTTCCACCCCTGGGTTGGGAAGATCTCCTGAAGAAGGAAAACACTACCCACTCCATATTCTGGCCTGGAGAATTCCATGGACTGTATAGTCCATGGGGTCACAAAGAGTCGGACACGACTGAGTTCCGCTTTCACTTTCACTTACTTCAAACAATCACTTAAAATAAATGTGTTTATTATAGTACTATTATTTAAAGTTCTAGTTTTTAAAAGTAGATGCTTCTTTCTTGTTGTGGCACAAGGAGGTGATAATTTGGTAAAAATGTAAGACCTGAATCTTCACTCAAGCATAGGAGAGTATAGTACTCAATCTTTTCCTTAATATCAGTTACAAAGCTTTTCTAAGCTAACCGTCTCCAAAATTTATCCAAATATCCTCTTTATTCAAAATTTCATGGCAACACTATAATCATAAGAATGTATAGCTAAAATAACTTAGGTATAATCTAAGCCATCTAGATAGAGTAGGATTCTTGGAAGAGAAAAAATATATATATATATATATATACATATATGGACAGGAGAAAGAAAGTAAAATCTGTACTATCCCAAGATGTGAGATTCATTAGAACTATCAGTACAGAACACAAAGAGCAAGATCCTAGGCAAAAAATGTTTACAGCTGAATAAAACAATAGAAATGGAACTATAATTTAGTGTGGTAGAAATGTAAGTAGAATTTTCTTTTCTTCAGTCTCTTGTTCCTCCTCCTCTTTTTATGATAAGAACTACCAGACAAGGCAACATTTCCACAGTGCATTCTTCAGAGGAAATCTGTACCTGCAGCCCACCTTTAAGGAGGGTAGAGATGCACTTCCTCCTTTAGGGTGCCGTTACCGAATAGAGTGTGTGTGCCGTCCCACTTCTTGGGGTTCCCGCTCAAAAGTCAGTAAACAGGCCATGCTGGTGGAAAGGAAAGTGTGCTTTATTTCAGATGCTGGCAACTGGGGATGGGAGAGAGGGTGGCAGACATCTGTCCAAAGACCGACGTCCCCCACCATGACAAGCAGGGAGTGAAAACTTTTATAGATAGAGAGGCATGGGGGAGCTACATGAAGAAATAGCACAGGCATCTCTAATAGTCATCTTCAAATTGATCATCAGTGGTTTGACTAGCATCATCTTGGTTGTTTTAGGTACAGCTCGGGGTGCACTGGTTTCCATTTCTTTTTGGTCAATTTTTGGAATCGTGGCAGCTCAGTTCCTGGGTCCTTATGTAGTTAACTTCTCCACTTGGGGTTTTAGTATCTATAAGACAGCTCACAGGAAATGGCTCAGAATATTATCAACAGCCCTTGAGAAAGAACTAGAGGTCCTTGATTATGCTTAATGATTACATTATTATTATTTACTCTACTTAGACTGTTTTCCTTTGTTTCAACATTTCTCACTTCTCTGATTAAACTTACTCTCTGATTGAAGCTTTCCACAGGCAAAAGGAAGGCAGAGGACATGGTGAGGGGGCAAGGACCATATGGTCCTGCTCTGTTCCAGTGAGGTACCCACATCAATTATGGAATTCTTCTGCGTGGAAGATTTGTCACATTTTCCCCATATATTAACATATTGAATCATTTGTTTGGGATTCCCAGGTGGCACTAGTGGTAAAGAACCTGCCTGCCCATGCAGGAGACATAAGAGATGTGGGTTTGGTTCCTGAGTCAGAAAGTTACCCTGGGGGAGGTCATGGCAACTCACTCTAGTATTCTTGCCTGTAGAATCCCTTGGACAGAGGAGACGGGGAGTTTACAGTCCATGGGTTGCAAAGAGTGGGACATGACTGAAGTTACTCGGCATGCACACAATAATTTATTTATATCAGTATGGATTTATGGAAATGTATATCATACTTTAGATGATAAGATAATCTACTTTATTTTCTTGCCCAAATCATTCCCACTTTAGACTTTAGAAACTCTTTCAGTTGATTACCCAAAATGTTTCTTTTTTCAAACATTTTTTCAAATATTTGAAATAATTTTGAAATATTTGAAATATTTTGAAATATTTGAAATTTTTGAAAAAGTTTCAAATATTTCAATATTTTTTCAAATTTTTTTCAAACACATGCAGTATATATTGTCTTTTCAGTTCCTTACATCTCTCTTGAGAGTTCTTTTTTATTAAGTAATTATGAGCAATGAGAAGAGTTGACTCATTGGAATAGACTCTGATGCTGGGAGGGACTGGGGGCAAGAGGAGAAGGGGACGACAGAGGATGAGATGGCTGGATGGCATCACTGACTCGATGGACGTGAGTCTGAGTGAACTCTGGGAGTTGGTGATGGACAGGGAGGCCTGGCGTGCTGCGATTCATGGGGTCGCAAAGAGTCGGACACGACTGAGCAACCGATCTGATCTGATCTGATGAGCAATGCTTCCATTATGCCTTGACATACTTGACATAAATTTACTTTGAATTATCTATCTTCTAATTCTAACTATCTAACTATTCTAACTATTCTATCTATCTCCAAATTCTAATATGAAGTTTCAAGGTTTTTTTATATTGACTGATTTGCTTCTGGACTGTGTCACCTTTCTCATTCTTTGCATATCCAGAAGATGTTTTTTTTTTTTTTTTTTTTTTTTGTATAAGATACTACCAAGGACATTTTGTGAAGATTCCAGATTCTGTTATCTACTTTTGAAAAATGTTAAGTTTAGCTGTAGTTTGTCATTTAAATTGCTAGCTAGTCAGTAAGAGATTAATCACTCTTCCTTTGACCTTCCTTGGTGGCTCAGACAGTAAAGAATCTGCCTGCAATGTGGAAGACTTGTTTTCAATCCCTGGGTTGGGAAGATCTCCTGGAGGAGGGCATGGCAGCCCACTCCAGTGTTCTTACCTGGAAAATCCCCAAGTACAGAGGATTCTGGCGGGCTACAGTCCATGGGGTCACAAAGAGTCAGACATGATTGAGCGACTAAGCTCAGGACAGCACAACACCCTTCCTTTGGAGGTTTGATTTTATATTTTATTAGGGTATACGTGCTTCAGGTTTACCCCAAATCTGTTAATTTTGGCACATAGTGTTTTCCTACCATACAAGGGTGACATTTTACCAAGATCTTCTAATTTAACAGGACTCAAACTTAAAATTTAATTTCTCTTCAATGGACAAAAAAAAAAAAAATTACTGGATTTTCATTTTCTAGCTTTGATTATTGCTAACACAGTTCAGTTCAGCTCAGTTCAGTTGCTCAGTTGTGTCTGACTCTTTTCAACCCCATGGACTGCAGCACGCCAGGCCTCCCTGTCCATCACCAACTTCCAGAGTTTACTCAAACTCATGTCCATTGAGTCAGTGATGCCATCCAACCATCTCATCCTCTGTTGTCCCCTTCTCCTCCCGCCTTCAATCTTTCCCAGCATCAGGGTCTTTTCCAATGAGTCAGTTCTTCGCATCAGGTGGCCAAAGTATTAGAGTTTCAGCTTCAGTATCAATCCTTCCAATGAATATTCGGGACTGATTTCCCTTAGGATGGACTGGTTGGATCTCCTTGCAGTTCAAGAGCCTCTCAAGAGCCTCCTCCAACACGACAGTTCAAAAGCATCAATTCTTCGGCGCTAACCAGTTCAATTATTACTGGATTCCCTTGTGCATATTCAGTCCAAGGTCCTCAAGTAGTTGAGAAGAGTTTATATATAAGCTCCCCTTTTCTGTGGCAAATCTCCTTTCTGGGATTTCTTTCCTCAGTGTAAAGTCATTCTAGACCCAAATCTGTCCCCTGAAACTTCAATACAAAAATACCAATGACTGATGCTTAATAGACTTTGGGGTGTCCTCAAGGATGAAGGATATATAAATGAGGATCTCACCATTGCATCAGTGGGCTTTCTTTTTCAAGGGTCCAAGTCCATACACTCTTTGCCCATTTTTGTTAGTTTCCAGGGCCTTTGGATATCTCTTTTTGTTATATTTGTCCAAAAGTTTTTAAATTATCTGCTTAAGGAGTAGTGATACAAGTTACTCTAATTTCTGGTATCCAAACTCCCACTTGATTGCGTTTGCAATGATATTTAGAAATACCTTTTGAAAATCTGTGAAAGTGTGGACAATTAACTTTTATCATAGGTTTTTTTTTTTAATAACAAGTGCAATATGTTTTTGCAGGAGAATAAATGTCTTGAATCAAAACTTCTAATGTGTGTTTCATGAGAGGGCTGGAGAGAGGTTGCTAACTCAGACTTAGCAACTTTGGTAGCAGTTTCACCATCTGCAGCAAAGTGTAAAGTGTTTTCCTATTTTTATTAACAGCTACTGATTTTACTATCTTTAGCTGATGTAAGGACTCCTGCATGTAAAGTGCTTTGGTTCAGAAAAGGGACCAATATCCTTGAATCAATATCCTTGAACCAAAATCCAGAAAAGGAAGAAATGGATTCCTGCAGGGACCCTGATTTTGGCTCAGATACGTAGTTTGAATCAGAAATCTGTTCACTGTTAGCTCTACAGGCCTAGGAAACTTTTAAAGTCTCTTTGAACCTTACATTTTTCATCTATAAACAGGAAACATATATCCATAGAAGTTTTGAATAGAAGGTTCAATCCTAGATGATAATTTGGCACCCTATAATTGCAAATGTTCTTATGGCCAAAAACATGCCATAACATCCTTTCTAAGCCTACCTTAAGACATGCAAAGGCATTTTTAATTTGTATGATTAATTCCAAAGAGGTTTGACAAGCAATGTCAAAATGTCTGCCTGTGTTGCTAGTCATGCTGTAGGTGTCTCAGAAACTGGGTGGGCTTACTCCTGTATCTGGGTCCCAGCCAGCTGCTGAGGTAACAGGGAAAAAGTCCAACTTCCTGGAGCATATCAAGTGAAGGTTTGATGTCTACTACTTGATGGAGATGAAGGATTTGGGCAAAGAAAAGCCTGAGTGGATAGTGGCTACTGAAAATTATTCAAAATGTAAAAATGTAGCATGGTGGCATTTTTCACTGGAAATCCTAATTTAGGATTCTTTTAAACAGTGGGATTTTTAAGTAAAGAGGAAAATTAGTGAAAATGTTTTCAAAATTAGATTTCACATAGCATTATTAACATACCAAAATTAGAATATGTTCTAAAGTAACCCAATTATCTCTCTTCGGTAAAGAAAAGAAAAATCTAGTAAATAAGCAAAAAAAAATATTCTGGATATGAAAATCATCTAAGAGGTCATGCGTCTACAGAAGACAAAGCTGAACCATTAGAAAACTTTAGGATAAAACAGCAGTTCAAAATTATATAGAATTATTTGGTAATAAATTAGATAACAGTGCTAAAATATTAATACCCTACACAAATAGATTGGTTGTATGTTATATATTCATTAGTTCAAATACAGTAGAACAATAATGCTTGCATATCTTGTACTATTTTGTTTTTGTTGATGATGATGTTTTAATTACCGTAGACCCTTGAGTACACCAAAGATAAGGATTCTGTGTTATCTTAATAGGAATTTGCTTTTAGTTTGAAATACCCAGCAGTTAGGAAAAACCTGCCATTCTCAATTAAACACATCTTCCATTCATTTATTGAAGATATCTAATTGACAGCAAGAGAAAAACAATGAAAATTAATAGCCCAATAAATTATAAGTAGATAAGGATTAGGTATATTCTTATATAAATCTTCATGGAATATTTTGTCTTTACCAGAGTGCTAGAAATATGGAATTATCAAGGAATACTTGCCAAATGAAAAAATAAATTAATAAATAAGCATGTATGGTTTTTGTATGGCAGGGTCATAAGAGCTATGTTTATGAAAAATTAATTTCTACCTATTTCCCTGTATTTTATTTCTATTCTTTCACTATGTTGGCAACAAAGAAATTATGGCTCTTGTCCTAAAATCAGAGCTGCATGTGGGGTAAGTCACTTCAATCATGTCCAACTCCTTGCAAGCCTGTGGACTGTAGACAGTCACGCTCCTCTGTCTGTGGAATTCTGCAGGCAAGAATACTGGAGTGGGTTGCCATGCCATCCTTCAGGGGATCTTCCCAACCCAGGAATCAAACTCACAGTTCTTACATCTCCTGCATTTGCAGGTAGGCTCTTTGCCACTAGTACCATCTGGGAAGCCCTGAAATATAGCTGCCAGATATTAGAGTCTAACAGGAAAATAAAACAATCTGATGATGAGCTGTCCAGATCTGCATGGTGGTATGAATAGACATGCTGTGTATTCTCTCTTTTCCAGAGGAGATGAGTAACATTGGGTAGATCAGAGAATTAAGAATGAAAAGAAATAAAACCACTTTTTAGGTTGCTTCCATGTCCTTTCTATTGTAAACAGTGCTGCAATGAACATTGGGGTGTATGTCTCTCCTTCAATTCTGGTTTCCTCGGTGTGTACACCCAGCAGTGGGATTGCTGGGTCATATGACAGTTCTACTTCCAGTTTTTTAAGGAATCTGCACACTGTTCTCTATTGTGACTATAGTATTTTGCATTCCCATCAACAGGGTAAGAGGGTTCCCTTTTCTCCACACCCTCTCCAGCATTTATTGTTTGTAGACTTTTTGATCACAGCCATTCTGACCAGCGTGAGATGGTCTTTTATTGCGGTTTTGATTTGTATTTCTCTGATAATGAGTGACGTTGAGTATCTTTTCATGTGTTTGTTAGCCATCTGTATGTCTTCTTTGGAGAAATATCTATTGAATTCTTTGGCCCATTTTTCCCATCAGCAGATGAATGGATAAGAAAGCTGTGGTACATATACACAATGGAAGATTACTCAGCTATTAAAAAGAGTGCATTTGAATCAGTTCTAATGAGGTGGATGAAACTGGAGCCTATTATACAGAGTAAAGTAAGTCAGAAAGAAAAACACCAATATAGTATATTAACATATATATATGGAATTTAGAAAGATGGTAACAATGACCCTATATGAGAGACAACAGAAGAGACATAGCTATAAAGAACAAACTTTTGGACTCTGTGGGAGAAGGCAAGGTGGATGATTTGAGAGAATAGCATTGAAACATGTATATTACCATATGTGAAGTCCAGGTTCGATGCATAAGACAGGGTGCTCAGGGCTGGTGCACTGGGATGACCCTGAGGGATGGGATGGGGAGGGAGGTGGAGGGGGTTTCAGGATGGGAGACACATGTACACTCATGGCTGATTCATGTCAATATACGGCACAAACCACTACAATACTGTAAAGTAATTAGCCTCCAATTAAAATAAATAAATTTTAAAAAAAGAACCACTTTTTATTCTCCAACTAAGGAATAAACTCCACAGCAGCAAAGAGAGGCAAATACACACACACACACACACACACACACACACACACACACACATTTATCTTGTTGTCTGAAGGATATTGGATATCATTATGGCTCACACCCATTTTGGGACTGTTTGGATCAACCACCTAATAAAAATGTCTAACCCAAGAAAGGAACAATTATTCCTTTCCTCCCCACCTGGCTCACTTGTGGTGGAGAATCTTCTCCATCTAATTTTTGACAGTGAATCAAGAGAAGAGAGAGCTATACAAGGAGGACACAAAGTTGGTGGAGGTAATAGAGGATCTCCGAGGCAACTTGGAAAAACTTGCATCCAAGGAAGTAGGAAGAGAACCACTATGGGATTGAGAAGAGAGCTGTGTTAGAACAGAATATGTATCCCCCACCCTTAATTCTAAAGTGGGGAAAACTTCTATAGTCTCCAGGGAACAAAAGTATAGGACAAGTAAATATATGTTTTTTTTAACCACTCACTCTTCTTTCCCAAGGAGAAATGGTACCCAAATTTTCTGGTAGTGAGATCAGAAATCAGAAATTTTAAGCATGAATCACCCTATTCTGTGTTCCCCATGTTTTAGCAATACTTGTCTAGTATCTTCTTTCTCATTACAAAAAGATTGCAATTGCTGGCTCTGAATTTCTGGGTAGGGTCATATTATTCGTGGAGTTAGGTGTTTTGCTTGGAATAGCCATGAATAAGTCTGATATGTAAGAAAAGAAGATATTTTAATCTATCATCTTTGACCCTTGTTTTTTAATTTCCAAACTTGATTGTTTTACCTTTTTATTTAATATTGGAGAATAGTCAATTAACAACATTGTAGTAGTTTCAGATGGACGGCAAAGGGACTCAGCCCTTTAACATATATCTGTTCACTTCAATTGCTCAGTCCTGTCTGACTCTGTAACCTCATGGACTGCAACAAGCCAGGCTTCCCTGTCCATCACCAACTCCCAGAGCTTGCTCAAACACATGTCCCTTGAGCTTGTGATGCCATCAAACTATCTCATCCTCTGTCGTCCCCTTCTCCTCTTGCCTTCAATCTTCCCCAGCATCAGTGTCTTTTCCAAGGAGTTGATTCTTCACATTAGGTGGCCAAAGTATTGGAGCTTCAGCTTCAGCATCAGGTCTTCCAATGAATATTCAGGACTGATTTCCTTTAGGATTGACTGGTTTGATCTCCTCACAGTCCAAGGGATTCTCAAAAGCCTTCTCCAACACCACAGTTTAAAAGCATCAATTCTTCCACATTCAGTTTTCTTTATTGTCAACTCTCACATCCATACATGACTACTGCTAAACCATAGCTTTAACTAGACAGAAATTTTATGAAAAAGTAATGTCTCTGCTTTTTAATATGATGTCTAGATTGGTCATAACTTTTCTTCCAAGGAGCAAACATCATTTAATTTCATGGCTACAGTCACTATCTGCAGTGGTTTTGGAGCCCAAGAAAATAAAGCCTCTCACTGTTTCCCATCTATTTGCCATGAGGTGATGGGACTGGATGCCTTCGTCTTAGTTTTTTGAATGTTCAGTTTTAAGCCAGCTTTTTCACTCTCCTCATTCACTTTAGTTCTTCATTTTCTGTCATAAGGGTGATGTCATCTGCATATCTGAGGTTATTGATATTTCTCCCAGCAATCTTGATTCTATCTTGTACTTCATCCAGCCAGGCATTTCACATGATGCATATAAGTTAAATAAGGAGGGTGACAATATACAGCCTTGACGTACTCCTTTCCCAATTTGGAACCAGTCCATTGTTACATGTCCAGTTCTAAGTTGCTTCTTGACCTGCATTCAGATTTCTCAGGAGGCAGGTCAGATGGTCTGGTATTCCTATCTCTTGAAGAATTTTCCATAGTTTGTTGTATCCACACAAAGACTTTGGTGTAGTCAATAAAACAGAAGTAGATATTCTTTCTGGAACTCTCTTGCTTTTTCTCTGATGCAATGGATGTCGGCAATTTGATCTCTGGTTCCCCTGCCTTTTCTAAATGCAGCTTGAACATCAGGATGATTCTGCCCAGTTCCTCTGTACATGTAATTCTCCAGGGAAGAGTACTGGAGTGGGTTACCATTTCCTTCTACAGGGGATCTTCCCGACCCAGGGATCGACCCCAGGTCTCCTGCTTTACAGGTAGAATCTTTACCAACTGAGCCACTAGGTAAGCCCCTTTTACATATATACATGTATCCATTCTCCCCCAAACTGCCCTCCCATTCTGGCTGCCATATAACATTGAGCAGAGTTCCCTGTGTTATACGGTAGGGCCTTGTTGATTATCCATTTTAAATATAGCAGTGTGTACATATTGATCCCAAGTTGAAAGTAAAGTGACCAGAGAAGAGGTTGATTAAATATTACCCTTTTATTGTATAGTATTTGTCTAACTTTTCACCTCCCACCTTTGTCATATTTCACTGGGGATAGAGGGTAATTCACCATCCTATTTGATCTGTGCTTGGCCATATGATTGCATTGTTTAATGAAATATGGAAACAGTGATTATGGGCTGTTACATATTTTTCATTCTCTTCCCAGATTTCTGCCATCCACTATGAGAAGAGCAGAACCCAATTAGTTGCTGAGCCTGCTGCCCTTGGAGCAGACTTGAACTCATCATACTTCTGGGCTGGGCTGCTCCAGCTGACCCTGCACATTCAGAAGAAAATAAATGTTATGTTAAGTCAATAAGAATATAAGGCTGTTTATGATGCAATTAAAACTTCTACAAAGAGCTGGGAGCCTCAGAGGCAATGCCAAGGAGTTGCCTGGGTATCAAGCTAGTTCCCATTGCTGTTCTTGCCAAAAAGGAAAGGAAGAGAAGAAGGAGTGAACTGTGTTCTCTTCCCATCAGCAAATGGTGAACTATCACCTAGAAAATTTGTCCTTTTTTGTGGGTGCAGACTTGAACCTTGAGGGCCAGGATAGGACTGAGAAGAGGAGAAAAAACTGACTGATGTGGAGCTGTGAGCCAGACTGCCACTGGCCAGCAATCCTGATCTGATCTAGGAATTCTCAGAAAAAGACAAATGGAAGAACCATCCTGAACTAGTTCACAGGGTTCACTTTAGGCAAGCAGAGCCCTCAAGTCAGAAATTAAATTCATATCTATAAATAAAGAAAATATATTACTTTGACACACTCAAATCTTAAACTGTCAGCAACACACCCAGCACATTTTTAAAATAGGTTATAATATCCTGAGTCCCACAGTCTTTAGATGCACTAAAGAAAGAATTTCCTAATGTGATTTTCAGCAAAGAAAATCTAAAGCCACGTAGCATGGCCATGATTTACTTGGTTGTGAGTGGTAACCACTCAGATGACCTGTTTGTTTCTGTTGGCATGCTTAGCCATCTTCTTCCTGGTGAACAGATCCTTTGAAATCCCCCAACAAACCTGGGCATACTCAACTCTTCTGGGGGTCTCAGATATCATCAGGAAATGTCTAAGAAAATTATTCCATTGATCTGGTCAGGAACTATATTTCCTCAAGAAAAATATATAGCTTTAGGAATCACACAGACATAGGGAATTTTTTGTTTTCCTTTGTGTGATGTATTGGGCATTGTTCAGCCAGGGAAACATTCACCTAGTGATATAGAAGGTAGAGTTTCTTAAATATTGGCATATTGACTACTATCCCCTGAGTGTCATGTCCCTTCTAAAATTTGTGTGTTGAAATTCCAATGCTCAATATTACAGTATTAAGAGATGGGCCTTTGGAGATTCTGCCCTTATGAATGGATTAATGTCTTATAATAGAGGCTCCAGATCTCTAGCCCCCTAGACCATAAGAGAGCCCGGTAAGAAGGCACTGCTTACGGGAACCAGGGAAAGAATTCTCACCAGAATGCAACCATGCTTGCATTTTGATCTTAGACTGACTATCCTCCAAAACTGTGATAAATAAATTTCTGTTGTTTACAAGCTACCCAGTCTGTGTGAGTTTGCTGTTGTTGTTCAGTTGCTAGTGAGTGTTAGTCTCTCAGTCACGTCTGACTCTTTGCTATCCCAGGGACTGCAGCCTGCCAGGCTCCTCTGTCCATGGAATTCTCCAGGCAAAAACACTGGAGTGGATTGCCATTCCCTTCTCCAGGGAGTCTTCCTGACAAAGGGATTGAACTTGGGTTTCTTGCATTGCAGGCAAGATTTTGCATTGCAGATTCTTTACCATTTGAACAACCTGCAAAGCCATTTAGTTGCTAAATCATGTCCCGTACTTTGCAACCCCAAGGACTGTAGCACACCAGTCCTCCCTGTCCATCACTATCTCCTGGAGTTTGCCCAAGTTCATGCCCATTGAGTCAGTGAGGCCATCCAACCATCTCATTCTCTGCTGTCCTCTTCTTCTCTTGCCTTCAGTCTTTCCCAACATCGAGGTATTTTCCAATGAGTCAGCTCTTTGCATCAGGTGGACAAAGTATTGGAGTTTCAGCTTCAGCATCAGTCTTTCCAGTGAATATTCAGGACTGATTTCCTTTAGGATTGACTGGTTTGATCTCTTTGTTGTCCAAGGGACTCTCAAGAGTCTTCTCCAGTACCACAGCTTAAAAGCATCAATTCTTTGGTGCTCAGCTTTCTTTATGGTCATCCATACATGACTACTGGGAAGATCATAGCTTTGACTATATGGACCTTTGTCAGCAAAGGGATGGTCTTTGCTTTTTAATATGCTGTCTAGGCTTGCCATAGTTGATAGTCATAGTGGTTTGTCACAGTGGTAATTTGTTACATCAGCCCAACTAACCAATTCATTGATACGGTCCCATTCCTTGGAGCATATGTCTCCCTGCTCTTTCACTTAAACATTAATCCTGTTTTCAATTGGATGACTGCCACTATACCTCACTGCTTTTATTTTCTGTTAAAAAAAAAAAAAGCAAAAACAGAAAGCTCTTACAAGATGAGTCACATTTTAGCCCTTGGGTATATCAAAGTAATATAAATAATGGTCAATTTACTCCCATGAGGCATAGAGGTTCATTAAGAAAATTAAGAACACACACATGAAACAACCTCAACAGTTACCATATGCTATGTTAACAAAAATTAGTCTATTTATCATCCTACCATTAGTATAATTTAAAATATTAAGCAAATCAAGCAATTTTGAGTTTTACGAGCTAAGTAGAAAACACAAAGTGCTTATTAGAGCAAAATTGATGTTTTTTTTTGTTTTTTGTTTTTTTTATTTCCAGGAAAAATTTAAAGGTAACACCATCATGAGCTGAAATGCTTCTGTTGTAACATTCATGCTATGTGTCAGTGTCTGAACAATGTCATTGCCAACTATGTCCGTCTAGGAATCCACCTAGGTGTTGGCTCTGGTAACTTCAGATGAGAGGGCTGTCAGCACTGCTGGCTGAGCCGAGGAAGACAAATAAATATTCATACTCTGCTCCCTGCATGTGACACTTGAGTTGTGAAATCAATGTCCACATTTCAAAAACATCACCCAAATTTACCTCTTCTGCTCAGAAGAGGAAGCCATTTGCAAGCACTCTTCTTAGTCATTTAAGGATTCAAAAAAGGAGTAAGAATATGTGAGGATTCTGGGATTATAATGTCATTGCAAGGAGTCACACAATGGAATTCTGAGGATTAGTCATCAAGGGTAGAAATATGGCTGTGACATATGAAGAAGGATTCAAAAGAAAATAAAAATATGTTATAAATCCCTCACTGGTCTACTTTTCATTAAGTTACTGCAAAATATTTTGCCAAATATGGAGCACTGATAGCACGCTTCATGTCAAGTTCCTGTTAAAAATATTCTGAGGAGTTAAAAATGTATATAATTTGGATTTTTTGGATATGTAGTAAGGTATGTAAAAATAGCACCAACAATGCCAATCATGTAAGTAGAGCTAACAGAAAATATATCAGCTTGTTCAAGAGGTGGCTCAAATATTGTCAGATTCCATTTTGAAAGTGGAGTGTTTGGAATATATATACCAATATAAAGGCCAAAATGAATTCTGTGGTGTTTTACGATATTTTACACAAACCTCTCTTTTCCTATGGTCTTTTCACTTCCCTGTGGTCTTTTGTGTAATTTCACGAAGAGTTTCAAAAACAAAGCAATCAGTGAAATGGTCAGAACTAGAAAAATAGTTGCTTCCACTAACACTTCTCGTTTACAGCTCTTTAGAAAGAGCAGGTTCCCATGTGTGCCTGAGAAACTGAAAAGATGGAAAGGTGGCATCAACCTTGAGAATTCTTTTATCTTCTCCCCTGGGTAGAAATTCAAGGGGCAATTGTCCCAGGGCAAAATCCATTTAGAACTGTTACTATACTTAAGGGAGAGGGGAGCAAAATAGAGAAGGAAGAAGAAGGAAAAGGGTATAAGGGTATAAGAGTGTTTGCTCTCCCTCACACAGATCCTAATGCTTTAAATCAGGGGTCCCTGGGCCATGGGCTGGTAACAGTCAATGGTTTGTCAGGAAGTGGGCCACAAGGCAGGAGATGAGTGGCAGGTAAGTCAACGAAGTTTCATCTGTATTTATAGCCACTCCCCATCACTCTCATTACTGTCTGAGCTCAGGAAAACAAGCTCAGGGCTTCTGATTCTGCATAATGGTGAGCTGTATAATTATTTCATTAGACATCACAATAGAATCATAATAGAAATAAAGTGCACAATAAATGCAATGCACGTGAGTCATCCCAAGACCACCTTCCACTCCCTATCCATGGAAAAACTGTCTTCCATGAAACGCGCCCCTGATGCCAAAAAGTTGAGGACCACTGTTTAAATCGCCGGTTTTCTCCTAAGAGATCTATAAAGATATTTTAACAACAGAAGGCAAGGACGTCTTTTGTCATCTTGTTACCTTTGGAGCAAATTTATTCTAGTCAGCTAGCTTATGTAAGTTCAAAGTAGTATGTGTGTGTGCATGCTAAGTCACTTCAGTTGTGTCCAGCTCTTTGCAAACCTATGGACTGTAGCTCATGAGGCGCCTCTGTCCAAGGGATTCTCTGAGCAAGAATACCGGAGTGTATTGCTGTGCTCTCCTCCAGGGCTTCCTGACCCAGGGATTGAACTCATGTTTCTTACTTTCCTGCATTGGCAGGCTGTTTCTTTACCATTAGCGCCACTGTATGTACTAAGTTGCTTCTGTGGTGTCCGACTCTTTGTGACCCTTTGGACTGTAGTCTGCCAGATTCCTCTGTCCATGGGATTCTCCAGGCAAGAATACTGGAATGGGTTGCCATACCCCTCTCCAGGGATCTTCCTGACCCAGGGATGGAACCCACTAATCTTATGTCTCCTGTATTGGTAGGTGGGTTCTTTACCACTAGGGCCACCTGTGTATGTTCTGGTATATTTAGCTAGTGAGGATGTCTTTTGGATGGTGCTTATATAAGCTTTCCATGAGCTGTGTGTGTGCTTGCATGCAAAATCATGTCAGACGCTATTTCCCAGGCAAGAACGCTAGAGTGGATTGCCATTTTCTCCTCCAGGGGATCTTCCTGGCCCAGGAATCGAACCTGCGTCTCCTGCATTGGCAGGCAGATTCTTTAGCATTAACACCGCTGGCAAAGCCTTTCCTGAAGCTAGTAAATGACTATTTGTGTCACATAACTCCTCAGAAAGCAGAAGATGCAACTAGTTGTAGATTCATCAATAACTTTTTCATTTCAATAAGGGGAAAAATAATTCTATCACCTGTCATAAACCCATAAATCAAGTACTGTCATTCAGGATATCAGACACTGAATGATGAAATCTATTCTAAATAGGGTACAATGTTATAGTAACAAATACTATAAACTATTTGTTTATTAGGCAATTGGTTACCTAAAAAGATATTCACTGGCCAAGTACCAAAAATAGTATGGAAGTTTATGGAAATATATATAATGCAAGTAAAAATAAATTTTAAGATACAAATCTGTGAAGTTGTTCAACCGCTCAAGGTGGCCAGATATAGGAATTGGCATGGATGCTGAAGAAAGAGTATGGATATCCATCGGTGGTCCAGGTCACTTGAATGAGCTGCATTTCCGGTCTAAAGGGAAGCCTGGGATGAAAACAATTGAAAGCAGCCTGGGCTGTGTGTACCATTATGATCTGCTTATTATTAGTAATGAGTAAAATACAGTAATTACACATTTGTAATGTTATAGAATACTAAAAATTTCCATTGGTATCATCTATCAGAATGAATCTCTCAAGCAGAAAAATCATCAAAAATCAAAGTTTCTTATTTTATAACATTTTGAGAAAAACATTTATTTGCAAGAGGAAACAGAAAAAGTGGAGGAGGAAACAAGTGATGATTGACATGTATTTGTCCATAAAGCTCTTAGACATATCTATAAGACCAGGGTTTGTTGAGTTTCTACTTTCAGAAAAGCATAATTTAAACATTTCATTAGTTTGGCTTTTTAAATTTTATGTAAAATTTTATTTATAGCCTAGTTTTTAAAGTAATTTTAGCAATTAGAGCATTTATAAGGTTATGCAATAGATTTCTAAAAATTTTTATTACTTTTTCCAATTTTGTAGAAACATACTTTTAATTATTTTAAAAAATTTCTTGCCCATTGTGCTGTCTCTTGTGAAGAATCTAAAGACAAATGTATCATGTAGAGGAGATATAAAATTCCTCCAGTAATTCAGAAAGCTCAGTCCATTGCTTTAGTGTTATTTTCTAATTTTTAAGTGTAGGAATGCTATTGAAATGTATTAAGATTTTATATGTGGCAACTCTACTCATTTTCAATGTTCTCAATTTTAGCTACATATTTTCCTGTCAGTTCTTTACTTTTGTTGCATAGGTTCACATATTTTTATTGCTACGTTTCAGACCAGAGGTGCCAAATACTGAGTAACATCCATGGAAATAGCCCCTCTTAAATGCTGTAAAACATAGATAAGAGATTGTGTAACATTTTCAAGCGTATGTGACACAAGAGGTCATCTCTAGGTTTCTTTAAAAGGGTGAACAAAACCTCACAGCCACAAAGTTTTGTTGGCATGCTAAAAGTCATACAGCTGGTATACAAGTAATAGAATCAAGGGTAGGAACCAGATTCTATAGCTATTAGTGATTTTTTTTTCACTATATCATCATCCTGGGTCTTCAAATTCAGCCCTTTGAGAAAATATCTTAATTAGAAGATATTACATTAGTCAATATGCATCTTTAGAATTATTTACAGTATAATATTGTCTTATATTGAAATGAATAGCTTATCTTATTGGTAAGTTAACCACACACACACACACACACACACACACTCAGATCCTGCATAAGGGTATATCACTAGGTAGAAGAATGAGCCCAGCTTTTGGAGTCAAACATGCCTGGATTCAAGTTCCACTACATCATTCTACAATCTTAGTCAAGTCCTTTGTTTCTTCTCTCCTACTTCCTTTTACTCCTTCTTTACCCCTCTTTATTTCTCCCTTGATTCCTCCCTCATTCCTTCTTTTCTTTCTTCCTTTTTGAATAATTGAGCCAAAAAACCTGTCCAGTCCTCCAAGTTGAGAACCTGGATTGACAGGAGTGCCCAAAAGTGAGTGAAAAGGGTCCAGCAGGGTCAAGACCTCAGGTACACACAGGAAGACTGAGCAATAGGTACGTTGAAGAGAATTGGGGCTAGGTTTCTCACAACCAAAGGAAATGTACCTAGACTACATTTCGCATTCTCCCTTGCAATTAGGTGCAGTCATGTGCGTCAAGAAATGTGGGCTGAAATGATACTTCATTAAAACCTTCAAGTGTTTTCAAATAGTGTTTTACTTTTTAACTGCCTAGAATGGGTACAAAGCCTAGAGCAAACTTTGAAAAAAAAATTGAAAAAGTAAGGTCAAGTCCCCCTTTCTTAAGGGGGACTGCTAAAATAAGCACTGTGTCGGAGGCTAATTGGAAACATTGGCATGCATTCACAGTTTTCAATATAGAAATAAAAACTAAGACAGACACAGAAATAGAGATGTAAAAGTGTGTGTGTGTGTGTATAGATTTTTAGCACTGCTCACTACAAGGGCCCAGAGCAGTAATGCTCAAGTTGTTGTTGCTATTAAATCACTAAGGCATGTCTGACTCTTTGCAACCCCATGGACTGCAGCATGCCAGGTTTCCCTGTCCTTTACCATCTTCCAGAGCTTGCTCAAATTCATGTCCATTGAGTCAGTGATGCCATCTAAAGATCTCATCATCTGCCGCCTTGTCCTTTTGGCTTCAACCTTTCCCAGCATCAGGGTCCTTACCAATGAGTTGGCTCTTCACATCAGGTAGCCAGAGTATTGGTTTCAGCTTCAGCATCAGTCCTTCCAATGAATATTCAGGGTTGATTTCCTTTAGGATTGACTGGTTTGATCTCCTTGCAATCCAAGGGACTCATAAAAGTCTTCTCCTATATACTCTAGTAGCAACAAATAAACCTAGATCATGATCTTGCTTTCTAATATATATTAATCCTCATTGAAAGCAACCAGAGCTCCTTGAAGAAAAAAAAAAAGACATATTGGTCCTGAGATTAGGTCATAAAAAATTCAAGAAGGAGCATCTTGTTTGATATGAAAATAATGAAGCACTCAATTAATGTGGGAACATGTCAAAAAGACAGAACCCAGTTTTTATAGCCAAATCTGGGAAAATTCATGGTATCTTATCATGGATTCTTTTGAGTAAGACATAAATCTACAAGTGCACAATGTGATAAATAAATGGATACATTGAATGAGAGAAGGTTATAATAGTTGAATGATCATTTATATACATTGAAGGAATGAATTAGGATGATACCATTTAGCAATAATCATAGCTTAGTTTGCTTAGCATAATGTCTTCAAGGTTCATAATGTCTTCAAGGTTCATCTCCTATGTGGTAAGATATGTCATAATTTTATTTCATTTTCAGGCTAAATAATATTACACTGTATGTATATATTACATTTAATTTGTTTATTCATTTGTCGATGCACATTCAGGTTGTTACTCTTTTGGCTATTGTGAATAGTGCTGCTTGGGAACACTGGTGGAAAAATAACTGTTTTAGTCTCTGCTTTTAATTCTTTTGGGCATTTATCAAGAAGTGGAATTGCTGGATCATATGGTAGTTTTATATTTAATTTATTTAGGTTCCATCATACTGCTTTCCACAGTGACTGCACCATTTTATGTCACCAACAGAAATGCACAGCATTCCAATTTCTCAACCTCTTCACCAGCAGCTGCTTTTCCCTTTTGCTCTTGAGATAGCCGTGTGTGTGTGTGTGTGCTAAGTCGCTTCATTTGTGTTCAACTCTTTGCCACCCAATGGACTGCAGCCTTCCAGGTGTCTCTTTCCATGGGATTATCCAGGCAAGAATACTGGAGTGGGTTGCCATGACTTCCACCAGGGAATCTTCCCCACCCAGGGATCAAACCCACGTCTCTTATGTTTCCTGCATTGGCAGGTGAGTTCTTTACCACTAGCACCACCTGGGAAGCCCTGAGACAGCCATACTTACTTATTTAACCTATTGAATTCTCTAAAGCAGAAACATTTCTATAGAATAAGATCAATTTAATAGTCCATGTCCTCTGTGATCACTATCTTCTTTTGTTAATCATTAGCAACTTATAGAACTTATCCTATGAACCAAGCACTTCTGTCAGTTATGAGAGGTATGAGTAGTCCATTGGCCTGAAGCTCATGAGAATCTGAATTCTCATTAATGACTCTTTTAACAGGACTTGAGTATCAGTGTCAAGGTTGTTGACAATATATATATAACAAAATCCACTTCTGATGAACAAAACTGAATCATACTATATTTCACTCAATAAATATCTCTTAAGTGTTAAGTATTTTGGTGCTAGGGTAGTTTGGTAGGTGAAAAGAAAATAGCTTTACCCATCATGGTATTTACAAATTAATAGAGACACCAATCTGACAATGACATAAACAAATATAAAATTGCAGCAATAATAATAGCTAAGAAGAGTTTCTAATAATTCATAACCTGGTCTGAATTTTTCTTCCTCTCACATTAATGAAAATCAGTCTTTATTAAGTAATTTTTAATATCAGAAAAAATGAGGTTTTCATTTTAATAATTTTAAATTAAATAATTTTAAAATAATTTTAAATTAAAGGTCCTTTATCATAAAATACATGATTTAAACTCTAGTCAAATTGAATTTATAATCCTTATGACTTTCCTACATAAATAACAAAAGAGTGTAATGAAATTAGTAAAAAACTAAAATATACTGACTGTTTATTGCTTTTAGTTTATCATGTTTAGAAACAGTGCACATGTCTAATATATGTCTATTCCTAAACGTTGCACACTATGCATGTTTCATTAGCATGCATAAACTGAAAATAAAATGCATGCTTGGTGAACTTTCATTCATATCTGTAAGATAGCAGCTTAAGATTAGTTTTTTGGGTTTTTTTTTTGGCAGTTTAAGATAAGGTTTTAGCACTGGCATCCAACTAAGCTACAAGCAATTAGCAGTTAGCATTACTTCAAGGTAAACATTTTATACTGAAAAAAAGTGAAAATAGAAGCCATTATTTGTAAACTTTTATATGAGATGCAACACTTCAAATAGAAACAAAAAAAAAATCTGTCTATTAATTAATCAGTATACATAGGATTCTTTACCTTCTAAGCCACCAGGGAAGCCCAAGAAGGAAGAATGGGCCCCTGGTGGCACAGATGGTAAAGAATCTGCCTGCAGTTTGGGAGACACATATTTGATCCCTGGGTTGGGAAGATCCCCTGGAGAAGGGAATGACGACCCACTCCAGTATTCCTGCCTGGAGAATTCCATGGACAAAGAAGGCTGGGTGGCTACAGTACATGAGATCACAAAGAATCAGACACTAACTGACTAACACACATACATAGTATAGGACTTCCCTTGTGGCTCAGCTCAGCTGGTAAAGAATCCACCTGAAATGCAGGAGATCGGGGTTCAATCCCTGGGTTGGGAAGATCCCCTGGAGAAGGGAATGGCAACCCACTCCAGTATTCTTTCCAGGAGAATCCCATGGACAGAGGAACCTGGTGGGCTAATCAATGGGGTCACAAAGCATTGGTCACAATTTAGTGACTATGTATGCGTACATAGGGTATCAATGTTTTTATACTGAGCGGAAAACAAAAGGTTGTTTTGTGTTCAGATAATAATGCCTTAAAAATAATTAGTAGGAAAATTCACCAGTAAGATGATTTTCCTTTGGTTGCCAACATAGACCAAATAAAGCTTTCCTAAAACAGTCACATAAAACTGAGATCTATATGACAAGTAAGAATTTATCTTGGAGAAGGGTGAATGGGGGATAAAGAAAAGAGTTTTCTAAGAAAAGGCAACAAAGTCCTTCTGAATGGAGGGAACATGATGAAAGGAAGCTCATTTGAGTTGGATGAAGAGTGAGTGGGTTGTTACTGTTTAGTCTCCAAAGCATGTCTGACTCTTTTGCAATCACATGGACTGTAGCCCGCCAGGCTCCTCTGTCCAGGGGATTTCTCAGACAAGAATACTTTAGTGGGTTGCCATTTCACTCCCCAGGGGAATCTTTCCAATCCAGGGATCGAACCCATACTTCCTGCATTGGCAGGCAGGTTGTATATATCCCTGAGGCACTAGCAAAGCCCAAGGAGACAGAGTAGGTATTTGGTGCAAAATAAGTCTTCTGAGATCAGTAAGAAACAAATTATGCACAGCCTCGCAGTCCACGTGAAAAGATTCTATCATTTTGTGATAAAGCTATGAGAATCTATGAAAGAGTTTTAGGTCAAAGATATGTTTTAATTGTCAGTGTGAAGAAGTCAGGCAGTTGGAGTAACATGTCAGGTATACAGAAGAGAGATCTGAGAGGTGGAAATGAACTTAGGAATATTAGCATTTAATTTGTGATTAAAGTCATATATATAAATGGGATTTCCAGGAACAGGATTTAGAATCCGAGGGAGACAGAATCAGAGGTCAAACCTCACAAAATTCTAATCATTGATGGTCCACATCAGGAGAAAAATGAGATATAAAATGAGCAACCAGTAAGACAAAATGTGACATACAAATACATAAAACGGAAGCAAAGACAAATTCAGCAAAATATTGTTGTTTAGTCGCTAAGTCATGTCCGACTCTTTGTGACCCCAGCACACCAGCCTCCTCTGTTCTCCACAGTCTCCCACAGTTTGCTCACATTCAGGTCCGTTGAGTCAGAGACGCCATCAACTAAAAGGTGGAAATTCAAATTTAAAAGAATGGAGTGTTTTTGAAGAGCACAGGTAATGATCTCACGATGCTGCCTATGACTGGAATATCAAGTGAGGTGAAAACTTAAAATCTTCCACTGGACTTATTCTGATTCCCTGAGGTAGGAACATCCAACCTTATTTTTATAAATATAAAAAAAGTTTTATTGAGCTGATATACAAATTATATACAAGCACTGCAGGCTTTTAGTGTATACAATTAGGTGAGTTTAGACATATGCATGCACCTGTGATGCTATTAGGATAACTATTATGAAAACTGGAGAAGGTGATGGCACCCCACTCCAGTACTCTTACCTGGAAAATCTCATGGATGGAGGAGCCTGGTAGGCTGTAGTCCATGGGGTCGCTAAGACTCGGACACGACTGAGTGACTTCCTTTTCACTTTTCACTTTCATGCATTGGAGAAGGAAATGGCAACCCACTCCAGTGTTCTTGCCTGGAGAATCCCAGGGGCGGGGGAGCCTGGTGGGCTTCCGTCTATGGGGTCGCACAGAGTAGGACACGACTGAAGCGATGCAGCAGCAGCATTATGAAAACAACAACCAAAGACAAAAGACAAGTATTGGCAATGATATGAAGAAAATGGAACACTTGCAAATTATCAGTGGTAATGTAAATTTATGGAACCACTATAGAAAACAGTATGGAAAGGACTCAAAAAAACTAAAAATAGAAATACCATGTGATCCAACACTTCCACTTCTAGGGACACATACTAGAGAATTGAAATCAGTATTTCTAATATATATCTGTACTATCACCTTTATTTCAAAACTGTTCACAGTAACCAAGTTCTTGACATATTTTTAACACATAGGTCTTTCATTGTAGATGTTTAAGTGGCCAAAGCTAATGAACGATTGCTTGAATTACGTGTTCTTAAATGACCTCAAGTTTTTAATGGTATTTTTAAAATTATAATAATAATAAGGGCTTCTCAGGTGGCCAGTGGTAAAGAATCCACCTGCCAAGGAAGAGATACGAGTTCAATTCCTGGGTCAGGAAGATCCCCTGGAGAAGGAAATGGCAACCTACTCTGGTGTTCTTGCCTGGGAAATACCATGGACAGAGGAGCCCGGTGGGCTATTACCCATGGGGTTGCAAAGAGTCAAATATGATTTAGCAACTAAACAACAACAACAAATAATAATAATTATTAAACCATTTTGGAAGGAACACAAATGTAAAATTTCAGACTTTGGCTTCAATATTTCAGAAATGGATGAAATTACATGATTCATGTTGAGCAACATAAAAACATCCAAAGCCAATAAAAAGACATACAGTGTTATCAGTGTAGGCTAAGTATTCTTACTTTTGCCCTAGAGTATTGTTATTGTTGAGTTCATTTTTGAGCCACCCAAACAAGTCCTTATAAACACACTCCTTACTACAAGTCTTCCTGTTTGCATCAATACTGCTTCTTATAGAAGAATAAACATGCCTTCTTGTCTTAAAAATAATAAATGTGTGCTCAGTTGTGTCCGGCTCTTTGTGGCCTCATGGACAGTAACCTGCCAGGCTCCACTGTCCATGGAATTCTTCAAGCAAGAATGCTGGAGTGGCTTGCCATTTCCTCTTTCAGGGGATCTTCCTGACCCAGGGATGGAACCCATGGCTCCTGCAATTTCTGCATTGTAGGAGGGTTGTTTACCACTAGCGCCACCTGGGAAGCCTCAAATAATAAAATATTAGGCAACAAAGACGACGAGACTTTCCCTTAAAGCAAGGGGCTGGTGATTCAGTCAGTCCTCTCTGACAAAGCAACTCTCACTCTCCACAGCTCCATCTCACATCCTCTCTTTGGAGTCTCCTAATTATTCTTTTTTTTTCTGAAATTAAATGAAAAATACTTTGATAAATATTTTGTCAAATACTTACTTGCTTACTTGACATGGAAGATCCAATAGCCTTTAAAATGGATGCTTGAACACAATTTTCTTGAATCTTGGTGAATAAAATTGATCAGATTACTTCTTATCAAAGATTCTTTTTCAAATTTGTCAAATCTATAATTCTTATATTTATTTTTAAAATTAAGAATGTGTTGAGAATTTACTCAATTTCACAGTTTCTCTTTTCTCTCATTATATATCAGGCTACTTTTCATTTTACCTTTAAGCAGACAAGGTGGTTTTGAATCACTAGTGGAAATGCTTGCAGCACTGAAGTAAAACCGACTTCCAGTATTTTCATATTTTCGTGTACAGGTTACTTCTGAACAGTTTTTGAGGAGGACACTGCCTGAGACCCATTTGGTTTTATCAGCAGCTGGTACCAAGCGGACACCAGGGGGCAGGCTTGGATCACAAAAGTTTGTCAGTGCTCACTCACTGTCATGAGGAATAAATATATATATGCCTGTGCATACAACGGTGGTACAATCAATGTATTTAACAGATCGCATCTTCAATAAAAATAAGACATTTTGCTGTATCAACTTAAAATTTTCAATAGGTACTTATATAAAATTTTACCTTCTATATTTTTGAAAAATTAAAAAAAAAAATCTTGTCAATTCCAGTGTTCCAAAATTCTATGTATTTAATTTTACTCACTATATATTGGTATAGATTAAGATGCTATTAAAATATGGTTATCTGCCTTCTAAATATTAACTCTATGTGACATTTTTAAAAAATAACAAATAGAAAATAATAAGATATAAGCAAATAATTTGGAATCATAAAACTTTTAAAAATACCTCATTTGTTCTTTACCCATTTTATCATGGAAAACATAGAAATTAGTAATGTGCAAAAAAGGAGAAAATACTAAGAAGTCTTCATTTCTAGTATTCAAAGGAAACAAATGTGTACTTCTTTTAAGATGGCTGTTATCATCAAGAAGCCTCTATATATCTTAATTTAACTTCCCCAAACATGAAATCAAGGTATTGTGTGATCTGCTTCTATCTTTTCCTTAATAACCTATTGTTGACAATTTTCATGTCATTGAATGTTCTTTCATATTTGATGTGTGACAACTTTATAGTTTTCTATAAGTGCAGTGAAGTCACTCAGTCATGTCCGAGTCTTTGAGACCCCATGGACAGTAGCCTGCCAGGCTCCTCCATCCGTGGGATTTTTCAGGCAAGAATACTGGAGTGGGTTGCCATTTACTTCTCCAGGGCATCTTCCCAACCCAGGGATTGAACCCCGGTCTCCTGCATTGCAGGCAGACTCCTTACCCTCTGAGCTACCAGGAACATATTGAAGTACATATTTATATACTTATATATATACTTATTTAGATTTTTTACAACTTTTTGATAAATCCCTTTTAAATAAAAAACATATTCTTTGGTTTATCAAATAAGTAGACCATAATCCATGCAACATTTTTATATTCAGAACATTTTTGTTAATTGAGAACAATATAGTTTACCTTCAACAAAGAATAACTTGCCTACATATTAATTTCAGATATGGATAGTACACTAATTACAGTATTTTGTGGAAAGGTGAATCACAATTTAAAGGTTAGTTTTCACACTCATTTTAGGTATTAATCATCTAATTATCTTCCTAAGAGCATTCAGATTCCATTAAATCACATTTAATAACCACTTGCCAAAAGAAGTCATTTGAAATGTGGTTCCTCGCTATGACTAAGAACATGATGAATTTACCCAGTTCCCATTATTTAAGTCATTTTTATTTGATTCCACTTAACAACACCTTAATGGAATGTTTCCCACATTTCAGGGGATGTTTCTGTGTTGATGACTGTATAGGTCAGTGCCAATGAAAACTCTAGAATACAGTGTTAGAATAACTTGAACTCATAAAAGTGAAATTATTGAGGACTACTCTGCTTTTTGAAATTTATAACTGAAGTTTCAAGGTGTTTGTGCTGATATGGGTTGTGCAAATAGTTATGAAATTCTATACAATCAGTGATGACAATCAGTGTGATCTTGAGCAAGTTTTTCAAAACATTTTTACACCCCAGTTTCCTCTTCTCTAAAGCCAGAGGTAAGGGCTGTAAAGTTTTTTCTGTAAAGCTCTGGCTAAAGGATTGGCCAGGGCTCTCTTTGCAAAGTCACAGTGAGTGCTAGAAATGTTTGTTTATTAAAACTGAATCACGTTGCTGTACTAAAAAGAAAACAGAGAACTAACTGTGTTAATAATAAATTAACTATACTTCAATTTTTCCCTGGTGGCTCAGAGGGTAAAGAGTCGACCTGCAATGCGGGAAACCCAGGTTCGATCCCTGTGTCCGGAAGATCCCCTGGCAAAGGGAATGGCAACCCACTCCAGTATTCTTACCTGAAGAATCCCATGGATGGAGAAGCCTGGTAGGCTACAATCCACAGGGTCATAAAGAGTCAGACACAGCTGAGCGACTTTGCTTTGCTTTCTATTTTTTTTAAATGATTAAAAAAGAGAAGGGTTTGTTTATAATGAATCTGACCTGGCCCCCACTAACACACATTGAGAGTGAGGGAGGCCTCCACGCTGTGTAACATTCAACTGCCCCAGAGTCTGATATTCACTGAGCCTTGATCTTAAACTCTCCCTCCCTCCCCATTAGGATCCAGAGTAAACCAGGCATTGGGTCTAAGATAATGGCATATCTAGATTTTCAACCCCAACTTCAAGGGTCACTAGGAGATCCACACTCTAGAGTTAAGACTGGCCTTCGCTTTGCCTCTATTTTGATTTTTCGTTTAGTTGAAAGGTTGATTGGACTCTTTTACAATCCCATGGACTGTAGCATGCCAGGCTCCATTAATGGTGGTCAAATGTTACTGGTGGGAATGTAAGATGGGGCAGTCATATTGAAATAAAGTTTCACAATTTTACAAAATGATAGAGGTAGAGTTTCATATTAATTGTGTGTTAGTCGCTCAGTTGTGTCTAATTCTTTGTGACACCATGGATTGGGGCCTGCCAGCCTCCTCTCATCCATGGGATTTTCCAAGTAAGAATACTGGAGTAGGTTGCCATTCCCATTTCCAGGGGATATTTCCAACCCAGGGATTGAACCTGAGTTGATGTTGGAGCTAGTCAACTCTCCCCACCCCCTATTCCCCAAACTAAAGGATTCCCCAAGACTTTCCTGAACTTTTTACCAGGAAAGATCTTCAGTTTAGTCACTCAGTTGTGTCTGACTCTTTGTGACCCCCATGGACTGCAGCATGCCAGGCTTCCCTGTCCATCACCAACTCCTGGAGCTTACTCAAACTCATGTCCATCAAATCTGTGATGCCATCCAATCATATCATCCTCTGTCATTCCCTGCTCCTCCCGCCTTCTATCTTTCCCAGCATCAGGGTCTTTTCAAACGAGTCAGTTCTTATTATAGATAGATCTTACTATATTCTTTACTCCTGTTATTTCAGGTACTGCCAAAACTCCTAGACTGACAGGTCACTTTTTACTTTTTCATTCTAATCACTTTAAGAATATATTGTAATGATAATATTTCATCTGTATTCAATTAAAATATGTTAATAAAAAAGTCAGAAATAACAGTAACAACAAATAAAATAATTTAGCCTTTCTTCTTACTTTACTAAAAATGTAGAGACATATAAACACACGTGGGTCTTATTTGTGACTCAAATCATATTTCTATTACGTGGTATTGTCCTAGAACTTGACATTACTAATAACTGCAGCACTTCATTATTCCACTTTCATGCATTCAGTTCTTAATGTCACTTCCTATCGAAGGTAGGGAGTCAAGAAACACCTGGAGTAACAGGCAAATTTGGCCTTGGAATACGGAATGAAGCAGGGCAAAGACTAATAGAGTTTTGCCAAGAAAATGCACTGGTCATAACAAACACCCTCTTCCAACAACACAAGAGAAGACTCTATACATGGACATCACCAGATGGTCAACACTGAAATTAGATTGATTATATTCTTTGCAGCCAAAGATGGAGAAGCTCTATACAGTCTGCAAAAACAAGACCGGGAGCTGACTGTGGCTCAGACCATGAACTCCTTATTGCCAAATTCAGACGTAAATTGAAGAAAGTAGGGAAAACCACTAGACCATTCAGGTATGACCTAAATCAAATCCCTTATGATTATACAGTGGAAGTGAGAAATAGATTTAAGGGACTAGATCTGATAGATAGAGTGCCTGATGAACTATGGAATGAGGTTCGTGACATTGTACAGGAGACAGGGATCAAGACCATCCCCATGAAAAACAAATTCAAAAAAACAAAATGGCTGTCTGGGGAGGCCTTACAAATAGCTGTGAAAAGAAGAGAAGTGAAAAGCAAAGGAGAAAAGGAAAGATATAAGCATCTGAATGCAGAGTTCCAAAGAATAGCAAGAAGAGATAAAAAACCTTCTTCAGTGATCAATGCAAAGAAATAGAGGAAAACAACCGAATGGGAAAGACTAGGGATCTCTTCAAGAAAATCAGAGATACCAAAGGAATATTTCATGCAAAGATGGGCTCGATAAAGGACAGAAATGGTATGGACATAACAGAAGCAGAAGATATTAAGAAGAGGTGGCAAGAATACACAGAAGAACTGTACAAAAAAGATCTTCATGACCCAGATAATCACGATGGTGTGATCACTGACCTAGAGCCAGACATCCTGGAATGTGAAGTCAAGTGGGCCTTAGAAAGCATCACTATGAACAAAGCTAGTGGAGGTGATGGAATTCCAGTTGAGCTATTCCAAATCCTGAAAGATGATGCTGTGAAAGTGCTGCACTCAATATGCCAGCAAATTTGGAAAACTCAGCAGTGGCCACAGGACTGGAAAAGGTCAGTTTTCATTCCAATCCCCAAGAAGGGCCATGCCAAAATATGTTGAAATACCACACAATTGCACTCATCTCACACGCTAGTAAAGTAATGCTCAAAATTCTCCAAGCCAGGCTTCAGCAATATGTGAACCGTGAACTTCCTGATGTTCAAGCTGGTTTTAGAAAAGGCAGAGGAACCAGAGATCAAATTGCCAACATCTGCTGGATCATCGAAAAAGCAAGAGAGTTCCAGAAAAACATCTATTTCTGCTTTATTGAGTATGCCAAAGCCTTTGACTGTGTGGATCACAATAAACTGGAAAATTCTGAAAGAGATGGGAATACCAGACCACCTGATCTGCCTCTTGAGAAATTTGTATGCGGGTCAGGAAGCAACAGTTAGAACTGGACATGGAACAACAGACTGCTTCCAAATAGGAAAAGAAGTTCATCAAGGCTGTATATTGTCACCCTGTTTATTTAACTTATATGCAGAGTACATCATGAGAAACGCTGGACTGGAAGAAACACAAGCTGGAATCAAGATTGCCGGGAGAAATATCAATAACCTCAGATATGCAGATGACACCACCCTTATGGCAGAAAGTGAAGAGGAACTAAAAAGCCTCTTAATGAAAGTGAAAGTGGAGAGTGAAAAAGTTGGCTTAAAGCTCAACATTCAGAAAACGAAGATCATGGCATCCGGTCCCATCACTTGATGGGAAATAGATGGGGAAACAGTGGAAACAATGTCAGACTTTCTTTTTCTGGGCTCCAAAATCACTACAGATGGTGATTGCAGCCGTGAAATCAAAAGGCACTTACTCCTTGGAAGGAAAGTTATGACCAACCTAGATAGCATATTCAAAAGCAGAGACATTACTTTGCCAACAAAGGTCCGTCTAGTCAAGGCTATGGTTTTTCCTGCAGTCATGTATGGATGTGAGAGTTGGACTGTGAAGAAGGCTGAGCGCCGAAGAATTGATGCTTTTGAACTGTAGTGTTGGAGAAGACTCTTGAGTCCGTTGGACTGGAAGGAGATCCAACCAGTCCATCCTGAAGGAGATCAGCCCTGGGATTTCTTTGGAAGGAATGATGCTAAAGCTGAAACTCCAGTACTTTGGCCACCACATGCGAAAAGTTGACTCACTGGAAAAGACTCTGATGCTGGGAGGGATTGGGGGCAGTAGAAGAAGGCGACGACAGAGGATGAGATGGCTGGATGGCATCACTGACTTGATGGACGTGAGTCTAGTGAACTCCGGGAGTTGGTGATGGACAGGGAGGCCTGGCATGCTGCGATTCATGGGGTCGCAAAGAGTCGGACATGACTGAGAGACTGATCTGATCTGATCTGCTCTGATATTTAATGTTACCACCTCCTGTGGTGGCCAAACTTTAAGATTTATTCAACTACACTTTGATCTCCAACTTAACTGATTCTATGAGACTTTTCCTTTCATTCATTACTTTATCTTCCTTGTTTTCCTCTTTCTATGCAGCCTGAACTATATGGACAATGATTTATAACTGCCTTGTATTTCCTTGCTCTTCTCTCCCTGCATTGAACTTACTTGAAAAGCCACAACCTTAGTTTTATACAAGTTCCCGCTTACTCCTCCATGTCTCAGTACAGCCAAATACAACTGAATAATAAAATATTACCATGTTAGTGTCATCTTGTTATTTCTGGAACCTGCCAGGAACACTGTGATCAACCTTTCCAGGAATGACTTCTTCTAGATATTCCCAGGCTAACTCCTTCATCCCCTCATGTCTTTGTTCATATTTAACTTTTCTCATGAAAATTATTCTAATCACTCTAAAGTTTCAGTCTTTACCTCCCTCTGACCTCTCTGAATTCTCCTTAAACTTCTCTGAATTTTTTTGGTTTGTTTGTTTCATTTACTTTTTTCTTTCTTTTTTTACTCTATTTTTTTTTCCTTTTATCAAAGTGAAATACATGTTATTGTTGAATGCCATCTGTACAGGAACGTGAATCTTGTTTTGTTCCTTTATGGAGAGAGGCCAAGTTTCTGGCACAATAATTGCCAGAGTATGGTGCTCAACAAATTTTGAATAAAGAAGTTAACATATAAAAAATTACTTTGCAAGTGTGAAACTAATATTCATGTTACCAAAGTCCATAAACATTTAAAATAATGTGTGCCTATTTTAGAATAGTTGGTTCACATTTTTTCAACTTTCTTAAGGTAATAAGCAAAAATTAGATATTTTTTTCCCATTTCTCTTTGAGCTCACAGGCAGGAATACTGATTGAGATATTTGGAAACATCGACAAGCCCGTATACATAAAAATATTCATACAGATGATAAAGTATGATTATATTTTTAAGGCGTGATAGATCAAAGATATACTCCAAGTGTATTAATATATATTCAATAGATTTATTAAGAAGGACATTATTTCATGACTTTCAAAAAGAACTAAAGGATAAAACATATACATTTCATTTGGAAATTTTAAGATATTTACAGCCACAATTGTAACTGTTGATTTAAAAAACATATACAACTGTCCTGAAATTTTTATGTAAGTTTATATTCAGTATAACAATACCTTTAGAAAAAGTTATTTAGATTGTCTGTTAATTAAAAAAAGATAATATATAACACTTTTGCTTAAAATGAAGTTTGTAAAGGATAAATATGGGGTTGACAACATTTCATTTCCTTCCTGAGCAAAAATCCCCTAGCTCCCCACAACATTTAAAAGATCGACACCTGCATGACATCAGTGGTCCTTAGATCCGTTCCCTGCCTAGATCTGCAGCCTTATCTACAGCGACAGTATACCCCACTCCTACAGTGAAAACGGTATCTTTTTATTCTATCTTAAAAATTTTAATATCTTGGTGGAGGTGGTGGTAAAGAACCTGTCCGCCAATGCAGAAGAAGTAAGAGGTACAGGTTTGATCCCCGGGTCTAGAAGATACCCTGGAGAGGGACATGGCCATCCACTCTAGTATTCTTGCCTTTAGAATCCCATGGATAGAGGAGCCTGGTGGCTACAGTCCATATGGTCACAAAAAGGTGGACACGACTGAAGCTACTTAGCATGCACACGTGTATATTTAAGTTCCAGGATAACCCTGGGAACTTTAAGTTTCATAAATGTCTCCTAGTGGAGAAATACAATAAATGGAAATTCTATACAAATGTGAGATTTTTATCATTTTATCATCAAATTTCATTTTAAGCAAAGATGAAATGTATTATTTTTTAAAGACAATGTATAGGCAATCAACATGAGATGGGAATTACTAAAGCAATTAAAATATTTGTAATATAAAATGTGTAAGTCACTGGTTGTATGTTTAAAATTTTGTTCAGTCACTAAGTCCTGACTCGTTTGCGACCCCAAGGACTTCAGTGCACCAGGCTTTCCTGTCCTTCACTATCTTCCAGAGACTGCTCAAACCATGTCCATTGAGTCAGTGATGCTCTTCTCCTGCCCTCAATCTTTCTCAGCAAATGTAATTGTCAGAAATAACCATTATTTTACTTTATGATTGATGTATAACTTGTGGCAATCTAATTCTTCTCTAACTTCACATTTAAAGTATTAATTGACAATTAAATTGAAGTCAAATCCTCATATGTAGAACTTCTGATACTTCAAAAATACCATTTTTTCCACTAGAAGTGTTTCAAATGTCATATACACTATTAAAAAAAATGTGACTGCCAGGCTATTTTATAATATATGAATAAATATAGTAACAAAATATACTATAAATTTTCATATAAAATAATCAATTTTTGTTATGAAATATATTTCTGCTTTATATACTATCTCTTAATCCCCATGTCTTTCCTGGCAGCAAGCCCCAACACACACAAATAATACAATCTTTTCCCCCATCACAGTGTATTTTGTAACTTTATAATACTGACTAATATAAAAGGAACAGAATTCCTCAAGTTGTTAATGATAAAAAAATTAGTTAAAAACAGAACTACAAAATTTAAAGTTTCAACGGAAATATCAGTTAGTTCAGTCGCTCAGTCGTGTCGGACTCTTCACGACCCCATGAATCGCAGCACGCCAGGCCTCCCTGTCCATCACCAACTCCCGGAGTTCACTCAGACTCACATCCATTGAGTCAGTGATGCCATCCAGCCATCTCATCCTCTGTCGTCCCCTTCTCCTCCTGCCTCCAATCCCTCACAGCATCAGGGTCTTTTCCAATGAGTCAACTTTTCGCATGAGGTGGCCAAAGTACTGGAGTTTCAGCTTCAGCATCATTCCCTCCAAAGAAATCCCAGGGCTCATCTCCTTCAGAATGGACTGGTTGGATCTCCTTGCAGTCCAAAGGACTCTCAAGAGTCTTCTCCAACATCACAGTTCAAAAGCATCAATTCTTCGGCTCTCAGCCTTCTTCACAGTCCAACTCTCACATCCATACATGACCACAGGAAAAAACATAGCTTTGACTAGACGGACCTTTGTTGGCAAAGTAATGTCTCTACTTTTGAATATGCTATCTAGGTTGGTCATAACTTTCCTTCCAAGGAGTAAGCGTCTTTTACTTTCATGGCTGCAATCACCATCTGCAGTGATTTTGGAGCCCAGAGAAAGAAAGTCTGACACTGTTTCCACTGTTTCCCCATCTATTTCCCATGAAGTGATGGGACTGGATGCCATGATCTTCATTTTCTGAATGTTGAGCTTTAAGCCAGCTTTTTCACTCTCCACTTTCATTTTCATCAAGAGGCTTTTGAGTTCCTCTTCACTTTCTGCCATAAGGGTGGTGTCATCTGCATATCTGAGGTTATTGATATTTCTCCCAGCAATCTTGATTCTAGCTTGAGCTTCTTCCAGTCCGCATTTCTCATGATGTACTCTGCATATAAGTTAAATAAGCAGGGTGATAATATACAGCCTTGACGAATTTCTTTTCCTATTTGGAAGCAGTCTGTTGTTCCATGTCCAGTTCTAACTGTTGCTTCCTGACCTGCATACAGATTTCTCAAGAGGCAGGTCAGGTGGTCTGGTTTTCCCATCTCTTTCAGAATTTTCCACAGTTTATTGTGATCCACACAGTCAAAGGCTTTGGCATACTCAATAAAGCAGAAATAGATGTTTTTCTGGAACTCTCTTGCTTTTTCTATGATCCAGCAGATGTTGGCAATTTGATCTCTGGTTCCTCTGCCTTTTCTAAAACCAGCTTGAACATCAGGAAGTTCACGGTTCATATATTGCTGAAGCCTGGCTTGGAGAATTTTGAGCATTACTTTACTAGCATGTGAGATGAGTGCAGTTGTGCGGTAGTTTGAGCATTCTTTGGCATTGCCTTTCTTTGGGGTTGGAATAAAAGCTGATCTTTTCCAGTCCTGTGGCCACTGCTGAGTTTTCCAAATTTGCTGGCATATTGAGTGCAGCACTTTCACAGCATCATCTTTCAGGATTTGAAATAGCTCAACTGGAATTCCATCACCTCCACTAGCTTTGTTCATAGTGATGCTTTCTAAGGCCCACTTGACTTCACATTCCAGGATGTCTGGCTCTAGGTCAGTGATCACACCATCATGATTATCTGGGTCATGAAGATCTTTTTTGTACAGTTCTTCTGTGTATTCTTGCCACCTCTCCTTAATATCTTCTGCTTCTGTTAGGTCCATACCCTTTCTGTCCTTTATCGAGCCCATCTTTGCATGAAATGTCCCCTTGGTATCTCTAATTTTCTTGAAGAGATCTCTAGTCTTTCCCATTTGGTTGTTTTCCTCTATTTCTTTGCATTGATCACTGAGGAAGGCTTTCTTATCTCTTCTTGCTATTCTTTGGAACTCTGCATTCAGATGCTTATATCTTTCCTTTTCTCCTTTGCTTTTCGCTTCTCTTCTTTTCACAGCTATTTTTAAGGCCTCCCCAGACAGCCATTTTGCTTTTTTGCATTTCTTTTCCATGGGGATGCTCTTGATCCCTGTCTCCTGTACAATGTCACGAACCTCATTCCATAGTTCATCAGGCACTCTATCTATCAGGTCTAGGCCCTTAAATCTATTTCTCACTTCCACTGCATAATCATAAAGGATTTGATTTAGGTCATACGTGAATGGTCTAGTGGTTTTCCCTACTTTCTTCAATTTAAGTCTGAATTTGGTAATTAGGTGTTTATGATCTGAGCCACAGTCAGCTCCTGGTCTTGTTTTTGTTGACTGTATAGAGCTTCTCCATCTTTGGCTGTAAAGAATATAATCAGTCTGATTTCAGTGTTGACCATCTGGTGATGTCCAAGTATAGAGTCTTCTCTTGTGTTGTTGGAAGAGGGTGTTTGCTATAACCAGTGCATTTTCTTGGCAAAACTCTATTAGTCTTTGCCCTGCTTCATTCCGTATTTCAAGGCCAAATTTGCCTGTTACTCCAGGTGTTTCTTGACTTCCTACTTTCGCATTCCAGGCCTGTATAATGAAAAGAACAGAAATATATATATATTTTATTTCCTAGGGCTTATAAATACCTTTTGTTCGTTTTCAGTAATATTCAAGGACTCAAGGGCATCCTCTCAGGGAAGTCACTGCAGCAGTAAAAGAACCGCACTGAGCCTGTGAGGGCCTGTCTGAACAGTGCTGTTACCAGGATGTGTCACCACCGATCCTTGGCTCGATGCAAAACTGAATTTTGAAATGACACATATTTCCTGTGTTCTCCAGCTAACCAGAGATTTCTTTTGGGCTTTCCCTTTTTTTTTTTTTTTTCCTCTTAGTCATCTGTGGAAGAAAAAATGAAGGGTTCTAGAAGACACCCAAAGAAGTAGAGACAATTGTCTTAGTTCATTCAAAATGCATTCTTCTGCTCTTCCAGCCACTTCCAAGAAGGTCTGCCTAGTTTTCCTAATAAGGAGAACTGGCTTAGAAACTCTAGAGCTGTGGAAGAGTATCGGAGGCCTTTCTGTTTCAGGCAGAGACATGGACTATGAAGGTATGGGTAGTATAAATACATAAAAAATCTATGGGATAATAAAATTTTTGACTGCTGGTAGATGAACACAAAACAAAATATCCCTATGCTGTATGACTAATCAAGGGAAAAAGCAAGAGCTAAAGCATTAATTGCATTTGTTCACAGAGGGGTATATGTATACGAAAATTGTGTATTTGTGTCTATCATTTGTATTTTATAATTTTGTGAGTTATGATTATTGAAATGAGGAGTGGTTTGAAGCCAGACTTTTGAATGGTGGATCCCTGATCTGCCTTTTGAAAAGTCAAAATTGCCACCTTTTTACATTTAGTCACACTGGATCACCTGTCTGAGTCCATTCCTTCAGGATGAATTCTTTCTAAAGAAACATTATCTGTAGAATAATATCCATTTTCCTCAGGCCCATCACATACACTCTCATGCTCTCACACATATACAGTCACACACAAGTGATGAGGCTTAAGTGAGGCAATAGAATGTGAAATTATACATGTGCTGAAGTAAAGAGGTAAGAGAGAAATTCTTTGTACAGAGAAACTGTAGGCAGAGAGATTGCCAATGTCAGGACCATTATGTGCCTTCATACTCAGAAAGTTCAAACCCTGGTGATATGGGACATTAAAATAAAATTTGATTGCTTCATCCAGAATTGTACTTCTGAAGGATTCTGAAGAGATTTGCCATGAAAAACAAAACAAAAAAGTTGTTTATTATCACAATTTTCTTGTATGTCTAGTTAATATGCTTTAAGGGTAATCACCTTTATACTAAAAAGTCATGGTCTAATGTTTATATTAAACACTAAGTAAGGGTATTCAGAGTTGGACTGTGAAGAAAGCTGAACACTGAAGAATTGATGCTTTTGAACTGTGGTGTTGGAGAAGACTCTTGAGAGTCCCTTGGACTGTAAAGAGATCCAACCAGTCCATCCTAGAGGAGATCAGCCCTGTGATTTCTTTGGAAGGAATGATGCTAAAGCTGAAACTCCAGCACTTTGGCCACCTCATGTGAAGAGTTGACTCATTGGAAAAGACCCTGATGCTGGGAGGGATTGGGGGCAGGAGAAGAAGGGAATGACAGAGGATGAGATGGCTGGATGACATCACTGACTCTATGGACATGGGTTTGGGTGGACTCCAAGAGTTTGTGATGGACAGGGAGGCCTGGCATGCTGTGACTCATGGGGTTGCAAAGAGTCGGACAGGACTGAGCGACTGAACTGAACTGAACTGAAGGGCATTCTGGGAAGTCCTAGTAGCTCAGTGGTAAAGAATCTGCCTGCAGTGCAGGAGACCTGGGTTTGATACTTGGGTTGGGAAACTCCCCTGGAGAAGGAAACGGCAACCCACTCCAGTATTCTTGCCTGGAAAGTCCTAGGGAGAGAGGAGCCTAGTGGCCTACAGTCCATTGGACTGCAAAGAGTTGGCACAACTGAGCACACACATACACAGAGTGTTCTACCTGTAGTTAGGGAAATCAAGACAGTATTCATAATTGGGTCAATCTTCTCTTCTTTGGGGCTATTAAAAAAAAAAACATATATTTGTTTATCAAAAACAATTTTGAAGGAGTTTTAGCACAGCCTGAAGTAAAAGGAAAGCATCACCTTAATAGCTTTACTTTCTTTGTAAGTGGGACATATAAAATGTAAATTATATTATCCACTTCACATTGCTATTTCTTAATGAGAGAATAGTACTGATGAGAAAATTTGTCCTATAATTTTTTTTTTTTCTGAAGAAGATGTGAGTCACTAGGTGTAGAAACAAATGAGTAATTACCACCTACACACTACTACCCAATTATTTTGAAAATCAAAATGCTCCCTTGCATCTCTCAGACCTTCCACACTGGAAGGAATTCCACCCATTGACTTGAAGAAGAGTAGTAGTCTAAAGAATTATCAAGAAAGATGCCAGTCAATCCATTTGAAATTACTATTTGATTTCTGATTTTGCTTTCCAAGGGAATTTATCTGCCTTCACATAAATACATAAACATACACAATTTATTCTAGAAATTGGAATTAGATGATCAAACAATGTGTTGAAAAATAAAATAATTTCTTTTTCAGGAGCAAAGTATATTAACATGAATTTCACTGGGGATTTCTATAATAACTTAAATTATGGCATCATAAAAGTATCCTTTAAAAAAAGGTATTTCCTCACAATTTAATTCCATTATTTGCTATGTTTCTTTTGTGCTGAATTTCTCTACTTTGTAATAGGCATGATATGTGCTGCATTTAGAACTGTAACTGAATGAAGTCTTAAGGCTAGAAAAACACTGAAATTTCAAGAGTCATGATCTTGTAAATTATTATTACAGCGTCTTACCAAAGACAGTGCATGCTGTGCATTTCATGTATCATCCAAGACAATAGTTGGGCTGTTATTACAGGCAATGTATAAGCTGTAGAACTTCAATCACTGACTTCTTATTTCTTCTTTTCAAATTAAATGTGTTATACAAACACTAAGAGGTTAAACTTGAGCATTTCTTCCATATGCATGTTGCAAAGACAATTTGCTGAAAAGCAGAATTGGTATTTAGTAACAGTGCCATGAAATTAAAAGACGCTTACTCCTTGGAAGGAAAGTTATGACCAACCTAGATAACATATTAAAAAGCAAAGACATTACTTTGCCAACAAAGGTCCTTCTAGTCAAAGGTCCTTCTAGTCAAGGCTAAGGTTTTTCCAGTGGTCATGTATGGATGTGAGAGTTGGACTGTGAAGAAGGCTGAGCACCAAAGAATTGATGCTTTTGAACTGTGATGTTGGAGAAGACTCTTGAGAGTCCCTTGGACTACAAGGAGATCCAACCAGTCCATTCTAAAGCAGGTCAGACCTGGGTGTTCTTTGGAAGGAATGATGCTAAAGCTGAAACTCCAGTACTTTGGCCACCTCATGTGAAAAGTTGACTCATTGGAAAAGACTCTGATGCTGGGAGGGATTGGAGGCAGGAAGAAAAGGGGATGACAGAGGATGAGATGGCTGGATGGCACCACTGACTCAATGGACGTGAGTTTGAGTGAACTCTGGGAGTTGGTGATGGACAGGGAGGCCTGGCGTGCTTCAATTCATGGGGTTGCAAAGAGTTGGACACGACTGAGAGACTGAACTGAACACTGCTTTAGTAATTAACAGGCACTTATTAAAGGAGATTTAATGATCATAACTGCGTGCTTTCATATTTTGTATAATATTTAATTAATGGACAGATATATTTATCACAGATGTCTTAGGGAACAGGCATTGTACACAATAGCAAAAAATAATGAAAAACTTGGAGCTTCCCAGGTGATTCAGTGGTAAAGAATCTGCCTGCCAAGCAAGAGACATGGGTTGGGAAGATCTCTGGGAGAAGGAGATCTTCATGAATCCACTCCAGTATTCTTGCCTGGGAAATCCTATGGACAGAGGAGCCTAGAGGGCTTCAAGAGTCAGACACAACTTAGTGACTAGACAACAACAACAAAGGGAGACATAGTAGAAAAAAAATATTACATTTACTTCTATGAAAATACTATTAACTCCTTTCCAAAATTATTATACAGAATTATATAAATAGCATGATGCTTTAATATGAAGTCCTATAAGGGGCCTATATGGGGTCACAAAGAGGTGGGCAGGACTTAGAGTCTGAACAACAACAATAAGAGAACAAGACATATATTCTATTCAAATTTAGTATTTCTGTTGCTTCTGGTCAGGAGCTAGCAGAATGATCAGATAGTAATTTCTTTATGCTAGGGGAGAGAATACCTAAAATCTTTGTGCTACATGAATATACCCAAACTCAGTACAATTTCTACACATATAACATTGATATTACATTGTGCTTTGCCTATCTTGCTAATTACCCTTTCAACCTGAAATATATATAAAGTTATTGTATGTGGAAATATCTTTAATCACCTTCTTCATTAAATTTCCAGTGGTGCTCTAAATAATTTGAAGTGTTTGATTCTTAGATTTTAAAATATAAAATGCCTGATGGGATGCTTTCTGAAAATGATGGCTTCCTCATAATTTGTCAGATCTTCTTTTGTTGATGAGGAAAAATAGAAACATAAAGACATTGATGCAAACAAAAGAAGAAAGGGACATTTTTTGAATGTCTTACTTAACGAATAGAGTTTTGTGAATTACTTGGTAACCATGAAACTCTTTAGTCTTTGAAAGCAGTATGTGAATATGTGTGGTGGCATTTTCCTCAAAGTTTCACTTTCTTGCTCTAACTCATGTTCTTTTCTGAGAAAATACTATAAAATGCTTGGTAAAGCCAACACATTAACATAGTATGAAAGTGAAAGTATTAGTCCCTCAGTCCTTTTCGACTCAAACCCATGTCTCCTGCATTACAGGCAAATTCCTTACCATCTGAGCCACCAGGAAAGCTCCCCCCAAATAATATATAATCTACTTACTGTTGACTTCCCAAGAGGTGTCTAGCATGTTTTATTTGCTGTCAACATCAGAACTTTGACAACATTTATTATCTAGTAAGCTATAGAACTCAACAAATTGTATTTAATATTCATGTACTAAACATTTCATTTTTTTAACTTTAAATCATAGTTAAGTTTGATGGCTAAAAAGTATAAAAACTTCATCAGTGAAAAATCATATGGATTTCTTTGTCCTCATTGTATTATCCCAAGATAAAAGTTCATTACAATAACAATTGAATCACAATTTTATCATACTAACACTTGGGAAAAAGAATCCTTTCTTTTTCAAAAATTCTTCAGAAAAATTATGGTATAAATGCTCAACTTGAAATAACAGAAAGAAAAGAAATGTATATGTTCATATACTTTACAGCCTGTGTTATTCATACTAATCTCATGACAAATGACAAATAGGTCATTTTCTGCTCATTTTAAGAATAATAAAATTGAAATTTTCTACCCAAGGGCACATAATAATTATATGATAGAGAGAAACCTAGAATTTACATCTCCTGAGTTTACAGCCAGGCTTCTTTTTATTACAACTAGTTGCAATTTCCTGGAGGCTTACCATCCTTCTGGAGACTAGATATCCTGGGTTTTGGGTTATGTGAAACCCAGAGACTGGAATATTTTTTAAATGAAATACAGTTTGGAATGTGAAGTGCATTTTCCTCATGTAAATAGTCCTATATAAGGAATTATATGAATAAAAGTTCATTTGAAAGAGCGCAACATGAGGTAGAACTTCCAGAATGGTGAAGTAAGGGACTCCAAAAATATACTCTTCCATAAAAGCAATAAAAACATTCACCAAAATTGCCAAAATCAACTCTTTCAGAACTCCTAACTAAAGGCATAGAACAGTCCAAGGAGTATTTATTTCAGTAAAATTGTTTAAAAATGCTATCCAGGTAAACTATATTCTTATTTATTTTTTCCCTGCTTGATCTATCAATTAGTGATATAGAAGTACTAAAATCTCCATCCATAAAATAGTGGATTTATTTGTTTTGCTTTTTATTTCTATCAGCCTTGTCTTGTGAATGTTGCTCTTTTATTAGGTGTACATATGTTTAGGATTTTATGTCTTTTCAGAAAATTGATCCCTTTATAATTATGTAGCATTGTATTTTTTTTAGACAAAAATGTATGGATATTTATTTTAAAGGTCACTTAAATTGTTATCAAACATATTTAGATTTAGAGTTTACCAATATTGGATAAATTAAGAAATCAAATTCTAGCCCTAATTTGCAGATGGTAAATTGGTAAGAAGTGATGCCTTTTTTAATACTTGATAATCTTTCTTATTCTGAAGTTTGATATGTCTGATATTAACATAGCTCATCAGCTTCCTTTTGATTATTGTTAACAAATTGAGATCAACCAATTGTAGCAACTTATCGTATCAACAGGCTAAACAAGAAAAGTTATGCGATTATATCTGTTGGTATAGAAAACAATCATTTGACAAAATCCAACACCCATTCACTAAAAGAAAATCTTAGCAAAGTAGAAATAGAAGAGTGTTCCTCAACTTTATTAAAAAAATAAAAAAAGCTACAAAAAGCTACATTAACATCATCCTTAATGATGAAGGACATCATTTGCTCCATTCCTAGCAGGACCACGTCAATGAGGTCCTTTCCCACCACTCCTATTCAACAGTGTGTGATGTGAGTGAGTCGCTCAGTCCTGTCTGACTGTTTGTGGACCCCATGGACTGTAGCCCACCAGGTTCCTCTGTTCATGGAATTCAGAGAAGCATACTGGAGTGGGTAGCCACTCCCTTCTCCAAGGGGTTTTTCCAACCCAGGGATTGACCCCAGGTGTCTTGCATTGCATGCAGATTCTTTACCATCTGAGCCACCAGGGAAGCCCATATTTAGATAAAAATCTTACAAATTATGTTCTTATACTTACACAATAAACTACAAAATAATGACAAAAGTAATAAAAAAAGATTTAAATAAATAGGGGAATAGTCCGTATTCTATTACTGAAGACTCAATTCATTCAGGGTTTCCTTCTCACATCCATAGTTTTGTTATTCTATCTTTGATGAAAACCTTAAAAGTCAAATCTTATCTTCCCAACTTAATCTATAAGTCAATGGAATTCTAATCAAAATTCTAGGAAAATAATTTTAAAGATGCCAAAAAATTGATTCTAAAATGTTCATGGAGATGTAAAGGATGTAGAATAACCAACATAGTACTGAGAAAGATCAGAAAGTTGAACGTAAACTGCATAATTCAAGACATGTTGTTGTTGTTCAGTCGCTAAGTTGTGTCCAACTCTTTGTGACCCCATAGACTGCAGCACACTAGGCTCCCTTGTCCTTCACTATCTCCTGGAGTTTGCTCAAACTCATGTCCATTTTTTTTATTATGCTATTCAAACATGTAATCCTTTGTTGCCTCCTTCTCCTCCTGCTTTCAATCTTTCCCAGCATCAGGGTCTTTTTCAATGAGTCAGCTCTTAGCATCAGGTGGGCAAAGTATTGGAGTTTCAGCTTCAGCATCAGTCCTTCCAATAAGTATCCAGGGTTGATTTCCTTTAGGACTGACTAGTTGGATTTCCTTACAGTCCAAGGGACCCTCAAGAGTCTTCTCCAGCATCACAATTTGAAATCATCAGTTCTTCAGTGCTCAGCTTTCTTTATGGTCCAACTCACTCTGTACATGATTACTGGAAAAACCATAGCTTTGATATACAGACCTTTGTTGGCAAAGTGATGTCTTTGCTTTTTAATATGTTGTCTAGGTCAAGAGATAAAGGCAGAGTAACCATGAAGACATGCAGGTGGCAAAAGAATTGCAAATATATTAATGGACCAGAATACAGAGCCAAAAATAAATCCACACATATTATCAGCTGAATTTTAACAAAGAAAGTCAGTCCAATGTAGAAAGTAAAGCTTTTTCTTAATCAATTGGACACCTGTACATGGAAAAAAAAAAAAAAAGAACCTAAAAACAGAACTTACACCTTCAAAAAATTAACTCAAAATACATAATGGATCTAAATGTAAGGTTTAAAACTATACAAACCCCAGTAAAAATCACAGGAGAAAATGTATATGACTCTTTAGTTTGATGATTAATTTTAGGTACAAAGTAAAGATGAAATCCACCAAAGAATATTAATAGATAGGTTTAATTTGATTAAAATAAAAAATATTTCACTCTGAGAAAGACACCGTTAAGAGAATGAAAGTATAAACCATTGAGAAGAAAAAAAAATATTTGTGATAAAAACCTTTTAACATATGCAACAGGCTCTTGCAAATTAATATTAAGAAAATGAGCAACCTAATTTTAAAAAAGCAAAATATCTGAACAGGCATCTCACCGAATAGCTATACAATTGGCAAATAAATATACAGAACAAGGTTCAACATCATTTGTCTTAATGTGGTTCCACTGCACACCTATTGGAATAACCAACATTCCCAAAAAAAAAAAAAAATAAATAAATAAAAAGACAATACAATTGCAAGCAAGAAAATGAAGGAACAAAGGTTCTTATTTATAACTGATGGGAGTGCAAAATGGCACAATCACTTGGGAAGACAGCTTAACAGTTTGTTACACAGGTAAACTTTGTCTGTGATCTGTTTCTGGTCAGTTGCTCAGTAGTTTCCAATTCTTTGTGACCCTGTCCATGGGGTTTTCCATGCAAGAATACTGGAGTGGGTTGCCATTTCCTCCTCCAGGGGATGTTGCCAACCCAGGGATCGAACCTGAGACTCCTGCTTTCCAGGCAGATTCTTTACCTGCTGAGCCATCAGCGAAGCTCCAGAACAAACATTATCTGTGATACAATCCAATATTTATGCTTTTAGGTTGCTACTCAATTGATTTGAAAATGCACGTTACAATGGTTGTTCAGCTTTATTGTTCATTGCCATACTGGTAGTGACCAAGATGTAGGTTAATCAATAAATAACTGAGGGAAAAACTGTACAATGTATTATTATTCAGCAGTAAAATGAAGTGAGTCATCAAGCAGTTTGGTCTATTAGGATAGATATGTGACATAGATTAATAGAATACTTCTACGGCATTAAAGTAGCAAATGTTAGATAATTATTTTTAATTTAATGTCTAATTTTAAGAAACTATCAAATGTCCTTTATAATGACATTCATTAAAAATCAAGCCTTCTTAATTAATTGAAGATCAAATTAATCGAAGAATATTTAATCTCATTAGAAATGCATACTAAATAATCTGTTAAAAAGATGAAGCATAAAACTGTGTATTTAACATAAAGTATATGTTTTAGATAATTTACCAATATATATAAACATACAGGAAGAATTCTGGCAGCGTTTGGGGGTTCTTAACTATCTTTAAACTATGGGCTTCATCTTATGTGTATCTTTCTAAGCTAAGGGGTCTTCTAGCTTTCATTCTAGTCTCAGAGCATTCCACAATCCAAAAAGTTAACGATCACAAAAGTCCTTTCCAAGGACTGTTTAGAGCTGTTAAAAGAATTTTATCAGGGTTTAAAAAAAGGTAATCCAGAAAATTTCAAGACTTGAAGGCAGGTTTCTTGTCTCTGTGTGGTGTCTTCAACTGACTTATATTGCTGCTGAGCAGTTTAAAAATATGTCAAGTCATTTAAAATAATTTAGATAAAACTATAGAAAATTTATTTTTCTGTTGATTTCTATGTAAATATTAAGCCACTAGAATGTTACCTATTTTTACCTGCAGAATCACACTGCTCTAATTTCAGTTTGCCCTTTAAATTTTATTCTCAAAATCACATCACAGATGCTATTTGCTGGAGGTCTTGCATATTTGGTTACAAATACAAATTCTAACTTGACTAAGTGGGCTTTCTGTTCTATATGAATAGATAAAGAGATAGAGATTGTGCAGTTAATATAGATACTGATATAGATAATATAGAAGTAGAGAGAAATCTCACTTCTTAAATTTTGTTTACTAGTTTGTAAATCTTGTTTTAAGCAATTGTGTAAGGTTTGTCCTATATTCTATATGAACTATACTAATTACAAGTGAGTTACTTCTAAAATAATTGGTATTTCTCATCCATCTAAAAGAGCAAGTTGGTTTCCATTACACATAGGGTCATGTTGCATTTAGGAGTTACTGGAATCAAAGAATACCTTGCCAGGAATCAGTTTGGCTGTGAAGATAACAGCCCCATAACCAGATTGTTTCTACTGCTTTTTTTGTTTTTAAACAATGGCTGCACATTTAAGATCCTTTTAGACTCATGACTTCTTACACAAAGCTTGATTGTACATGCCAATCATACCAACATTTATTAATATTACTTTTTAGGTAAAAAGAGTGAAATAAAGCATAGAATTTGAGAGAATATAAACTTTCCTCATTAACTTTCAAGTATTTATTATGATGTAATGTGAAACTTCCTCATGATTAAAATGACAGATGTAGCCATCCTTGACAACTGATTTTTAGTAAAGATGAGGTTGTCAGTAAAGTGAAAGGGAATTCATGAATCAGTGGTGAAAAGCAACATGTGCTGACTGGCAGCAGGGTGTATGAACTAACTGGAATTAACAGAAGCATTCATTGATACACTGCCCACATGTGTCATCAAAGCAAGTCCCACGTGTCACATGAAGAGTAGGAAATGACTGGGCACCAAATGTAGCATATAATTAAGCAAAACAAAACAATTCTGAAGTAATCATGAAATTAAATCTACTTTGTAAAAGCAAAACTGAGTATGTTCCTTTGATATGTGGGGTGAATAGTAAGTCCTAAGATTAATGCATTTACCAAAATTTATTATTCTATATTTATTGGGTTGACCAAAAAGTTTGTTCTGGTCTTTCCATAATGGAAAAACTTAAATGAATGTTTTGGTCAACCCAATATTGTTTGGTATGTTTTAATTTCCATGAGAATTTTATTTCTTAGCTTCTGAGAACAACAAAACAAAGACAACTTCAATCCTATTACCTCTGGTCATTTCCTATGAAGAAATGACATCCTAATATAAGTACAAACCAAACGTTTCCTAACTCTGCTCCCCCTTCGCCTCTCCTTGTCATTCCACCATCTCCACCTACCCTCTACCATGGACTATCTGGTCAATTTTATATCTCTGAGACAAGCTACAGTGCCTTGAACCAACTTTAACTCTCTGATGCATTTCTAGCCCCAATTCTAGAAGTGGTAGACTAACTTTCCCTCTTCAGTGTGACATGGATACCAGCCAATCAGAACAGAGGTCAATCAAGCTAAACTGTCCCTCCTGTGTATGCTTTTTTTGGTAATGTTCTATTTCAGAGCAGCATTTGACAGAAGTGAGTCCTCCTTCTTGAAATACCCATTTCCCTTGGTTTCAGGCATACCAAATACTTTTGGTTATATTTCTATCTCATTAAAGGCACCTTTTCAGATTCTTCTTTTCATTCCACATTTTCTCCTAGCTTTTTGGGATAACTGAAAGTATAATTTTCAGAATTTTTCATTTGTTCATTAATGATTCTTAAGAAATTTCATCTAGCCTTATGTCTTTAAAACTATGTATATTTTGAAAACTGGTAGGCTGCAGTCCATCGGGTCGCTAAGAGTCGGACACGACTGAGCAACTTCACTTTCACTTTTCACTTTCATGCATTGGAGAAGGAAATGGCAACCTACTCCAGTATTCTTGCCTGGAGAATCCCAGGGATGGGGGAGCCTGGTGGGCTGCTGTCTATTGGGTTGCACAGAGTCAGACACAACTGAAGAGACTTAGAATCAGCAGCAGCATATGCAGAGTACATCATGAGAAACGCTGGGCTGGAGGAAGCACAAGCTGGAATCAAGATTGCTGGGAGAAATATCAATAACCTCAGATATGCAGATGACATCACCCTTATGGCAGAAAATGAAGAAGAACTAAAGAGCCTCTTGATGAAAGTGAAAGAGGAGAGTGAAAAAGTTGGCTTAAAGCTCAACATTCAGAACACTAAGATTATGGCATCTGGTCCTATCACTTCATGGCAAATAGATGGGGAAACAGTGGAAACAGTGGCTGACTTTACTTTGGGGGGCTCCACAATCACTGCAGATGGTGACTGCAGCCATGAAATAAATAGACGCTTACTCTTTGGAAGGAAAGTTATGACCAACCTAGACAGCATATTAAAAAGCAGAGGCATTGTCAACAAAGGTCGATCTAGTAAAGGCTATGGTTTTTCCAGTAGTGATGTATGGATGTGAGAGTTGGACTATAAAGAAAGCTGAGCACTGAAGAATTGATGCTTTTGAATTGTGGTGTTGGAGAAGACTCTTGAGAGTCCCTTGGACTTCAAGGAGATCCAACAAGTCCATCCTAAAGACTGGGTGTTCATTAGAAGGACTGATGCTGAAGCATCAGCTCCAATACTTTGGCTACCTGATGCGAAGAGCTGACTCATTGGAAAAGCCCCTGATGCTGGGAAAGACTGAGGGCAGGAGGAGAAGGGGACGACAGAGGATAAGATGGCTGGATGGCATCACTGACTCTATGAACATGGGTTTAGGTGGACTCCGGGAGTTGGTGATGGACAGGGAGGACTTCCGTGCTATGGTTCATGGGGTTGCAGGGAGTCGGACACCACTGAGCGACTAAACTGAACTGAACAATGCTCACCAATTAAGCTTCTTGGTCTTGGTTACACATTCTTTCACAAAACACTATCATAAACCACATGAGATATCGATCTGCTCAGAAGGTTATCAAACAGGAAACACAGCGTGACAGCAGCTCAGCATGGAACATTCCTTGCAGGCATAGTTCTTTCAGCAGTCCATGAAACACACTACAGAATCGCCTGGAGGGAATCCACTCAGATGATAGTTCAGCAGGGTTGAGAGCACTTTGGGTAGCTGGGGAAACTTCTCTGGTTTAAAAAACTCATGTCACACAGGCCTCCTCAGGTGGGATACTGGGGAGATCCATCTGCCAATGCCATCCACCTGCCAAGGCAGGAGGCGCTGGAGACTCAGGTTCAATCCCTTGGTCAGGAAGATACCCCGGAGAAGGAAATGGAAACCCACTCCAGTATTCTTCCCTGGAAATCTCATGGACAGAGGAGACTGTAAGTGGACTACAGTCCATGGGGTCACAAAGAGTTTAGACATGACTGAGTACACACGTGCGCATGCACGCGCGCGCGCACACACACACACACACAAAGTTAATATACCTACAGGCCCGGGTCCCTGCAAGAAACATGCCAGTCTCAATAATCATTGCTCGATGCATAACACTATGGAATATTCATAGTTCCTTGTCCAAGTGCAAATTAGGGGTAATTTCTGTTTTAGTAATATTGCCTGGAGACGGAATTTAACTCTTATCAGATTGCTATGGGAACAAGCCTGAAAGTTAACTGAGGGTCAAATTCTCATGTAAAACTACAAACACTTGGCTCATCTTTGCCTATAACTCTAAAATTTCTAGACTTTTTATCTGAATGTCATATTCATATATCCTACTGTCTACTTGACAGTTTCACTTAAATATTTAACTGATGATGACAATTGAAAATCTCCACATTTGAATTTTTTACTTTTCCTGACAAACACATGCTACCAAACACATTCTTCCAGTCTTCCCAATCTCACTAAATGAAAATATCTTTTTAGATGCCAGCATCAAATTTTTGGAGTCAAATTTGGGGTAGCTTCTGTCTACCCCCTGTACTCCATATCCAATCTGCAGATACTGAATATCCAAATATGAAACATTTTTCCCAATATCACTGCTACTGCTCTACCTCACATAGCCACCACTTCTTGCATGTTATTGCAATATATAAATTAAGGCCATTCTGCTTCAATCCCTCCTTCAAAGCTAATCACGATAGGAGTGAGTGACCTTTTCAAACTAAAGTAAAATTATATTACTCTTTTATTTAAAACTTTCCACTGGCTTCCTACCCCCTCAAAATAAGATATTATGGCCTTGTTGTGCCTACAGATTCTTCACAACCTGCCTTCACTCGTTTTTCTGCCTTCAACTTGTGCTGCTCTCTAAATGGTGGCCTCCTGGTTGATCACTGAATATGCTAAGCATGATTTTACTCAGAACCTTTGCAAAAATCTGTTCATTCTGCCTGGAATTTTATTCTCCAAAATATCCTCATATTTGTTCCTCACTATTTTAAGTTTTCACTAAAATGTCAGTTTATTGGAAAGCATTAATGAAAATGAAAGTTTCTCAGTCATGTCTGATTCTTTGTGACCCCACAGATTGTAGCCTGCCAAGCTCCTCTGTCCATGGGATTCTCCAGGCAAGAATACTGGAGAGGGTTACCATTTCCTTCTCCAGGGGATCTTCCCCACCGAGGGATCGAATCAGAGTCTCTTATATTCCAGATGGAGTCTTTACCATCTGAGCCACCTGGGAATCATTGCCCTGACTTAAAACAGTCACCTGCTCTGAAATTCATATCCTCTCCATATATTTTATTTATCTTCACAATAGTAATCAGCTTCTAATATTGCATGCACTTACATTTTTAGTGTCCTTGTATATGGTATGCATGATCATTAAAAAATAAGTAATATGAAGTAGAAATGTGCTTATGGTACAAATGTTATATCTAAATCAGGACCTGGGGCAAATCGTTTCTGAATAAATTATTAAGGAAATGAATAAATAAATAGGTCACATGAAATGTGTGTCTTTATATGCCTGTGTGCATCAATTTTGAATTAATTAATAAGAATGAATATATCTGATATAATTCTTTCCCTCAAGAACCATATCTCCTAGGTTGGAATTGAAACCTCTAGGTAACAAGTACTGAAATAATTTTTATGCATCTATTTCATCTGGCAGCTACTTAGCCCAGGCTTTTTAAGGCCCAACTCTCTTTGCATGATTCTGCTGCTGCTACTGCTGCTGCTAAGTCGCTTCAGTCATGTCTGACTCTGGGCGACCCATAGACGGCAGCCCATCAGGCTCCCCCATCCCTGGGATTCTCCAGGCAAGAACACTGGAGTAGGTTGCCATTGCCTTCTCCAGGGCATGAAAGTGAAAAGTGAAAGTGAAGTCACTCAGTCGTGTCCAACTCTTAGCAACCACATGGACTGCAGCCTACCAGGCTCCTCTGTCCCTGGGATTTGCCAGGCAAGAGTGCTGGAGTGAGTTGCCATTGCCTTCTCCTACTGAGGTTAATTCTTAAAAACATGAGCTGGTCATCTTTCAAAAGAGCTCCCAAATTCTTGGGCCCGTAGTTTGCTTCTCCTCCAGGATCTTGATATCTCATATTTTCGTTGCTAAATCCAAATGTCACATAAGGAGGAACAACTTATAGCACTGTGCCTTCTGATAGTATACTGGCTACTTAGATACTGTTGTGAATTTTCATAAATAACGGGTGACATGACATAGATAATGGGTGACATTTTTGGCTATAAAATTGCTATTTGGAAGGGTGTACATTGATATCTGCCTTTTAGGGAATCAACATTTATCTTTGGGGTAGATTTAACCTGTATTCTGAGATGAGCTGCTTAATGTCATAAGCATGTAAGTTAAAAATACAATTAGAGAAGGAACCCAAGTAGGTGCTTTATGTGGAGATGATGAGAACTCTACTTTATAATAAGTTCGGTAGAATGTCTTCATCACATGATAGAATTTTTGGAAAAACACAACTTGAAAAAAGAAGATGCAAAATGCTTATTCAGAGTACAGCAAACATGTAAAATATATATTTTAGGAGTATTATGAGATGGTTAGATAGCAACATCAACTCAGTGGACATGAGTTTGAACAAACTCTGGGAGCCAGGGAAGCACAGGGAACCTGGCGTGCTTCAGTCCATCAGGTCACAAAGAGCAGGACATGACTTAGTGACTAAACAGCAACAGCAACAGCAACATATATCTTATTTGCTTGTTTGTTTTGGCCCCATTTACTCAAAGTAGTGTGGGAGCTAAAATCAGACTAAAGTGGAAAGGATTTTGGGGTTTAATCTTACTGTTACTGAATGATAGAAGAAAATCTATGTGAAGGAGATGCCTGAGTCTCATTAGAAGATACTCTGGGCCAAAGGAGGGTGATAGATACTGTAAAATTAAGATAATATTACTAAACTTTGCATAATGTAATGTCAACTATTATGGTTTCTTTTTTTCTGAACATTGGATCCAGGCAATTTCCTGTTGGGAGAAACTCCCAATGGGTATGATTTATTATTCTTCATAAATTATGTGACATCTGTGGCAGAAAATGAGGTGAGACGTGAAATTGGAAAGACAATAATGTTCTTTTTTGGTTGAAGATGAGGAAGGTGAAAGAAAGTATTCCTGAATTGGTCAGGCTGAGCTGGACACTTCTACATGCAAACCTTTCAGAAGCCTAAGATTATGGGCTTTGAGTATATAACAGTATTTATAAGCTACTTTTCTTTTTTATTTCCATTCTCTCTAGGTTTTGTCAAATCTTACTAGAGGCACAGTATTGTTTCTACTGTGTACCCTGAGTCTAGGGAAAATAATGTCCCTCTTCCCTCTTTCAGAGGTCACTTAAGGGCATCAGATGGTTGCTAATCGCTATTAAGTGTCAAATGTGTGGCTATATCAAAAGATTTTGCAACATTGAAAAAGTAGTACTATGCCATTAAGATGAGAAGACCAGAGGGAAAGATATTTTTCCTAGAAACAAATGAGGCAGATAGCATAAAATTAACAAATAACTGGGGAGTCAGGTTTTAAAATCAAGGCCAGTGTGAATTCTGACAAATTAAAATAAAACAGATACACAAATTCATATTACAGAATATTAGTGAAAGCCAAAAACTAATAAACAAAATTTCTATGCAGAATCTATTCAATGACCTTCAGAATTGTCTTGCAGAGTATATATATATATATATATATATATATATATATATATATTTTTTTTTTTTTTTTTTTTGGCAATTCCACAACATCTACTCTGCTAGCTGTTTCTTTAGCTTTTTTGGTGCAAGAAATGAACTAGAACCCTTCTCTAGGCTTAAATATGCATTTATCTAAGTGTTGCTTCAGAGACTGTCTCCTTACACTCCTTTTTCCTTCAGGAAGATGCATTTTAGAATTTCCATGAGACTTGGTATTTTTTTTTCCCGTCTTTTATTTTATTTTTTTAAATTGGAGGCTAATTACTTTACAATACTGTATTGGTTTTGCCATACATCAACATGAATCCGCCACGGGTGTACACGTGTTCCCCATACTGATCCCCCCTCCCACCTCCCTCACCGTACCATCCCTCTGGGTCATCCCAGTGCACCAGCCCCAAGCATCTGTATCCTGCATCGAACCTGGACTGGCAATTTGTTTCTTATATGATATTATACATATTTCAATGCCATTCTCCCAAATCATCCCCCCCTCCCTCTCCCACAGAGTCCAAAAGACTGTTCTATACATCTGTGTCTCTTTTGCTATCTCGCATACAGGGTTGTCGTTACCATCTTTCTAAATTCCATATATATGCATTAGTATACTGTATCATACTTTCTAAACATGTTCCCTAATAGGACCTTTGGGCTTCTCAGATGACTCAGTGGTAAAGGATCCATCTGCCTGCCAATGTGGGAGACCAAAAAAGGTGGGTTTGATCCCTGGGATGGGAAAAATCCCATGGAGGAGGAAATGGAAACCCTCTCCAGTATTCTTGTTTGGAGAATTCCATGGACAGAGAAGCCTGGTGGGCTGCAGTTCCTAGAGGCTCAAAGAGTCGGACACTACTGAGCGACTGAGCACGCATGCATACATAGGACCTTCATATTCACATGCAAGCTCCCTCTTGAGTGTAATCCTAGAAACCAGACCATCCAAAGGTAAATGTCATTCTAAACAAAAATTCTGTTTGATCATAAAATATGCAGAAATCACTTCTAAACTATTTAATGCTGTCAGGATATAATTTTTTAAAAGTAAAGGAAAGATTGAAGGTACAAGAAGGGCATGACAGAGGATGAGATGTTTATATGGCATCACTGACTCGATGGACATGAATTTGAGCAAGCTTTGGGAGTTGGTGATAGACAGGGAGGCTGGTGTGCTGTAGTCCATGGGGTCACAAAGAGTCAGATATGACTGAGCAACTGAACTGAACTGAAACAGATTAAATTCAGAATCATACCTGAGCAGTTACTTTATTCAATTCATCTAATTGTATTAAATGCATGTAATTTAAAGGCATTCTATAAAAAGCTGTATTCAGGGTTATCATGTCCTAATATTATGTGTTAAGTGACATGAATGTGTCCACTTTTTGCGACCCTATGTACTGTGTAGGCTGTCATGCTCCTCTGTCCATGGAATTTTCCAGGCTAGAATACTGAAGTGAGTTGCCATTTCCTATTCCAGGGAATCTTCCCAACCCAGGGATCAAACCTGCATCTTTTATGTCTCCTGCATTGGCAGGCAAGTTCTTTACCACTAATGACACCTGGGAAGACCCCTAATAAACAAATGTGCAAAAACAAGAATTTGCCAAAGTTCAGTTTTAGATATCACATGTTAAATTCAGAATAAAAATCAGTTTATTAAGATGAACAAAGATCGTCCTCCTTTTTAGTTTCTCTTTTATTTAAAATATCTTGATGGTAATTATATTAGTCAGATTTGGCTTTGGAAAAAGTATTCCAGCAATTATTGGGGAAAAACAAAACAAAACATATATTTGATCCTGATTCTGAGTTTCAGCAGGGTGGTGTTTCCGGCTTAGGTTCACCTGACTGATTTTTACAGTCAACGGTGGAAAGATCTAAATAGATGGAATGACCGGATAATTGGATCCTCCCTCCTACTTTTCTCACATCGTGTAGGGTTCTTGCCTGGACTTGTTCATATGGTGGAAGAAAGGTTCTCAGCAATGATTGGATGAGCCCCATGCACAAGCACCTTTCATTTGTTATTCTCCCTTTGCCCAGGGAAGTCACATGGGCCAAGCAAAGTTCAGTATAGGAAGGTATGCTCCAAAAGCATGCATTCAGAGAAAGAATATTTGGCAATCAATTTGCAAACAATCCTTTGGTAGACATGTTTAACATGGGCGAATTTCTAGTAAATAAAAACAGAGACAAAAGAAAATGTAAGTTTGAACATAAATACACTTTATGGATGTGATCTTCAATCTCTGAAGTATATTTCTTTCTCCATACTGTTTCTTTCCATATTTGCATCTATGTAATAAGATCCATGGGCTTAATTTTGGCTGACATGTTCATTACCAGACCCAGTGAAAGGTACTTCCATAATCAGTGAAAAACATGACTAATAATTAGTATGTATAAATTTACTTCACTTGCCTTCTCATGAATCCAAAAGTAATTAATATTGGTAGAAAATAATCAGAATTAATATATATATTTTAGACATCATTTGTATGAGTATTATTCTTTAACATATTAATAATACCTAACTGGATATCTCTGAAGTTATCTTAAAAGCCAATGAAATCTGCTCAGACAAAAAGTGAAAGTCACTTAGTCATGTCCAACTCTGTGACCTGGTGGACTGTAGCACACCAGGCTCTGTTTATGGGGATTCTTCAGGCAAGAATACTGGAGTGGATAGCTGTTCCCTCCTCCAGGGGATCTTCCCAACCCAGGGTCTAACCCAGTCTCCCACACTGCAGGCGGATTCTTTACCAGCTGAGCCACCAGGGAAGCCCAATAATACTGGAGTGGGTAGCCTGTCCCTTCTCCAGCGGATCTTCCCAACCGAGGAATAGAAGCAGAGTCTCCTGCTTTGCAGGCAGATTCTTTACCAACTGAGCTACCAGGGATCTGAAATTATCTTAGAAGCCAAATAAATCTGTTCAGACAAAAAGACAGTATCAAAATCTACAATTTGAGTTGGATATAATCACTTTCACTGAAAAGTTCATTGTTTTAGAGAGAGTTCTGAACTTCTTTTCAGTTATATTTGTGGTTGATGCTCCTACTATTCTTTGCTTAAGGAGACAGTATTATGAAAGAGATAAGTACCATCAATGAAAGCACAACTGCCAGAAAAAACATGAGGTAATAAAGAGAGAAAGTTTGGAGTGTGTGACCCATTTTCATTTGTAACCACCTATATAGCTTCAGGACATAGCTGCCAGACAAGGAATAATAGATAACATGGCCTACTTAGAAAATAACACATGTATACCTGTGGCGGATTCATTTTGATATTTGGCAAAACTAATACAATTAAGTAAAGTTTAAAAATAAAATAAAATTAAAAAAAATGAAAATAATGCCAAATTATATCATACCATATGGGTTGATTGCTGGGATCCAATCAGAAGCTCTTAAGTAATGTGAGAAAATTTTGTGCTGGGTTGTTGTACACTGCATTGTTTTTCAAGTTGAGTTTTGTTGAGGCACGAGGGCTGGCATATACAGTGAGTGTAAAATTCCATTTCAGAGTATTGAATTCTTGCAGGAAAATATTTGAAGAATGTGTGAAACATAATCCTTGCCAAAAATCTGTAATATGAAAACAAGATTACATTGTTAGCTAACTAAATTTAAATCCATAGCTTTGTCTATAACTTCTCTTGGGAAATTTTACAACTTCTATGGTATGTAGTTTTTTAAAAAATAGAGAACATTCCATTTCAAAATAGATGTAACATAAATGTAATGAGCTCACTACAATTTTCTTCTGGGATTTCTAAATAATACTAATATTGCTTTGCTTCATTTCCACATCATATATTACAGGACTATAAAACATATACAAATCTTAAGATTTTCAAAGCACTTTCTCATTTGATTTTCATACCAGCTTTTGGTGTTCAGTAGTTGAGAAGACTAAATGGAGTTGAAAGGATTTGAGTTACTTTTCAAAGTCATTCAATAAGCACTTGTGATTTAATGAAGGTCAGATTTCAGATCTTTGTGTATTCCAAATTTCTTTTAGTTCTTATTTATAAGAATTCTTCATGTTTATAAAAACAAAATACAAATCTCTTGCCATGAGAATATAACACTTTAAAAGACTTTAGATATTCATTTTATTTTTGAAAATCTTTCATGCTTCTTGTGAACTTTCAATTCCAACATGAACTGTAGAATTGGACTCAATTCTATTTTGGTTACTGAAACGATAGCATTTTATTACGCTTCTGTTTAATAGAAAACCTTGTGTATATGAGGAAAAAGATCCTAAACTGCCTTATTTTAGCATTTATTTAGATAGTTATATACGCCTGTTAGAACATTTATATAAGTTTGAGTCATTAGAAATTTAGTCAAATTTTCAGTTTTTTAATGTTTAAGATAGTAATGACTCTTCTTTTTTGAAAAACTGTTTCATGACTTACAATTCAGAAGGTGAAGTAGAAATTTACATACAAGTAATTATTAAGATCAGATCAAATTAGATACAGTGTCCTGGAAAGAGTAATCTCCCAATAGATAATTTTTAATAAATAATGTAAGATCAAACATTATGATAAAGGGAAAGCAAACAGAATATGTAAATCTATTTCTGTTACCTTTATATGGATGCTTTAAAACTATTTTGCAATGTGTAATTTTGAATATTATATATTATACTATAGTAGTAAACTAATATATTACTTTAATTTTAAATACATAAACATTATTGTATGCTAGATATAAAAATCTTTGCCTCTTTAACAGATGTGATTTAATTTCCTACTACATTTCTGTCAAGTAAATTAAGTTTATAAAGGGGATTAGCTTTTATTATTGCACAATTTGAAATTTACAATTTTAAATGAGCCAAAGTGACTTACAAGACTTCTATTTTCTGACAGAATTACTATAAAGGATGTTAAGGAGAATGTTTAATGGTGGATTGGTAATCCTAAAATAAAGTTATTCAAAACATGGGTCCCAAGTGTCCATTTTAATTTTAATTTGTTCTCTTAATAATCTCAAAACAAGGAATAAAATGGGAAGTCTAGCTGTATGATACACAATTCCATTGTAGTTTATTGACTTGTATTAGAACTTGAGTTTCCAAATGCAAGCTTTAACCAATGCTTTACTTTGACTTTTACAGTATGGATTTAAGACTTATCCATGAAAGGTAAAGTTATAAAATATTTCAATGTAACTAAGAGAAAATGTTATGTCTTTGTAGTATTAAAGGACTTCTTTCAAAAAGGAACAAAAAAGAAACCTTACTAAATTTCTGTACATCATAAAAATGTGAAGAGGGACACCAGATACTGGGCCAACAAATATGTGATTGACAGAGAATTATTATAGAGCAAACTTAAGGAACTTCCACTAATCAGGAAGAAAAAGATACAGGGCAACATAATAATTGGTATGGTGTATAAGCAGACATTTTGATGAATGTCTCATAACTGTATAAAAGGATTTCAATCTCTTTTGTAATTAGGGAAATTCCAATTAAAACCACAGTGAGATGCCATTTCACATTCACCAGATTGGCAAACTTAACAAGTCCAAGAACATGATGTTTTGGCAAGGATATAGAATAACGGGAACTCATACAAACCAGATAGACTGTATATTAGTGCAAACATTTTTGAAAGCTATTTGGCATCTTCTAACGAAGCTGACAATGTGAAGTGTGAATTCATAATTCCACTCCTGGGGATATATCCTAGAGAAACATTGGCCTCTGTTCACCAGGAGTCATGTAAATAAATGAATGCTGAATGCTCATAACTGTGGCATTGTTTGTACTAGCAAAACAAAGAAAGACTAACAGATGAACAAAACACCAAAGCTGAGATATGCATTGAAAAGAAAATAGATTAATATATAGTATTGCATTCTTATAATGCAAATCTGTTGCAGAGAATAGCCAATTCTGACTCCATATTGGAACTATTTCTTAAACTTTTCATTGTTATTGTTGTTATAATCATAAAGAATGGCCTGCCTCAGAGAATCCTGACCCTCGGCCTGACTGTGAAACTAAAATGCCTTTGTTCAGGACCCTGTCCACCTGTGGATGGCAGGATGGAAGAAATTAACACATCCCCTGCCAAAGGCTTGCCATTCTAGGAGATATATGCAAGGTTAATGGCCTTTTTACTTTGTTTCCTCATTTCCTCCCCGTCTCTGTTATCTAAAAGGAACCGGCATCCAGGCCCCTAGAAGATGGTTATTTTGAGACATTAGTGTGCCATCTTTTCAGCCTTTCCAAATAAAGTCGCATTCCTTGCCTCAGCACTTCATCTTCCATTCTTTGACCTGTTGTGTGGTGAGCAGAGTGAGCTTGGAGTCAGTAACAAAACTGTTCTGTTGTTAAAAAAAAAAAAAGAAAGAGTAATGAACTGTAGCTATCAGTTATCGCTGTAACTAAATTTCACAAAACTTATGCTGGTTAATAAAAAGCAAGTTGTAAGAAGAGCAGTGACTGCAGTCATGAAATTAGAAGATGCTAGCTCCTTGGAAGGAAAGCTATGACAAATTTAGACAACGTATTAAAAAGTAGAGACATCAGCAATCAGAGCAGAAAAAGAAATAAAAGGAATCCAAATTGGAAAAGAAGAAGTAAAGCTCTCACTGTTTGCAGATGACATGATCCTCTACATAGAAAACCCTAAAGACTCCACCAGAAAATTACTAGAACTAATCAATGACTATAGTAAAGTTGCAGAATATAAAATCAACACACAGAAATCCCTTGCATTCCTATACACTAATAATGAGAAAACAGAAAGAGAAATTAAGGAAACAATTCCATTCACCATTGCAATGGAAAGAATAAAATATTTAGGAATATATCTACCTAAAGAAACTAAAGACCTATATATAGAAAACTATAAAATACTGGTGAAAGAAATCAAAGAGGACACTAACAGATGGAGAAATATACCATGTTCATGGATTGGAAGAATCAATATAGTGAAAATGAGTATACTACCCAAAGCAATCTATAGATTCAATGCAATCCCTATCAAGCTACCAACAGCATTCTTCACAGAGCTAGAACAAATAATTTCACAATTTGTATGGAAATACAAAAAACCTCGAATAGCCAAAGCGATCTTGAGAAAGAAGAATGGAACTGGAGGAATCAACCTACCTGACTTCAGGCTCTACTACAAAGCCACAGTTATCAAGACAGTATAGTACTGGCACAAAGACAGAAATATAGATCAATGGAACAAAATAGAAAGCCCAGAGATAAATCCACGCACATATGGACCCCTTATCTTTGACAAAGGAGGCAAGAATATACAATGGATTAAAGACAATCTCTTTAACAAGTGGTGCTGGGAACTCTGGTCAACCACTTGTAAAAGAATGAAACTAGAACCCTTTCTAACACCATACACAAAAATAAACTCAAAATGGATTAAAGATCTCAACATAAGACCAGAAACTATAAAACTCCTAGAGGAGAACATAGGCAAAACACTCTCTGACATACATCACAGCAGGATCCTCTATGACCCACCTCCCAGAATATTGGAAATAAAAGCAAAAATAAACAAATGGGACCTAATTAACCTTAAAAGCTTCTGCACATCAAAGGAAACTATTAGCAAGGTGAAAAGACAGCCCTCAGAATGGGAGAAGATAATAGCAAATGAAGCAACTGACAAACAACTAATCTCGAGAATATACAAGCAACTCCTACAGCTCAACTCCAGAAAAATAAATGACCCAATCAAAAAATGGGCCAAAGAACTAAATAGACATTTCTCCAAAGAAGACATACAGATGGCTAACAAACACATGAAAAGATGCTCAACATCACTCATTATCAGAGAAATGCAAATCAAAACCACTATGAGGTACCATTTCACACCAGTCAGAATGGCTGCGATCCAAAAGTCTACAAGTAATAAATTCTGGAGAGGGTGTGGAGAAAAGGGAACCCTCTTACATTGTTGGTGGGAATGCAAACTAGTACAGCCACTATGGAGAATAGTGTGGAGATTCCTTAAAAAACTGGAAATAGAACTGCCTTATGATCTAGCAATCCCACTGCTGGGCATACACACTGAGGAAACCAGAAGGAAAAGAGACACATGTACCCCAATGTTCATCACAGCACTGTTTATAATAGCCAGGACATGGAAGCAACCTAGATGTCCATCAGCAGATGAATGGATAAGAAAGCAGTGGTACATATACACAATGGAGTATTACTCAGCCATTAAAAAGAATACATTTGAATCAGTTCTAATGAGGTGGATGAAACTGGAGCCTATTATACAGAGTGAAGTAAGCCAGAAAGAAAAACACCAATACAGTATACTAATGCATATATATGGAATTTAGAAAGATGGTAACAATAACCCTGTGTTCGAGACAGCAAAAGAGACACTGATGTATAGAACAGTCTTATGGACTCTGTGGGAGAGGGAGAGGGTGGCAAGATTTGGGAGAATGGCATTGAAACATGTAAAATATCATGTATGAAACGAGTTGCCAGTCCAGGTTCGATGCACGATACTGGATTCTTGGGGCTGGTGCACTGGGACGACCCAGAGGGATGGAATGGGGAGGGAGGAGGGAGGAGGGTTCAGGATGGGGAACACATGTATACCTGTGGCGGATTCATTTTGATATTTGGCAAAACTAATACAATTATGTAAAGTTTACAAATAAAATAAAATTAAAAAAAAAAAGTAGAGACATCATTTTGTCAATAAAGATCCACATAGTCAAAGCTACAGTTTTTCCAGTAGTCATGTACAAATGTGAGACTTGAACCATAAAGAAGGTTGCATGCCAAAGAGTTAATGCTTTCAAATTGTGATGATAGAGAAGATTCTTGTGAGTCCCCAGGACAGCAAGAAGATCAAACCAGTCAGCCATAAAGAAAACCAACCCTGAATATTCATTGGAAGGACTGATGCTGAAGCTGAAGCTCCAATACTTTGGCCACCCATGCAAAGAGCTGACTCATTGGAAAAGAACTTGATATTGAGAAAGATTGAGGACAGGTGGAGAAAAGGATGACAGAAGTTGAGATGGTTAGATAGCATCACCTACTCAATGGACACAAGTTTGAGCCAACTCCAGGAGACGGTGAAGGACAGGGAAGTCTGGCATCCTGCAGTTTATGGGGATAACAAGGAGTCAAACACAACTTAGTGATTAAACAACAACAGGAGGGGCAAAGAAGTACAAGCAAAGATATTCACTTGTATAACCACTACTATCTGGTTTGAGGGAGAAGCAAAGAGCAGGAGAGAGGATGAAATTAAGAATGGACATAGAGGAAATTTCATAGTACTATTTAAGCTTGATTTCTTGGACTTGTCAGTGGGTGTTGAAGTCTGTGTTACATTTTTTAATGGGTTACCTGTATATATATATTGGGACAAGGCAATGGCACCCCACTCCAGTACTGTTGCCCAGAAAATCCCATGGATGGAGGAGCCTGGTGGGCTGCAGTCCATGGGGTGGCTAAGAGTCAGATACAACTGAATTACTTCACTTTCACTTTCCACTTTCATGCATTGGAGAAGGAAATGGCAACCCACTCCAGTGTTCTTGCTTGGAGAATCCCATGGACGGAGAAGCCTGGTAGGCTGCAGTCCATGGGGTCGCACAGAGTCGGACACTACTGAAGCGACTTGGCAGCAGCAGCAGTACATATATTGACACCCATTTATGTTTTCAGAATTAAATAAAAATTAAGAGTAATTGTAATAGATATTCCCATAGTTTCTTGTCACCCCTCATATGTTTTAAGTCAGAAGAGATACAACAGCAAGAATAGATATAACAGCAAAAATCCCTATATGTACAAGTGCAAAATAGTCCTGATTCTCAGGAAGATGTTCAGAAAGTACTGAAAAGATCCAGAGTCAAACCTGAAGATTAGGGTACTACTCTACTAGAGTTTGTGGTCATTCTATATGAATCTTTACTTCCCCAAGTTATTCTGAAGTAGGCTGTCTGAAAATAAATCTTTGAGAAACTCTGTTGAAAATGATCATTCTTTGACTAATTTCTGGATCTCTCCAAAGATATTATGAAACAATCATATGAACACTAATACCTGGCCTTCAACTGTGGCACTAATTAGGAGAATTTTACCAGAAATGAGTGCTCTGGGCTAGTTGACAACCGTTCAACCTTACTTGGCTCTTTTTATGTAATATCTTCCCTTCCCTTCCTCTTACCTTCTTCCTGTGCTTAAGAATCTGAGATTAGGCTAAATTGTTTTGGCTACCCTAACCTAACAGATTTTCCACAGAACTTTTATAGATTATATCATCCTAAGAACTATTTTCAACTCAGATTAGTAACTGGAATTTGGCAATTGTTCCAACACATGTCTCTAAATAATTTAAACTGTTGAGGATATTACATTTACATTGGGATGTGGCTCTGAATCTCCACTATTCATCACCATGTGGTGACTGCACCAGCCACTCTGAGATGATCATTATTCTTTCTGATAAAAAGTAAGATGTTAAATTGAAATTTTGGTCAAGCTGTATAAAAATTCATACTGATGTCATACTGACAAATGTTTCTGTGAATCAATACAATATTCATTTAAAAATAAAGCAAATTCTCAGGCTAACCATACCTTAAAATCAGTATAGTTTTAGCTAGTGTACAATCCTACTAATTAAATATATTTGACTTGGTTGCTTGATACATTAACTTATTCTTCTTATTAAGATGGTTCCTCCCTGTAGATCAGATGGTTAAGAATCTGCCTGCTATGAAGGAGACCCAGGTTCGATCCCTGGTCCAGAAGATCCTCTGGAGGAGGGACTAGATGCTTGCTCCTTAGAAGAAAACAATGACAAACCTAGACAGCATATTAAAAAAGCAGAGACATTACTTTGTTTACAAAAGACCATATAGACAAACTATGGGTTTTTCCAGTAGTCATGTATGGATATGAGAGCTGGACAATAAAAAGGCTGAGCTCCAAAGAATTGATGCCTTTAAACTGTGGTGCTTGAGAATACTCTTGGACAGAGAGAGTCCCTTGGACAGCAAGGAGATGAAACCAGTCAATGCTAAAGGAAATCACTCCTGAATATTCACTGAAAGGACTAATGCTGAAACTGAAGTACCAATACTTTGGCCACCTGATATGAAAAGGCAACTCACTGGGAAAAAAAAAAAAAGAAAACAAACCTCATGCTGGGAAAGATTGAAGGCAGGAGGAGAAGGGGACAACAGAAGATGAAATGGCTGGATGACATCACCGACTCAATGGACATGAGTTAGAGCAAACTCTGGGAGATGGTGAAGGACATGGAAGTCTGGAGTGCTGCAGTCCATGGGGTTGCAAAGAGTCAGACAAGGTTCAGCAAGTGAACAACAGCAAATTTATTAAGAAGTTTTAAAGATTGCTTTAAAGAAAAGGCAGAGGAACCAGAGATCAAATTGCCAACATCTGCTGGATCATGGAAAAAGCAAGAGAGTTTCAGAAAAACATCTATTTCTGCTTTATTGAGTATGCCAAAGCCTTTGACTGTGTGGATCACAATAAACTGTGGGAAATTCTGAAAGAGATGGGAATACCAGACCACCTGACCTGCCTCTTGAGACATCTGTACGCAGGTCAGGAAGCAACAGTTAGAACTGCACATGGAACAACAGACTGGTTCCAAATAGGAAAAGGAGTACGTCAAGGCTGTATATTGTCACCCTGCTTATTTAACTTATATGCAGAATACATCATGAGAAATGCTGGATTGGAAGAAACACAAGCTGGAATCAAGATTGCCGGGAGAAATATCAATCACCTCAGATATGCAGATGACACCACCCTTATGGCAGAAAGTGAAGAGGAACTCAAAAGCCTCTTGATGAAAGTGAAAGTGGAGAGTGAAAAAGTTGGCTTAAAGCTCAACATTCAGAAAACAAAGATCGTGGCATCCGGTCCCATCACTTCATGGGAAATAGATGGGGAAATAGTGGAAACAGTGTCAGACCTTATTTTTTGGGGCTCCAAAATCACTGCAGATGGTGACTGCAGCCATGAAATTAAAAGACGCTTACTCCTTGGAAGGAAAGTTATGACCAACCTAGATAGAATATTCAAAAGTAGAGACATTACTTTGCCAACAAAGGTCCGTCTAGTCAAGGCTATGGTTTTTCCTGTGGCCATGTATGGATGTAAGAGTTGGACTGTGAAGAAGGCTAAGCGCCGAAGAATTGATGCTTTTGAACTGTGGTGTTGGAGAAGACTCTTGGGAGTCCCTTGGACTGCAAGGAGATCCAACCAGTCCATTCTGAAGGAGATCAGCCCTGGGATTTCTTTGTTTTTTTTTTTTTTTTTTTTTTAAATTTATTTTATTTTTAAACTACATAATTGTATTAGTTTTGCCAAATATCAAAATGAATCTGCCACAGCTATACATGTGTTCCCCATCCTGAACCCTCCTCCCTCCTCCCTCCCCATTCCATCCCTCTGGGTCGTCCCAGTGCACCAGCCCCAAGCCCCAAGCATCCAGTATCGTGCATCGAACCTGGACTGGCAACTCGTTTCATACATGATATTTTATATGTTTCAATGCCATTCTTCCAAATCTTCCCACCCTCTCCCTCTCTCACAGAGTCCATAAGACTGTTCTATACTTCCGTGTCTCTTTTGCTGTCTCGTACACAGAGTTATTGTTACCATCTTTCTAAATTCCATATATATGCGTTAGTATACTGTATTGGTGTTTTTCTTTCTGGCTTACTTCACTCTGTATAATAGGCTCCAGTTTCATCCACCTCATTAGAACTGATTCAAATGTATTCTTTTTAATGGCTGAGTAATACTCCGTTGTGTATATGTACCATAGCTTTCTTATCCATTCATCTGCTGATGGACATCTAGGTTTCTTTGGAAGGAATGATGCTAAAGCTGAAACTCCAGTACTTTGGCCACCTCCTGTGAAGAGTTGACTCATTGGAAAACACTCTGATGTTGGGAGGGATTGGGGGCAGGAGGAGAAGGGGACGACAGAGGATGAGATGGCTGGATGGCATCACTGACTCGATGGACGTGAGTCTGAGTGAACTCTGGGAGTTGGTGATGGACAGGGAGGCCTGGCGTGCTGTGATTCATGGGGTCCCAAAGAGTTGGACACGACTGAGCGACTGAACTGAACTGAAAGATTGCTTAGAACAGAGAGGTGGAGAGGATTCAGCAGAAAACTGACAATTTTTCTCTAAAACTATCAGCAGGCTTCATTGTTTTAGTCTTTATAAAATTATTTTTATTAAAGGATAGCTGACTTGGGCTTCCCTCATAGTTCAGTTGGTAAAGAATTCACCCACAAAGCAAGAGACAGTGGTTTGATCCCTGGTTGGGAAGATCCCCTGGAAAAGGGAAAGGTTACCCACTTCTGTATTCTGGTCTGGAGAATTCCATGGACGGTATAGTCCATGAGATCACAAAGACTCGGTCATGGCTGAGCAACTTTCACTCACATAGTTGACTTACAATGTTGTTAATTTCTACTGTCCAGCAAAGTGGCTCACTTATATGCATACAGACATTCTTTTTCTTATATCCTTTGCCATTATGGTTTATCATAAGATATTGAATCTAGTTACCTGTGCTATACAGTAGGACCTTGCTATTTTTTCATTCTATATGTAATAGCTTGCATCTACTAACGCAAGATCCCAATCCATCCCTCCCCACCAACCTCCCCCTCAGGAACCACAACTCTGTTCTCCACATCTGTGAGTTTGTTTCTGTTTCATAGATAGGTTTTTTGTGCCATATATTAGATTCCACATATAGTGATATCATATGGTATTTGTCTTTCTCTAGCTAACTTACTTCAATCACTTCACTTATAATTTCTGGTTGCATCTTAAATATTTCTATCTTAAATTTGGCATAAAAGGATGAAGGGAGAAACAAATATTTAGTTAGATTTTTGCTAATGACTATAAGTATCTGGCACATCTCAGTTTTCTATTAATACTTGCTTATATAAAAAGTATATAAAATCATATCAAATATTTTTATTGCTCTACCATCACTCTTAGGACCTTTTATTATCTCCATTTAGTAAAGGATAGTTAACTTGCTTAAGGTCCTACAGCTTTTCAAAAGCAGAGCTTTAATTCACACTATGTTTATTCTAGAGTCACAACAGGATATCTTAGATACTATGTGAGAGATGAATCTTCTACTGTCCCCATCATATTTATCCCTGCCTCATTCTGGGGAGTTGTATTTTGGGGCAGTGTTCCCATGTCCAGAAAAAAATTTCAAATCAAGACAGGTTTTGCTTAGTAATCAACTAGTAATATCCCAATAAGGCAGCATTGTAAACCCACAAAATTTTTCCTGACCCAGAAACCTACCTCTGTTTTCCACGGTCCTGTCTAAACTCACACCTACCTTCTTAATTCTGGCAGCTTAAAAGTGGAATGATGCATTTCATGTTTCCTCACTTGGATGGAATTCTTTCCTGTCCTCCTTTCCCTATTCTGCCCTCTGTGATCCATGTCCCAACCTGTATGCCTTAACCATAATTCACTGCTACTCCCTTTGACCCCTTAGAAAGCCCCAACCTCTCCCATCCTGCCCTACACTCTGTCCCTGAGCATTCCATTGTCCATTTCTTGGCTGCCTACAAGCCTAGCCTGACCTTTAGGGCTGAGTTTCTTGGCTTTGCTCTTCTAGTGGTTATATTAGATTTGTTATTGATATTGAAAGGATAGTGTTCTGGGAAATTGTATTTGCTATGTGAATGTCAAACACACAATACATGGATTTCCTTTTTTAAAGTATACATTTTTTCCCCCCTTGTCTAAAAAGGCAGTTTGGCTAAATGATTAAACATAGAGGAAAAAAAAGCTAGACTCAAACTGTCAAAGTTCAAACTCTAGATCCTTGGCTTTCAAGCTGTGTAACCTTGGACAACTTTCTTTGCTTCTCTTTATAGCTCAGTTTCTTCCTAAGATAAAATATTAGCTATTATATCATTGTTTAGATGATTAGAAGAAGTTGATATATGGAAACTTTTTAGAAGTCTTCTTGGCCTTGGAAATGGCACCCCACTCCAGTACTCTTGTCTGGAAAATCCCGTGGATGGAGGAACCTGGTAGGCTGCAGTCCATGGGGTCGCTAAGAGTCGGACACGACTGAGCAACTTCACTGGCCTTGGAAAAGTGCTAAAACTTTAATGTTATTTGGGACAACAGAATGTTACAGTGATTTCACTATACATTTTTCATTTTTAATTACAAATTTTTCAAACTATATCAAGTAGAATTTTTGTAGTTAAATTCACTTGTCCGTGGTGGGCTCTCGTGTACCATCTATGGTGAATGTACATATATAGTGATTTAAAGGGATTTTTTAAAAATGTTCATGTCTTTAATGAGAAGACTGTGTTATGGTCACTTTGGTTAATGAGGGTAAAATCTCCATATTGGAAAACCTGAAATCTGTGTTTTTAACAAACAAGGAATGGATGGAACAACACTTTGCCTTTGGCAGCAGTGAGAAAATCAGGCTGCTTGAAGTGAAGTGTCCATTATGAGAAATGACTGGAGGTGAGAGAAGCTTCCTTGATAAAACAAGTTTGACTTTTATGCAGGGGAAATGGTAAGTGGGAGATGGGGCAATGCATGGTCATATGAATTCCAATATTAGGGCCTCACTTCATTTTAGAAATACTTCTCAGATGGCAATTTGAGGATAGTCAGAGTCCCTTTGGTCAGGTGGAATGTGATTTCTGTGATTCAGATCTGAAGCATTAACAGCCAGGAATAAGGTAGGAGAGAAATTATTAAGAAGTGGAATCTATAAACCTAGTGATTGATCCAGTGGAGAAAAGGAGAAAGCTAGTACCTGATTTCTCAGAAGGGAAATTATTAACATCTCTAGTAAATGATTAACATTTGCTTTTATTAAATAGAAACTATAGGAGGAAAAACCAGTTTTAATATAGAGTATTTGATTATAGATTTAGACATGTTGAGAAGGAGGTGGCATATTCCCTGTTACAGACACAAACCATTCTTGTACCTGGTTGAGAGTAATTAAACAAGGGCATAGCAGAGAAAGCAAGATGTACTTGTAGAAATATTTCTAGTCAGTACTGAGATCAGAGTTCAAGGCTAGAGATCACTAATGATAGAGTTGTCAATCCCTGCCATTTTGTGACATTGTAAACCAGTCCTAAGTAGTTGAGATGTTGAAACAAAAGGGAGCATAGATACCTTTATCCAGCCCTAAATAATTTTTTTAATTTAATTTTATTTTTAAACCTGAAACACTGTATTAGTTTTGCCAAACATCAAAACGAATCCACCACAGGTATACATGTGCTCCCCATCCTGAACCCTCCTCCCTCCTCCCTCCCCACTCCATCCCTCTGGGTCGTCCCAGTGCACCAGCCCCAAGCATCCAGTATCGTGCATCGAACCTGGACTGGCAACTCATTTCATACATGATATTACACATGTTTCAATGCCATTCTCCCAAATCCTCCCACCCTCTCCCTCTCTCACAGAGTCCATAAGACTGTTCTATACATCAGTGTCTCTTTTGCTGTCTCGTACACAGGGTTATTGTTACCATCTTTCTAAATTCCATATATATGCGTTAGTATACCGTATTGGTGTTTTTCTTTCTGGCTTACTTCACTCTGAATAATAGGCTCCAGTTTCATCCACCTCATTAGAACTGATTCAAATGCATTCTTTTTAATGCTGAGTAATACTCCATTGTGTATATGTACCACTGCTTTCTTATCCATTCATCTGCTGATGGACATCTAGGTTGCTTCCATGTCCTGGCTATTATAAACAGTGCTGCGATGAACTTTGGGGTACACGTGTCTCTTTCCCTTCTGGTTTCCTCAGTGTGTATGCCCAGCAGTGGGATTGCTGGATCATAAGGCAGTTCTATTTTCAGTTTTTTAAGGAATCTCCACACTGCTCTCCATAGTGGCTGTACTAGTTTGCATTCCCACCAACAGTGTAAGAGGGTTCCTTTTTCTCCGCACCCTCACCAGCATTTATTGCTTGTAGACTTTTGGATCGCAGCCATTCTGACTGGTGTGAAATGGTATCTCATAGTGGTTTTGATTTGCATTTCTCTGATAATGAGTGATGTTGAGCATCTTTTCATAATCTCAAAAATATACAAGCAACTCCTACAGCTCAACTCCAGAAAAATAAATGACCCAATCAAAAAATGGGCCAAAGAACTAAATAGACATTTCTCCAAAGAAGACATACAGATGGCTAACAAACATAAATAATTTTTTAAAAACAGGCAAGATACTATTAGAGGAGGTCATCAGGAAGACCTGACTACTGGTTGAACTTTGGGCAAGACCATAGCAATCAGTGGCACCTCATCCCATCCCCTGCTCTTGGAACAAATAGTCTGCCCACTGTTCTCATGGTAGGAGCCATTTTCAAGGACACAGACTTGAGAGAGCAAGAGGTTTTTGAGACCATCATAACTGAATACATGACTGAACCCAGTTGAGGTCTCTGTTTAAACTTCTAAGATTCTGGCACATGAGTGCAAAATCTACTCATCTTTGCAGTCACTCAAGACAAGCCTTCTATGAAAGCTTCCTTGTTTATTAAACTGGCCACTTACCAGTCCAGAGTGGTCTGTTTCTTTCCTTGGCCTTGCTCTCCATGCATGGCAGGCTAGTTTTTGAACCAACAGATGCAGAGGCAAACCAGCCAGGTTTAGCGGTGAGAGACTTATTGTAGTGGTCAAACACAAGGTGTGGCCATGAAGCCACATGGTACAAAACCAAGTGGGAAAGGGACCTGAAATTTACAGGGGGAATGTGGGGAACAGAGACAAGCACTGAGACAAGCAAGGAGGAGAGCAATGGCACTAAGAATGAGCCCAGAAGGACAGGAAAACTGATTCTGATATTAGCGTATCAAAAAATTAAGATTTTTAGATGTGGAAGTGGTTTTGGAGTTTAGGATATTGGAAAGGCCACAGAAATGAAGAGAAGCACAAGGTCCCTGTCACTAAAGCGAGAATAACACTGCAAGGCCACTGGTTTGAGCTGCGCTTTAGAAGATTTGCTGGGAGTGTAACACTAAATTACTGAAGGTGAAGCTACACTGTAATTATTTGAAGGTCTAAGGGGACATTGGGGCCGCATAACATAGGGGGACTTCCTGTACAAGCCTCAGGAACAGCAGAGGATAAGCAACCTAGGTCTGTGCCTAGCAAGCACATTTCAGTACACAATTTATAGCCAGTGGCTATGCTGAGACACCCCACAGGCCAGAGCATGGATGTAGAAACTCCTTAACACTCTGAGATAGGAGGCTAAGCCAACAATTGACATGGTCACTTAATTCAGATTAAAACTGAAATAACAGGAGGCAGGTCAGGCCACATCTGCTCTGATCAAAGTCAACACCTTGAACAATTATTCCTAGAGACCTCAGTGGTATTAGATGGCTTTTTCAGACATCAGTTGCTTCTGGAGGCATTGCCTGGGTTTTGTACAGAGGGCTCTCTTCTTTGGTACTTTCACTGTGACAGAGTCACATGAATTCAAGAGACAAATTCCTTCTGCCTGGGGCCAGTGAATTTACTCTTTTAGATTAAAAGGTCTCTGGGTTTGGAATCAGAACATAGATGCAGAAATGATGGTCCGACTCTGATTACTTCGGCCCTCAGACTGGTTATGTAATCCCAACAAGGTGATTACTGATCACTGAGATGTCTTGGAGCCACCATAAATGTCATCACTAGAAATCAAAGATACTGGACAGCTCTACCAAGCAAGCTGCTGCCCTGTGGTCCATGGGGGTCAATGAACAATCTAAGAGAATCCACTGCTAAGGTCCCTGAAGGACCAAGAGATGTAACATAGGAGGCAGCAGGATATGAAGACCATTATGGTACCTATGGGACTTCCCAGGTGGCTCAGTTATAAAGAATCTGCCTCCAAGCAGGTGATGGGGGTTTGGTCCCCGAGTCAGGAAGATTCCCTAGAGAAGGAAATGGCAAACACTCCAGTTTTCTTATCTGGACAATCCTATGGATGGAGAAGCAAGGTGGACTACAGTCCATGGTGTCGCGAAAGAGCTGGACATGACTTAGTGACTGAACAGCAACAGCATGGTACCTTGTGCCCATGTGGATATGACATCAGTATATCTGAAAATGATGGTTATTTCCTGAAAACTGACACATCCACTTTGTTCAAACCATTTTAAGCTTTCCTGTAAAGATCAGAGTCCCAGTCCTCATTGTTTACTTAATCTAACAAATGCAGAAGACAGATTTTATTGTTTGATCATTTATTTTTCAGTAAGAAATAGCAGTATCATATTTCTTTTCAGTTCTTTCTGCTGGGCAAAAAAAAATTAAACAAAATAATACTTATAATTTTCAGTTTTTCTTAGTCACTTTTATTTTTCTCATCAAACAATTCACATGCTATAAGAATCATGTAGAGAGAAGTAATGATTTCATATATACAACTTAGAGTCTTTTGCGTCATTTTGAGACGATGTTATGTATGATTAAAAGCAAAAGCTCTGGTCCCAGACAGTCTAGAGTTAAAAATATCAGTTCTGTCACTACTAGTTACATGGAAAAACAAAAAATTTACTTTGACTTAATTCGACTTCAGTTCCCTCTGAAGTAAAGTAGACTTTGCAATAATAGATTTAATTTGTGAGAGTATTGTGAAGATTCAATGTAAAACATTAACAATAGTGTCTGAAAAAAATAACCACTGAATAAGTGTTAGCCCTTAGTATCAAAATATATACTTCTATATTTTAAGCATATGTGTTTTAGCAAATGCAATTTTCAAGGGGCCACTCAGTTTCTATTCATGATTTCATTACTCTTTCAGATGGGATGAATTAGATAGTAGCATTATATCAATAGACTAATTATTATAGAAATTCCCTCAATATGTGAAGATTATAAAATTTTTATAATTACTCCTCCTCTGACCTCTCCATTTACATCTGCTAAAAGATTTAGCATTTAAAGCTAAATTCCTTTGAAAGAGATTTGGGGAGGAAGTTGAGATTAACTCTAAACATGGTTAATAGACTTCTGGATCTCTATAAAGCAAGATTTTCTCTTCCCTCTGTTATGAACCACAGGAAAACATTTCTCCTGGAGGCTTTCAGAGCACTGTATAGACAGCTGGATGCTGAATGATTAGTGTGCAAACAGAAGACATAAGAAAAGCTGCTGGAATCAGTAGCAGAGTTAAAGGTCTTATACACGACTAAATGTTCTACTCTTCTATAAATCCTCTCACAGAGATGCCATGATTAATTTTTATGGGCTAGGAACAAATTGGGGTATTTTTTGAGATTATAAGGGAACTCCCAGATCCCAGTGCAATTTGAGAAACAGCTATTAAGAGAGGATCTGGCTGGAAGACTATCAAAGGAACTGAAGTTACGCAAAGCAACCTAGATAAGATAAGTCCTAAGGGATTGGTTCACAAATTAGAAAGTAAGCAAACAAAATGAGCCCATCTGGCAGCAGAAATGAATACACTCTGGAGTTACACGATTGTTAGATATTAAATGATTTTCAGTGTATCATTATAGAAAGTTTTCCTCATACATCAGACCCTCACTTATTGATGGGGACTTTTGGTCCACTGCCATTAGATGTACAATTTTCAGTTTTGCTCTTTACTATTGACTAGGAGAATAGGAATGTAGCCATAGGGCAGGACAATGACTTTTTAAAATTTATTTAATAAATAATTATTCAACATCTAAAACAGAGCAAGTGCTCTTTTGAGAATTGATAGTGGTTTGTGTGTGTGCGTGCTAAGCCACTTCAGTCATGTCCTCCTCTGTGAGACCCTCTGGACGGTAGCTCACTAAGCTCTCTCTTCACGGGATTCTCCAGGCAAAAACACTGAAGTGGGCTGCCATGCCCTCCTCCAGAGGGTCTTCTTTACCCAGGGATCGAACCTGTGGCTCTTATGAAACCTGCATTGGCAGGTGGGTTCTTTACTGCTAGTGCCATCTGGGAAGCCCGATATTGGTTTATATACACTTTAATTATTGATTTCAACAGACATTTGCTATTACTCATACTCTTTCATAGTAACTTTTTCATTAAGTAATTTTGAAGTGAAAAGTAAATACTAAAACATATTTTATTTAAAAGTTGAGGGAATTGATAAGCATGTTGGAGTTAAGTTTATACTCTGACAAGAGACTATAGAATGGAGAATTTATTGACTTTAATTTTTTCATTTATATAAACTGTTCTGAGAGATCTAAAGATAGGATAATGCAACAATATCAGCAATAAAAAGTACCCTAGGCATTATTTCTTATTTAAACCAACTTGATTGAGGTGTAAATAGCAAACAATAAAATTACACATTTTAAGTGTTTTTTTTTTTAAGTGTTTAGTTTGATAAAATTTGAGAAATGTATACATCTGTGTTATCAGAAATATAATCATGATGTAAAATACTTCCATCAGTTCCAAAATGTTTACCTGTTCCCCTTTCAGTCCCTCTCTTCTTTCCATATTCGGCCCCAGGCAAACAATGTACTCTCTGTTCCTATATATTAAATTCACCTTTAAAATAGTGGCAATTATTTATTGCATATGTATGATAATTCGCAAAAAATAAAACACTCAATTATTGAAATATGTTGTTTCAAAGTCTAATTGAGAATTCCAAATATCTTACAGAATGATTTCACAGTAACTGTAGCTTTACAATCACAAAGGGTGGTCAGGGACTACATTCAGGAGACTAGATCTACTGGAAAGGCTCGTGCTCTATTTTTCCTTATGTGATTAGCCTCGCAAGGCTAATAATGTAAAATATGTGAATAGGAGAATCATTGAATATTAGAACAGGAGGGCATTTAAGACAACAGATTCTAAGTGTAGACAAGGCAGCTAAAATTGAGCCCTTCAAAACCTGACCAAAAGTCATCTAAATAGTAAGAGGAAGCAAATGGAAGAGGAAATTGACTCCAGTAATAGTCCTCAAGTTGTGTATTTTGGAAAATAAGTTAAATGTTTGTTTCTTTTTCTCTAGGGCAACAGAATTATATATTTCTAATGCTATGCTGCTTTTTTCCCTTAATAATCTGTCATTTCTAATCTCCCATTGTAGCTATTTACGTAAACTTGAAATGTTTTACCTTGTTTAGCTGAAATAATCATAGCAATGCTTTCATTACTCTTTGACCCTTTAATGTTAGGAAGTCACACAGCTTATAAATGACTCTAGTCCGGCTAGTGTTTATTGATAGGCATATTGCCATTATGACACTGTAAACCAATTTTGGTTGAACTCAACAAACATTTGATAATAACATCAGCTCCAAGCTTGAGTTTATGGAGGATTTAAAATGTCATAAACCACATACACATACATTGTCTCAAAATATTATCTCCTTTTTTCTGAAATGAGAAAACTGACGCTGGCTGGATGAAGATTTTCCTGGGATCATAGAGGTGTGAGAGATTCAGTGAGGAAGACTAGAACCTCATTCTTCTTACTTCTGCTCTGGGACTTTGCTCAAGGTTCCAGTAGAAGTTTCCATCACTTTCACTCATGTTTAACCCTGTCTCCCCCAAAGTTCCCTCTCTACTCGTTAGCTAAGCATCCTTCCCTTCTCTTCACATTTCTACATGGTGACAAGCTAACCCTGTGTTAGTTATTGATAAATATTTTAAATATGTTTGAATATCAGTTGAAATTTCTGACCATGCAAATTTTTTTCCCTTTTTCTCTGCAGCTGACTTTTGAGATTAGCACTATACTTCTTAGCCAAATATGGCATTTGTTTATGTTTTTGAAGTCCATAGTAATATTTATGGCTCAGCATGATCCAATTTTGATTTTAGGAATAGGAGAGACTTGGACTAAGATCAGGGTAAGATTAAGTCTGCCTGGCGTCTGTGTCTCCATTTCTGCAGGGGTCAGGAGCTGCCCTCCACTCTTATTTTCATGAGGCCTCTTGAGTCCTAAATGTATTTCATTTAAACAACAAAAGGAATTTCCCTCCAGGCCTGTCTAATGCCTATTTGGAACTTTCAGCTTCCTGTTTGTATTAACTCCTTCACTCTCTCTCTCTGTCTCTCTCACAAATGGCAATAGACAAACCACATATTGATGTAGAGTTCCTATAAGGCTGATAGAGCCAAAAATACTGTCAATCCATAAAAGAAAATTGTACTGAAGAGTAGTTTAGATAACCAGCAGACTTTATGGGAACAAAAGATAATGATCAATTTTGGAGGTCTAAGATACTGAGATTTGGAAGTCAGTTTTTTTACTATAACTAAACCAATCCTGTCTTGATGACTAATTATATTTTAGTGTAATTTTTTCAAAAATATATTAATAAAAATAATATATAAGAATATTTTATTGTTTCTGCTGTATTATTACTCATATTAACAGATTTTATACATTAACTCACTCAGAAAAATCAATAAAACTTTAAATATTTTGAATTGTTTACTTAAGAAAAGATAATTCTGTCCTATCCGTTGAAGATATTGTCATGTAAGAGATGTAATTTTGGAGTAAAATAAATATTTTTAAAAATATAGAAGAAATTAAAAAACAAGAATGCTCACACATTTAAAATATATATATTGAAAGATTTCTCACCGACTCCAAGGTATCAGTAAATTTTGTTCAACAATGGATCTTAAATGATGCTGAACCCATGAGTATAAAACATACTTATTAAATGTGATAATCCCAGCCACATAACCTGTATAGTTGATCCTTAAACAACATGAGTTTGAACTGTTTGGGTCCACTTATGCTAATTTTTTTCAATAGAAAATATTACATTACTACATAATTCAAGGTTGGTTGAATCAAGGATGTGAACAGTGCATATGGAGGAACCACCTAGCAGGAAGGCCAACTACAACTTCTATGTAGATTTTCAACTTCACAGAGGGTTGGTACTCCTAACCTTCAAATTTTTCAAAGGACAACTATATATCAAGTCTTTTAATTTTGTTTTAAACCAGATTCAGCTAATTGATTTTTTTTTGTCGTTTAGTCACTCATTCGTATCTGATTCTTTGCAACCCCATAGACTGTAGCCTGCCAGGCTCCTCTGTCCATGGGAATTCCCAGGTAAGAATACTGAAGTGGATTGCCATTTCCTTCTCCAGGAGATCTTCCCAACCCAGGGATCCAACCTGTGTCTCCTGCATTGGGAGGCAGGTTCTTTACCTCTGAGCCACCGTTAAATAATTCTACTGCTATTTTCATGATATATGGTGGAAATCTGTTATTTGAGCCTATGCATTTCACCTGAGTTATTTGGTAGCAACATATCTTTTTTGTGTGTGAAAATCATCGGTGGTGCTTACCTTGGACAATCTTACTCCTTCTGTAAGGTTATGCTGACGACTCAGGAGCTGATAAGGTATGATCAAACCACGGCTGTGATACATGTTACAGGACAGGAGATAACAGAAGCAAATTTAAGTAGAATTCTTCATAAAGTTTTCAATTGTTAAAAAAAGACTTGCTCTTTCTGCTAGGATTGTTGACCAGCTATTTCCTAAATTTGGATGTGGCTTCTGGCAACTAGCCTATACTAGAGAAGAACTCGAAGAGAAACGAAAAGACAGATTCATAGTGAAACCATTGTAATTTTTATGAGTATATAAAACAATGGTGAGAAGGTCAGGGCCTTTCTAACATCAGTTGAATGATTAGAAAAAATTGCAGTTTAAAGGTGCTTTGTCTGAACTTCCAAAATCATGGAAGCAAGGAACTGCCTCCTTCTTCCTCCAAACAGAAACAGTACTTTTGGCAATGAGATCCTAATCTAGTTGAGATAAGTTCTGTTTGTTATGGAAATACTTTATGTATTATTATTATTATTAGCATAACAATGATTATATGATCTCTTTATTTTGTACAAACAAGACAAATGGGGAAATGTACTTCATTAAACTGTAAGTGAGAGATCAAGGAAGGAAAAAAACCTTAATGACCTAAAGGAAAATAAAATTTCAGTAGAAAATAATAGGGAATTAGATTGGCAAAAATGTTACTTACTTCTTAGAGTGATGACTTTTTATCTCTATTGCATACATTTTTATTGTCTAGATATGATTGTGCTTGGGTATATGTGCTTATATTTTCACATTTTCAGCTGTTATTCACATTAGAATCCATTGCATCCAAGTACTATATTTACAACCTATTATGAATGCTTCAGAATTCTGCGCAATTGGATATTGCATACATGTTTGAGACAGTCTTCTGTGAACCATATACAGGAGTGTTAGCCCATAACTTTGAAATATTACATGTGGCTCGACAGATATATTGTGATTTACTTGAAGTTTGAGGAACATTGATAATCATCCAAGAGGTAAAATGTTATTTGTATGCATCATTCTATATATACATAAGAATATGTGTACCCTTACTTGCATGCTTTCTAGAACATTATCAACATATCTTGCAGAAGACCAAAATCATTTGTTTATAAAATTAAGTCATCAGGTATACATGTGTTCCCCATCCTGAACCCTCCTCCCTCCTCCCTCCCCATTCCATCCCTCTGGGTCGTCCCAGCGCACCACATGTATACCTGTGGCGGATTCATTTTGATATTTGGCAAAACTAATACAGTTATGTAAAGTTTAAAAATAAAATAAAATTTAAAAAAAAAATAAAATAAAATTTACTCTTAATTAAAAAAAAAAAATTAAGTCATCAATTTTATTCTTAAAATTTGTTTCCATAAAAAAATCCTAAACTAACAATACATATACTTGCAAGCTCAGTCATTTCAGGAGTATCCAACTTTTTGCAATCCTATGGACTGTAGCCCACCAGGCTCTTCTGTCTATGGTATTTTCTAGGCAAGAATGCTGGAGTGGGTTGCCATGCCGTCCTCCCAATCCAGGGATCGAATCCATGTCTCCTGGGTATTCTGCATTGCAGGTGGATTCTTTACTATTGAGCCACCAGGGAAGCCCAACAATACATATAGATCAACCTAATAACATTCTGTTACTATTTTACAAGGTGAACCCAAAATATTGCTATACTTTCTCTTTGCTTCAAAATACTTATAATATGTCAGATTTCATTATGTTAACCATTTGTATTAACACTTTAGCTTTATCAGAATTATGCTTCTCTATCTTTTCTTAATCTTATGCTAGTAATAGCCTTATTTCAGTAGTTCCATGACGGCATTAAAAAGCTTGCAGAACACTCCCCAACATTTGTTTTTAATTAAGATTCTTTAGAAATTAGATAGCTGAGCATAAGCTCATAGCATGGACACCTGCCAAGAATTAACAATAGTTACGTTACTGAACTATGTTGCTTAGTAACAAAAGCAATAATAGCATTTTCACAACATTTTAATAATACATTCAAATTGTCCCCATGTTCTCATAACCAAATATATGGCAAAAATACTCACATTTATTACATAAGCACCCTTGTGAAATATGCAGTTTGTCTTTTGTTATGTTCCTTTTTTATATTTTGTCAGTTTTCCACTCTATCTTGGAAATATGTTCTGTGCCACATTATGTACCAAATGGAGACATAGAAACAACAAAAACATAATCCAGAAGCGATAATTTTAGAACTGAAAAATATATTTTCTGAAATAAAGAGATTTTCATGGATGGTCTTAATAGCTAAATAGACATGACAGAGGAAAGATGAAAGAACTTTGTAATAAATCAATGAAAATTATCTAATGTAAAACATGGGGAGAAAAATAAATAAACAAGGATTTGTTTGTTCAAAGAGAACAACACATGTAAATGAAATAGTACAAAGAGAAACAGTAGAGGACAAAAATATTTAAGAAAAAATGTTTAATATTTTTCAAATTTGCTGAAAAACATGTACTTACAAATATAACTTTATCAGTGGATATCAGGTGGGAAAAAGGGAATAAACTGCAAAGTAGTGTACATCATATTCAAACAATTGAAAGCCAAAAATAAAAATTAGATATTGAAAGTAATAAGAGATAATTAATGTATTACACAGAGACACAATTACATTTAATGACTGAGTTCCTTTCAGAATTCTTGTAGGCAAGAAAAGATGGAAACAACATATTTAATGTGCTGAAAGAAAAAAAAAAGTCTGACAACACAGGATTCTATATCCATCAAAACCATTCTTCAATAATTAAGGTGAGATAGAATATTTTCAGGTATAAGAAAACCAGAGGAATACATTACCAATTGATTGTTCTAAAAGAAGTGTTAAAGGGAAATTCTTCAAGCTATAAGAAAATGATAGCAGATGAAGGACTATGTTCTCAGAAAAGAAAGAAAAACACCTAAAATATGAGAGTAGTTAAAAAGTTTTTTTTTTTTTTCAAATTTTGCCATTTTCTTCTCAATCTTGATTGCTGTGGTTTTTCAGTCACTCAGTCGTGTCTGATTCTTTGCAATCCCGTGGACTGCAGCACACCAGGGTTCCCTGTCCTTCACCATCTCCTGGAGTCTGCTCAAACTCATGTCCATCGAGTTGGCGATGCCTTCCAACCATCTCATCCTCTGTTGTACCCTTCTCCTCCTGCCTTCAATCTTTCCCAATTGGGAAAAAACCCAATTGGGTTTTTCCAATGAGTCACGTTTTTCGTATCAGGTGGCCAAAGGAGCTTCATCCTCTGTCCTTCCAGTGAATATTCAGGGATGATTTCCTTTAGGATTGGACTTCCCTTGTGGCTCAGCTGGTAAAGAATCTACCTGCAGTGGGGGAGACCTGGGTTCGATCCCTGAGTTTGGAATATCCCCTGGAAAAGGGAAAGGCTACCCACTGTAATATTCTGGCCTAGAGAATTCCATGAACTGTATAGTCCATGGGGTCACAGAGTTGGACACAACTGAGTGACTTTCAGTTTCACTTTTTTCTTCCTTTACGATTGACTGGTTTGATCTCCTTGCTGTCCAAGGAACTCTCAAGAATGTTCTCCAACACTGCAGTTCGAAGGCATCAATTCTCTGTGCTCAGCCTTTTTTTGTATTGTTCAGCTCTCACATCCATATATGGCTACTGGAAAAACCATAGCTTTGTCTATATGGACCTTTGTCAGTAAAGTAATGCCTATATATTTTAATACTCTGTCTAGGTTTGTCATTGTTTTTCTTCCAAGGAACAAGAACCAATCACATCTATATCTATATTCATACCTATATCTGTCTGTGACCATATCTATATAAAGCATAGTTTTATAGATTTGAAAGTATATAAATTTAGGGCAACAGCTGTGACAAAATTGTAATGTTTTAGGCTAAGTACTATAGAAATATACTATAAAGTTTACTACAATACATAAATAAACTATAAAGATTTAAGTTTTTACATTGTAATCCTTATTTCCATCTTTAAAAATGAAAAAGAAAAATCTATAGCTAAAAAGCAAAACTGAAAAATATAAATGCAATTCTAAAACATGTTTAAATAATCCAAAAATGATATAAAAGAGAATCAAAAGCACAAAAACAGAGATGGAAAACAGAAAACACAAAAAATGTTAATCAAAAAGCAATCATGTCAGATACATTAGTTGTTAACAGATTAAGCAATCCAAGTAAAAGTAACACTTTACGATGCATTTTAAAAAGCAAAACCAAGTCCCTGTTATCTACAAGGAATATGTTTTAAGATAATTTTAATTTAAAAGAAAATAAATGGAGATATAGATATATACACATATATTTCAAGCTTTAAGCATAAGACTGAAACACTTAAGTAAAATTTTCCAAGACAAAATGTGCTACTAGAAATTTCATAAATGATAAACGATACATTCATCAGAAAAACATAGTAATCATAAACATCTATGAACTCAGTAGCAGAACTTACAAAGGCATGAAGAAAACAGAGGACAGAGAGAACTGGGCAGTCTCATCATCACAGTTGGAGTTATTAGCATCCATTTCTCAACAACTGATGGAGCAACGAGAAACAAAATCACCCAATTCATAAAGCTCTAAATGATGTTTTCAACACTATCAGCCACCTTTATTTAATTGAAGTTTAGAAAATAAAAGGATAGACAATAATTTTTCTCCTTTTTAAAATTAATATTTTTAAATGTTAAAATTAAATCGCTGTTTTGCTAATCTGATTTTTTTTTTTTTTTTGCTATTTTCTGGAGTTTTGTTTTTCATCTTTTTTTTTTTTTAATTTTATTTTATTTTTAAACTTTACATAACTGTATTAGATTTGCCAAATATCAATTCTCATTCCGTTTTTGAAAAGTAGGTTTAGCCACTGAGATAAAATGATAATAAAATAAAATAATTGTTGTTTAGTTGCTAAAAAAAAAAAAAAAAAAGAAAATAAAAGGATAATATATATTCTTTTTAAATTCAAAAGATACATTTACCAGGATAAACAGTGTTCTTGGATATAAACAATTCTTGATAACATTTAAAAACTAATACAGTTATGTAAAGATTAAAAATAAAATAAAATTAAAAAAAAAAACACACTGAAATTTGAAATTATACCAAGTATTTATTGATATCAAAGAGTATACATGTATGATGGAGTTGAGTTAGAAAAAATAAAAATAATATAACTAAGAAAGGCCCTAGTACCTGAAATTTATTTATAATTAAACCATGGGTCAAAGAGAAATCATAAGAAAAATTAGAATATATTTCAAATTGAATGTTATTGGAAGCATGTACCAAATTTGTGGGATACAGTTAAGGAAATGTTTAAAGAGATCTTTATAGCTGTATAATTCATATACATGTATATATGCATATGCATTATATAATGGGTTTTATAAAAAAATTCTATAAAAGAATTGCTAAAACTTAATAATTGAATCTTTCCCATTAAAATTTTAGAGAAAAAGATCAAATTAAATGTAATTAAAAAAACACTATAAAGATAATAGACATCAATGAAAAAGGAAATAAACATATTATAAATTAACACAAAAGGTGTATTCTTTGAAAAGGTTAATAATATTGATAAGCCCTAAGCCCTAACAAGTTTTCATCAAGAGGAAGGATAGTCATGCAAGAGGTTATGTAAATAGAGATGCTATATGTTTTTGAAAGGATTCTAAAAGGATATCATTAACAACTGTATAATAATACATATGGCAACTTAGATGAAATAAACAACCCATTCAGCAAGTGCTGCTGTGAAAGCTAACTTCACACAAGTTACTCTGATCAAAACTTGCCTCAGCTTGCTTTTTGCTCCAAAGATTTTTGTGTGTTTTGGCTCTCCCACACTCCTGAACACCAGAAAGTCCAAGTGTAGTACCACCCATAACCTTGGCCAGTGGGAAATGAGGAACAAGAGCCAAAGGATATGTACTCTCCTTTTTACACTTTTCAGATGACAACTAGGGTAGGCATTCTACACCAAGTCTCAGATGCCTCAATGGATCCCAGTGGAGTTAAGCCTCCATCATTCACAACTTAATTAGAAATTCTTACATTGGCTTTGTCTTCTTCCTTCTCTTGTTCTTCCTAGCTCTCCATCCCAGTTTCCTGACATTACAAACACAAACAAACTATACATAAGCAAACCAGTGTCTTCGATTCAGATTTCTGGGGAAAATATGACATCAGTGAGACCAGAAAATCTGAGAAATATCTGGAAAGTAGCAACTGGAATTGGGAGTGACAGGAAAGGGAAAAAAAAAAAAAAAGGAGTAGAATAATCATTTGCTAATGATCTCCAAATGAATAACTCAAAAAAAAAAAAAAAAAGGGATATTTTTTCTTCTCAATTTTCCTATCCATCAGGACTCAGACATAGCTCTGACCCACACCATCTTCACTCAAAAATATGTTTGGAAGAGATATTTTCTCTCTGGAATAATGACAATGTCATATCACAGGGATAAGGAAAGCATAACATTTCTACTCACATTTTGTTATACAAAGCTTGCCACATGACTACATTGTGTTCAATTGTACAAGATATATAATCCTTCAGTAGGAAGGGATTCCAAATACTTATAAAAATTGATAGACATTCAACTCAGTAAAACTCAGAAAGAAGTTAATGGCAGAACAATAACAAAAGTTGACCAACTATTTGGTCACAAGATTACTTTCAGTTTTTTAAAAAATGTAGATGATGAAAAATTTCTCTAAATGTAGTAGAATAAATTTTAATAAATTTTAAATAAGGATACCTCAATTTCAAAAGTGAAGAAATGTTTCCTTTTGGAGATTAGTTTTCCTGTAAAAGAGATGGTTTGCAATGAAAGTATTTGCACAAAAAACAAACAAAAATTTAGCACTGTAAATTTTTATTCTTGTCTTAACAGTTCCAACATTTATTACAAGCTTGCTTGTAACGTATGTTTTATTTTCCTAAACTAAAATTTTTGTTTGGTGAAAAGTTATTATAAAAGACATATTTTTCATAGAAATAAAATGGAAATTGGAGTAGGAAATGGCAACACACTACAGTATTCTTGCCTGGAGAATTGAGGGACAGAGGAGCTTGGTAGCTATTATCCATGGGGTCGCAAAGAGTCGGACACGACTGAGCGACTTCACTTTCCACTTTTTCGACTTTTTTTTTTTTAGGACTTCCCTGGTGGTTCAGACGGTAAAGAGTCTGTCTACAATGTGGGAGACCCAGGTTCAATCCCTGGGTTGGAAAGATCCCCTGGAGAAGGAAATGGCAATCCACTCCAGTAGTCTTGCCAGGAAAATCCCATGGACAGAGGAGCCTGGTAGGCTACAGTCCATGGAGTCACAGAGTCGGACATGACTGAGCGACTTCACTTTTAACTTTTTCGAGCGACCAACACACACATAACAGAAATAACTTCTAACAAAATATGTTACAGTATTTGTAGGCTCCATAAATATCAGCTGAATGTTAATTTAAAAAAAAAACTTGCAATTTTAAATCGTAGTTTATTTTATTGATGACACTGGTTGCTGATAACATCTGCATTAGGATTTATGCATTTTCATAAGTAAATTAGCGTTCTGAGTGGGTTTAAAATGTGCTTATTTTAATAAAAGAATAGTCTTGAAATCTTAATGACACTTTTCACTCTCAAATTTACAGAGTGAATGATTATATTATTTTTAAAAGGAATTATATTGCCTATAATTCCATTGGTAACTCCATCTCAAATAATGCCAGAAAATCACTAGCTTGACCTCAAAATGTCAACATACCTTCATTGTAGGAGATTAAATTTGTGTTATATATCTGGTACTGATTTTAGCCAAACTATTATGGAATTATAGATGTCATCATACTGTTTTGAAGACATGCAGTTTCATTTCCCAACTAAGTCCTCAATGTAGTAAATGTGCAGATGTCAAATGGCTACAACTTCAAGTACGTACTCAAAAGGATCCATGGTATTTAATTAGCTGTTTCTCCTAACTTCTAACAACCTTGTACATCTACTAGGAAAAGTGAGTATTTATATTAAGAAAAAAAGGTATAAAGTTTGTAACCACCACCAGAGAATGTTGATTGAGTCAAGCATAATATTGGATGGGAATACATTTTCATTTAATCATCTTGAATGGTTTAAGGAAAACACATCTTGAAGCTAGGTCAAGGTGAATTCTTGGAGCAGAGACTCAGAGCTTCTTTTGAGCCAGAAAAGATGGATAATATGTGTGACTTCAAACCATTTATTTGAGCACTGCACTTAATTATACTCCCCAGGCTAAGAGAAGGCAGCATCCTGTCGTAATGTCTGCAATACCATGATTCGCCAAACACATATTTTTAAATAATGGATTTAAAATGCCTCATAGATATTGCATAACTATTCTAGTCCTTCTCAACAGTGTGGGCTGGTCTGAATTTGATAATGGCTACTGTTGGGATCCCTCAGCTAATAATTTAAGTTTAGCTTGTTGAATCCCGTCCTTTTGTTTTATAACTTTAGTTTGTTTTTCATTTGCATGTATAAGTTGGCCATCTGCTTTGATGACAGAGAGGAGGTGGCCAAGTAAAGGTTCTCAGACCAAGACTGCAGTGCTGAAAGCTTTATAAATCAATTGGATTCATGTAAACATTACTTCCCTAATCCAGATGTGGCATTATTGATAATGATTTATTATGATTATTTTTATTTTCAACACAAAAGCATGGAGGGGTTTGAAATCACAATTTATTTTCTTTGCTTACTGTGCAGTCCCATTTGTAACTGTACTTTTCTAAGTTTCAGATCTGATTGTTCAGATGAGTGTGCCTGGCTGAAATATGTACATTATTTGAAGACCATACTTCTAATTACTAGTATAACTGGCCTCTGCAAATATTAACAAAAACCATCAGCTGTATATTTCATCATTCTCCTTTTGCATTGCCTCTAATTTTTACTTCTTTGAAAATAAGGGATCAGGGGAAATTTGCTTCCAGTTTGGGTGGAATTGTGAAGGATGCCCTTCCAACTTGGAGTGAGTGGATCCTTTCTTGCTAGTTTCCATTTCTACCTATCTTCTGGAATTGCCTGGATATATTGTCACCCTACTTATTTAACTTATATGCAGAGTACATCATGAGAAACGCTGGGCTGGAAGAAACACAAGCTGGAATCAAGATTGCCGGGAGAAATATCAATAACCTCAGATACACAGATGATACACCCTTGTGGCAGAAAGTGAAGAGGAACTAAAAAGCCTCTTGATGAAAGTGAAAGTGGAGTGTGAAAAAGTTGACTTAACTCTCAACATTCAGAAAACTAAGATCATGGCATATGGTCCCATTACTTCATGGCAAATAGATGGGGAAACAGTGGAAACAGTATCAGACTTTATTTTGGGGGGCTCCAAAATCACTGCAGATGGTGAATACGGCCATGAAATTAAAAGACACTTACTCCTTGGAAGGAAAGTTATGACCAACCTAGATAGCATATTCAAAAGCAGAGACATTACTTTGCCAACAAAGGTCCATCTAGTCAAGGCTATGGTTTTTCCTGTGGTCATGTATGGATGTGAGAATTGGACTGTGAAGAAAGCTGAGGGCCGAAGAATTGATGCTTTTGAACTGTGGTCTTGGAGAAGACTCTTGAGAGTCCCTTGGACTGCAAGGAGGTCCAACCAGTTCATCCTAAAGGATATCAGTCCTGAGTGTTCATTGAAGGGCTGATGTTGAAGCTGAAACTCCAGAACTTTGGTCACCTGGTATGAAGAGCTGATTCATTTGAAAAGACCCTGATACTGGGAAACATTGAAGGTGGAAGAAGAAGGGGATGACAAAGAATGAGATGGTTGGATGGCATCACCCACTCAATTGACATGACCTTGGGTAAAGTCCAGTCATTAGTGATGGACAGGGAGGCCTGGTGTGCTGCTGTCCATGGGGTTGCAAAGAGTTGGACAGAACTGAGTGACTGAACTGAACTGAACTGAAATCATATAAACAAAGTTAAAACATGCTGCATGCATGTTTCAGTTGTTTCAGTCCTGTCTTGACTCTTTGCAAACTCATGGACTGTAGCCCACTGGGCTTCTCTACCCATGAGATTCTCTAGGGAAGAATACTGGAGTGGGTTGCCATACTGTCCTCTAGGAGATCTTTCCAACCCAGTGATTGAACTCCTTCAGTTCAGTTCATTTGCTCAGTTGTGTCTGACTCTTTGAGACCCCATGGACTGCAGCAGGCCAGGCTTCCCTGTCCATCACCAATTCCCAGACTTTACTCAAACTCCTGTCCATTGAGTTGGTGATGCCCTCCAAACAGCTCATCCTTTGTTGTCCCCTTCTCATCTCACCTTCAATCTTTCCCAGCATCAGGGTCTTTTCAAATGAGTTGGTTCTTTGCATCATGTGGCCAAAGTATTGGAGTTTCAGCTTCAGCATCAGTCCTTCCAATGAATATTCAGGACTGATTTCCTTTAGGATTGACTGGTTGGATTTCTTTACAGCCCAAAGGAATCCTAAGATTCTTCTCCAACACCACAGTTCAAAAGCAACAACTCTTTGACACTCAGTTTTCTTTATAGTCTAACTCTCACCTTCGTACATGACCACTGGAAAAACCATAGTTTTGACTTGACAGACCTTTGTTGGCAAAGTAATGTCTCTGCTTTTTAATGTGCTGTCTAAGTTGGTCATATTTTTTCTTCCAAGGAGCAAGCATCTTTTAATTTCATGGCTTCACTTATCATCTGCAGTGATTTTGGAGCCCTCCAAAATAAAGTCCCTCACTGGTTCCATAGTTTCTCCATCTATTTGGCATGAAGTGATGGGACCAGACACCATGTTCTTAGTTTTTTGAATGCTGAATTTTAAGCTAGCTTTTTCACTCACTTCTTTCACTTTCATGAAGAGGCTCTTGAATTCTTTGCTTTCTGCCATAAGGTTGGTGTCATCTGTGTATCTGATGTTATTGATATTTCTTCCTGCAGTCTTGATCCCAGCTTGTGCTTTATCCTGCCCATCATTTCACTTGATGTATTGCATATAAGTTAAATAAACAGGGTGACAATATACAGCCATGGCATACTCCTTTCTCAATTAGGAACCAGTCTGTTCCATGTTCTGATCTAACTATGGCTTCTTGACCTGCATACAGATTTCTCAGGAGGCAGGTCAGGAGTCTGGTATTTCCAATTTCTTGAAGAATTTTCCACAGTTTGTTGTGATACACAATCAAATACTTTGGCATAATGAATAAAGCAAAAATAGATGTTTTTCTGGTATTCTCTTGCTTTTTCAATAATCCAATGAATGTTTCAAACTTGATCTTTGCTTTCTCTGCCTGTTCTAAATCCAGCTTGAACATCTGGAAGTTCATGGTTCACATATTGTTGAAGTGTGGCTTGGAGAATTTTGAGCATTACTGTGCAAGCGTGTAAGATGAGTGTAAATGTGTGGTAGTTTGAACACTCTTTGGCATTGCCTTTCTTTGGGATTGGAATGAAAAGTGACCTTTTCCAGTCCTGTGGCCATTGCTGAGCTTTCCAAATTTGCTGGCATATTTTATGCAGCACTTTCACAGTATCATCCTTTAGGATTTGAAATAGCTCAACAGGAATTCCATCACCTTACTAGCTTCATTCAGAGTGATGCTTCCCAAGGTCCACTTGACTTCACTTTTCAAGATGTCTAGCTTTAGGTGAGTGATCACACCATCGTGGTTATCTGGGTCATGAAGATCTTTTTTGTATAATTCTTCTGTGAATTGTTTCCACCTCTACTTAGTATCTTCTGCTAGGTCCATACCATTTCTGTCCATTTTTGAGCCCATCTTTGCATGAAATGTTCCCTTGGTATCTTGAATTTTCTTGAAGAGATCACTAGCCTTTCCCATTCTATTGTTTTCCTCCATTTCTTTGCACTGATCACTGAGAAAGGCTTTCTTGTCTCTCCTTGCTATTCTTTGGAACTCTACATTCAAATAGGTATATCTTTCCTTTTCTCCTTTGTCTTTAGCTTTTCTTCTTTTCTCAGATATTTGTAAGGCCTCCTCTAACAACCAGTTTGCCCTTTTTCATTTCTTTCCTTTGGAGATGGTCTTGATCACTGCCTATCACATTTAACCCCTTAAATCTATTTGTCACTTCCAGTGTATAATCTAAGGGATTTGATTTAGGTCATACCTGAATGTCCTAGTGGTTTTCCCTACTCTCTTCAATTTCAGTCTGAATTTGGCAATAAGGAGTTTATGACTGGAGCCAAAGTCAGCTCCTGGTCTTGTTTTTGCTGACTGTATAGAGCTTCTCCATTTTTGGCTGCAAAGGATATAATCAATCTGATTTCGGTATAACTGTCTGGTGAGGTCCATGAGGACCTTCTCTTGTTTTGTTGGAGGAGGATGATTGCTATCACTAGTGTGTTCTTTTGTCAATACACTATTAGCCTTTGCCTGGCTTCATTTTGTACTCCAAGGTCAAACTTGCCTGTTACTCCAGGTATCTCTTGACTTCCTACTTTTGAATTCCAGTTCCCTAAGATGAAAAGGACATCATTTTTTCATGTTAATTCTAGAAGGTCTTGTAGGTCTTCATAGAACCATTCAGCTTCAGCTTCTTCAGCATTACTGATCGGGGCATAGACTTGGGTTACAGTGATATTGAATGGCTTACCTTGGCAATGAACAGAGATCATTCTGTTATTTTTGAGATTGCACCCAACTACTGCATTTTGGACTCTGTTGTTGACTATGAGGGCTACTCCATATCTTCTAAGGTATTCTTGCCCACAGTAGTAGATATAATGGTCATCTGAATTAAATTTGCCCAGTCTAGTCCATTTTAGTTCCCTGAGTCCTAAAAGTTCGACATTCACTCTTGCCATCTGCTGTTTGACTACTTCCATTTTACCCTGATTCATGGACCTAACATTCCAGATTCCTATACAATATTGGTTTTTTACAGCCTTGGACTTTACTTCCATCACCAGCAACATCCACTACTCAGCATTGTTTTTCTTTGGCTCCATCTTTTCATGCTTTCTGGAGTTATTTCTCCACTGTTCTGCAGTAGCATATTTGGCAGCTATTGACCTGCAGAGTTTTTCTTTCAGTGTCCTATCCTTTTGACTTTTCCTATTGTTCGTGGGGTTCTCAAGGCAAGAATACTGAAGTGGTTTGCCATTCCCTCCTCCAGTGGACCACGCTTTGTCGGAACTCTCCACAATGACCCTTCCATCTTGGGTGGCCTTACATGGCGTGGCTCGTAGTTTCATTGAGTTAGACAAGGCTGTGGTCCATATGACCAGTTTGATTAGTTTTCTGTGATTGTGGTTTTCATTCTGTCTGCCTTCTGATGGATAAAGATCAGAGGCTTATAAAGGCTTCCTGTTGGGAGAGACTGACAATGGGGCTAAGAGGGTCTTGTTCTGATGGGCGGGGCCATGCTCAGTGAATCTTTTATCCAATTTTCTGTTGATGGACAGGGCACTGTTTCCTCCCTGTTGTTTGACCTGAGACCAAACTATGGTGGAGATAATGAAGATAATAGTGACCTCCTTCAAAATGTCCCATGCAGGCACCGCTGCACTCGGTGCCCCCGACCCTGCAGCAGGCCACTGCTGACCCACACCTCCGTTGGAGACTCCTGGACACTCACAGGAAATTCTGGGTCAGTCTCTTGTGGGGTCACTGTTCCTTTTTTCTGGGTCTGGGTGCATAGGTCCTGGTCATCTGCTCGATATTTCTATGGTGGGGTTAATGATGAGCTCCTCCAAGAGGGCTTACGTCACAGGCTGTGTTACCAGGTCTCCTGCACCCAGACCCCCTTGCCCTGTGACAGGCCACTACTGACCCGAATTCCCCTCCCCGCCTCTCAGGGAGATTGAACTCCTAACTCCCCCTTTTACTGCTGAGCCAACAGGAAAGTCCTTAGAACATGCTATGCTTCCCTACACTGCATGATATGCTCAGGAGGCATAATTACACTTGATTTTTAATCTCTAATATATCAATATTTAATCAACTGTGCCCTCACTACACATGATTATTTTGTGGAAGCTGGAATAACTCATCAACGTTTTTTTAACATTGACTCTCTGTGAAATAAGAATGTATAATTTTTTTCTAAGAAGTACTGGGATTCCAAGAAAAGTATATATGTGTGTATGTGAGTGTATGTGCATGAGTGCACATGTGCATCTATTTACACAGCTAATATTCTAGTCACTTTAGCTGTAGTTTCTCTTTCATTTCTCACTGAATTCCATTGGCGGTAGGCACTGTTATCCACCTAAGCAGATACCAGACTTATATGTAGAGAGACGTAAATAAGGACATGGATGTGACCATCTAAAACTATCCATATTGAGTCCCTTAATCCAAACATGATGAGTCACAAAGAGTTATTTGTTTCTAATTTTGTATATGTTTCTTGTTCTGGCAAAGCTTCCTGGATCCTACTGATTTACTGCTCAAGGTAAATTGTTCTTTGAAGCTGTAAGATATTAGTTTGGCTCATTTTCTTTGAAGTCGGGTCCTGTCTTTCCAGCCTGTGTACTACGAGTCTGTAGTGACTATAATCATCCTGTCATGACTATGATTCACCATGCCTAGTTGCTGGCCACGGTATTATGGAAACTTCTGAGTCTGTACCTTGTGATGACCCATGTGGACTATTGACCAGGTTTCCTGTGGTCTAGACAGTGGCCTGAGGGAAAGCTAATTTTTGTTAATGTCTATTCCCTGAGCCATAGTACGTAAACATTGCTTATTTGGTATTTATTCAAAATTATCTCCAGAAACTTCTTTTCAATGTGTTTGAAATGTTTGTGTCTACTCAGCTGTGTCTGACTCTTTGCGACCCCATGGACTGTAGCCTGCCAGGATCCTCTGTCCCTGGAAATTTCCAAGCAAGAATATTGGAGTAAATTGCCATTTCCTACTCTAGTTATCGAACCCAAATCTCTTTCATCTCTTGCATTGGCAAATGGATTCTTTACCACTGTGCCACCTGGGAAGCCGAGTCATCATTTAATTAGTTATAACCCTGAATATTTAGTACGTGTTTCTTATTTACTAAAGCACATTTTAGAAAGCGTTTCATTAAGGAAAATACTTATCACTTTATTATATTGTTTTTATATAACACAGTCAGTCTTTAGAAGTATAGCTAACACTCTGATAAATCTGTTTGAATCATATCTAATACCCAAATATGGACCCTTTTTCTAAGATAGCACAATCTGCTAGTGCTCAATGTGTGGGAATTTTTTATTTGAAATATTTTCTTTTTGAATGAATGTATTTATCTGTGTATCTAACTATTAATATGCACCTACTTATCTATCAGGGCTTCCGAGGTGGCTCAGTGGGTAAAGAATCTGCCTGCAATTCAGGAGACCCAGGTTCGATCCCTGGGTTGGGATGACCCCCTGGAGGAGGGCATGGCAAGCCACTCCATCATTCTTGCTTGTAGAATCTCATGGACAGAAGAGTCTGGTCAGCTACAGTCCATATGGTTGCAAAGAGTCAGACAGGACTGATGTGACTGAGCATGCACATATGCACTTATCTATCATTCTTTTCTTTATTTCTCACAGATCGTTATAAGAAAATCTAAGATACAACTATGTGCTTATTTAACAGTCAAATTAGATTTGAATCATTCACTTCACAAAACAACTTATTGCAAGTTTGCCTAGAGCCTTGAAAAAATAATCGATTTACTGTAATTTCACATAAGTAATTTCTTTCAAGAATATCTTAGTTACATTTCAAGAATAACTTATTACATTTCAAGGTGCCATTCATATGTCCATGGGGAAAACAAAATAAATCAGCCTCTGTTCCTGGGCATCTGAGCTAACTAGATGAATAGTCAAATGGGTAACATACAAGTACAGCTGTTCAAGTGGTTTTTAAAGTAATTTATCTGTTTGTCCTGATTACTGCTAGGTCATATAAAGGTATGTCTTTTTTTTTTTTTAATCAAGGGATTATTATAATTTCCTTAATCATAGCCACTCTGAAACTGCTAACAATCATGTTAGAGCTGAATCACTCACTTTATACAATAACTTACTGTTAAGTTAACCTAGTGCCTTTAACAATCACTTTAGGAGCTTCTTATTCCTGTATGAATTCCTATAATACTGTTGGGCGGATATCCTCCTTTTGCCAGGGGAATGCTAGGAAGAAACTTCTTAACAGGTAGGCACATACCTTTTTCTCAGGATCCCTTCCTTTCCTTGAAAGTTGTTAGAATCAGAGTGGGAACAAGTAGAGTAGTTTAGTGGATTAAATGCCAAGCTAAGACAGGGAGTTAGAGTCAAGCCTTAGAGAGGTGTCAGAAGCCGAACACTGGAGTATGTAAGATGCTGCAAGTGGACTAGAAGCAAAAGTCATAGTGTCATCAAACGGAATGTTATAATACTGTGGCTTTAAAATTTAGAATAAAAATTCATGGGCTTCCAGACAGTAGATCAACAGGGAGATGAGATGGTTTCATTCAAACACCTGCCTACAAAGAATAGAGCAGAAAACCCAACAGGCTCCAGGGCATGGAGTTTTATCTTCATTTCCTGTTGATTCAAAGTACTTATACAAACTGACTAGGAAAAAGTTCTGCCCTAACTTGCATAATCTCAGTATTTCTATTTATAGTCATTTTGGGAACTATAAAACAGTAAAACATATTTATTTATTTCTGGTTTAGAGTTACAATATTTTGCTTTTGTGTGATCACTTCCCTCATTCGAATATTTTCTGCCATAAGCTTTCAGTTCAGTTCAGTTCAGTTCAGTCGCTCAGTCGTGTCCAACTCTTTGCTGCTGCTAAGTCACTTTAGTCCTGCCCGACTCTGTGTGACCACATAGACGGCAGCCCACCAGGCTACCCCGTCCTTGGGATTCTCCAGGCAACAACACTGGAGTGGGTTGCCATTTCCTTCTCCAATGCAAGAAAGTGAAAAGTGAAAGTGAAGTCACTCAGTCGTGTCCGACTTTTAGCGACCCATGGACTACAGCCTACCAGGATCCTCCATCTATGGGATTTTCCAGGCAAGAGTATTGGGGTGGGGTGCCATTGCCTTCTCCCGTCTGACTCTTTGCAACCCCATAAATCGCAGTACGCCAGGCCTCCCTGTCCATCACCATCTCCCGGAGTTCACTCAGACTCAGTCCATCCAGTAGGTGATGCCATCCAGCCATCTCATCCTCTGTCATCCCCCTTTCCTCCTGCCCCCAAGAGTCTTTTCCAGTGAGTCAACTCTTTGCATGAGGTGGCCAAAGTACTGGAGTTTCAGCTTTAGCATCATTCCTTCTCTGGTATATATTGTGTTGGCCAAAAAGTTCATTCAGATTTTTCCAAAATCTTATGGAAAATCCTGAATGAACTTTTTGGCCAATCCACTATTCATAATCACAACTTAATATTTTCTTTATTTTGGTGTGCTTTGTGACAGTTTCAGTATTTAAAATCAGAAGAAATTGCTCTCAGTTTCATGAAAGAAAGTGTCTGACATTGGTAGTTTATTTTCCCCCACTAGTATTTCCTGTAAAGCAATCTGGCACTTACAGTTTCCAGTACCCAATGGCAATTACTCATTTCTGTTTTAATTACCCAGAGGACATAATTCAAGCTCCAGCAAGTTTTCTCTCCCCCATATTCATTGTAATATAATTTATTATATTGGCAATGTCTCTAAATATTTGATCATCTAGCTTGTATGCTTCATCTTCTTATTGCTGGGAAATTTAATCTTATTTTAGAATTTCTTCCTTCATCAATGTGAAATAATAGGATATTCTCACATTTTAAAACATGTCACATTAAAAGCTAATCATTAGAATTTGCATACAAAAAATAACTTCACATTTAATACAATTATCCTGGTAGGTCTGAGACTTCTGATTTCAATGACAATATTCTTTTATCCTTACCTTTCCCACCATTGTGTGTTGGGTGTGTTGGTGCATCGAATGCACCAGGTGTGAGAAACTTCATCTGCACCTGGGCCTAAATTAGCTTGAGATTCCAGACCCTGAGCCTCAGCTTGATGATAACTATAAGGAGATGAGACCTTTGTAGGATCTTGGGAAGGAGTGAAAGTACTTTGCCTGTGGAATAAACAAATAGAAGTAAAAGTTGGTTGACAGAGGTCAGACCTTGGTGGTTTTCAAACATGGCCACAAATTACTTGAAACTCTTTCAACACGAGGTAGGAATATATCCTTTTCCAGTGAATTTGGACAGATCACAGCCGCAACCAACGTAATATAGCAGAGGATGCTAAACTTTCTAAGCTATATAATAAAATGCCATGCCTCTTCTGCCTTGCTCAGTATGGAGTATGTCTGGGAACCACAGGCTTCCATGTAGGAAGACCTGATAACCTAACGTCACCCTGTTACATGGAGCTTGGGACAGCAGTGCCAGTGTGGGAACTTCAAATGATAGCCCCCACTAAGCCTGGCCTTTGAGTTTCTCCAAATTAATTTTGCCAGCATACTGTGTGAAAAAAAACTCTCTGGACCCCAGTTACTCACAGCCTTTGAAGTCTTCCCGGTTAAGTCTCCAGATACCAGACATCAGAGCCATTCCTGCTGGTCCTTTGTTTAAAGTCCTCACCTACATATTTGTTGTGTGTTGTTGCTCAGTCACTAACTCGTGTCTGACTCTGTGCGACCCCATGGACTGCAGCACTCCAGGCTTTCCTATTCTTCACCAACTCCTGGGGTCTACTCAAACTCATATCCATTGAGTTGGTGATGTCATCCAACCATCTCATCCTCTGTCACCCATTTCTCCTCCTGTCCTCAATCTTTCCCAGCATCAGAGTCTTTTCCAATGAGTTGACTTATTGCATCAGGTGACCAAAATATTAGAGCTTCAGTTTCAGCATCTATCCTTCCAATTAATATTCAGTGTTGATTTCCTTTAGGATTGACTGGTTTGATCTCCTTTCTGTCCAAACGACTCTCAAGAGTTCTCTCCAGTACCAAAGTTCGAAAATATCAATTCTTCAGTGCAGGTAAAGTATTCTTTATGGTCCAACTCTCACATCCATACATGACTACTAGAAAAAAATCATAGCTTTAGCTATATGGAACTTTGTCTGCAAAATGATCTCTCTACTTTTTAATACATTGTCTTGGTTTGTCATAACTTTCTTTCCAAGTAGCAAGCACCTTGTAATTCTGTGGCTGCAGTCACACTCTGCAGTTTTTTTTGGAGTCCAAGAAGATAAAATTTGCCACTGTTTCCATTTTTTTCCCATCTGTGTATCATGAAGTGTTGAGATTGGATGCCATTATCTTAGTTTTTTGAATGTTGAGTTTTAAGCCAGCTTTTTCCTTCTCCTCTTTCACCTTCATCAAGAGGCTCTTTAGTTATTTTTCACTTTCTGTCATTAGGGTGGCATCATCTGCATACCTGGGGTTGTTGATATTTCTCCCAGCAATCTTGATTCCAACTTGTGATTCAACCATCCCAGGATTTCTCATGATGTACACCACACAGAATTTAAATAAGCAGGGTGAAAATATACAGCCTTATTGTAAACCTTTCCCAATTTGTAATCAGTCTGTTGTTCCATGTCAGTTATAACTCTATCTTCTGGACCTGCATACAGGTTTCTCAGCTGGCAGGTAAAGTGGTCTGGCATTCCCATCTCTTGAATAATTTTCCACAGTTTGTTGTGATCTACAGAGTCAAAGGCTTTAGTGTAGTCAATGAAGCAGAAGTAAATTTTTTGGAAATTCTCGTTCACTTTTTATGACCCAATGGATGTTTTTAATTTGATCTCTGGTTCCTCTGCCTTTTCTAAATCCATCTTGGACATCTGGAAGTTCATGGTTCATGTATAGTTGAAGCCTGGCTTGGAGAATTTTGAGCATTACTTTGCTAGCATGTGAGATGAGTGCAATTGTGCAGTAGTTTGAACAGTCTTTGGCATTGCCCTTCTTTGGAATTAGAATGAAAACTGACCTTTTCCAGTCCTGTGGCCACTGCTGAGATTTCCAAATTTGCTGGCATATTGAGTGCATCACTTTCACAGAATCATCTTTAGGATTTGAAATAGCTCAGTTGGAATTTAATCATCTCTACTTGCTTTGATCATATAAAGGCTTCCTAAGGCCCACTTGACTTCACATTCCAGGATGTCTGGCTTTAGGTGAGTGATCATACCATCATAGTTATCTGGGTCATTAACACCTTATTTGTATAGCTCTTCTGTGTATTCTTGTCACCTTTTCTTAGTCTGTTGTCCTTCTGTTAGATTCTTGCCATTTCTCTCCTTTAGTTCAGTTCAGTCACTCAGTTGTGTCTGACTCTTTGCGACCCCATGAATCGAAGCACGCCAGGCCTCCCTGTTCATCACCAACTCCCGGAGTTCACTCAAACTCATGTCCATCGAGTCAGTGATGCCATCCAGCCATCTCATCCTCTGTCCTCCCCTTCTCCTCCTGCCCCCAATCCCTCCCAGCATCAGAGTCTTTTCCAATGAGTCAACTCTTTGCATGAGGTGGCCAAAGTACTGGAGTTTGAGCTTTAGCATCATTCCTTCCAAAGAACACCCAGGACTGATCTCCTTCAGAATGGACTGGTTGGATCTCCTTGCAGTCCAAGGGACTCTCAAGAGTCTTCTCCAACACCACAGTTCAAAATCAATTCTTCGGCACTCAGCTTTCTTCACAGTCCAACTCTCACATCCATACATGATCACAGGAAAAACCATAGCCTTGACTAGATGGACCTTTGTTGACAAAGTAATTTCTCTGCTTTTAAATATGCTATCTAGTTTGGTCATAACTTTCCTTCCAAGGAGTAAGCGTCTTTTAATTTCATGGCTTCAATCACTATCTGCAGTGATTTTGGAGCTCAAAAAAATAAAGTCTGACCCTGTTTCCCCTGTTTCCTCTCCTTTATTGTGCCTATATTTGCATGAAATTTTCCCTTGGTATCTCTAATATTCTTGAAAAGATTTCTAGTCTTTCCCATTCTATTGTTTTCCTCTATTTCTTGGCATTGATCACTTAAGAAGATTTTCTTACCTCTCCTTGCTATTCTTTGGAATTCTACATTTAGTTGGATATATCTTTCCTTTGTTCCTTTGCCTTTCACTTCTTTTTCAGCTATTTGTAAAGCCTCCTCAGAGAACTATTTTGCCTTTTTCCATTTCTTTTCTTGGGAATGTTTTTATTCACTGCCTCCTGTACAATGTTATGAATCTCTGTTCTTCGGGCACTCTGTCTATCAGATCCAATCCCTTGAATCTATTTGTTACTTCCATTGTATAATCGTAAGTGATTTGGTTTAGGTCATACCTGAATGGCTGGGTGGTTTTCCCTACTTTCTTCAATTTAATTCTGAATTTTGCAATAAGGAGCTCAGGATCTGAGCCATAGGTCACGCCCAGTCTTGTTTTTGCTAACTGTATAGAGTTTTTCCATCTTCAACAGCAAAGAATATAATCAATCTACTTTCAGTTTTGACCCCCTGGTGGTGTCCATATGTAGAGTCATCTCTTGTGTTGCTGGAAGAGGGTATTTGCTATGATCAGTGCATTCTCTTGACAAAACTCTGTTAGCCTTTACTCTGCTTCATTTTGTACCCCATGGCCAAACTTGTCTGTTACTCCAGGTATCTCTTAACTTCCTACTTTTGCATTCCAGTCCCCTATGATGAAAAGGACATGTTTTTTTTGGTGTTGGTTCTAGAAGGTCTCATAGAATGGTTCAGCTTCAGCTTCATCAGCATTAGAGGTTGGGGCACAGACATGAACTACTGTAATTTTGAATGATTTGTCTTATAAATGAACCAAGGTCATTCTGTCATTTTTGCAACTGCACTCAAGTACTGCATTTTAGACTCTTGTTAACTATGAAGGTCACTCCATTTATCTAAGGCATTCTTGCCCACAGTTGTAGATATAATGGTCATCTGAATTTATTTCACCCATTCCCATAAATTTTAGTTCACTGATTCCTAAAATGTTGATGTTCACTCGTCATCTTCTGCTTGACCACAATTTACCTTGCTTCCTGGAACTAACATTCCAGGTTCCTATGCAATACTGTTCTTTATGGAATCAGACTTTACTTTCAGCACCAAACACATATATAACTGGATGCCGTTTCTGCTTTGCCTCAGCCTCTTCATTCTTTCTGGAGCTATTTCTTCACTCTTCCCCAGTAGCATATTTGACACCTACCGATTTGGGGGTGGGAGGGGCTCATCTTCCAGTATCATATAGTTTTGACTTTTCATACTGTTCATGGTGTTCTGTTCACAGTATCTTTTACTGACCTAAAATAAAGGGACTGTCAGATATTTCTCCAGCAAGAATGGATTTATTCAAGATCAGCAGATGATTGCAATTCAGGATCTACAAGCATATTGAGTCACAAGCATGTCCCCACATGATCAGGGAAGAAGTAGCTTTCATCAGGTGGCAAAGGAAGTTGGGAGGCAAGGCTGCAGTAAACAACGAAACCATGACTTTTCAGTGGCTGAGTTCTTGCCAGGAAAGAAAACAAGTCTTTCTTTTTCCTGTTCAGCTCTGTTAACCTCAGAGGGCATGAGAGCTCTCCCTTCTGATTGCCCCACTGTACTTTACTGAGTATTGGTAAAGATACCACCTGCCAGTGCAGAAGATGTAAGGGATGTGGGTTCAATCCCTGGGTCAGGAAGTTCTTCTGCAGGAGGAAATGGCAACCCACTCCAGTATTCATGGAGGATCTCATGGACAGAGGAGCTTGGTGAGCTACAGTCCATGGGACCACAAAGAATCACATCTGATTGAAGTGACTTAGCACAGTCATAGCACAGTCTGTTCACTAACCTTTTACACTATGAACATAGTAAAATGTTCTTTTCTTTATACTCCAGGTTTGGTTTGATTTGTCATGCAATATTTGGTAACTGTAAGACATACTCAGCATAAATCAACAAAATGAAGTTCAGGATCTGTTCATCTATTTCAGCTTTGAAGTATGATTTGTCATTTCAGTTATATCCATCACTTGGAAAATTAAACAAACAAACAAAAACCCACACTTTTTTATTTACATTTATTTATTACAATATATATTTATATGTAAACAGAAACTTTGATTTTTTTAGCTATTGTTAAATAATAGTTGTGCATTTTGCTTTACTAATAGATACTGAATGCTAGTCAATTGTTTTACCTGAGTTTCTTAAAGTTCACTTGCTTTTAACATCCAAAGAACAGAAGTATCCCATAAGGTATTATTTACAAAAAATGGAAAGCTGTACCCTAATAAACCTTTCCTTTTTTGTTCTTATTTATTCTATTTCTATTCTAACCCATATTTCTAACATAAATGACCATCATCTGACATACGCAATATAAATAATTTTTAGGGATTAAGCTCCAGATCCATAATCATACATACGCACACAGGTTTCCCAGGTGGTGCTAGCTGTAAAATAACCCACCTGTCAATACAGGAGGCACAGAAGACTCCAGTTTGATCCCTAAGTGGGGAAGATCCCCTGGAGTATGAAATGACAATCCACTCCAGTATTCTTGTCTAGAAACTCCCATGGACAAGAGTCTGGCAGGCTATAGTCCATAGGGTTGCAAAGAGTTGGTAACGACTGAACACACATGTGTTAGACACAGAAAATTTTTATTATTAGTAACACTGATGTCTTTCTTGAGAAAATCCCCCCAAACACACACTACCGTTAGAGGATATGCACAAGTAGGAGGAGAAGTAGATTTAATTTTTATCTCTCTTTCGCCTGTGGTAAACAGTCTGAGGCATCATTTAAGAAATGATCTATAGATTTGACTGTTTGATTTGATTGTCAGCATCTATTTTCCATTATAAGAATTGTAATGATATTCATTAAAAACATAGAACTGCCTTCAGTTAACAGAGTATGAGTATTCTAAGATTGCTTTTGGAAATTACACTCAGATGGAAGAAATGTCATTTATGCAGAATGGGAAAAATTGGAATTGCACAATGTTGAATCTTCTTCAAAATCTAAGTATTGGCATAAATAAAAAAGTTAAATTATTTTGGAGTAATTAATTATAATAACTCAGTTGTAATTATTATAGATTTATTTCACTTCACTAAAGCCAAAACCATCTTCACAAATGACTGTCTATAATTCACAATTAATAAATTTCATTGCCCATGATAAATTTCATATTGGCTTCTTGAAACACTGTGTTTTAAAAGTCATTATTTTCTTCCTTCATATTTTTTTCCATGGAAAACAGTGGTACATTTGTCACTGAAGAAAAACAAAAAAACTAAAAAATGGTTTAGTTGTGTCATATTATATTAGACAAACTCCCTTCCATATTAATTGAATAAATATGTATCCATTTATATATATATACATGCTTCCTGGTGGCTTAGATAGTAAAGGATCCACTCAGATGTAGGAGACCCAGATTCAATCCCTGAATCAGGAAGATCCTATGGAGAAGGAAATGGCAACCCACTCCAGTATTCTTGCCTGAAGAGTCTCATGGACAGAGGAGCTTGGCAGGCTACACTCCATGACGTTGTAAACAGTTGGACAAGACTGAATCACTAAGAAAAAATATATATATATATAGTCTTCTCCAAAATGTACTTTATATTAGGCCATCTTAAAAATTAAGTAGTATCAAATAGTAACAGCATTAAAAGGAAAATAAACTTACAAATGATTGAACATATTATGTTTTTAAATGCAAATTTCCAAAATGTTCATGCTTTTGCAAGAAAAACAATATGTTACAAGCTAATAAATATATAACCCGACACACATTTTTTATCGTGTTTTCATCACTTTTAGCAGAAACTTCGGCAAGTTCGCTAATATTTTGATCACTCCTTTCACTACAAAATGATTCTGTTATCTCTCAGGGTTGTTATGAGGTTTTATGTAGAACACAAATATTGAGTAAAATTTGTCAGATTTTCTTTTCCTTCACTTGGAGCAGGGTCAAAGTTTTACAAATCATACTTATGTACTCTAGTGTCTTGAAAACAGAGGACAGGAAGTAAATACTTGTAAATTTATATTGATGTATTATTGAATTTACCAAATTTTAGCTGGATATCTTAATTAATTCCAACTTATATATTAAAGTCAAAGTGACTCATAATTTCATAATAGAGAGTATACTTAACATTTTAGTGTTAAAGAATCCAATTTACTTTAACCCCTAAATTAAACACTTAATATGATCAATATGGAGTCACGATTGCTGGGAGAAATATCAATAATCTCATATATGCAGATGACACCACCCTTATGGAAGAAAGCAAAGAAGAACCAAAGAACCTCTTGAAAGTGAAAGAGGAGAGTGAAAAAGTTGGCTTAGAACTCAACATTCATAAAACTATGATCATGGGATCTGGTGCCATCATTTCATGGCAAATAGGTGGGGAAACAATGGAAACAGTAAAAGATTTTATTTTTTGGGGGGGCTCCAAAATCACTGCAGATGGTGACGGCAGCCATGAAATTAAAATATGCTTGCTCCTTGGAAGAAAAGCTATGACTAACCTAGACAGCATATTAAAAAGCAGAGACATTACTTTGCCAACATGTCCATCTAGACAAAGCTATAATTTTTCCAGTAGTCATGTATGGATGTGAGAGAGTTGGACTGTAATGAAAACTGAGTGCCAACAAATTAATGTTTTTGAACTGTGGTGGTGCAGAAGACTTCAGAGTCCTTTGGAAGACTTCTCAAGTCCCAGGAAGACTTGAGAGATTCAACCAGTCCATCCTGAAGGAAATCAGTCTTTAATATTCATTGGAAGGACTGTTGCTGAAGCTGAAACTCCAATAGTTGCCAACCTGATGTGAAGAACTGACTCATTGGAAAAGACTCTGATCTGGGAAAGATTGAAGGCAGAAGGAGAAGGGGACAACAGAGGATGAGATGGTTGGATGGCATCACCAACTCAATGGACATGAGTTTGAGTAAACTCCAGGAGTTGGTGATGGACAGGCAAGCCTGGCGTGCTGCAGTATATGGGGTTGCCAAGAGTCAGACAAGACTGAGCAACTGAACTGACTGAATATGATCATTCTAATTTAGAGTAGTAAAAGTTGTAAAAAGTAATATATATGAAAAGTAAACAAAACATAGCATAAGTTTAAAAAGCGTCCATCCTTTACATTTGGAGAAGGAAATGGCAACCCACTCCAGTATTCTTGCCCAGAGAATCCCATGGACAGAGGAGCATCAAGGTCCACAATCTATGGGGTTGCAAAGAGTCAGACATGACTGAGCAATGAACACTTTACTTTACCTTAATCTGGACTTAAACACATGGGAAATAGCAGACTATACAGACCCATGCTGCTGCTGCTGCTAAGTCGCTTCAGTTGTGTCCGACTCTGTGCGACCCCATAGATGGCAGCCCACCAGGCTCCCCTGTCCCTGGGATTCTCCAGGCAAGAACACTGGAGTGGGTTGCCATTTCCTTATCCAATGCATGAAAGTGAAAAGTGAAAGTGAAGTCGCTCAGTTGTGTCCGACCCTCAGCGACCCCATGGACTGCAGCCTACCAGGCTCCTCCGTCCATGGGATTTTCCAGGCAAGAGTACTGGAGTGGGATGCCATTGCCTTCTCCAATACAGACCCATAGACTATGGTTAATCAAGTCTACACTAAGAAAAAGGCTATTAATATTCTCTGTATAAATTATCCTGTGGTTTGCAATAATATAACTGTTCAGTTCAGTTCAGTCACTCAGTCGTGTCTGACTCTTTGAGACCCCATGAACTGTAGCACGCCAGGACTCCCTGTCCATCACCAACTCCTGGAATCCACCCAAACCCATGTCCAACGAGTCTGTGATGCCATCCAACCATCTCCTTATCTGTTGCCCCTTCTCCTCCTGCTCTCAATCTTTCCCAGTATCAGGGTCTTTTCAAATGAGTCAGCTCTTCACATCAGGTGGCCAAAGTATTGGAGTTTCAGCTTCAACATCAGTCCTTCCAATGAACACCCAGGATTGATCTCCTTTTAGGATGGACTGGTTGGATCTCCTTGCAGTCCAAGGGACTTTCAAGTCTTATCCAACACCATAGTTCAAAAGCATCAGTTCTTCGGTGCTCAGCTTTCTTTATAGTCCAACTCTCACATTCATATATAACCACCGGAAAAACCATAACTTTGACTAGATGGACATTTGTTGGCAAAGTAATATTTCTGCTTTTTAGTATGCTGTCTAGGTTGGTCATAACTTTCTTTCCAAGGAGTAAGCATCTTTTAATTTCATGGCTGCAGTCACCATCTGCAGTGACTTTTGATCTCCCAAAAATAAAGTCAGCCACTGTTTCCACTGTTTCCCCATCAATTTGCCATGAATTCAAGGGACCTCATACCATGATCCTCGTTTTCTGAATGTTGCGCTTTAAGCCAACTTTTTCACTGTCCTCTTTCACTTTCATCAAGAGGCTCTTTAGTTCTTCTTCACTATCTGCCATAAGGGTATTGTCATCTGCATATCTGAGGTTATTGATATTTCTCCCAGAAATCTTGATTCCAGCTTGTGCTTCTTCCAGCCCAGAGTTTCTCATGATGTACTCTGCATAGAAGTTAAATAGGCAGGGTGACAATATATAGCCTTGATGTCCTCCTTTTCCACTTTGGAACCAGTCTGTTGTTCCATGTCCAGTTCTAACTGTTGCTTCCTGACCTGCATACAGGTTTCTCAAGAGGCAGGTCAGGTGATCTGGTATTCCCTTCTCTTTCAGAATTTTCCACAGTTTATTGTGATCCACAGAGTCAAAGGCTTTGGCATAGTCAATAAAGCAGAAATAGATGTATTTCTGGAACTCTCTTGCTTTTTTGATGATCCAGTAGATATTGGTGATTTGATGTCTGCTTCTTCTGTCTTTCTAAAACTAGCTTGAACATCTGGAAGTTCACAGTTCATGTATTGCTGAAGCCTGGCTTGGAGAATTTTAAGCATTACTTTACTAACGTGTGAGATGAGTGCAATTGTGCATTGTTTGAGCATTCTTTGGCATTGCCTTTCTTTGGGATTGGAATGAAAACTGACCTTTTCCAGTCCTGTGGCCACAGTTGAGCTTTCCAAATTTGCTGGCATGTTGAGTGCAGCACTTTCACAGCATCATCTTTCAGGATTTGAAATAACTCAACTGGAATTTCATGACCTCCACAAGCTTTGTTCATAGTGATGCTTCCTAAGGTCCACCTGACTTCACATTCCAGGGTGTCTGGCTCTAGGTGAGTGATTACACCGTCATGATTATCTGGCTCGTGAAGATCTTTTTTGTACAGTTCTTCTGTGTATTCTTGCCACCTCTTAATATCTTCTGCTTCTCTTAGGTCCCTACCATTTCTGTCCTTTATTGAGCCCATCTTTGTATAAGATATTTCCTTGGTATCTGTAATTTTCTTGAAGAGATCTCTAGTCTTTCCCATTCTGTTGTTTTCCTCTATTTCTTTGCATTGGTCACTGAGGAAGGCTTTCTTATCTCTTCTTGCTATTCTTTGGAACTCTGCATTCAAATGGGTATTTCTTTCCTTTTCTCCTTTGCTTTTCATTTCCCTTCTTTTCGCTGCTATTTGTAAGGTCTCCTTAGACAACCATTTTGCTTTTTTACATTTCTTTTTCTTGGGGATGATCTTGATCCCTGTGTCTTGTACAATGTCACAAATTTCCATCCATAGTTCATCAGGCACTCTGTCTATCAGATCTAGTCCCTTAAATCTATTTCTCACTTCCACTGTATAATCATAAGGGATTTGATTTAGGTCATACCTGAATGGTCTAGTGGTTTTCCCCATTTTCTTCAATTTCAGTCTGAATTTGGCAATTAGGAGTTCATGTTCTGAGCCACAGTCAGCTCCTGGTCTTGTTTTTGCTGACTGTATAGAGCTTCTCCATCTTTGGCTGCAAAGAATATAATCAATCTCATTTTGGTGTTGATCATCTGGTGATGTCCATGTGTAAATCTTCTCTTGTGTTGTTGGAAGAAGGTGTTTGCTATGACCAGTGCGTTCTCTTGGCAAAACTCTATTAGCCTTTGCCCTGCTTCATTCCATACTTCAAGGCCAAATTTGCCTGTTACTCTAGGTGTTTCTTGACTTCCTACTTTGCATTCCAGTTCCCTATAATGAAAAGGACAGATTTTTGGGGTGTTGGTTCTAGAAGGTCTTGTAAGTCTTCATAGAACTGTTCAACTTCAGCTTCTTCAGTGTTACTGGTTGGCATAGACTTGGATCACCATGATATTGAATGGTTTGCCTTGGAAACAAACAGAGATCATTCTGTCATTTTTGAGATTGCATCCAAGTACTGCATTTTGGACTCTTTTGTTGACTATGATGGCTACTCCATTTCTTCTAAGGGATTCCTGCCCACAGTAGTAGATATAATGGTCACCTGGCTTAAAGTCACCCATTCCAGTCCATCTTAGTTAGTTGATTCCTAGAATGTTGATGTTCACTCTTGTCATCTCCTGTTTGACCACTTCCAATTTGCCTTGATTCATGGACCTAACATTCCAGGTTCCAAGGCAATATTGCTCTTTACAGCATCAGACCTTGCTTCTATCACCAGTCACATCCACAACTGGGTGTTGTTTTTGCTTTGGCTGCATCCCTTCATTCTTTCTGAAGTTATTTCTCCACTGATCTCCAGTAGCATATTGGGCACCTACAGACCTGGGGAGTTCATCCTTCAGTGTCCTATCTTTTTTCCTTTTCATACTGTTCATAGGGCTCTCAAGGAAAGAATACTGAAGTCGTTTGCCTTTCCCTTCTCCAGTGGACCACATTCTATCAGACCTCTCCACCATGACCCACCCATCTTGCATGGCCCCACATGGCATGGTTTAGTTTCATTGAGTTAGACAAGGCTGTGGTCCATGTGATCAGATTGGCTAGCTTTCTTTGATTGTGGTTTCAGTCTGTCTGCCTTCCGATGCCCTCTCTCAGTGCCTACCATCTTTCTTGGGTTTCTCTTACCTTGGATGTGTGGTATCTCTTCATGGCTGCTCCAGCAAAGTGCAGCTGCTGCTCCTGACTTTGGATGTGGGGTAGCTCCTCTCAGCCACTGCCCCTGTCCTCGGAAATGAGGTAGCTCCTCTTGGCTGCACTTGTTTACTGTCGCAGCTGCCTGTGCTTTTATATACAATATAAATAATATAATATATAGTATATAATTATATACAATATAATTGTATTTTTAGATAATTATCAATTTTATTTAGTATTTATGCATTAAGTCCTATCATACAAAATAAGGCATCTACTTAAAATACTATTTACCTTTCCCCAAATTTCTGAATTTGAGTAATTGTAAAATTTGTATTTTCAGTTTGTTTGTTCATTGATTCATTCATTTAAAAATATTTAGTAAATACATATTATATATCTTACCTGGTGGCTCAGACAGTAAAGAATTTGCCTGCAATGTGGGAGACCTGGGTTCAATCCCTGAGTTGGGAAGATTCCCTGGAGAAGGGATAGGCTAACAACTTCAGTATTTTGGCCTGGTGAATTCCATGGACTGTGTAGTCCATGAGGTCACAAAGAGTTGGACACAACTGAGTGACTTTCATTTCACTATTCTATATCAGTTACTATTTCAGAATATAGAAATGCAACAATCAACAACACAGATTTGGTGCCCATGTGGAGCCTGAATTTCAAGGAAAGAAGCAGATAGTGAAAAGTAAATGAAATGACAGGCTAAACTTCCCTTTATAGAGACCTTTGAAGGCACCAATTTGAGTGAATTGTTGAACATGATCTCTCCTAAGCTTTAACTTATAATCCGAGACTAAAAGTGAGAAGGTAGGAGCCAGGAAAAGACTAGAGTCATAGACCATACCCCATAAAGGAAGCTGAAACCACATAGCAACATCCCAAATGTGGTAAAATCATGATCGTTCAAGGGAAAGAGCAGAAATCAGAGGTTCAAATTATAATGTCAAGGTTTTGTCTTTTTCTCTCTGTTCCAGGTTGTATGCATGTGTATTTGAGTAGCTGTCATTTCATGGTGGCCCCATAAATCTCAACGCTTACATGCTTTAACCTTGTCCACTCCAGTAGAATAAAGTTTTCTTTTTTTTCTAATAAATGAAGGAGAAGAACTAGCCAGTCTTGCACTAATCAGAACTGATTCATGTAATTGACTAAACATTAGCTATCAGCTAATGTTTGGATCAGGCAAAAGAATTAACCAAATCGGAATAACATTGGATGAATGATGAAAAAGTGGTATTCTAAAGGATAATGAAAGTTTTTTTTTTTCTTTTAATTTCAAAATGGTTGAATAGACATTAACCAATTAGTGTCACTATAAGAGTCTTAAAACATGAAGATAGACATGTTAGTGGGTAATCTGGAGCTCTAGTGTCTAGATACATATTGTATATTTTTTTAAAAAAGTGATATCACACCATGTACAAAAGTAAATTTGCAATGGATTAAAAACTTAAATGTAAGACCTGAAACTATAAAACTCCTAGAAGAAAACATAGGTAGCACACCCCTTGATATTCATCTTGGCTATATATATATCATCTTGGCTATATATATAGCCAAGATGAATGTATATGTATATGCATATACATACATATGGATCTTCCCTGGCAGCTCAGACGGTAAAGCGTCTGCCTACAATGTGGGAGACCTGGGTTCAATCCCTGGGTCTGGAAGATCTCCTGGAGAAGGAAATGGCAACCCACTCCAGTATCCTTGCCTGGAAAATCCCATGGACGGAGGAACTTGGTTAGGCTACAGTCCATGGGGTCTCAAAGAGTCGGACACGACTGAGCGACTTCACTCACTCATACATACATATATCTTTTTTTATATGTCTTCTCAAGAGAAATAAAAGCAAAATTAAGCAAATAAGGCTACATTAATCTAAAAACAAACAAGCAAACAAAAACTTTTTTCACTGTGTGGGTAACTATCTGTATCATGATAAGGCCATTTACTAAATGGGAGCAAAATATTTGCAAACAATATATCTGATAAGGAGTTAATCACCAAAATATACAAAGAATTCTTAAAACTCAACGTCAAAAACAAACAATCTGATTAAAAGATTGGCAGTTGACCTGAACAGACATTTTTCCAAAGGAGACACAGATGGTCAATAGGCACATGGAAAAATGCTCAGCATCACTAATCATCAGAGAAGTGCACACAAAAATCATGATGAGAAATGACCTCACACCTATTAAAATGACTTATATCAAAAAGACAATCTATAGTAAGTATTGGGGAGGATATGGAGAAAAGGGAACATTCTTGCACCTGGAATGCAAATTGGTGCAGCTGTAGCAGAAAACATTATGGTAGTTCCTCAGAAAATTTAAAAATAAAGCTTCCATATCACTCAGAAATTCTACCTCTGAGTACTTATCCAAAGAAAACAAAAACATTAATTTTAGAAAATACGTGCACCTCAGTGTACACTGCAGCATTATTTGCAATAGTCAAGATATGGAAACAAGCTAAGTGCCCATAAACAACATAGGTGAATCCAGAGAGTATTGTGCTAAGTGAAATAAGTAAGAGAGAGACAAACACTGTACTATTTTATTTATATGTGGGATCTAAGAATCAAAACAAATTGCCAAGCATAACAAGACGGAAACAGAGTCACAGATAGAAGAAACATATGGTTGTCAGTGGAGAGGGCATTGGAGAGAGGAGATAAATAGGTGAGGGAGATGAAGTGGTACAAACTTCCAGTTACAAAATGAATGTCATGGATATGAAATATGCAATGTGGGAAATACAGTCAATAAAGAATGGTGGTCATTAACAGAGAGATGATACCCAAGAAATGTGAAAAGTTTAAAGAAAGTAGGAAAATGTATAGAGCAGATATAACAGCATAAGACCTAGCCTTATGGGACTCCAATTTAGAGGTTGTGTAAATGGTATGAAGCCTGCAGAATGGTCTAAAAAGGAGTGCTCTGCTCTTATGTAGAGCTGAATCTGGAGAGGTACGATAGACTGGACTCTTTTGTAAACAGTTCTGTGCTTGATTCTCCTTAGCATTGCTTCCTGTGCTTTGTGTACGTTCACCGAGAGCTTCATGATTTTCTGGGCTACAGCTGGGAAGGATTCTCTCCTGTGCAGTCATCTTCTGATGCCTATTTGGGATGGTAACTGCTCTACTCAGTTGCTCCTCCAAGCCAATACCAATGCTGCATTCCAGAAATTTCTCCAGGATAATGAAATGCATTAGTAACATACTTCTTTCCTTTCTGGAGCCATATTTTGGATTTACACATTCTGAAATAAAATTTCCTTCCTTTCCACAGGATATTAGAAGGAAAGGAGGTCAGTGTTTTTCCTCAAGGTGCCACCTTGAGGTGAAACTAGTAGTCTAAACGTTATTTCTATAAAATAATTTCCTGAAAATTTTATATGTGAAAAAAAAAAAAAAAAAACCCCGCTGTGTAAATTTAAGTAATCATTTTCCCCTGCAAACCGAGATTGGGACTTGAGTAAAATTAGCACTTAACTAATGTGTTTTCTTTCTAATTTATTAAAGCTTTTGAGGCAAGAGCAGCTCATTTATTATTTTCCAAAACACTTTTATTATAATCAACCTACTTAAAGTAACACTATAAATTCCTGATTTTACCTAGAAATAGTACTTTTGCCTTTGTACCAAAATAGAAAGAAATGATTTTTAAAGTCTTATCTCATTGAAAAAAGAATGCATGCATATACCTATCCTCTTATTGACTATTTTGCCTTAAAAATTTTGAATAGATTATAACTCCTTAACTTAATTTTCTTTTAAAACTTTAGGAAAAAAAAATCTTCAACACAACTATAGCAGAAGTTAGAATACTCGCTTCAAAATCTACTATCATTAATGAACAGTTATAATTCTGTGTTTCAATTCACTTCTCTGTCAAAAGCAGCTCATTTATAAAATCTCCTCATAGGGTTGTTGTGAATCCTAATGTTACAAAAAGGCAATATATCATAGCCGCAGGCACATAATAGTACTTAATCCATGTTTGCTGACTCAAATAAAATTAGTTTCACAAACAAAATTCATGGATTTATGGCTGGAATGTTTTATTTTTTTAAATTTTTTTGAATGTTCTATTTATTAGATATTTTTCACACTCCATGGAAAAGATATTTAAGAATCTTATATAAAACCAGTGTATATGGTTCACATTCATTTTAAAAGCATATATTTTGTTCATTTCTTTTTGTTTGTTTGTTTCTTTTCTGGCACTGCTGAAAACCAGATGATATTACACCATGAAAAATGAGTTGGATACTAAGCTTTTCCAGCTGTGACAAAGGAAAAAGGATCTCACACTTTTTAGGCACCATGTTTTAACATTTTTACGGCAGGTAAATATACACCACGGCTCTTAACTACCACTAGGTGAGGATCTTGTTTGAAACTGTTCCTAAAAATGATTGTGACTCTAATGTGAGTTCAGGTAGTCATGCAGGAATACCTTTTGACTTCATGAGTATTTCAATTACGACCCTTATGCTTAATGTAAAACAGGACAATTTTCGCTATGATAAGAACTGATGGTATCTGGTATGAAACTGGCACAATAGCTCAAACTCTGAATAGAAATACCTTCATTACCTTCATTCTCATTTAATCTGTTTATTCAATACTATTGTGTCATTGGCAAGCTCCTTTTCTTTCCTAAACCTCAATTTTGTCATTCCTAAATATGAATAGCTCAAGCTCACCCCCTTATTTGCTGTGTGTGTTCATGTGCTAAAGCATCTGACTTAAGACAGATAGTAATCACATGGCCCGTGTGAAAGCTGTTTATATTCTTGGTCTTATTCTTGCTCTCTAAGAAGGAATGATGATTCAAAACCAAGCCATTTAACTCTTCATTAAACTGTTTTTATTTTGGACTTTGTCAGCATTCCACACGCTACGTTTTCAGATATTCAGATGTTCCATTTCATAACTTATAGTGATAAACTTTTCATGGAAAAATACATTTTTGTCCAACAGGACAAATAAGCAGTAAAGTTTTGATGAAGCTGAAGTATTCTGTTGTTTCAAAATAAGCCAACAAAAACAGTAATCTATAAGAGGGAAGAAATTTGTATCCCTTCTGTGTTTTATTTTTGGTTTCTAGGATACAATATCTTCCTCTTTTGGAGCCTTCTCTTTGAACGACATACCCTTCGAGGGCATCGTGGGGAAGAACATGTGGGATGAATTTTGGACTTATTTATGTCTGAAATATTTTTTTTTCTTGCATGCTGGATTAATAGTTTGAATGGAGTGTTCGTTCCATATTGCCATTTTAACAAATTATCACAACTTTAATGGCTTAAAACAATATAAATTTATGTGTACTGACTCAGGGACTATTGCTTTGGAAAATCAGCCTCCTCTACAATTTCTTGAGAGGTTCTTGTGCCTAGACCTCCTACTGTGACTTCTAGGGGGACTGATAAATGACAGCTTTATTCAAGCTTAAGCTCACATGGACATAATAAATATAGATTATACATATAACAGAATGGGACACCAAGCCCTGGAATGGCACTTATCAATTTAATCTGCTGCCTGTGTGGTCCAATGTGCACCTTGAGGATTTCTTTTATATGAAGGATGAGGGGCTCTTGTGGGAAACCAATCTGCTCACTCCAGACACCAACTTCCTTTATTGAATCACTAAGATTATTTGCTTAAAGTTTACTGCAAAATCTATGTAATAAGATCTGTTGGTTGTGTTAAATTGTTGGCTTCTGTTTCCATCTTTCCTATTTCTCCATCCCAGAGCAGGTGGAAGGGTGAGGGGAAAAAATGGCTGGGGAGATAAGGGTCTGGTTGGGGAGAAGAAATCATAAATGCAGTGGCTTAAACAACAAAAATATATTTTCATACAATTCTGATAAATGGTTGTCTAAATAGGTCAGCAGAACTGCCTTCCTTCTAAAACTTTTAAAGGGAAATCCATTTTCTTGCTTTTCTGAGCTTCTAGAGTCCTCTATATTTCTTAACTTCTAACCTCATCTTACATTTTCAAAGCCAGCAGCACATATCTTTGAATCTTTCTCTCAATTTTTATCATCCCATTGTCTTTTTCCGATTCTCATTTTTTTTTCTCCCTCTTATTAGGACACTTAATCTTATATTGGGCCTATTCAGATAACTCAGAATTTTTCCCGTCTCAAGATTCTTAAACTAACACCTCCAAAGTCACTTTTGCCATGTAAGGTTTCAAGGATTTGGATGTGGGCATTTTGGAATGTTATTACTTTGTCTGTCCCAGACCCTGAAAGATTCAAGTCCATTCTGCATGCCTGAAACACATCCACCCCGTTCCAAGGTCCCCAACAATCTCAAATCGTTACATTAACATCTTAAGTCCAGAATCTCATCTAATTCTCATCATCACAAAGACACAAATTTCATTATCTAAATCATCTAAATTAGGTATAGGTGACAGAGGATGAGATGGTTGGATGGCGTCACTGACTCAATGGACATGAGTTTGAGCAAAGTCCAGGAGTTAGTGAAGGCAGGGAAGCCTGGTGCACTGCCTGGCTAGCAAAGAGTCAGACATCAATTAGCAGCTGAACAACAACAGGTACAGGCAAAACTCACTGTATAATCCATCTGAGGGCAAAAACTTTACTCTCTGTATGTGAAACTTCAAAATATCTGCTCCCAAACTACAGTGGCGAGATAACAGTAGATTAAGTGTTATCAATGTGCCAATTCACAAAAGGAGAAAACAGAAAGAAGAAAAGAGGTCTCCAGTCTTAAGTAATTTCAAAATCCAGCTGGGCAAGCAACCTTAGGTTCCCAATAATAATGGGAAGAATCCTCTGTAGTCTGGCTCTGCTCTCTGGGCCAGCGGCTCTACCGTCTGGCCAAGCCCCCACACTAGGAGTCTCCTTTCTTTTTGGAAAGGTGAAGGGCTGAATGTGTTTGCAGCTGAATAGTTTTATCAACTTGTTTCCTGCCAGCAGAATCTTGGGAGCCCAGCAGTCTTTCTTTGTTCTTTCTGTTTCTTTCAGTCCAAGCTGGCAGTGTGGCTGCTGGCAGAGTATTCTCAAGAACCTTGTAAATCTCCCTTCAGTTTCAGGGGTTCACTCCATTAGACCAAAGGCTCATCTGCACATCTATCTTGGATAATCCCACTTCTGTTCTTGGCTTTTGCTTAGATGGTGAGGAGACCTGTGAGTTACTAGTATAATCTCTCAAAGAACCACATGTGTTATTGAACATTCTGCTCTTTTGATCCTCCCAGAGCACAAGGAAAAGGTTGTGTGGCCACACCCTTAGCCTTCTCTTCAGAAAAGGCTTCTTGAGAATCTGTTGCTGTTGTCCCATTGTTCAGTCATGTCTGATTCATTGAGACCCATGGACTGCAGCACACCAAACTTCCCTGTCCTTCACCATCTCCCAGAACTTGCTCAAACTCATGTCCATTGAGTCAGTGATGCCATCCAACCATCTTATCCTCTGTAGTCCCTTTCTCCTCCTGCCTTCAATCTTTCAATGTGATTAAAATGGTAATGTTTCCTAAATGCATATGTTTGCCTTCTCTGAAATTCATATGTAGATCCCACAATATTCAAATCAAAACACCAATATTCTTTATTTATATTCACAAGGCAGTTACAAATGCAGATGGAAAATAAAGAACTGAGAAGAGCCAAAACCATTTTAAGTAAGAGTAAATTTGGGGGAACCTGTAGTGAATTCTAAGTTGCCTTGCTTTTTATTAGTTAGATTTATAGTGAACACAGCCAGTATGTTATCAAACTTCTTTAGTGGGGGCTTCCCTGGTGGCTCAGTTGGTAAAGAGTCTGCCTGCAATGCAAGAGACCTGAGTTCAATCCCTGGGTCAGGAAGATCCCCTGGAGAATGAAATGGCTACCCAATGCAATATTCTTGCCTGATTTCCATGAACAGAGGAGCCTGGTGGGCTATATAGTCCATAGGGTTGCAAAGAGTTGGACACGTCTGAGCAACTAACACACACATATATTGCTATGATTGTCCCATCTCTAATGAGATTGGTTTTCAGTTCTAGGAGAGGGTAGCCTCTTGTTTGAGTGTTTTATTTCCAGTCTTGAGGTAATGGCTTCTCCCGATGTCTATTGCTGTATTCTTTAGAGTTCTAGTTGCCTCTTATAAGTCAAAGCTCAATACTCCAATTCTCATGTTAATTTTTTTATATTAAAATTATCCTCCCAAATCATCCATCCCCCCCTCCCTCTCCAGGTTCGATGCAGGATACAGGAAGCTTGGGGCTGGTGCACTGGGGTGACCCAGAGGGATGGTATGGGGAGGGAGATGGGAGGGGGGTTCAGGATTGGGAACATGTGTACACTCGTGGCGGATTCATGTTGATGTATGGCAAAACCAATACAATATTGTAAAGTAATTAGCCTCTAGTTAAAATAAATAAATTTAAATTAAAAAAAAACTAAATAAAACCAATACACAAGGAAAAAAAATAAAATTATCCTGTTCAAGTTATTGTGTGGCTTCTGATTGATGCATTGCCAAAAAACAAAAACAAAAACAACCCTGAAAATAAACCAATACAACAGAATATTTATCAACAATAAAACAAAATACACTCTTGACATATGCAATTATATTGGTAAATATCAAAACATTATTATAAGAGAAAGATGCCATAAAGAAAAGACTACCTATGCAAAATTTAATTTACATATTTCTGAAAAATGGAACAGGGAAGAAATCATATCAATGATTGTGAGAGGTAATTATTACAAATTCACATAAGGGTAGGTTTGTGGATGCAGAAAATATTACATACTTTGTTTGTCCAGTGGTCCAAAACTGCATACATTTGTCAACAGTTGGGATGATGAATGGAAAATCAACTCTGATTCGTTTGTTGACTAGCTATTTTCTTCTCTTGGAAGTTTTTAGTTGCTAATCCAAAGGGATGTCTTAGGTGTCAATCTGCATATCCATTATTCTTTTTCATTTTTCTAGAAGTTTGATTAGGCCCTTTCACTTTGATCAGCTTCCCTAATATCTCAGATGGTAAAGAATCTGCCTGCAATGTGGGAGACCAGGGTTCAATTCCTGGATTGGGAAAACCCCTTGGTGAAGGGAATGGAAACTCACTCCAGTATGCTTGCCTGGAGAATCCCATGGACAGAGGAGCCTGGTGGGCTATAGTCTTTAGGGTCACAAAAAGTTGGACTTGACTGAGAGACTAATATACACCCTTTTACTTTAAAAACTTGTTTAATGCTCAGGACAACCTCCTATAATGGGTTCTTTAATAGTTTGTTCTCTTCTATTTCATGAAGGCCCTTTATATTCCCACTTTTCTGGTACCATTGCTCCTTTCTAATAACTCTTCTCCGAACATTATCCTGTATTTTGTTGGGTTACTGTCATATGGTGTGACCCAATATATGTTGTCTGAAGAAATGAATGGCTACCCACTCCAGTATTCTTGCCTGGAAAATCTCATGGACAGAGGAGCCTGGTGGGCTACAGTCCAGGGATTGCAAAGAGTCAGACATGATTGAGCAATGGAGCATGCACACAATATAGCCTAAATGCAGTTGGTTGTTCCCAGGAAGACATGTGGATTAAATTAACATGGCACTTTTAGAAAGGAGTATAAAGCTGTTTTTGTTTCCAGGAGTTGAATCCTAGGTTGCAGAACTCAGTGTTTACATTTATCACTATGAAGAGAAAGTCATGAAGAGAAATGAGTTATACCCATACCAACATCTTTATCTGAATCTCCATCTTCATTCTATATCTATCATCAGTTTCTGCATGAAACAGACCAATGTCTATATCTTTAACAGTGGTTTTCAACAAGGGAAAACTATGTCTCCAGGGAACTTTGGCTGTCACACTGGATGAGGTGCTCTTGGCATGGAGAAGGTAGAGGACAGAGATTGTGTTCAACATCCTGCAGGCACAGGACAACCTCCCCCTACAAGGAATTCTCCAGCTCACAAGGTCCACAGTGCCAGGTTTGAGAAAACTTGATCTAGAGAGATCTTTAGAAAAATGGGATCCCCTGGTTCTTCTCCCCAACTAAGTACTATTCACTTCTTATTCTTATTTTCTGAAAATATTCCATTATCTACAGTTCACTCCTCTTTTTTGCTTAATGTAATTTAAATGAATTTTCAGTTTGTTTCAACAAAGAACGACTGAACTACCAATGGCTTTTTCTACATATTTTAGTGTGTGTTAAGTAGTGGAAGGTATCAATACGTTGAAATGATACTGTTCCTTCTTTAGTTGCCCTATGTGCTTGTATTTGAAACAGTACCAGATTTTACTGGAACTGAGAAAACAGAATTGCAAAAAGTTTACCTCTAAAAGCACTGCAGTGTTACTGTACTATTTTGAGCATTCAAATTCTTTATTTGTTATGATGGTGAAAAACTTTAACTAAATAGCATAGGAATATAAAAATATAACTCAAACTGAATCATCACATTACCGTGCACTGAAAAATAACTCAATATTGTAAATCAAGTATATTTCACATTTTTTTAATAAGAAAAAAGTAAAGATCAGTGTAAAATTCATAAACATATAAAACTTCTTTGCTTTCAGAACTCATGACTCAGTGTCTGTCAACCTGGAGATGTTGGTGTTCATTAGCAGCCAAAATTTGTTCTGAATCAGAAAATAATGTTTGATTTGAAGTCAAGATTTTCCCCATAAAGGCATTTCTGAAATTTGTTCTTCTCTAGTAAGTAGCAAAATTTCTGTGAGATTAGTAAATACATGATGCCCTCATTGTGTGAATTGAAGAAGGCTAGAAGCATGAGAAATATGAGCATGAGAAATGGAAAAAAGTTATACATTATTAAGTAGTTAAAAATATTTTTCCTCTTAGAATGAAGGAAAAACAACTATTCAAGAGTTCTTGCACAGATTACCAAAGCATATGTGTATCTGTATCTTTTCTTTAAAAATTTCTATTAAAAATTTAGATGCTAATATCTGCATATCATCTATTTTTAAAGTAAGTGCTTTACTGACATTTGATTTAGGTCATACCTGAACAGTCTAGTCATTTTACCTACTTTTGTCAATTTAAGTCTGAATTTGTCAATAAGGAGCTCATGATCTGAGCCACAGTCAGCTCCCGGTCTTGTTTTTGCTAAGTGTGTAGAGCTTCTTCATCTTTGGCTGCAAAGAATATAATCAATCTGATTTTGATGCTGACCATCTAGTGATGTCCATGTGTAGAGTCTTCTCTTGTGTTGTTGGAAGAGGGTGTTTGCTATGACCAGTGCGTTCTCCTGGAAAAACTCTATTAGCCTTTGCCCTGCTTCATTCCATACTCCAAGGCCAAATTTGCCTGTTACTCCAGGTGTTTCTTGACTTCCTACTTTTGCATTCCAGTTCCCTAAAATGAAAAGGACGTATTTTTGGGGTATTACTTCTAAAAGGTCTTGTAAGTCTTCATAGAACCTTTCAACTTAAGCTTCTTCAGCGTTACCAGTTGGGGCATAGGCTTGGATTACTCTGATATTCAATGGTTTGCCTTGGAAATGAACAGAGATCATTCTGTCATTTTTGAGATTGCCTCCAAGTACTGCATTTTGGACTTTTTTGTTGACCATGATGGCTACTCCATTTCTTATAAGGGATTCCTGCCCACAGTAGTAGATATAATGTTCATCTGAGTTAAATTCACCCATTCCAGTCCATTTTAGTTTGCTGATTCCTAAAATGTCAACATTTACTCTTGCCATCTCTTATTTGACCACTTCCAATTTGCCTTGATTCATGGACCTAACATTCCAGGCTCCTATGCAGTATTGCTCTTTACAGCATTGGGCCTTGCTTCTATTACCAGTCACATCCACAACTGGGTATTGTTTTTGCTTTGGCTCAATCCCTTCATTCTTTCTGGGGTTATTTCTCCACTGATCTCCTGTAGCATATTGGGCACCTACTGACCTGGGGAGTTCCTCATTCAGTATTCTATCATTTTGCCTTTTAATACTGTTCATGGGGTTCTCAGAGAAGGCAAAGGCACCCCACTCCAGTGCTCTTGCCTGGAAAATCCCATTGGCGGAGGAGCCTGGTAGGCTGTAGTCCATGGGTTCACGGAGAGTCAGACACGACTGAGTGACTTCACTTTCACTTTTCACTTTCATGCATTGGAGAAGGAAATGGCAACTCACTCCAGTGTTCTTGCCTGGAGAACCCCAGGGACGGCGGAGCCTGGTGGGCTGCCGTCTATGGGGCCGCACAGAGTCGGACACGATTGAAGCGACTTAGCAGCAGCAGCAGCATGGGGTTCTCAAGGCAAGAATACTGAAGTGGTTTGTCATCCCCTTCTCCGGTGGACCACATTCCATCAGACCTCTCCACCATGCCCACCCGTCTTGGGTGGCCCCACCCAGCATGGCTTAGTTTCATTGAGTTAGACAAGGCTGTGTTCCATGTGATCAGATTGGCTAGTTTTCTGTGATTATGGTTTCAGTGTGTCTGCCCTCTGATGCTGTCTCGCAACATCTACTGTCTTACTTGGGTTTCTCTTATCTTGGATGTGGGGTATCTCTTCATGGCTGCTCCAGCAAAGTGCAGCAGCTGCTCCTTACCTTGAATGTGGGGTATCTCCTCATGGCCACTCCTCCTGACCTTGAAAGTGGAGTAGCTCCTCTCGGACCTCCTGCATCCGTGCAGCCTCTGCTCCTTGGACTTGGAGTTGCTCCTCTCGGCAAAGCAAAATGGCTGTCTGAGGAGGCCTTACAAATAGCTGTGAAAAGAAGAGAAGAGAAAAGCAAAGGAGAAAAGGAAAGATATAAGCATCTGATGCAGAGTTCCAAAGAATAGGAAGGAGAGATAAGAAAGCCTTCCTCAATGATAAATGCAAAGAAATAGAGGAAAGCAACAGAATGGGAAAGACTAGAGATCTCTTCAAGAAAATTAGAGATACCAAGGGAAAATTTCATGCAAAGATGGGCTCAAAAAAGGACAGAAATGGTATGGGCCTAACAGAAGCAGTAGATATTAAGAAGAGGTGGCAAGAATACATAGAAGAACTGTACAAAAAAGATCTTCACAACCCAGATAATCACGATGGTGTGATCACTGACCTAGAGCCAGACCTCCTGGAATGTGAAGTCAAGTGGGCCTTAGAAAGCATCACTATGAACAAAGCTAGTGGAGATGATGGAATTCCAGTCGAGCTATTTCAAATCCTAAAAGATGATGCTGTGAAAGTGCTGCACTCAATATGCCAGCAAATTTGGAAAACTCAGCAGTGGCCACAGGACTGGAAAAGGTCAGTTTTTATTCCAATCCCAAAGAAAGGCAATGCCAAAGAATGCTCAAACTACCACACAATTGCACTCATCTTACACACTAGTAAATAATGCTCAAAATTCTCCAAGCCATGTTTCAGCACTATGTGAACCGTGAACCTCCAGTTGTTCAAGCTGGTTTTAGAAAAGGCAAAGGAACCAGAGATCAAATTGCCAACATCTGCTGGATCATTGAAAAAGCAAGAGAGCTCCAGAAAAAACATCTATTTCTGCTTTATTAACTATGCCAAAGCCTTTGACTGTGTGGATCACAATAAACTGCGGAAAATTCTGAAAGAGATGGAAATACCAGACCACCTGACCTGCCTCTTGAGAAACCTATATGTAGCTCAGGAAGCAACAGTTAGAACTGGACATGGAACAACAGACTGGTTCCAAAGAGGAAAAGGAGTACATCAAGGCTGTATATTGACACCCTACTTATTTAACTTATATGCAGAGTACATCATGAGAAATGCTGGACTGGTAGAAGCACAAGCTGGAATCAAGATTGCCGGGAGAAACATCAGTAACCTCAGATATGCAGATGACACCACCCTTATGGCAGAAAATGAAGATGAACTAAAAAGCCTCTTGATGAAAGTGAAAGTGGAGAGTGAAAAAGTTGAGTTAAAACTCAACATTCAGAAAACCAAGATCATGGCATCTGGTCCCATCACTTCATGGGAAACAGATGGGGAAACAGTAGAAACAGTGTCAGACTTTATTTCTCTGGGCTCCAAAATCACTGCAGATGGTGACTGCAGCCACGAAATTAAAAGACACTTACTCCTTGAAAGGAAAGTTATGACCAACCTAGATAGCATATTCAAAAGCAGAGACATTACTTTGCCAACAAATGTCCATCTAGTCAAAGCTATGGTTTTTCCTGTGGTCAAGTATGGATGTGAGAGTTGGACTGTGAGGAAAGCTGAGGGCCATAGAATTGATGCTTTTGAACTGTGGTGTTGGAGAAGACTCTTGAGAGTCCCTTGGACTGCAAGGAGACCCAACCAGTCCATTCTAAAGGAGATCAATCCTGGGTGTTCATTGGAAGGAATGATGTTAAAGCTGAAACTCCAATATTTTGGCCACCTCATGGGAAGAGTTAACTCACTGGAAAAGACCCTGATGCTGGGAGGGATTGGGGGCAGAAGGAGAAGGGGATGACAGAGGATGAGATGGCTGGATGGCATCACCAACTCTATGGCCATGAGTTTGAGTAAACTCCGGGAGTTGGTGATGGACAGGGAGGCCTGGCGTGCTGCGATTCATGGAGTGGTGAGGATTCAGACATGACTGAGCGACTGAACTGAACTGAACTTACTGACATTATATCGGTTAACACGTTGTGCCTTTAGTTGGAAGAAAATGAGCTCAATTTTTCTGCAATAACTAGGAGAATGTGTGGGCTCACAAAGTTAAATGCCTAGAGGTGATTCTGTCTTCTTGGCTGGTTGATTTGACTGTTCAAGGATGTTACTGAGTTCCTTTTCCTTTCTCACCATTCTGGTGTCAGGCTTATCCTCAGGCAAAGTACCCAGGATACTCCCAAGATGAGTGCCAATAACCTTATGGGATATAATATACGCTTCTTCTCACACATATAGAGAGAAGAGAGAGTGAGTGTTTTGGAAGTTATCTCAAAGATCAAGGTTTCTTCCTTCTAATTTGCTATTGGAAAGAACAATTTAGTTCATATTCTTCCACACTAACTAGCATAGGATGGATGTCTCAGTCTTTTATGTATATATGAATGTAAATAGACATCACCTCTGGACCCTTCAAAGTTCAGATTCTTATTCAGAAGGTCTGGGTTGAGGTAGGATAATTTACATTTCTAACAGGTCTCTATGCAATATTCATCTATGTTGCTGGTCCTCAAGTCTTTCAAATGGTAAATGCTTCTCACATTTTTTCCCTATCAGAGATAATGGCTTGTGATCAAGTCTTCCAAAATAAAGAGCGCCTTTTCCTGCTTCAAAGAAAGAAGTCAGCATTTAATTCTGCTCTGTCTCTTTATGACCTTTCTTACCTCCCCATTCAGAGGAAGAGCTTTACAAAGTTGCCATTAAACCAAGTACTGCTAACCTAGAACATCTTTTATAAGAATTTTGAGAAAAGAGATCTTTAAAGATAATCTCCATATTATTTCTTCCTGCCATTGGTTTGAAAATCATACTAGAGAAAAAGAAATATTCTGAGAAAATATTGTCCAAGATTTCAGAATAAAGTAATGAAAATGTTGCTGTAAAATTTAATGTCTTGAATAAGTCATCCCATTCTGGTGTAACTTTGTGATATTGACATTCAGATCAGATCAGTCGCTCAGTCGTGTCCGACTCTTTGCCACCCCATGAACTGCAGCACACCAGGCCTCCCTATCCATCACCAACTCCCGGAGTTCACTCAGACTCACGTCCATCGAGTCAGTGATGCCATCCAACCATCTCATCCTCTGTCGTCCCCTTCTCCTCTTGCCCCCAATCCCTCCCAGCATCAGAGTCTTTTCCAATGAGTCAACTCTTCACATGAGGTGGCCAAAGTACCTGAGTTTCAGCTTTAGCATCATTCCTTCCAAAGAAATCCCAGGGCTGATCTCCTTCAGAATGGACTGGTTGGATCTCCTTGCAGTCCAAGGGACTCTCAAGAGTCTTCTCCAACACCACAGTTCAAAAGCATCAACTCTTCGACGCTCAGCCTTCTTCACAGTCCAACTCTCACATCTATACATGACTACAGGAAAAACCATAGCCTTGACTAGCCGGACCTTTGTTGGCAAAGTAATGTCTCTGCTTTTGAATATGCTATCTAGGTTGGTCGTAACTTTTCTTCCAAGGAGTAAGTGTCTTTTAATTTCATGGCTGCAGTCACCATCTGCAGCCCCCAAAAATAAAGTCTGACACTGTTTCCCCATCTGTTTCCCATGAAGTGATGGGACCAGATGCCATGATCTTCGTTTTCTGAATGTTGAGCTTTAAGCCAACTTTTTCACTCTCCACTTTCACTTTCATCAAGAGGCTTTTGAGTTCCTCTTCACTTTCTGCCATAAGGGTGGTGTCATCTGCATATCTGAGGTGATTTATATTTCTCCCGGCAATCTTGATTCCAGTTTGTGTTTCTTCCAGTCCAGCATTTCTCATGATGTACTCTGCATAGAAGTTAAATAAGCAGGGTGACAATATACAGCCTTGATGTACTCCTTCTCCTATTTGGAACCAGTCTGTTGTTCCATGTCCAGTTCTAACTGTTGCTTCCTGACCTGCATACAAATTTCTCAAGAGGCAGATCAGGTGGTCTGGTATTCCCATCTCTTTCAGAATTTTCCACAGTTTATTGTGATCCACACAGTCAAAGGCTTTGGCATAGTCAATAAGCAGAAATAGATGTTTTTCTGGAGCTCTGTTGCTTTTTTCAATGATCCAGCAGATGTTGGCAATTTGATCTCTGGTTCCTTTGCCTTTTCTAAAACCAGCTTGAACATCTGGAAGTTCATAGTTCACATATTGTTGAAGCCTGGCTTGGAGAATTTTGAGCATTACTTTACTAGTGTGTGAGATGAGTGCAATTGTGTGGTAGTTTGAGCATTCTTTGGCATTGCCTTTCTTTGGGATTGGAATAAAAACTGACCTTTTCCAGTCCTGTGGCCACTGCTGAGTTTTCCAAATTTGCTGGCATATTGAGTGCAGCACTTTCACAGCATCATCTTTTAGGATTTGAAATAGCTCGACAGGAATGCCATCACCTGCACTAGCTTTGTTCATAGTGATGCTTTCTAAGGCCCACTTGACTTCACATTCCAGGAGGTCTGGCTCTAGGTCAGTGATCACACCATCGTGATTATCTTGGTTGTGAAGATCTTTTTTGTACAGTTCTTCTGTGTATTCTTGCCACCTCTTCTTAATATCTTCTGCTTCTGTTAGATCCATGCCATTTCTGTCCTTTATCGAGCTCATCTTTTCATGAAACATTCCTTTGGTATCTCTGATTTTCTTGAAGAGATCCCTAGTCTTTCCCATTCTGTTGTTTTCCTCTATTTCTTTGCATTGATTGCTGAAGAAGGCTTTCTTATCTCTCCTTGCTATTCTTTGGAACTCTGCATTCAGATGCTTATATCTTTCCTTTTCTCCTTTGCTTTTCTCTTCTCTTCTTTTCACAGCTATTTGTAAGGCCTCCCCAGATAGCCATTTTGCTTTTTTGCATTTCTTTTCTATTGGAATGGTCTTGATCCCTGTCTCCTGTATAATGTCATGAACCTCATTCCTTAGTTCATCAGGCACTCTATCTATCAGATCTAGTCCCTTAAATCTATTTCTCACTTCCACTGTATAATCATAAGGGATTTGATTGAGGTCATACCTGAATGGTCTAGTGGTTTCCCCTACTTTCTTCAATTTAAGTCTGAATTTGGTAATAAGGAGTTCATGATCTGAGCCATAGTCAGCTCCTGGTCTTGTTTTTGCTGACTGTATAGAGCTTCTCCATCTTGGGCTGCAAAGAATATAATCAATCTGATTTCGGTGTTGACCATCTGGTGATGTCCATGTATAGAGTCTTCTCTTGCGTTGTTGGAAGAGGGTGTTTGTTATGACCAGTGCATTTTCTTGGCAAAACTCTATTAGTCTTTGTCCTGCTTCATTCCGTATTCCAAGGCCAAATTTGCCTGTTACTCCAGGTGTTTCGTGACTTCCTACTTTTGCATTCCAGTCCCCTATAATGAAAAGGACATCTTTTTTGGGTGTTAGTTCTAAAAGGTCTTGTAGGTCTTCATAGAACCATTCAACTTCAGCTTCTTCAGCATTACTGGTTGGGGCATAGACTATTTTAGAACCAAATGAAAGGTATGTCATACCTTTTTAGGGGTTCATTTCAGTTATGACCCAAAGAAAGAATTGGTGTCATTCTAACACAGGATTCCAAAATCTGAGTATATTCTCTGCTCTAAGTTTTTAGTCAAAGCTCACTACTTTCAGTAGTTTATTCCCTCCTTCAAATCTTTCAGTGATTTTTTTAGACCTTAAAACACATATGACCAGATGAATTTCTTAGCTCCCATTCAGTACATTGAGTATAGTTTCTTCCTCTGACTTATAACTTTTGACCATTTTTTTTTTCTCTTCTCCTCTGACTAACATTCTTCTATCAGATCAGATCAGATCAGTCGCTCAGTCGTGTCTGACTCTTTGCGACCCCATGAATCGCAGCACGCCAGGACTCCCTGTCCATCACCAACTCCTGGAGTTCACTCAGACTCATGTCCATCGAGTCAGTGATGCCATCCAGCCATCTCATCCTCTGTCGTCCCCTTCTTCTCTTGCCCCCAATCCTTCCCAGCATCAGAGTCTTTTCCAATGAGTCAACTCTTTGCATGAGGTGGCCAAAGTACTGGAATTTCAGCCTTAGCATCATTCCTTCAAAAGAAATCCCAGGGCTGATCTCCTTCAGAATGGACTGGTTGGATCTCCTTGCAGTCCAAGGGACTCTCATGAGTCTTTTCCAAAACCACAGTTCAAAAGCATCAATTCTTCGGTGCTCAGCCTTCTTCACAGTCCAACTCTCACATCCATACATGACCACAGGAAAAACCATAGCCTTGACTAGTTGGACCTTTGTTGGCAAAGTAATGTCTCTCCTTTTGAATATGCTATCTATGTTGGTCATAACTTTCCTTCCAAGGAGTAAGCGTCTTTTAATTTCATGGCTGCAGTTACCATCTGTAGTGATTTTGGAGCCCAGAAAAATAAAGTCTGACACTGTTTCCACATTCTTCTATAGAAAAACCTAATTTCTTGATGACTGATCTACATAACTTCCAGTGGTTAATTTACAGATTTTTCTTTCGAAAACTTTCTTTCTTTCAATTTTGAAACTCACACATGGTCCCACTCTTGGCCATTCTCCTTCCTTCCTGGAATTTCATGCCCATATTTCAAAACTTGCTGATATGTCTATCACACTCAAGTCCATAGCAATCTTTCCTTCATCTTTTGTAATACAACCTTTTAGAACATGTGAATCAGTTACAAAATGCATTGTAATTTTTGTTTTATTTCCTTTTGCTTGCATTATTTAACTTATGCTCTGTTCTCTAACATTATTCATGCTGTATGTCTTTTCTTAGTAACCTTTCTTCTATAAATTAGCTATTCAAAAATATTGACTTGGCTGATTACAATGAATCTTTTAAAAAATTACAAGTTTGACAACTGCATTTTGAAAAAATGGGTTGGGCAAGCTTTATCTATAGAATATTTTCTTTACTACATTGTTGAATGCATATCCTGTAATAAGAAATATAAATGATTCTCCATGTTAAGAGACATCAACTTAAATTTCAGCATGGAATGATTTATTTTAAATGTTTATATCTTTCAGGTTAACTGCTTAGGCATTCTGAAAAATTTAGAACCATAAAGTATTTACCTTTTCACCACTAGCATGAGAGTTCCACAAAAACATTGATTATTGCTTTATTGACTATGCCAAAGCCTTTGATTGTGTGGATCACAATAAACTTTGGAAAATTCTGAAATAGATGGGAATACCAGACCACCTGACCTGCCTCTTGAGAAACCTATATGCAGGTGAGGAAGCAACAGTTAGAACTGGACATGGAACAACAGACTGGTTCCAAGTAGGAAAAGGAGTACATCAAGGCTGTATATTGTCACCCTGCTTATTTAACTTCTATGCAGAGTACATCATGAGAAACGCTGGACTGGAAGAAACACAAGCTGGAATCAAGATTGCCGGGAGAAATATAAATCACCTCAGATATGCAGATGACACCACCCTTATGGCAGAAAGTGAAGAGGAACTCAAAAGCCTCTTGATGAAAGTGAAAGTGGAGAGTGAAAAAGTTGGCTTAAAGCTCAACATTCAGAAAACGAAGATCATGGCATCTGGTCCCATCCCTTCATGGGAAATAGATGGGGAAACAGTAGAAACAGTGTCAGACTTTATTTTTGGGGGCTCCAAAATCACTGTAGATGGTGACTGCAGCCATGAAATTAAAAGACGCTTACTCCTTGGAAGGACCGTTATGACCAACCTAGATAGCATATTGAAAAGCAGAGATATTACTTTGCCAACAAAGGTCCAGCTAGTCAAGGCTATGGTTTTTCCAGTGGTCATGTATGAATGTGAGAGTTGGACTGTGAAGAAAGCTGAGTGCCGAAGAATTGATGCTTTTGGACTGTGGTGTTGGAGAAGACTCTTGAGAGTGCCTTGGACTGCAAGGAGATCCAACCAGTCCATTCTGAAGGAGATCAGCCCTGGGATTTCTTTTGAAGGAATGATGCTAAGGCTGAAATTCCAGTACTTTGGCCAGCTTATGCGGAGAGCTAACTCATTGGAAAAGACTCTGATGCTGGGAGGGATCGGACTCAGGAGGAAAAGGGGACGACAGAGGATGAGATGGCTGGATGGCATCACTACCTCAATGCACGTGAGTCTGAGTGAATTCCAGGAGTTGGTGATGGACAGGGAGGCCTGGCATGCTGTGATTCATGGGGTTGCAAAGAGTTAGACACGACTGAGCAACTGAACTGAACTGAAGTGAACTTACAGAAAACAATTGCCTTCAAATTAGTTAAAAAGGTGACAATTTGCAAGTATCTTTCATAATGTTTTAATGAACCTCTTAAGGTTTCAAAAAACTATTTCCTTGGACATATATTTAGATTTTTTTAATTCCCTAAAAATTTGCATTCATCCTCCCACATCATGTTTTACAAAGTTTAAAAGTGAACCAAAGTATCTCTGGCCAAAGACAGAAGCATAATGGGAAGTTCCTTGTGCTCGTATTCCACAGTCTGAATTTAGATGAGTTTCATCCTACTGATAGATCATGAAACACAGGACTTCCTAATTATTCTATAAGAATCTTGTTACCCTGGATGCACACTAGCCCTCTCTGAGAAGCTTATAAAAAAAATTCTAATATCCAAGAATTATTCTACAGTAAACCTAAGTATCAGTTGGCCAAAAGTTTTAGGCATAGGTATTTTTAAGTGCCCTTCAGAAGATACAAGTGTATGGCAGGGTTAAGATTAATTGACCTAGGGAATAATTAGTGAGCAAGGATGTTAAATACTTATATGGTATGAGAACCATCATTTGGACTACTACCCAAGTGTTGCAAATGCAGGAGAAAGCCTGACTTTCCTTGCCTTTGGATTTACATTTCTGCTTCAAGCCAAAAGAATTGACTCCAATGCTTAGTTATTGGACCAATCTTTCAATCCCTTGAAACTTTATTACTGCTACCAGTGAGGTAAATATTCTCTTTGCTGCGAGCCTATTCATTGTTTTCAATTGAAACTTTTCAACTTTTTTTCCTGTTTTATTTTCATTAGTCTTTTTGTGGATTGAATTAAATTCTAGGTGCCCTCAATGATATACTCTGGTAACTACAATCCACCAGGGTGAAGTTGAATTCTAAGCATATTCTAAATTTTCCTTTCCCTGGGAATATCCTCCCTTAGTCATGGAAAGCTAATGGGGAGAAGAGTCAGAAACTTCACTCTTGCTCCTTCAAAGTATGAAGCAGTATGCATTGTGAAACTTTTAATTTCTTTTTGTTGTTCTTCTTCAGGTTTCTCACAGGCAGGGAATGTGCAGGCAGTGACAATAACAACAAAAATGGCACTTGCCCATCTTCTGTGAGCTCTCTGTCGTGGAAAAAGACAGTTTTTTATATACATTATGCCATTTCTTCACATGACTTTATTTAAACATATCAACTTGAAGAAGGTCTTTTAAGGACGTGACTAATTCTATAATAGTACCCAGTACTAACTGTTCCATAGAGAAAACTAATAATAATAACATTTGGCAGAGGATGAGATGGTTGAATGGCATCACTGACTCAATGAAATGAATTTGAGCAAACTCTGGGAAATGGTGGACAGGAAAGCCTGACATGCTGCAGTCCATGGGGTTGCAAATGACTTAGTGACTGAACAACAGCAATGACAAATTTCACTAAAATAAATACTTAATTGACATTCATTGTTCTACTATTGGAGATACTCCTCTCTCTTTTCCAGAGCCTCATCCCATACAGTATCTTCTTGCATGCATGCTCAGTCGCTTCAGTCATGTCCAACTCTTTGCTACCCTATGGACTGTAGCCCACCAGACTTCTCTGTCCATGGGATTCTCCTGGCAAGAATTCTGGAGTGGGTTGCCATGCCCTTCTCAGGGGACCTTCCCTATCCAGGGATCAAATCTGTGTCTCTTAAGTCTCCTGCATCTGCAGGCAGAATCTTTAAAATTTTCCTTAATTACTGATACTTTTTCTAGGCACATGTAGATCTCCCCTCATATTAATAGAGAAAACTGCAACCTCTCACTCCCTGTTCCCCTCCCAGCCACTCTCTATACCTCTTCTTCATCCACCACCCAGGAGTAATAAACCTAAATTCTGTGCTCAGAGTTTCTACCTTATTCTTTCCCTTCAAATTCCCCATGTGTCATAACTTGGCTTGCACTCCAGTTCCTTTAAATCTGCCTTAAATGCCAAGCGAAGTTCTTATTTAACTTGGTCTCTAAGACGTTTAACAGTATGGACACTTTTGCAATCCCTTTAGTTTCTTTGATTTCAGTCACATTTATTTTCATTTTGTGTCTCTGATCATTTCTCCCCCCCCCCTTTTTTTTGGGGGGGGGCACTATTATCTCTTCCCATGACTTGAAAGTTGTCATTCCATAAAATTTTGTCCTTAAAGTTTTCTTCTCATCAATTTTCACACTTTCCCTAAATAATTCCTTCCACATCATTGGTTTGAATTATATCTTCAAGTGATTTTAATATTAAATTTCATATAAAATTTTTATTTTATAAGATGCTGTAATCAAATTGTCAAAAGCCAAATTCATCTCCTACCTTCTATTTTTATTCTTTAATCCATTATTGAACAGTTACTTACTCAACATCTATATATAAAGTAGTATTTTAATTACTATAAAATTGCCATGAGCAAAAATGTCAAGAGTGCAAGTTCTAATAGTAATGGAGTAAAGGATGACTTGAGTGAGAGTAAAGAGTATGATAAAGAGGCAATTTTATGGTGTACAAGTTTGAGAGGGAACATTTGGAGTTTGATTTTGTAGAGGGTAAACATGAGTAGTTTATTAGACAATGGAATACAGGAGTCCCATAGAGAGTTAAAGGTGGATTTAACATTCACATGAGAGATCTTAGTTGTCTGTAATAAATAACAGAGAAATCAGAACTTAGATGTTAAGATTCATGGAATAGAATAAAAATCAAGGAGGTGATTATAGATAGGGAGTATCAGATATCTGTCTGACTTTTGAGACACAACAACCAGGTATTAGAAGGATGAGAATGGAAGAATAAAATGTCAGCTAAAGGTAAGAGAATAAAGAAAGAATGATTTTCTGGAAGGGAAGTTACATAGGTATTTCAAGGAGGAGGAACTAGGAGTTAAAGTTGGAAATGCATTTAATATTTTGAGTAAAGTACCCTCTGAACATTTCTACCTGCTAGAAATAAGAAATTCACTGGTGTCCACTTTATGTCTTCATTAAGGTATCTGTAACAAAATGTAGAGTGCTAGCTTGTTTGGAATAGTTTAAATAAAAAGTAGATGGGAAAAAAATCCACAAAAATCCATTAATTAATGACTACATTTTTGAGAAGTTTTGTAATTAAAAGTAATAGTAAAATAAAGGGGTTTCCTTGGTGGCTCATTGACACAAAATCCATGTGCAAAGTAAGAGATACAGGAGACATGAGTTTGACCCCCAGGTCAGGAAGGTCTCTTGGAGGAGGGCATGGCAACCCATTCCAGTATTCTTGCCTGGTAATCTCAAGGACAGAGGAGCCTGCTGGGCTACAGTCCATAGGGTTGCAAAGAGTTGGATATGACTGAAGTGACTGAGCATACACACAGGCACAGTGAAATAAAGCTTAGTTAATAATATACATGGGGTAAAGAGAGAGATTTTGTTTTCTTTTGAAGATGTGTGGAGTAATAATAATGATTTAATGGTTAAGTGAATGACAACAGGAAAAAAAAAAAGAGAGAGAGAGATGCAGGAAAGAGAAGGAGCATTGCAGGACTGGTTTTCTTGAAAAGGTAAAAGCAAATGAGCCCTATCACATAAGTGGGGTGGTCAGTCATAGAAAGGACTATGAAATATTGATTCACAAGTATAAGAGAAAACACCAAAAATGCAGTGAGCTAGTGGATGTGAGGGTATTAGCGTATGGAATTCTGCTTCTGCGTTCACCTGTTAACATTTCACCAAGAGGCTGGATGCAGTGTCATCATGTGACCATGCGAGTGGGAAACAAGGAGAGAAAGGAATGTAGAGGAGAGAATGCAGCCAAAGAGTCGTTTAGGACAGTAAGGGATTCTGGGTAGGGGACTGTCACAGGACTGCTATGCTAAGGATGCTCTTGAAATTAATGGTCATGAATTATTAATGCAATTGGTATCGCATTTTACAGCATCAGATACCTTTTTTTTGGGGGGGTGGGTGCGGATCTGGCCATTGACTACACATAATGTTAAATTTAACCAGAATTTTGAGTTGTTTTTCCCAAGAAAACATAACTAAGAAGTTTGGTAAATAAGTTGAGTGTCTGAAAGGAAATTCATACACCATGCACTCCATAAAAAGAGAAGTTAAATGAAGAGGCTATAAAACATTGGAAAAGAATTGAGGACCATCACTAAAGACCATCAGAGATGAGGTAATCTGGTATATAACAAGGAATAAAAAGGTAGCAATTGGAGAGTAGACTCTTGAGTCTGAGATTTTGGCACAACTTTTGGTAATGATATGTTCAAGGTTATGATAATACAGGAAAGTTGTAACTGGAGTGAAGAACAAAGTAACTATAGAAGTGGAAAAAAAATGAGATATTCACAGAAGAATTTTCTAAGTAGATATTTAGAGCAAGAAGAATTATAAAATGAACCATGTTGAAGAACTTAATAAAGCAGGTTGAAAAATATTCAGGAATGTGAGCTAATGTGACCAAAAATCTATAAGCAATTAAAGCAAAGAGTTGTGGTAGGTGATATAGAAGAGTATTAAGAATAGGTGGTATATGAGTTTGACATATAGTTGATTTACAAAGTCATTTTAGTTTTAGGTGTACAGCATTGAGATTTGATATTTTTATGGATTATACTCCATTTAAGGTTATTATAAAGTATTGGTTATAATATCTGTGCCATCCATTACATGCTTGTATCTTATTTTATACCTAGGAGGTTGTACTTCTTAATCCCACCCCCTTATATTGTACCTACATTTCTCTTTCCATTAGTAACCAACCACTAGTTTGTTTTCTGTATCTGTGAGTCTGTTTCTATATGAGTTTTAAAAGTGGGGACTTGGCAAAAAGAAGGAAGTTCAAAAAGGGTGGATAATACTATCAAGAGCAAAGAGGACACTCATCTAGTTTCTCTCCCTGGTCTTACAAAGACTGTGAAAGACAAACAAGCAAACACAGCTGTAAGAAAACAGCTGTAAGAAAAATACTTCCACATGAAGGAGAAAATTTTCAATTAGAGCAAAAAGGTGAAGATAATATTCAATACAAGCTTAAGGAGGTAGAGGCTTGCTTAGTCTGGACATCAGGAGGAGCTAGTGTTTCAGATATGAAGCAGCCCATCATTAGGGCTGAGTTATGATTCCAGGTAATGAGGACTCTTGAAATCTTGAGTGTCTTGTGGCAGTGATATAAAACAAAAATTCGGGTGTGAATGACATTAATCTTGTATAGTTTTAGAGATGCAGTAGGCTATGGTTTTTCCTGTGGTCATATATGGATGTGAGAGTTGGACTGTGAAGAAGGCTGAGCGTCGAAGAATTGATGCTTTTGAACTGTGGCCTTGGAGAAGACTCTTGAGAGTTCCTTGGACTGCAAGGAGATCCAACCAGTCCATTCTGAAGGAGATCAGCCCTGGGATTTCTTTGGAAGGAATGATGCTAAAGCTGAAACTCCAGTACTTTGGCCACCTCATGCAAAGAGTTGACTCATTGGAAAAGACTCTGATGCTGGGAGGAATTGTGGGCAAGAGGAGAAGGGGACGACAGAGGATGAGATGGCTGGATGGCATCACTGACTCGATGGACGTGAGTCTGAGTGAACTCCGGGAGTTGGTGATGGACAGGGAGGCCTGGCGTGCTGTGATTCATGGGGTCGCAGAGTCAGACACGACTGAGAGACTGAAATGAACTGAACTGAACTGAATGAATAAAACTCTACCTTTCTTGCCATTTCTGCAAGTAGATTTCTAGTAGTTCAAAACATAACCTGATGTCTTTATAAACTTCTTCCTCTTCCTTTCTACTAAAACAACTTTCTGCTAAAAGTATTTTGCACTCATTCAAGCATTCTTGCCCTAGGTTTATTCTACTAGCCTAGATTTTTTTCTAATTGCCTCTTTGCTTTGATTTTCCTTTGAGTCTTGTTCAGCATGCTCTCTGCTTGCCCTAAGCCAATCACTCTTTCATAGTGCTAAAGACAGACAGATTTTTCTCACATGAAAATTTATCAATTTCATTCTCAAGTTCAACATTCTAAACACATTTCTAATATTTCAATAATCTAAACACATTTCACAATATTCAAAGTATTTTGTAATCTGGCCTATACTGTCTTTAACTCACATTAACCATTTTCCAGTTATAACTTTCTGCAGTTAGATGTGGAACCATACCTGTACACATGCCATCTTTTTGAAATCTTTTCTTAATATTTTCCTGTAAAGCTAAATCTGATTTATACATTTATTTCCAAGTAAAAGATAAATCCTCCGTGTTCTTATCCCTAGGTATCCAAAGCTGATTTACTCTCAGTCCCTCCTTTTCCTCTGGTGCTCCAGGGCAGAAATTATCTCTTCTCCTTCTAATTTTCCATTGGCATAGCTCCATTAATCAGTGGGCTCCTTCAAGAATGATTTCATTTGATTTTTTTTCTCTTTTTTTCCCACTTGGTTAAAAATGCAGTCTTGTCAAGTAGAAAGCTTATCGTAGATGCTTTAGGTAGACACATCATTAGATAGACACTTCATTAACTATGTACACAAAGAACAAGATAACTTTAAGCATTACCATGGAATTCACTCAAATATAGATTTTTGTTTGTTTTATTTTGTTTTTCAGAAGGAAATATTTGAATAAGGGGGAAAACTGGTTAGGGGCTTTTAGTAACTTTAAGGACAAACTAAAAAAAGTTATTATTTTAAAAATATAGATAAATATCAATTGATTATGACAAATTTCTTTAATTGACTCCAGGTGTACCATTATCAACACAGAAGGGAGATTCATCCTTATTGTTGGAAAATTGATTTTGAGATCATTGTGCCTTCTGTTATTTCAGTATGTGGTATCAAGGTAAAGTAGCTTATAGTAGGTGTAGTGAATTGCAGTACTGGTCTCTTCATTAGTAGACTGATAGGTTAACCTTCATACAAGTGGATGATTCCTAATTGATATGTTTTGTGTAATTGAATTGGAACATTTCTTCCTGGTTTGTCTTCTACATTCTAAAGAAAGAAGTATATACAAATATGTGAACCAAAATGACTTTTCTATGAATAGTTGACAGGTGTCCTTAGCAACTGAAGGTGCATACTTTTTAACTTCTGGAAATGATGCCTTTGACCAAGTTATTTTTTAAAAGAGACACTAACAAGATTAAGAATTAGACTTGATAGTTGGCTAGGAGTGTAATTTGATGACTTAGTATGTCAGGGATATTTTCATTTCTTCTTTAATATTCACAGCACTGTCTCTGGATAATTACACTTGTTTTAGTGTACATGCATCCTTCATACAATCTGTGTTTTATGATGAAACATGGGTGCCAAAGCTGAGCTAACCAGCATAATATTAATCAGTATCCATGGGACTCAGCAAATGAGATGAGAGAAAACATTTCTAAAGTAGTATGCTCTCTCTGAACCTTTCAAGGTGGGGCATGGCAGAAATGTGCATACTGCTATGGTTATCTTCTTTCTCAGGAGTAAATCAGCCTTAGGATAAAAAGAGCTCATTATGAGAGGCAAAGTAGACTCATAAAAGGATCCTGCTTCCTGATGAGGTAGCAAAGCAAAAAACCAAATACAACATGAGCCTTTGAACTCTCCAGATAGCAGAGCCAGTAAATCCATTTTATTGCTTGAACTAATTGGAGTTACATTTTCCACTATGTCAAAATGAAAGACTGATAACCATTATACAGAGGATTGTTATGAATTGCCATAGCAAGGCTGCTGTTTTCTGGAGGCAGTTGCTCTTAAGATATGTTTGGGGTGACGACAAAGACCGTGTTTTACCAAAACATAGATTTCTTCTATTTGATCAAAGTATAGAAATTCCATAAAGGCATTAAATATTTTGATGGTGAACACAGAGAGCAGTCCTGACAGAATGAGGGGAAAGGACTGGTATGTTTCAGTGGGAAGGATATGTAATTTAAAAAGCTTTTGGTTTCACTAAATTCTGTAGGGGTTTGGACAATGGGGAGCTGTGGAGGGGGGTATCTGGGGAAGATTATTGCTGGGGCCTCCAGGGAGTTTTGGATGAAAAGGATGTGTGGGTCCCAATTCACATAGATTGCTTTTCCCTCAAAAGCAACCCCTATATATATGCAGTGCTTTAAGTTGATATAGATAGGTGGAAAACAGAATCAAAATTTAACAGTATGAAATATCTGTATCAAAGTTAATTTTTTGAGTGTACTCTTTTAGAAACTGGAATTTTCTAAAATAAATTGGTATTTTTTCTGTTGAGTAAAACAACATATATTTGGTTTTAGCAATATTAAAAAAAATAGATTGAAGTGGGTTATAATTGAACTCCTCACAATATCCTTGCCTTTCTTATTTGAAAGTTCTTATTATGACTTACAATTAAGAATTTCAGGAATACTATTATGAATTTTCAGTGGAGTCTGAATCAGGGTTGGAATTTTGTTATTTTTTAAGTCCCTTGGGTTGTTTGAGTATTTTTTAGGGTAAGGCCTGACTGGGGCTTCCCAGATGGCTCAGTGGTAAGGAATTTGCCTGCCAGTACAGCAGATGCAGGAGACACAGGGTTGATCCCTGGGTTGGAAAGATCCCCTGGAGCAGGAAATGCAACCCCCTCAACTATTTTTGCCTGGAAAACCCCATGGACAGAAAAACCTGGCTTTTTTGTCAGTTTTTTGAATCAGGTGGCCAAAGTATTGGAGTTTCAGCTTCAGCATCAGTCCTTCCAATGAATATTCAGGACTGATTTCCTTTAGGATGGCCTAGTGAACTTTTATCTCCATAAGAGTGTTGTTTATAACATGACCTTACTCTATCAGCTGCTTCCGTCTTGTCACTAATTAATTTTCATAGCATCCACCAACCTAAATGAAAGCTCAAACTGTATGAAGAGTGAAGATTGCTATTGTCACATTCAAACTTGTTACAAATAAGGATAAACACTAAATGACACATGAGTTCAAAATGTGAGTCACACTTAATTGTTTACTTTTATGTGGAGAGCAGTATTCAGAAAACCCCTTTCAATTTGTTTATTCATCATTCTGATGCTTGGAAAAAAGTCATATCAATAAATAAAATAAATATACCAATAGCATTCTTTTCCATCTATTAAGTATGGTGAAAAATAGATATTTAGTAGGTAAAACCAAAGTTCTCAAATTCAAATCTTTTGGCCTAACACATTTTAAAAATTTATGCAGTCTGTTTAATATATACTTAATACTAAAGAAGATACTCAAATATTTTATTTTATGGATTTTCATATAAAATACCAGATGCCTTCAACTCATATTAGGACTTTTTCTTTATTTTTATTAAATTTATTGTGATTTACTATTTATGTGCAATGATAAAAAGAATTTAACATCATAAAACCAGCTCCAAGGTGCCAGTATTTCCTAAACTGATGAAAATCCAAATTACTTAAGTAAAGACGAGTATAGTTATATACTTTTTGGGAAAATAAATGTTCTCAGAAATTTCAATTCTTTTCCATTTAGTTCAGTTTAGTTCAGTCTCTCAGTCATGTCCGACTCTTTGCAACCCCATGGACTGCAGCACCCCAGGCTTCCCTGTCCATCACCAACTCCCAGAGGTTGATCAGACTCATGTCCATCAATTCGGTGATGCCCTCCAACCATGTCATCCTCTGTTGTCCCCTTCTCCTCCTGGCTTCAATCTTTCCCAGCATCAGGGCCTTTTCCAATGAGTCAGTTCTTCACACCAGGTGGCCAAAATATTGGAGCTTCAGCTTCAGCATCAGTCCTTCCAATGAATATTCAATTATTAATTAATTAAAATATATTCCATGCCTTCCCTTGGGGGCTTGTGGCTCAGCTGGTAAAGAAGCCACCTGCAATATGGGAGACCTGAGTTCGATCCCTGGTTTGGGAAGATCCTCTGGAGAAGGGAAAGGCTACCCACTCCAGTACTCTGGCCTGGAGATTTCCATGGACTGTATAATGGGCTCACAAAGAGTCAGATAGGACTGAGTGACTTTCACTTTCACTTTATATTCCCTGCCAAAATATTAAATTTTGATATCATATTGTGTTAAATCAGAATGCATCTAGATAGGCAAACTTTCTCTGCAAAGAAAGATAAATAATATTCTAGCTTTGTGGTTCATAAAGTCTCTGTTGCAAAAACCCTCTGTTATTTTACACCGGAAAGTAGCCATAAATCATATGTAAATAAATGAGATGTCTGTGTTCCAATAAAGCTTTTTTTTTACAAAAAGAAAAAGCTATGAGCTGGATTTGGCCCATAAGTCCTGGTTTTCTGACCTCTGATCTAGATATGTAGAACATCATTTTCTAATTTCTTAAGTAGACGAATGTATTTGGTCTGCCTTCAGAATATGTATGTATCGATAAATATATCTACATATTTTATATATATAGGCATGTCAGGGGGATGTTGCAGGAGTGGTTCCAGACCGCCACCATAAAATGAATAAATAAATAAAGCAATTCATGTGAAATTTCTGGTGCTAGTGTGTATGAAAGTTATGTTTGGACTATTCTATAGTCTACTAAGTGTGAAATAGGATTATGTCTTAGAAAATGTACATAGTTCAATTTAAAAAATGCTTTACTGTTAAAAAATGCTAAACATCATCTGAACCTTTGCTGCTACTGCTGCTAAGTCACTTCAGTTGTGTCCAAGTCACTTCAGTTGTGTCCGACTCTGTGCGACCACAGAGATGGCAGCCCACCAGGCTCCCCCATCTCTGGGATTCTCCAGCAAGAACACTGAAGTGGGTTGACATTTCCTTCTCCAATGCATGAAAGTGAAAATAGTAATTTTTTTGTTGTAGAGGATTTGTCTCTAAGTTCTGAGTGATTAGGGTGATGATTGCGTGAAGGTTGGAAAGCTGTAGAAAATCTTAAAATAATACAATGAAGTTTTCTGCATCAGTTAACTCTTCCTTTAATAACAGAGAAGAGCAATCTGACACCATGTTGGATATTCCTTTAGCTCTAAGTTTTGTGCTCTGTCATCTGTGCTTAGTCATGCTGGCTCTGAAATGTTGTCTAATAGAATGTTTCCTATAACCTGAAATATGCATATAGCCTTTTACCAAGGCTCTGCCTCTAGGCTGGACCTTTAAAGCCATAACACTTTTCATTCACACAGAGACAAAATGTTGCAGAACAGAAAATGACATTTGTTGTATTGGGGGTTTGCAGGAAAACAGTGACTAGACTTAACCGGACAGCTGCAAGAACAAAGGATTATCACATACCCTCTAGAGTGTGGCTGGCACCAAGAAGTCTGCAACAGCCAGTTATGCCTGCCCTTGCCACCAGCTCTTACTATAAAAGAAGCCTGAATTTTAACTCAGGTAAAATTGTTCTTTAGACACTAGCTTGCCATTTACTCCATCTGCTGTCTTTCCCTGTAAAACTGCTGTTCTTTTCTCAACACCTCATCTCTCAGTGTGACCAAAAAGCACATGAAAAGATGCTCAGTATCACTATTTATTAGAGAAGTATAAATCAAAGCTACCGAAAGGTGTCACTTAACGTCAGTCAGAATGGCCAGCATCCAAAGATCTACAAGCAACAAATGCTGCAAAAGGTGTGGGGAGAAAGGAACAATCCCACGCCTGGGCGTATGTATACCCAGAGAAAACTAGAGTTCAAAAAGATACATGCACCCCCATGTTCACAGCACTGCTATTTGCAATAGCAAGCTGACAGGGGACTGACACATACACACTATTGTATATAAAATGGATAACTAATACAAACCTGTTGCATAGCACAGGGAACTCTGCTCAATTCTCTGTAATGACCTGTCAGAAAAGAACCTAAAAAAAAAAAAAAAGTGGATATATGTATGACTAATTCACTTTGCTATGTAACTGAAAATAAAACAACATTATAAATCAACTATACTCCAATAATTTTTTTTAAACTGCTATAATGGAAATATCTTAAAGCGGGTAATTTTTTGTCTTTTCAATCACATTTGCCATCAAAACTGATAATATTAAAAAAGGAGGTCCTGATGCTAAGTCTAATATGTAAAGAGCCTAGAAGTTTTCACTGCATAGTTATAATAATAAAAGGCTGAGTAAATTAAAAACTAAAGACTTTTCTTAGACTTATTAGAGAAATAGAATTTAAGTGCAAAACACTAGATTGTAATCTAAAGACATAGCAAATTTGAGAGTCATAGTGAGGTCTCCTAATCTGGGATAGACGCTGCTCAAACCAGCAACTAGGAACACTTGAATGGGAGTTTTGACAAATTTTTGAAGACTAAATGTAAGACTAGTGTAAAACTGAGACAATCTCATAAACCATTATCTTTGGATTTTTATAGGTCCCACTTCTAAAAATCTTACCAGATTATTATGGTGATGGCTCAAGAAAGATTGTATGTGGCTCTAGCCAGGAGAGGGGCTAGACATTAGAAATACACTCAAAATGTTATAACAAAGCCAACTTTCCACTGAAAAGGATTTTACCAGAACCTTGTCCGATCAATGACAGGGCACCTGCTGAAATCCAGCCCCTCTAGTCTTCCTGTTTCACCTAAGGATGGGGTCAGTGGGGAGAGGGAGAGGGAGAGGGTGGGAAGATTTGGGAGAATGGCATTGAAACATGTAAAATATCATGTATGAAACGAGTTGCCAGTCCAGGTTCGATGCACGATACTGGATGCTTGGGGCTGGTGCACTGGGACGACCCAGAGGGATGGAATGGGGAGGGAGGAGGTAGGAGGGTTCAGGATGGGGAACACATGTATACCTGTGGTGGATTCATTTTGATATTTGGCAAAACTAATACAATTATGTAAAGTTTAAAAATAAAATAAAATTAAAAAAAAAGACACTGGTTAAAATCACAATTAAGGTTGGTTACAAATCAAATACTGAGATTTAAACATAAAATTATAGAACAAGTATCTTCTTCCACATTCTACTCCAACACTAACAGAGTTCCAGGTTATAACAGTAGATTACAGATGAAAAGACTGCAGGACACAGACTATCTGTGAGAGATCTCTTAGAAAATCCCAAAGACAACATGAGAGACAAAATCTAAGACACCAGAGGACTTTGAAAACTTTGGCACCTTCAGTTACATTAAGCAATAAACTCCTAGATAAACATACACCATCACACCAAAGACCTATTTACCCAATACATCAAGTCCAGATTTTAACAAAATTGCAAAATGTGCTAAAAGCCAAGAAAGAGTGTGAAGAGACAAAGCAAATGATTAGAAATGGACTGATATGAAACAGATGTTGAAATTATCAGAGAATTTAAAATAGCGATGATTAACTTGTTATGAACCCTAATGGAAAAAAATTGACAACGTGGAAGAACAGATGGGTTAGATGGAAACACTAAGATAGAATTAAGAGTAAATGCTCGAAACCAAAAACACTGGAACAGGTTTGAAGAATCCTTTGATCATCTCATCAGTAGACTGGACATAGCTGAGTAAAAGATCAGTGAGCCAGAATATATGACAATAGAAACCTCGCAAACTTAAACACAGGGAGAAAAAGGAATAGGGAAAAGAAAAAAGAGAGAGAGAGCCATGGGACAATTTCAGAAGATATAACTCATGTGCAATTAGAATACTAAAAGGAGAAAAAAACAGAATGAAGAGAAAGATTTAGCCAAATATTTTCCAAAATTAATGACAAATAATAAAGAATAGATACATAAAGCTCAGTCAAAATCAAGCAAGCTAAATACTTAAATACTGAAAATCTACAGTAGGGATAATGTATTCAAATTAAAGAAAATAAAAATATTTTAAAAGACAGAGAAATAACACCTTCCTGCAGAGGAAGAAACAGAATTATATGGGATTTCTCAACAGATAACTCACAAGAAGTGTGCTGTGACAAATTTCATTCTTTTTTTAAAGCTACCAACACAGAATTCTTTGTCAAGCCAAATTATGCTTCAGAAGTAAAGGAAGAAAAAAACTTTCTCAGAAAAACAAAAACTTAGGATATTCATCAACAAAAGAAATATCTTGAAAGAAATATAAAAAAAATTATTTGGGGAGAATTGAAAATATATGGGTCAGATACTCAAATCTATGTAAAGAAAGGAAGAATGTCAAAAAATAAATGAGTAAAATAATTTTTTAATTATTTCTTTTTAATGATATAAAAGAACTTAAAATAAAAATGAGAACAACATATTTTGTGCTTATAGATTATGGCTGAGTCTAAAGTTTAAGGGGCTTCCCAGGTGTGGGAAAGAATCTGCCTGCCCATGAAGGAGACTCAGGAGATGCAAGCTCAAGCCCTGGATGAGGAAGGTCCCCTGCAGGAGAAAATGGCAACCCACCTCAGTATTCTTGCCTGAAAAATCCCATGGTGGAGCCTGGCCGGTTACAGTCCATGGGGTTGCAAAGAGTCGGGCATGACTGAATACATACACACGTGTCTATTGGGTGGATGGTAACAAAACGTCCCTATAAACCATGATATTTAAATGGTAAACACAACAATAAAAGGAAATGTAAACAAAAACAAATGATGGGACCAAAATGCAAAACCTAAATATCTGAAAATCAAAAAGCCATTTAAGCACATAAACACTCTGAGTCACCCTTGTTCCAACAGTAACGTTATTTACTCTCAAATATAGATAATCTTAGAATACTCTTGAGGATATTTTTCTGCCTATCTATAGCATTTTATGACATAAAGTAAGTTACAAATAATAGTCAATTAATTGTAGCTTATTCTTTGACTTCCCAATAATTTACTTACCATAAAAATACATTTTGTGTATTGTACTACATTTTTATTCATTTATCAAATATCTAGTGAATACTAACCACAGGTAACTGCATCATAGAAATATCTTTCAGACATTTTCGGGCATGTATTATGTAGTGGCCAAGTTTGAAGAGTCTGGAAGTTTCATATCCTGGACCCATCACTTATAAACCACATAAAGAAAAGTGAAGTTGCTCAGTCATGTCTGGCTCTCTGTGACCCTGTGGACTGTAGCTTACCTGGCTTCTCCATCCATGGGATTTTCCAGGCAAGAATACTGGAGTGGGTTGCCATTTCTTCCTCCAGGGGATCTTCCTGACCCAGGGACTGAACCCAGATCTCCCACATTATAGGCAGACGCATTACCGTCTGAGCCACCAGGGAAGTCACTATACATCCCACGGAGTTCTCCAGGCCAGAATACTGGAGTGGCTAGCTTTTTCCCTTTTCCAGCAGATCTTCCCAGCCCAGGAATTGAACCGGAGTCTCCTGTACTGCATGCGTATGCTTTACCAACTGAGCTATGGAATTCTCCTATAAACCATGTGGTTGTGGGCAATTTGTTTATCCTTTCTGTATTTCACTTTCCTAATCTGTGTCCTGTGTGTCTTAAGTCACTTCAGTCATGTCCATCTCTTTATGACCCCATGGAATATAGCCCACCAGGCTCCCCTGTCCATGGGATTCTCTGGGTAAGAATACTGGAGTGGGTTCACATTTCCTTCTCCAGGGGATCTTCCCAACTTTGGAATATCCCCAGGACTGAAGGACTGAAACTTTTCACTTTCATTAATATGAATGTAACATATTTAGTTTTACAAAGTTACTCTAAGGAAGAAAACTTTTGAAACAGATCAGCTTCTCAATCCTAAAATTTTCCTTTTCCTATTCATCTCCACAGCACAGAGTCAGAAGGAAACGTGTTGCCAACGGGTGTCCATTTCTAAGACATGACCCTGTAGAAATGATAGATCAAGCCTGGAAGCAAGTAGAAAGCCCTTTGAAAAAAATTGGAAAACAGTATGATTTTCCCTTCCTGCATCCTACCTCAGGCCAGAGATACATTGGATGCTGAAATATTTGGGGCACTCAACAATTCCTTGAGGTAAATATAAATGTGATAGCATCTTTGTTTCACAGTGACTGTATTTATTGACTGTACATTGATTTTGGTTGCTTTTATGTTGTTCTTGTTCAGGAAATGCTGTTTTATACTTTGTCAGAAATAGCAAGAGAGTTTAGGTTCATTTGACCTATTAGCCTTACTATGACTTGTGTGTGTACCAGAAGATTTTCCAATGCCTGATTATTATGGAAAAATTTATGAAAGAGTAAGTCTTTCTGGGAACTAATTGGCTGTTGCCACAATTTCTATATTTTCATAACCAGTGTCTGGGTATTTTGATATTATTATTTGGATGGAAAATGATGCAAAGAATATTAAATGTTTTTTTTCTTTTGCTTCAATGACTGCCAGATATTAAGCAATGGTTAGAATGTACTTCCTTTGAAAAGAAAAGAAAAAAAAAAAACCAAAAAACCCACACAGACACTTTTCAAGTACTTTTTACCACAAAAGGAAGATTAGCTCCATTACACCCTTAAGCAAACACATGTGAAACTCAAATTCATTTTAGAAAATAACTACAATTAAGAAGTAATGCAGATCTTCCCTTTATAATTGCAATATACCAAAGATATGCATTTCTAATATTTTTCAAGGCTATAATTGCTATTCAGTTTTATAGAGACACTTGTTATAGAAGCACTTAGAAAGACTTATATTCTCTGAATATATTCTAAAAGTAAATTTACATCATGCAACAGCTGGACAGAGGATCCAAAAAATTGGAAATTCAAACTCTTTAGTAGAGGCCATTGAAGTTTATCCAAATGAGAAAGTGTAGATTTGGCTGAACCACTTCCCTTACCTTCATAGAATAATCACTTAGAAAGAAAAACTCCCTGGATAATTCAGATTATTTGGAAAAGATGTTCTTCCTCAGAAAATTATTTTAAACTCTGAAACAGAAAGTCAAGTTTCCCACACTATCTCACACACCCTAAAAGCAATTAGTTTGTAGCCAGTGGTTACACCCTTCCCCTCTCCTATCTGAGTCTTTGGAAATGGATTCCAGGGTTCTAAATATACTGGATCTCTTCTTTAAAAACTCAAAAGGAATCTCTAACTTCCTAAGGACATATCATGTATCTGCTAAACAAGAGAAGAGCTTTACAGACAAGTTCATTTCCTAAATGTCAATCAAAAAGGTGTACAGAAACCATAAAAACAACTGAAGACTCCAGAAAGATGATGCTGTCAGAGACCACGGAAAACTCAGTCTGTGACTTACAGGGTGGCCGTCTGCGGGATCTTCACTGAGGTGATGAGCAATGCAAAAGTGTCAGCCAGTTTGTTCCCAGGGCTTCTGGAACTGTTTTCAGATGGATGCTTGTGCAAAGTTAAAAAAAAAAGAAGAAGAAAAATGAATCTTCTCAGAAATTGCTCTTACAACAACTTTGCTCTGAAATGTAGCCACAATGGAGTATTTCTTGGAAAACATGAAACTCTATATAGTGGATAACTTACATGAATAAAGAAAACACATATGATAGTGAAACACTAGAGAAAACTTAACACTCTGGCAAGGGACTCATGATACATCAACACAGAGACCTGCGCTTCTTTACAATGTGAGCTGTTGATGAGCAGGCAGTGGGTGAAAAATAAGTCTCAAACACATTAAATATAAGGGCAGTGAATGGGAGAATGGATCTCGATAAGGATCCTACAGGGTAATTGAAGAATTCGGTGGGTTGAAAACAGAAACTGGCTTTGGAAGGGGCCAGAGACATTTCTGTCTTAGGGTATTGTTTACATCATATCCTTACAAATGAGCTGGAGATACATAGAAATATGAAATTATAGGTCAGCCATATCATCTTGCCTTGAAAAATGCTCAGAAATGGAAGGCTGCACTTCCATGTTTCCACCTATTTATCTATCCATTCATTAGTATCACTACAGGAGGAGATAAAAACTAAATAAATAGGAAAAAAAAACAACAATAAAAATGAATGAGACAAGTGACTAGGTCTAAACTGGAGCGAAGTGATACTATATCAATGGATTTCTACGTTATATTTGGAAGGTAGACTAGACCTCCTAGGAGGTGGCAACTAAAAAGACTCTGAGGACAACAAAGTAGTCACGTGATGATCAGGGACCGCATATTTCAGGAAGAAGAAGAAAACAAGGTCTTTGAGTTCAATCAAGTTTGGTTTATTTAGAAAGCAGCAAGAAAGAAGAGAGTAACAGGAAGAAAAGTGAAAGTGTTCTTTCAAAATAGTTGTGAAAAGTTGGGAGCACCACAGGTTTCTCACCATGATGCACTTACTTTTTAGCTTATTTCTTTTTTTAAATAAACTTGTTTGCTTTTAATTGAAGGATAATTCTTTACAATATTATGTTGGTTTCTGTCCATATATCAACATGATGCACTTAAAAATCAACCAACCAATTACCACAACCAGTAACAGCAACAAAAGCAAACTATGTCCAATCAAAACCAATGAGCTGGATTAAAACCTATGATGCAGGGAAGCAATATAGAAAGAAAACAAACTATTTGGTGAAGGAGGATTAGAGTCCACTCAATGAAGCTAAACTACAGTCTGGACTGGTCCAAGTTTTGATTGAAGGAACATCTTATTGTTTCTAGTTTTCGGGTTTCTTTAGTTCAAAGATCATTTTTCCTTAAATCTGATTGTATCAGGATGAACTCAAGTGAATATGTACAACTTGGAAAAGTGAATTAGATCAAATTTTGGGTCTGAACCTCTACATTACAAGATATGATGCTTAAAATTTTCAGTATAGGGGTGAGCACACTCAGGGGAGCTGAATGATTTTAACCCTGTTAATTAATTACCTTTTAGCACACAAGAAGGTCGAATTCAGGTGAAAAGCCAGGAAAGTATCATAATAGTACAATAAGATTAGAAGGATAACCTGAAAGAAAAACATCTCTGAATAAGGTATGAACACAGAAGTGTTTTAATGACTGTCAAGGTAAGGTTCACCTACAAAGATGCTTCAGTTCAGTTCAGTCACTCAGTCGTGTCCAACTCTTTGTAACCCCATGGACTGCACCACGCCAGGCCCCGCTGTCCATCACCAACACCCAGAGTTTACACAAACTCACACCCATCGAGTCGGTGATGCCATCCAAACATCTCATCCTCTGTCGTCCCCTTCTCCTCCCACCTTCATTCATTCCCAGCATCAGGGTCTTTCTAAATGAGTCAGTTCAACAAAGATGCTTACAGAATTTAAAATCTCCAAAGAGCACTGACTGAACATTGAAGCAGATAGGAAAATTCTTACCCAAGACCATACCAATTGCTTCATGTTTCTTTATTAATTATGCAATTATTTTTAAACCTGAAGTATTTTGATGTATTTATTGAAAGGGGTATTATTCAACTGATAAAATAAATGCTTCTAAACTTCTCAGAAATTTGAAAGTGCCTGCATGTACGTATTTCATGTTCATGTTTCAGTTAAGACACAAATATAAAAGTTTTCAAGAAAATTATGAGCTGTAACATATAATAATTTCATGACTGAAGGTACTTTTAAAATTGTAGAGCAATATACCTATGTGAATTTTAGTATTAGTATGCTTTCTTATTGTTGTCACTAAGTCGTGTCCAAATCTTTGCAACCCCATAAAGTGCAGTACGATAGGCTCCCCTGTCCTTCACTATCTCCCAGAGTTTGTTCAAATTCATGTCCTGAGTCAGTGATGGTATCCAACCATCTCATCTTCGGTCATCCCCTTCTCCTCTTGCCTTCAATTTTCCCCAGCATCAGGATCTTTTCCAATGAGTCAGTTCTTCTTCATATCAGGTGGCCAAATTATTGGAGCTTCAGCTTCAGCATCAGTCCTTCCAATGAATTGGAAGTGTTGATTTCCTTTAGGATTGACTGGTTTTATCCCCTTGCAGTCAAAGGGAATCTCAAGCATCTTCTCCAGTGCCACTGTTTGAAACATCAATGCTTCAGCACTCAGCCTTCTTTATGGTCCAACTCTCACATCTGCACATAGCCACTGGAAAAACCATAGCTTTGACTATATGCACCCTTGTTGACAAAGTAATATCTCTGCCTTTTAATATGCTGTCTATGTTTGTCATGGGCTTCCCTAGCAGCTCAGTTGGTAAAGAATCTGCCTGCGATGCAGGAGACCCAGGTTTGATCCCTGGGTTAGGAAGATACCCTGGAGAAGGAAATGGCAACCCACTCCAGTATTCTTGCCTGGAGATTTCCATGGACAGAGGAGCTGGGCAGGCTACAATCCATGGAATCACAAAGAGTTGATGTGTGAATTTCCCTTTCCCTTTTCTTTTCTTCCAAGGAGCAAGACTCTTAATTTCACAGCTGCAGTCACTGTCTTCAGTGATTTTAGAGCCCAAGAAAATAAAATCTATCACTGTTTTCATTTTTCCCCCATCTATTTGAAATTAAGTAATGAGACCAGATGCCATGATCTTAGTTTTTTGAATGTTGAGTATTAAGCCAGTTTTTTTCACTCTCCTCTTTCACCTTCATCAAGAAGCTCTTTTGTTCTTCTTCACTTTCTATTTTATTTTTTTTAAACTTTACAAAATTGTATTAGTTTTGCCAAATATCAAAATGAATCTGGAATCATTTGTATATCTGAGGTTGTTGATATATCTTTTGGCAATTTTAATCCAGCTTGTGATTCATCCAGCCTGGCATTTCACATGATATACTCTGAATATAAGTTAGATAAATAGGGTGACAATATACAGCCTTGATATACTCCTTTCCCAATTTTGAACCAGTTAGTTGTTCATGTCTGTTTCTAACTGTTGCTTCTTAACTTTGACTACAAGGAGATCCAAACCAGTCAATCTAAAGGAAATCAGTCCTGAATATTCATTGGAAAGACTGATGCTAAGCTGAAGCTCCAATACTTTGGCCACCTGATGTTAAGAACCGACTCATTGAAAAAAATCCTGATGCTGGGAAAGACTGAAGGCAGGAGGAGAAGGGGATAACAGAGGGTGAGATGGTTGGATGGCATCACCGACTTGATGGGCATGAGTGTGAGCAAGCTCTGGGAGTTGAGGATGGACAGGGAGGCCTGGTGTACTGCAGTCTATGGGTCGCAAAGAGTCGGACATGACTGAGTGACTGAACTGAACTGAACTAAACCTACATACAGGTTTCTCAGGAAATAGGTAAGGTGTTCTGGTATTTCCATCTGTTTAAAAATTTCCACAGTTTGTTGTGATCTGCACAATCAAAGGCTTTCACATCATCAATGAAGAAGATGTAGATATTTTTCTGGAACTTCTTGGCTTTCTCCATGATCCAGTGAATGTTGGCAGTTTGATCTCTGGTTCTTCTCTCTCTTCAAAACCCAGTTTGTACATCTGAAAGTTCTTGGTTCACATACTACTGAAGCTTAGCTTGAAGGAATGTGAGCATAATTTTGCTAGCATGTGAAATGAGAGCAATTGTATGGTAATGCAATGATTCTTTAGGGTTGGAATGAAAACTGACCTTCTCTAGTCCTTTGGCTACTGCCAAATTTGCTGATATATTGAGTGCAGCACTTTAACAGCATCATCATTTAGGATTTTCAATAGTCATTTCATTCTTTCTGAAGCTATTAGTAATTGCCCTCTACTCTTTACCAGTAGCGCACTGGACACCTCCCAACCTGGGGGTGCTCAACTTCTGGTGTCATAGCTTTCTGCCTTTTCATACTGTTCATGGGGTTCTCGTGGCAAGAATACTGGGGAAGTTTGCCATTTCCTTCCTCCAGTCGGAACTGATTTGTCAGAACTCTTCACTATAATCAATCCATCTTGGGTGGCCCTGCGTGGCATGGCTCATAGCTTCCTTGTTACACAAGTCCCTTCACCATGACAAGGCTGTGATCCTTGAGGGGCATTATTATGCTTAGTTTCTGATAAATGATTGGAAATAACTAATTCAAGTCACTATGGAATCTCGTCCAATCAGACACTTCATTACTTCTAGTTCCTTGTTGTGAAGGCTCCAGAATCTCATCCTTCATTTTTTGTAACTCCTTTGAGGTCTGCCATTAAATTTTTTTATTCTATTAAGATTACCTGTATAGTCTACATCTTTCTTCATTCCTCACTTAGAATCTCTGTCCTCACAAACCAAGTCAAATATCCCAAAATAAAGTATTAGCCCCAACATTTCTTATTTCTAAAATGTCTTTTTTTATCCCATGATTTTTTTTTTTAGTAAATATCTCACATATGTTATCTCTAAGTTAAGAGGTTTGTTGTTGTTGTTCCTTTTATCCTAAGATTCCTACCAATTAGTAAATTCAAGAATGTGATGAGCAGGATGGCTTTCTAAAGCTTTCCAGTCTCTAAACATTTGACTAGGTTATATTAAATCACACAAACACACACACACACACACACACACAATCTATAGATAGAATTGAAAAAAAAAATAGAATTGAGATCATGACTTCTATTAATAGATGAGAAGATTATCCTGGATTATTCAAGTGGGTAATGTGGCAATGGAGGCAATAGGATTCCAGCTGAGCTACTTTAAATCCTAAAAGATGGTGCTGTGAAACTGCTGCACTCAATATGTCAGCAAATCAGGAAAACTCAACAGTGGCCACAGGACTGGAAAAGGTCAGTTTTCATTCCAATCCCAAAGAAAGGCAATGCCAAAGAATGCTCAAACTACCACACAATTGCACTCATCTCACACAATAGCAACGTAATGCTCCAAATTCTCCAAGCCAGGCTTTAACAGTATGTGAACCGTGAACTTCCAGATGTTCAACCTGGATTTAGAAAAGGCAGAGGAACCAGAGATCAAATTGTCAACATCCACCTGATCATTGGAAAAGCAAGAAAATTCCAGAAAAAACATCTATTTCTGCTTTATTGTCTATGTCAAAGCCTTTGACTGTGTAAATCACAACAAACTGTGGAAAATTCTTAAAGAGATGGGAATACCAGATCACCTGACCCACCTCCTGAGAAATCTGTATGCAGGTCAGGAAGAAACAGTTACAAACCTGTATGCAGGTCAGGGAGCAACAGTTAGAAGAGTTAGAAGCAATAGACTGGTTCCAAATTGGGAAAGGAGTACATCAAGGCTGTATATTGCTACCTTGCTTATTTAACTTATATGCAGAGTACATCATGTGAAATGCCAGGCTGGATGAAGTACAGGCTGGAATCAAGATTGCCAGGAGAAATATTAGTAACCTTAGATACACAGATAACACCATCCTTATAGGAGAAAGTAAAGAGGAACTAAAGAGCCTCTTGATAAAATTGAAAGGGGAGAGTGAAAAAGTTGGCTTAAAACTCAACATTCAGAATACAAAGATCATGGCATCCAGTCCCATCACTTCATGGCAATAGATGGGAAAACAATGCAAAGAGTGAGAGACTTTATTTTGCGGGAGGTGGGGAGGGTGGGGGGTGGGCTCCAAAATTACTGCAGATGGTGACTGCAGCCATGAAATTAAAAGATGCTTACTCCTTGGAGGAAAAACTATGACCAACCTACACAGCATATTAAAAAGCAGAGACATTACTTTACCAACAAAGGTCCATCTAGTCAAGGCTATGGTTTTTCCAGAAGTCATGTACAGATGTGAGAGTTGGACTATAAAGAAAGCTGAGCACCAAAGAATTGATGCTTTGAACTGTGGTGTTGGAGAAGACTCTTGAGAGTCCCTTGGACTGCAAAAAGATCCAACCAGTCCTGACTAAAGGAAATCAGTACTGAATATTCATTGGAAGGACTGATGCTAAAGCTGAAACTCCAATACTTTGGCCAACTGATGCAAATAACTGACTCATTTGAAAAGACCTTGATGCTGGGAAAGATGGAAGGCAGAGGGAGAAGGGGAGGACAGAGGATAAGATGGTTGGATGGCTTCACCGACTCAATGGGCATGAATATGAGCAAGCTCCAGGTGTTGATGATGGACAGGGCAGCCTGGTGTGCTGCAGTCCATGGGTTGCAATGAGTTGAACATGACTGAGTGACTGAACTGACTGATTCAGGTGGGTTCAGTATAATTATGAGCTCTAAAAAATAAGAAACTTTCTCTTACTGCAGAAAGATATAAAGAAGGCAGATAGGTGCAAAGTGTAAAAAGAATGTGTTATCCTGTCATTGATTCTGAGAAGTAATCATCCATACAACGATGAGAGAGCAACATCTAGAGGCTAAAAGCAGGACCCATATGATAGCCAGTAAGGACGCTGAGATCTTCCACCTACAGGCAAAAAGAACTTCATTCTGCTTGGAACTGAGATGAATTTGACAGTGGATTCTCCTTCAGAGTTTTCAGATAATAGCCCTGGCTTACCGACACCTTGATTTTGGCCTTGTAAATTCAGAGTGTATGATCCAGTGAGCCCACTTAGCCTTCTGACCCTCAGAACTGTGATCATAAATGGGTATTGTTTAAAGTTCTAGGTTTGAGATGATTTGTTACAGCAGCAAGAGAAAACTCATGTAAGTGAAACCATACACCTCAGATTTGGACTCGATCCACATGCCAAGACTTGAACCTATAAAACCCTAATTGGAACTTGAGTCCATGGTCTTCCAACTGAGATTATATATGTGGTTTCAGCACTTAATGAAGCTCAGATTCTTGATGTCATACTGCACAAAGAATTCAGTGAGAGACAAAGTGATAGGTAAGAAGTGGATTTATCTAGAGAGAAAACACTTCACAGATGGAATGTGGGCCATCTCAGAAGTGCAAGAGTGGCCTCAAACTGTGGTGTGGTTAGTTTTTATGGGCTGGGTAATTTCATAGGCCAATGAGTGGGAGGATTATTCCAATTATTCTGGGGAAGGTGACAGAGATTTTAAGGAATTGGGCCACTGCCCACTTTCTGGTCTTTGATGACCAGCCTTGGAACTGTCATGGTGCCTCTGGGTGTGTCATTTAACTTGGTGATGTGTTGCAATGAGCATATACTGAGGTTCAAGGCTTAGTAGAAGTCCATTTGTCTGCCTGTGGACCCATTTGGTTCTAATCAGTTTATATTGTGTCCTGGGCCTATGTCATCCTTTCAAAGGTTGTGCCCTGCCTCCTTCCTTCCTGTTTCACTAGAATTCACTGTTCCTAAATAACCTTTGGTTATTATTAACAAGATTAATTGGAGATGAGGGGTACTAAAACTACTAGCACTGATGGGAGGTTTTCTACCACTGTGATCAGAAGAATGTTAAAGAGCACAGAAAAGAAAAGAAGTTTAATAGAACCTGAGTATTTTTTGGAAGTCATTTATATTCAGGGCAAAGTGTCAGCAGCAACTACCCCTAGTATGTCTTTAAAACATATTTACATCAAAGAGGGTATTTCTTTTATTCTCATTAAGAAGAATTATGGCAAGTTCATGTAACTGAAAGCCCTACCTCAGTTGGTTTGATTTTTTTTCAATATATGAGTCATTACCAATGCAGTTCTTAAATTCCCACAAGAAAAGAATAAGTAATTAGCTGACAAGCAATTTTTTTTTTTTCATAAGCAAAAGGCCAAGCAATTCTCTTCTTCCTATTTTACCCTAAACTTTATTATGATGTGTTGGTTTTTCCTTTAATGCCATCAAAGATTGTTGTTGTTGTTTAGTCTCTAAGCCATGTCTGACTCTTTTTCAACCCCATGGACTGTAGCCCAAAAAGCTCTTCTGTTCATATGATTTCCCAGGCAAGAATACTGGAATGGGTTTCCATTTCCTCCTTCAGGAGATCTTTTTGACTCAGGGATCAAACCTTCATCTCTCCCATTAGCAGGCAGATTCTTTAACACAGAGCCACCAGGGAAGCCCTGTCATCAAAGATTATTATAAAATAAAAGCTAAAAACTTGCATTTAGTTGCTTGTATGAATAAAATAAATGAATAACTCCTTTCCCCCCCTTATTTAGTCAGTATCTAATTTAAGATCCATCTCCCACTTGCTGATTTTATTCACTTTTTAAAACAACTTTATGATACAACAAAAATTGACTAAAAAGTGAAAATTCTGGAGTTAACTGGGAAAATGTTAAACTATTTTAAAATATTAAGGCAAATTTTATTGCCACCAATAAAGTAATTTTAGAAAAATACTTTGATATTTTGTTATGCCTTTGACTCTTGAGAGTCCCTTGGACTGCAAGGAGATCCAACCAGTCCATCCTAAAGGAGATCAGTCCTGGGTGTTCATTTGAAGGACTGATGTTGAAGCTGAAACTCCAATACTTTGGCCACCTGATGCAAAGAGCTGACTCATTTGAAAAGACTCTGATGCTGAGGAAGATTGAGGGCAGGAGGAGAAGGGGACAACGGAGGATAAGATGGTTGGATGGCATCACCAACTCAATGGACATGGGTTTGAGTGGACTCCGGGAGTTGGTGATGGACAGGGAGGCCTGGTGTGCTGTGGTTCATGGGGTCACAAAGAGTTGGACACGACTGAGTGACTGAACTGAACTGAACTGAATTTTGCAACTTTCTTTTATACAAAATTTCCCATCCTTTTTATATTACAAAAATACTTATCATAGGTAAATAATAACTTCATTTCACACTTTTTCACATAACTTTTCTGCTCTTGTGATATCTCTGAATCAATACCTGTCATGAAAAAAGTATTAATAAGTGCTTTGTGAGTAGTTAGGATATGATAGTATATAGAAGCAGGAAATCTCTAACAAATTTGGCAGACTGCTTAGATTATTACAAGATAGTTTTGAATTGTATGTAGGCAAGGAGTGATTGAGGTGGCACTAGTGGTAAAGAACCCACCTGCCAATGCAGGAGACATAAGAGATGCAGGTTCAGCCCTTGCGTCAGGAATATCCCCTGGAGAAGGAAATGGCTACCCACTCCAGTATTCTTGCCTAGAGAATCCCATGGACAGAAGGAACCTGAAGGGTTCCAGTCCATAGAGTTGCAAAGAGTTGGACATGACTGAAGTGATTTAGCATGCAAAGAGTGAATATGTTAGTTGCTCAGTCGACCCGGACTCTTTTGTGATCCCGTGTACTGAAGCCCACCAAGCTTCTCTGTCCATGTAATTCTCCAGGCAAGAACACTGGGGTAGGTAAGCATCCCTTCTCCACGGAATCGTCCCAACCCAGGGATGGAACGAGGGTCTTCTGTATTACAGGTGGATTCTTTACAGAGGATGAGATGGTTGACTAACATCACCAACTCAATGGATATGAGTTGAGCAAACTCTGGGAGATAGTGAGAGACAGGAAAGCCTTATGTGCTGCAGTTCATGGTGTCATAAAGAGTCAGACACAACTTAGTAACTGAGCAACAACAAAAGAGTGCATAAAAAAATGTAAAAGTATCATAAATTCGTAACTTCAACTTCTATATTAATTTTTTATGTTCTGATGTGGTTATAATTCTGCTTATTTTAAAATATTTCTTATATAGGAAAATTAAGAACTCTAATTTATAATATTCTTATCTACAATATTCTTGGGGCATTATTTAATTTTCACCTATCCATTTGTTCATTCATTTATCCAGCAACTATTTAATTGAGCATGTCTTATATAGTAAGCACTTTTCTAGATTATGGGGGTATGTGAAGAGAGTGAATTCGCTCAGTCATGTCTGACTCTTTGCGACCCCGTGGACTGTAGCCTACCAGGCTTCTCCGTCCGTGGGATTCTCCAGGCAAGAATACTGGAGTGGGTTATAGTAAAGGCAATAAAATAGCCCCCCAAATCCTGTCTTAATTGAAGTCACATTATCATTGACAGAGAGGTTCCTAATTCAATGAGTGTTTATAGAATAGCTCAAAAAATATTATTCACGTGAATTTCTATATACCTGACTTAATTTAGTTCATCTCCTATTATTTCACTCTTTATCTGGCAACCTTTAGAAAATAAAATATCAATCCCATTATGCTCTTAAAGTTGTTATTAAAAAAACAAAGAAACAAACATACATGAACACTAATCCAGAGGATAGCAGGATCAACTTACTCTGCTTAACTTGAATGAGGAAATATTTTTTCCCATTTTACAGCTGGAAAATAAGGGACAGGCAAATGTTAAGTAACTCGCCTGAGGTCAGTCAGCGAGGATCGGTTGAGTCTGGGCTGTAACTCAGAAGTTCCTGATTCCCTGTGGTTGGGCCACAAGTTCATAGCCGCTGGCTCATAGCAGCTTCCGGAATAGAACGCAGTTTTCCTGTAAGCTCTAGAGAGTTAGGCTGACACATCAATATAAGTGCTTTCAGAAACCAGGCTCCAAGGAAGGTCAGTGACCACAGGTTCTTATTGCTTTAACCTTTCTGTCCACGTTGAGGAAATTCACAACAAGGTAAGACTTGCCAAGAGAAGGAAAGCAAGAAAGATAACTGTAGGAAATGTTGTGCCTAACATTCCATGGGTGAAAATTTAGGGTTCACAAAGTCTGGGAAAATTAACTTTTCTGCAGCAGAAGTTGTGAAATTAAATTTACCACTCTTGGCAGTTTTCTGACAAATATTTTTGCTTTTTCATTAATCCCAAAAGAAACAGTACTAACTCCAAGTTAAAATTAGAGCCAGGCCAGTAAACAGGCTGTGAATCTTTGTACCTGAGAGTTTAATGTGCTATAGATTTAAACAGTTAAGCCTGGGAGTCTGAAGAATAATCAACTTGGATTCAGGTGCAGCTAAATCAATTCCAAAAACTCTGGCGCACAAAATGCAGGGTTTCCTGATTTGATGGATTGCAGTGCACTTGGGTGGGCTCAAAAACTATGAGAGAAAAACAAAATTAAATGTTTTTAAATTGACTCAAACCACTGGATTGCTAACATTCAGCACATGAAAATAAGGACACAGTATTGAAAAGTTGCATTGCAAAAAAAAAAAAAAAGCACAATAGAACAAAAACAAACAAAACATTAAAATCATACTCAGTTCAGTTCAGTTCAGTCGCTCAGTTGTGTCTGACTCTTTGTGACCCCATGAATCGCAGCACGCAAGGCCTCCCTGTCCATCACCATCTCCTGGAGTTCACTCAAATTCACGTCCATCAAGTCAGTGATGCCATCCAGCATCTCATCCTTTGTCGTCCCCTTCTCCTCTTGCCCCCAATCCCTCCCAGCATCAGAGTCTTTTCCAACGAGTCAACTCTTCACATGAGGTGGCCAAAGTATTGGAGTTTCAGCTTTAGCATCATTCCTTACAAAGAAATCCCAGGGCTGATCTCCTTCAGAATGGACTGGTTGGATCTCCTTGCAGTCCAAGGCACTCTCAAGAGTCTTCTCCAACACCACAGTTCAAAAGCATCAATTCTTTGGCGCTCAGCCTTCTTCACAGTCCAAGTCTCACATCCATACATGACCACAGGAAAAACCATAGCCTTGACTAGATGGACCTTTGTTGGCAAAGCAATGTCTCTGCTTTTCAATATGCTATCTAGGTTGGTCATAACTTTCCTTCCAAAATCATACTAGGAGGATTCAATTCTCTCAGTCTCTGAAGACTACAGATTATCCAGTGTGATTACTTTGCTGCTGCAATGGCATTAGAGAAATAGAACAAACAAACATTTCCAAAGAGAGATGGAGTTGTTCACTTATCAGCAGAATCCTACTCCCTATGGTACAATTAGACATCCAACATATAGAGATCCACTTAATAGCTATTTACATGCTGAGGTATTTAGTTGTAATGTGTATCTTTGATGTGCTCAGCACTACTTTAGACACTGAGAGAAGTGCAATGGACAAAAAAGGAAGAAAACACCCTTTAGGTATAAATTATTCTCATGGACCTTACATATAGATTGTATGAATAAACAAAAGTTAGATAAGATGAAACAAAACATCTATAAAGAAAATCAGGTCAATGATGTCTCTTGTTTTGCAGTTGCTCAGTCACATCTGACTCTTCGTGATCCCATGGACCGTGGCACACCAGACTCCTCTGTCCTCTGTCATCACCTGGAGTTTGCTCAAACTCATGTCCATTGAATTGATTTTGCCATCCAACCATCTCAACCTTTGTCACTCCCATTTGCTCCTGCCCTCAATCTTCCCCAGCATCAGGGTCTCTAGAATATATATTTGTCATAGACTCAGTGTCAGTATTTGGTTACAGGTAGAGTTGAGCAGGTATCTTGAAGTTATGTGTGTATAGTGACATCACTGCTTCACCTAGGATATAGATTTAGTGTGGGTAGCTAAGGGAGGAAGTTACTGATGGAGATAATCAGGGAGAAGGGGGATTAAAGATCCCTAAGTGCATCCCTGAATTTATCCTCTATATACCCACTCTGTCCTCTGGCTGAGTGTATTTAATATTTTAGATAAGTTGTTAGATATAAGAGTTTCTTCTGCAGTTATATTGACAGAGAAGGAAAAACAGCCTTTGGCCAATTATATCACATGTCTCCTGTGCTTTCCATAAAAATAAACATTGTTTTCTAAGAGAGTTAAAATGATATGACTAAAAATCTAGAAGTCAGGCTTTCCCTGGTAGCCAGTGGTTAAGAATCTGCCTTCCAATGCAGGGGACACGTTTGATCCCTGGGTGGGGAATCAAGATCCCACCTGCCACGGGGCTACTAAGCCCATGCACTGCAACTACTGAACCTACATGCTCTAGGGCCTCTGTCCCGCAACAAGAGAAGCCCGCTTGAAGCAACTAGAGAAAGCCCATGCTCTGTAATGAAAGAACCAGCAAAGCAAGGAAAGGAAAGAAAGAAAATCTCAGAGCCATCACTCTTGCACACGTAGTTATCAAGTTCTTTTATCTGGTGTTTGTTTTTTCAGCTCTTACCATACATATCACCGTAAGGAACAAGGATCGTGACTAAGCCTATAACACATTCCTCTGGCCCCCTTTTCCTACCTATCATTTTGTCTTAGGTCTTCCCAGGTGGTGCTAGTGGTAAAGAACCCGCCTACCCTCCAATACAGGAGACATAAGAGACGTGGGGTCTATCCCTGGGTTGGGAAGATCTCCTGGAGGAGGGCATGGCAAACAACTCCAGTATTCTTGCTTGGAGAATCTCTATGAACAGAGGAGCCTAGAGGGCTACAGTCCATGGGGTCACAAAGAGTCGGAAAAAAAATTCTAGATGATGTAATGCCTTCAATTTTAACTCTACTGCCTGGCACCAATCAACTCAACTGCCTCTTGCACTCTGTACTCATAGCTCCAGCTGAACCTTGCTCTTTCATTCACTCCCCCTGGAATATAACCTATTACATAGCTTTCCTCCCTCCCTCCCTTCTTCCAACTTCTTTCCTTCTTCCATCATCACTCTCTACTTTCTTTCTCCATTTTTTTCTTTCATTTCCTTTTCTTTCCTTCTTTCTTCTCATCACCTCTCCTCTCCTCTCCTCTCTTCTCTCTTTTTCATCCCTTTCTTTCTTCCTCCCTCCTTCCATCCCTCCCTCTCTTCCTTCTTTCCATTTTCCCTTCTTTTGTTCTTTTATTTATTTATTTATTTTGATCTTCATTAAGACATCTCAGGTGCCAAGTCACTTTACATAGGTTTAACATCAACCTCTCTGATTAACACAGAGAAAAAAACAATGCATACTACTGGTTTTCTCTTTTATGGCTTGGCTGAGATTAAAAAGCAAAAAGATTGATAACACACTCAGGTGCTGAGAGACTGAGAAGCAGGAATTTATATATTGTATTACATTAGTAATATTTGGTAAAACCTATAGGGAAAACCATTTGGTTATAGCTACTGCAAGTGAAGATGAACATGACCAGTGAAAAACCAATGCTGCTTTTTTAAGACTTATTAGTATCCTACAAATATATGCACATATGTGCAATAAATGCTTATTCTTTGTAGGGTTTTTGCTTTTCAGCATAGCAAAGATTTATATAGTAAGTATTATCAAAAGAGACTGTTTAGATTAATGAATTTCACACATGGAATACATCTGACTAAATATGACACATGTATTTAAATAATTAAATATGCTGCTAAGTCGCTTCAGTCGTGTCCGACTCTGTGCAACCCCATAGACGGCGGCCCACCAGGCTCCCCCGTCCCTGGGATTCTCCAGGCAAGAACACTGGAGTGGGTTGCCATTTCCTTCTCCAATGCACGAAAGGGAAAAGTGAAAGTGAAGTCGCTCAGTCACATCCGACTCTTCGCAACCCCATGGTCTGCAGCCTACCAGGCTCCTCCGTCCATGGGATTTTCCAGGCAAGAGTACTGGAGTGGGGTGCCATTGCCTTCTCCAAAATTAAATATGATTATTTTTTAAACAAAATTAAATAATACTTATTCATCAGTTTAAAAAACAACAAAATAACTTTCTGTTTTAAAGTGGAAGCACATATCCAAGATATATTGATTAGAAAACTGAAACAATAACAACAAAAATCAAAGTGCTGAAAAGCATATGTATACTACAATTTTCTGAAAAAAAAACAAAAAACCAAAAACCTGGAGAAATTAACTATATATTTAAATTTACTTGTATATCCATGGATATATTTTGCAAGAGTACACAAGAAGTTGGAAACATTGCCATTAAAGAAGGGAACTGGAGCAGACTAGGAGGGGAACTTTTCACTAAGTGCCCTTTTGAAATTACGAAAATTGAAAATGTACTTTTGAAGAAAGAATTTCTTACTAAACACTCACCTGAACTGTTTATTCTTGTCACCATATGCTTCAGTTACTGAAAATTAATGTGGATTTCATCGCTAAGCACTAAGTGTTGCTTTGGCATGATGGTGATCAAAAAGCCCAGAAACTCCTAGGACTTATTTCAAATTTCAAGAGTTACATGTTCTGGTGTCTTGGAAGATTTTCAACATCATTTCAGTGATTCTTCACATGGCTCTAGCTCTGACAGGATGTGGCAAACTTGCCACGTTTTGTGGACCGTTGCATATTCAGGAATCCATCATTCGTCAGTGAAGATTTCCTCATGTCGGTATTTTTGTGTTTGAAAATTACCAAACACTGAAGACACATTAGACCGCTAAACATTCCAAAGACCTATGATTCTAAGGTGGTTTCCAAAGGAAAATAAAAGTAAACATGAAGGGAAAAATTGATGACATAGCATTCTTGATATAATTCATTATGATTATGGTTTAAAAGGCAACATATACATTTTTGTGAATTACACATTTGACAGATAATCAAGCATCATTCCGAATATGAAGAGAAAAATTTGTTCTTTGGGCAGTTTTCATTTTTATAAAGACACTTAAATCAAAAAAGAAAGCTACTATTGCATGGAAATTTTGTGTTCTTGCTTATATTTTCTGCATACACATTTTTCAATGAAAAAAAAAATTTTCCCTTTGGACTGAAGGATTTAACCTAAATTTTCAATCCCTCTAGAAAATTTCCAGGGAATATTTTATTTTGTTTGGCATTATGTAAGCACTGGGAATATTTACTGAGTAGGAACCAAACCACAAAGTTCTACAGCCAACTTCAAACTGAATAAACTCCTAGAAGCTTCAATATAGCATTTTTTGTATGTGATTTCTTTTGCATTACTTATCCCCTTGTTTATATATCTCAATGCAATAAATTTGAATGCAAAACTGTATATATGCAGCAAAACAGGAAAAAAGATTTTAAATTATATGTGAAAACTATTTATGAATTACATTTCTATTTCTTCAAAGATCAAAGGAAAACATACTAACCATATCTTGATCTTAGTAAAAATAAAGTTTGATAATATGCTGCCATAAATTATTTAAAGTTTAAAAGTCATTCTGGTAACTTGATGATTTTACCATGAATTGCCTTCCCTTTTGATTGCTTGCTAGTGTTTAAACTAATTTTAAACACATACATGGAGAAGGCAATGGCACCCCACTCCAGTACTCTTGTCTGGAAAATCCCATGGACAGAGGAGCCTGGTAGACTGCAGTCCATGAGGTCTCTGAGAGTCAGATATGACTGAGCAACTTCACTTTCACTTTCATGCATTGGAAAAGGAAATGGCAACCCACTCCAGTGTTCTGCCTGGAGAATCCCAGGGAAGGGGGAGCCTGGTGAGCTGCCGTCTATGGGGACGCACAGAGTCGGACACGACTGAAGCGACTAAACAGCAGCAGTAGCAAACACATACATATCAAGAAATGTTTACCTTTTATTCCTTGTAACTAAATTTTTAGCCATACTTAAAAATGAAGATTATCCTACCTAAAATTAATTTTTTCATTTCACTACTTAATCCTAATTCTGTTGATTATCCTTTAGAATAATTTCAGAATTTCTAAAAATAGATACATACAAAAACATCATTTTTAAAGATACACATGTAGTTCTAATATGTAAAAAACATTATATTTTAAAGGGGTTGTAATATTTGAGAATTTTTTTGCATGAGGTGGAGGATATAATTAAAAGATGAGCAGCATTCACGTATCATGACCAAATTTCAAACAGCAGTTGAAGCCATGTTCTTGTGAATTGGGATTTTTACTTTTTAGTATTGGGATTACACTTTGTTAGTCTCTTCCTAACTCCTTGAAAACATGTTAAGGATCAGTGTATACTAAAGTTTTAATTCTCATTTAATTATTGTTATTTAGCAGCTAAGTCATGTTTGACTCTTTTTCAACCCCATGGATTTTAGCCTGCCAGGCTCCTCTGTCCATGGGATTTCCCAGGCAAGAATACTGGAGAGGGCGGCTATTTCCTTTTCCAGGGGATCTTCCTGACTCAGGTATTAAACCCAATAGATGTATTTAAATACAACCCACTACTTGAAATATTCCCATTGAAGGGACTCTCTTAGCTTTAATGACAGCAGCCTTAGCAAAAGACATAGCTATCACTGTTGTATTTCCCTCTGACTTTGGGGATCAACTTCACCATCATAACTAGAGTTTCACCTTTCTTCTGGATCACCTCTTCTTTCAGAAAGACTCAAAGTGATGTGTCTACCTCTGCCACTGGACAGAACTAACCCCTGCCATGTTGCTAAACTGCCATGGCCATGGCCTCAACTCTGGTACTGAGAAGCCCAGTTCATTAATGCTAAATATTCCCTGCTCATCTTGTAATTTGACAGATACTAGATACTATTGTATCCAAATATGTCTAGAATGGCCTGACGTCCAGTGGAAATGGCAAACAGGAAAAGAGGTTTAACTCAGATCACAGTGGCTATTTGGCTAAGAGAATTAGGAATACAATAAGAGAAAGTGGTGGCCCATCTCCATCATTGCTAGTGTCTGAGATTACCACCAGATCCAGAGAATCAGTACAGGTCTGCAGGGAATAATGGTCCAAAATCAATAGCTAGTGCCTCTGTGCTCCTATTAGTACATTGAAAAATGAATCATTCAGATCTTGTGATCTACACAGTCAGTGGCTTTTGTGCAGTCAATGAAGCAGAAGTAGATTGTTTTTCTGAAACTCTCTTGCCTTTTTGATGATCCAGTGGATATTGGCAATTTGATCTCTGCTTCCTCTGCCTTTTCTAAATCCAGCCTGAACATCTGGGAGTTCTTAATTGAAGTTCTACTGTTGAAGCCTGGCTTGGAGAATTTTGAGCATTATTTTGCTAGCCTGTGAGATGAGTGCAATTGTGTGGTAGTTTGAATATATTTTTTGCATTGCCTTTCTTTGGGATTGATATAAAAATTGACCTTTCCTAGTCCTTTGGACACTGCTGAGTTTTCCAAATTTGCTGGCATATTGAGTGCAGTGAGAAACACTGGGCTGGAGGAAGCACAAGCTGGAATCAAGATCGCTGGGAGAAATATCAATAACTTCAGATATGCAGATGACACCACCCTTATGGCAGAAAGTGAAGAAGTAAAGAGCCTCTTGACTCTTGATGAAAGTGAAAGAGGAGAGTGAAAAAGTTGGCTTAAAGCTCAACATTCAGAAAACTAAGATCATGACATCTGGTCCCATCACTTCATGGGAAATAGATGGGGACAGTGGAAACAGTGGCTGACTTTATTTCTCTGGGCTCCAAAATCACTGCAGATGGTGATTGCAGCCATGAAATTAAAAGATGCTTACTCCTTGGAAGAAAAGTTATGGCTAACCTAGACAGCATATTAAAAAGCAGAGACATTACTTTGCCAACAAAGGTCCATCTATTCAAGGCTATGGTTTTTCCAGTAGTCATGTATGGATGTGAGAGTTGGACTATAAAGAAAGCTGAGCACCAAAGAATTGATGCTTTTGAACTGTGGTGTTGGAGAAGACTCTTGAGAGTCCCTTGGACTGCAAGGAGATCCAACCAGTCCCTCCTAAAGTAGATCAGTCCTGGGTGTTCATTGGAAGGACTGATGTTGAAGTTGAAACTCCAGTACTTTGGTCACCTGATGTGAAGAGCTGACTCATTTGAAAAGACCCTGATGCTGAAAAAGATTGAGGATAGGAAGAGAAGGAGATGACAGAGGATGAGATGGTTGGATGGCATCACCAATACAATGTACACGGGTTTGGGTGGACTTTGGGAGTTGGTGATGGACAGGGAGGCCTGGCTTGCTGCGATTCATGGGGTTGCAAAGAATCGGACACGACTGAGTGACTGAACTGAATTGAACTGGAGTGTGGTGCTTAAACGTCATCTTTTAGGATTTGAAATAGCTTAGCTAGAATTCCATCACCTCCACTAGTTTGTTCTTAGTGATGCTTCTAAGGCACACTTGACTTCACATTTCAGGATGTCTGGCTCTAGGTGAATGATCACACCATTGTGGCTATCTGCATGATTAAAAACTCTTTTGTACAATTCTTCTGTGTATTCTTTCTACCTCTTCTAACGTCTTCTGCATCTGTTAGGGCCATACAGTTTCTGTCCTTTATTGTGCCCATCTTTGCATGAAATATTCGCTTGGTATTTCTAATTTTCTTGAAGAGCTCTTTAGTTTTTACCACTATTTTTTTTTTTCTCTATTTCTTTGCATTGGTCACTTAGGAAAGCTTTCTTATCTCTCCTTGCCATTCATTGGAAATCTGCATTCAGATGGATATATCTTTCCTTTTCTCCTTTGCCTTTAGCTTCTCTTCTTTTCTCAGCTATTTGTAAGACCTCCTCAGACAGCCATTTTGCCTTTTTGCATTTCTTCTTCTTGGGAATGATTTTGATCACTGCCTCCTGCACAGTTTTACAAACCTCATTTATAGTTCTTCAGGCACTCTATCAGATCTAATCCCTTGAATCTATTTCTCACTTCCACTGTATAATTGTAAGGGATTTGATTTAGGTCATACCTGAATGGTCTAGTGGTTTTCCCTACTTTCTTCAATTTAAGTCTGAATTCAGCAATAAGGAGTTCATGTTCTGAGCCACAGTCAGCTCCAGTCTTGTTTTTGCTGACTGTATAGAGCTTCTCCATCTTTGGCTGCAAAGAATATAATCAATCAATCTGTTTTCAGTTTTGACCATCTGGTGATGTCCATGTGTAGAGTCTTCTCTTGTGTTGTTGGAAGAGGGTGTTTGCTATGATCAGTGTGTTCTGTTGGCAAAACTCTGTTAGCATTGGCCCTGCTTAATTTTGTATTTCAAGGCCAAACTTGCCTGTTACTCCAGGTATCTCTTTACTTACTACTTTTGCATACCAATCCCCTATGATGAAAAGGACATCTTTTGGGGGTGTTAGTTCTAGAAGGTTGTAGGTCTTCATAGAACTGTTCAACCTCAGCTTCTTTGGAGTTGAGGCATAGATTTGGATTACTCTGATATTGGATGGTTTGCCTTGGAAACAAACTGAGATCATTCTGTCATTTTTGAGATTGTATCCAAGTACCTCATTTCGGACTCTCTTGTTGACTATGAGGGCTAGTCCATTTCCACTAAGTGATTCTTCCCCACAGTAATAGCTGTACTGGTCATCTGAATTAAATTCACCTACAAAGAGTTAAAAATGATTCCATTTTCTCCATATCCTCACCAACGTTAATCACTTGTTTTTATGATGATAGTTATTCTATCAAGCATAATGTGATATCTCATTGTGTTTGATTTGCACATTCCAAATGATAAGCAAGCAATGTTGAGCATGTTTTCATGTACCTGTTGGCCATTTGGGATAACATTTATTCATTTCTTTTTTTCATGTTTTGATTGATTTTTTTTTTTTTTTGCTCTTCAGTTTTATGAGTCTATATATTTTGAATATGAACCCCTTATCAGTATATGACTCCCAGCCCTTAGGTAGTCTTCTTATTTGGTTGAGTATTTCTTTTGCTGTGTGAAGCTCTTTAGCTTGATGTAGTCCTGCTGATTAATATTTACTTTTATTTTATTTTTTTATTATTTTATTTTATTGTGTTTTAGTGCAATATCCAGAAAACCATTGCCAAGATCTGTGGCATAAAACTTTTCCCCTACAGGTATTTTATTTATAGTTACTTTATAGTGCTATATCAGTTTCTGCTGTATAGCAAAGTAAATCAGCCATACATATAAATATATACCCTTCCTTCCTGTCTACATCACCACACAGCACAAAGTGAAGTTCCTTATGCTATACAGTAGGTTATCATTAGTTATCTATTTTATACATAGTAGTGTGTGTGTGTGTGTGTGTGTAATTCCCTGAAAGCTAAGCTATTAAAGAATCTGCTTGCAATGCAGGAGACCCTGGTTCATTTCCTGGATTGAGAATATTCCCTGAAGGAAGGCATGGCAACCCACTCCAGTATTCTTGCCTGGAGAATCCCTATGGACAGAGGAGTCTGGCAGGCTGCTGTTCATGGGGTCATAAAGAGTCAGATATGACTGTGACTAAGCACAGTATATATATATATAAAACACACACATATATGTCAATCAATCTCCAAATTCATACCATCTCTGTTGGTATCCATAGGTCTATATGTTTGTTCCCTATGTCTTTGTCTATATCTCTCCTTTGCAAATAAGATCACTTATATCATTTTTTATTCCACATATATGTCCTAATGTATGTTTTTTTTTTTTTACTACTTCATTCTGTATGACAGTCTCTAGGTCTATCGATGTCTCTGCAAGTGGCACAACTTTGTTCCTTTTAATGGCTGAGTAATATTCGTGTGTGTGTGTGTGTATACTTTTTACTTTTATTGTGTTTTAGTGCAATATCCAAAAAACCATTGCCAAGATCTGTGGCATAAAACTTTTCCCCTACATGTGTGTTATATATATATATATATATATATATATATATATATATCAGTTCAGTTCAGTTAATCCATCTAAAGGCACAGCATGTTAACTGATATAACGTCAGTAAGTTCAGTTCAATTCAGTTCAGTCGCTCAGTCGTGTCTGACTCTTTGTGACCCCATGAGTCGCAGCATGCCAGGCCTCCCTGTCCATCACCAACTCCTGGAGTTCACCCAGACTCATGTCCATCGAGTCAGTGATGCCATCCAGCCATCTCATCCTCTGTCGTCCCCTTCTCCTCCTGCCCCCAATCCCTCCCAGCATCAGAGCTTTTTCCAATGAGTCAACTCTTCACATGAGGTGGCCAAAGTATTGGAGTTTCAGCTTCAGCATCAGTCCTTCCAATGAACACCCAGGACTGATCTCCTTTAGGATGGAGATATATATATATATATATATATATATATATATATATCTCACCACATCTTCTTTATCTATTCCTCTGTTTATGGACTGTAAGATTGCTGTCATGTCCTGGCTATTGTAATTAGTGCTGCGATGAACTTGGGGTACATGTATCTTTTTGAATTACCTTTTCTCCTAGATAAGGGAGGAGGTTTATGATTTGAGTTCTTGGGAAGTTTGAGGTTTGAGTTCTTACATTTAAGTCTTTACTCCATTTTTAGCTAATTTCTGAGACTGGCATATGACACAAGTACAGTGTCTATCCACTTTCCCCAGAACTGTTTAATAGAGACTATCCTTTCCCCGGAGAAGGCAATGGTACCCAACTCCAGTAACTCTCGCCTGGAAAATCCCATGGGTGGAGGAGCCTTGTAGGCTGCAGTCCATGGGGTCACTAAGAGTCGGACACGACTGAGCAACTTCACTTTCACTTTTCACTTTCATGCATTGGAGAAGGAAATGGCAACCCACTCCAGTGTTCTTGCCTGGAGAATCCCAGGGAGAGGGGAGCCTGGTGAGCCGCTGTCTATGGGGTCGCACAGAGTCAGACACTACTGAAGCAACTTAGCAGCAGCAGCAGCATCCTTTCCCCATCAAGTATTCTTGGCTCCCTTGTCAGGAGAGAGTTTACTGTGGGTTTTCAGTTCTGCTCCATTAGTCAAAGTGTCTTTTTTATATCAGTTACCGCACTGATTTAGCAATCAGGAAATGTGTTACCTTCAGTTTCATACTTCTTTCTCAGTATTGCCTTAGCTGTTCAGGGTCTTTTTTGACTCTATACAAATCGTAGGATTGTTTTTCTCTGTTTATACAAAAGAAATACTATTGGAGTTTTGATAGGGATTGAATTAAATCTATAGATATCTTTAGGGAGTATGGGCATTTTAACTCAATTACTTCTTATTCATGAACATTTTCCATTTTTTGTATTTTCTTCAATTTCTTTCACCAAATCTTGTTTTCAGTGTACAGATTTTTCACCTCCTTGGTCAAATTTATTCTTAAATATGTGTTATTTTGTGTGCTAATATGCATCAGTTCAGTTCAGTACAGTTGCTCAGTCATGTCCAGCTCTTTGCTACCCCGTGAACCACAGCACACCAGGCCTCCCTGTCCATCACCAACTGCTCGAGTTTACTCAAACTCATGACCATTGAGTCAGTGATGCCATCCAACCATCTCATCCTCTGCTGTCCCCTTCTCCTCCTGCCCTCAATTTTTCCCAGCATCAGGGTCTTTTCAAATGAGTTAGCTTTTTCGAATCAGGTGGCCAAAGTATTGGAGTTTCAGCTTCAACATTAGTCCTTCCAAAGAACACCCAGGACTGATCTCATTTAGAATGGACAGGTTGAATCTCCTTGCAGTCCAAGAGACTCTCAAGAGTCTTCTCCAACACCACAGTTCAAAAGCATCAATTCTTCAGTGCTCAGCTGTCTTTATAGTCCAACTCTCACATCCATACATGACCACTGGAAAAACCATAGCCTTGAATAGATGGACCTTTGTTGGCAAAGTAATGTCTCTGCTTTTTAATATGCTGTCTAGATTGGTCATAATTTTCCTTCCAAGGAGTGAGCATCTTTTAATTTCATGGCTGCAATCAATATAAGTCCTTAAAACAGTTTCAGAGTCCCATATTTGAATAATCGATGGCCCCAAATATCATTCTAAGAGTTTTATCCATTTTTTGAGACTAGGAATAAGAAGAAATTTTGCTTTCAGACCAAATTGTCTTTCTAATTTCTAATTCTTTCTAGATCTGATAATAAACTCAGCATTTATTTTACTTGGTATCGCCTTTTTCATATCTTATCAAAGAAAAGCAAAGAAACTGATATTTTGAACATTCTATCTGGAAATTGTCTTGGCAGAGTTTGCTGTATAATTCTGTTAGGTGTTTTGATGTCATAGTATCCCAAAGTAGCTTTTTCCTCTGCTGTATCAATCTTCATTAATAAACATCTATAATTTTTCAGACCTCAACCAAGAGCTAACCAGTCATGAGAGGCAAAGCTATCTAGCAAATAATGTCATCTATCTAGAGATATCGGAGAAGGCAATGGCACCCCACTCCAGTACTCTTGCCTGGAAAATCCCATGGACGGCGGGGCCTGATGGGCTGTAGTCCATGGGGTAGCTATGAGTTGGACACGACTGAGCTTTTGACTTCACTTTCACTTTTCACTTTCATGCATTGGAGAAGGAAATGGCAACCCACTCCAGTGTTCTTGCCTGGAGAATCCCAGGGACGGGGGAGCCTGGTGGGCTGCTGTCTATGGGGTCGCAGAGTTGGACACGACTGAAGCAACTTAGCAGCATCTAGAGATACGAATGTGCCCACCTAAGAACAGCAGAGGAACTTCATAGTGAAGTCCGGTCAAAATTGCAGATACACAATTTTATGAGCTAAACAGTTTTTTTTTTTTAATTAATTAATTTTTTACTGAAGGATTGTTGCTTCACAGAATTTTGCTGTTTTCTGTCAAACTTCAACATGAATCAGCCATAGGTATAGATATTCCCCCTCCCTTTTAAACATTTTAAGTTTTATAGTGATTTTTTTACTTAGTGAAAATATTTTTCTAATTACACAATTTTCACTTCAACATTCTAGCTCTAATGCTTTGTTTATTTATTTTGCTTATACTTTCTTTTCTATGGCATGACATAAGTCTCTGAAATCGTGTAGATTTGTTTTTGAAGGTTGGTTCTATCAGTTATTAGCTATGGGCAATAGGACATGTTAATTAACTTTTTGGATTTTCAATATTCTTAACCGTAAAATAGGGATACTCCTTTCCACATAGAGTTTATATTATGATTGATAAATGAAGATATACAAAATACCTGAAATATATAACCACTTAATAAATATTAGTCTCTGTTATCCCTTCATGCCTAAATAAGTGTTATAGTAGATGAAAAAGTAGCCACAGTTTTTTAAGGGTGTATCACACCCTTTTACAATATGACTTTGCTGTTCCTCTCAGAAAATGATAGGGTATGATTCTTCACTTTCTTGAATTTAGTCAGATTTTTTGACTAATGGCACTCCCCTGATAGCTCAGTTGGTACAGAATCTGCCTTCAATGCAGGAGACCCTTGTTCAATTCTGGGGTCGGGAAGATTTACTGGAGAAGGGATAGGCTAATAATATATTGTAGAAGTGATGTTGTACGGTTTCAATGACAAGCTTTAAGAAACCTAGCATTCTCACACTGTTAGAAACCAGTCATCCGTCCAAGTTGACCTTGAAAGAGAACTGGAGTGGCCTTGTTGGTAGCTTGAGCCAACTTCCAGACATGTAAGTGAGGCCATCCTGAACCAACCAGCCCCCAACCAGCCTGCTCCCTGACCACAAATGCATGAGTGATCCCAGATGACACCACATGAAACAAATATGAGATGGCCCAGCTGAGCCCTACCCTAATTACGTACTTACAGAAACATCAGCACATACATTTTTTTGTTTTACCACTGACTTTAAGAGTATTTTTCCATACACCAAAAGCTAACTGAAATATATTTACAGTATGCATTGTTAATATATCTGGTATCATATTTTTTAAAATTAGATAAGTGTGATAACTTTATGTTTAAAAAGGGGATGTCACACATTCAACTCTTTGAACTGTTAAAAAGATGCAAAATGATAATATTTGGAAAAGTACTTTATAGACTACAAACATTCAACTATTTATCAATTTTCCAGTCACTTTTTAATGCACATTCATGCAATTGTTCTATGCTTATTTATATCATTGCTTGTTGGTAATTTATATTATTTATATCATTGCTGAACATTACAATATTCAGTAAGAAACTTGGTACCAAGAAAAAGCTTCAGCAGTAGTAGTAGACACAGACAAGTAACAAGTAAATAAAAATGTTATAGGACAAATTCTCAAGTACAGTACTGTGCCTGCAAGCAGGAGAGGTGTCTAAACCAGTGTTATAGGGATAGTAAAAAAATTCATCATGGTGGTAAAAATGATCAAAAACCTATAAAGCAGAATCCTTCTTATTTGGGAGGAAAAGATTACACAGTGGAGGGAGGTACATTATGCACACACTAAAATGGAACATATGGGATCTATAAGATATTAAGTAGTGTGAGTGGTCATAATTGTGCAGTATTCAATGGGGATAAGTTAATACTATCTTTTTCTTATCCTTTCCAAATCAGGGTCCATAAGTTGATAGCTATAAGATGATGCAGCTTGAAACAACAGTTTATTATGAAAGAAGCTGGATTGAAGATATGATTTAAAAACTTGATCAAATGTTTAAAATCTCCACTATATTACACAGTGTCTACTGCAATCACAGGCAAAACTAAAGCAATTATGGATTTCTCTCACAGATATAGACCTTTCCTCACTAAGATTAATGCAAGACAAGAGAGTGAAAACAAATTTGTGTCACATGAGAAGAGGAGAAGGAAAGGGGTTGGTAGAGGTATGCTCAATATTTTCTCCCCAGGCTTACCCTTCAGTTAAGTCATTTTTGCCATGGAGAGAAGTGAATGACAATTATGGAGAAAAGTCAGAAATGTTATTCAAGATGAAAATTCTTCCATCTATAAACATGATAGAAATCAAGATACGTTGTTAATAATAAATACATGGATATCTCAATTGAGATTAGGCAAAATAATTAATTCACAATATTAAAGAAGGAAATGTTAACAATAAAATAAAATTTAGCTTAATGGAAATATTCACTTGAAGATAACTGTCACAAGTGTAAGTTTCAGTGAATAGCTGTGCCTGGAATTTTCAAGATCCCCTCTCATTTGTTCTGATCTAGCTAGCTTAGATTCAATTCAGTTCAGTCACTTAGTCGTGTCCGATTCTTTGCAATCTCATTGACTGCAGCACGCCAGGCCTCCCTGTCCATCACCAACTCCCGGACTTTAATTAAACTCATGTCCATTGAGTCGGTGATGCCATCCAGCCATCTTATCCTATGTGTCCCCTTCTCCTCCCGTCTTCAATCTTCCCCAGCATCAGGGTCCTTTCAAATGAGCCAGTTCTTCAAATCAGGTGGCCAAAGTACTGGAGTTTCAGCTTCAGCATCAGTCCTTCCAATGAATATTCAGGACTGATTTCCTTTAGGATGGACTGGTTGAATCTCCTTGCAGTCCAAGGGACTCTCAAGAGTCTTCTACAACACCACAGTTCAAAAGCATCAATTCTTCGGTACTCAGCTTTCTTCGTAGTCCAACTCTCACATCCATACATGACTATTGGAAAAACCATAGCCTTGACTAGATAGACCTTTGTTGGCAAAGTAATGTCTCTCCTTTTTAATATGCTGTCTAGGTTGGTCATAACTTTTCTTCCAAGGAGTTAAGTGTCTTTTAATTTCATGGCTACAGTCACCATCTGCAGTGATTTTGGAACCCAAGAAAATAAAGCTTAGGTAGCCATAGTCATAGTGTTAGTCACTCAGTCAATGTCTGACTCTTTGTGAACCCATGGAATGTAGCCCACAAGGCTCCTCTGTCCATGAGATTCTCCAGGCAAGAATACTGGAGCAGATTTCCATTCCCTTATCTAGAGGATCTCTCCAACTCAGAGATTAAACCCAGGTCTCCTGCATTGCAGGCACATTCTTTACCGTCTGAGCTACAGAGAAATCCCTAGCTTGGAAAAGGATGATGCAATCCTCTGTAAGGATTAAGTAATTAGCTTACTCCAGAACCTGGGTAGCAATCAGCTCTACCCAATCACAAGCTCCAAGAAGTAGATCCAAGTGTTACTCCCTGAAGGGAAAATGGATGCTAAGTTGTTTGAAGAAAATGTGTCTTGTTCTTGTTGAATTCTTAAGTTAGGTCTGACTCTTTTGTGACTGCATGGACTATAACCCAGCAGGCTCCTCTGTCCACGGGATTTCCCAAGCAAGAGTACTGGAGTGGATTGCCATTTTCTCTCCAGGGGAACGTCCCAACCCAGGGATTGAACCCACTTCTTCTCCATAGGCAGGTGGGTTTTTTAATCACCAAGCCAACAGAGAATACCATGAATTCATGTCTACTAAAACATTTTTCATGAGAAGCCAACTAATAGAAAACATAATAAAAGTGGAATTGCAAATATAGTAAAGAGTGGAAAATATAATTAGTCTTTATAATAATCTATATCATAAAGCTGTATTTTATGCTTTGATATTAAGATGCATAGTTCTAGAATATATTCTTTCAAGAAAGCAAATTATTTTTACCTTAAATATATTTACATATAGATATATGTACATATATAGAGAAATATAATCTCATATATGTTTAGAAACAATTTGGTGTGAAGGTTTAAGAGCCTCAGACCTAAGTGCATTTATATAATTTAAAAGAATGCTATGATTTTTAAAATTGACCCACATTTAGATATCAATGTGTATGTGTGTAGAGCATTTAAGTTATACTTTGAAAAATAGGCTGACTGTAAGGGATTAGTATTGAAGTCAAAATGAATCCTAAAGAATTGACTTCATTGGAAATATTACTTTCTCAAAGTTTCCATTCTGCCTTGCTATAAAGGTATATCATTAAAGATGTGTCACAGACTTAGTTTCACTGATGAGTGACTCACAATTATATACTTAAAAGAGGAGAAGCACACTCATTGAATGCTTTCTAACTCCACCTCTACATTTTACATGAAATAGTAATGTATAAAACCCCTTGTAACTAATAGTTCTTTGATACAGATGACTCATAACCAACACTATTAACTAAAATACCACTTACAAGTTGAGCAGTGTGAATCAGGAGGTGAAAGTTTCATATGTGAAATTTCCTCTATAAATTAAGAATAGCATATTCTTAGGTAGAGAACAGGTCATATTTCCCTAACGGATGTTGTAAAATTTTAATATCAGAGAAATACTGTGTGATTCATGTCAGAAATATTTAGTTTCATTTCATTAAAAATACATGTGTTGTAAGGTCTTAAGGTGTTTCTAGAAATACATATTATTTACACTAAATTAGATGTAACTTATCAACTGGAGTTTTTTAATCTTCTCAATCATTTAAGGGCTCCAAACAGTCATTTTCATTAAGTAATTAAAAGACTTAGTTAAAAGAAAAAATATATGGACTACATAGAAACCTAATTCTACAATGAAACACAAATGGTTTATTTAATTAACATTAATTAGCATATAGTTCCATTAGCACATATTTTTTTTAAAAAAACTATAGCTCCTCAAAGTGAAAAAAAAAAAAAAAGAAATATATGTATTGCAAGTAGTGAGAGCAAGAGAAAATAGTCATTTTAAGACACCACTTTTAAACACTATGTCAAAATTTTACTACTTTACATCTCAGCTCTATTTCATAAATTTTATATCTTAGGAAATAGCTGTACTTTATATTCCAAGGTGAAAATAGGTGTGATAAGCTACAACGTCCCTTCATTTTTGTTTTTCCTACTTCTGTGGTTACCTCAGTAGCTCCTATACTTAGTAGGACTTTGCCATATACACACCTGTATCCATTCACATTTCTCTTCCTTACATAATTTTGCTCTTCATCCAACTCATATCTTTGAATTTTTAATCTTTTTCTTCCTTATGACTTATTTCAAATAATTAACATGCTCAAAACTCTTTCTACTGAAAAATCAAAATCTAATAAATAACCTTTTATTAACCTAACCTCTTTTTTTTATTATAGTCTCTCCTGTGTCCCTTTCTTTCTTTGTAATCAAAGTTATTGAAGGCATCCAGAATCAGTCTTGAGGCTAGCTTGAGACCCAGTTAGTCTCAAGCAATAGTGGCTTAGATTAAAGGTCTCAACCTACAGCAACCGCCTATACCACATTGCTCATCCCATCGCCTTGAGCAACTGTTACTTGTGCTATCCTTGGACAGTCTGGCTCTCAAAATAGAAAGAAAATGGAAAAACAGAGCAAAGCTTGCTCTGATCACAAACTTTTCAAATAACCCCATCTCAGGAAATATTCCTGAGGAGTTGTGAAAAGCCAGACATGTTTCACTACTGGAGCAACTTTCATGAGGAGGGAATGAATAGCAAAGCTAAACATCCCCTCCCGCTCAAAACAGTGCTCTAATTTGTTCTTATAAACCACTGGGCTTCTCTGCCAAAACTATGGTCACTTGAGTTTGTGGCTCTTAGGAAGAGGTTTTTATGTCCATATTGGAATGCCCAACCCCTCCAACTCCACCACTATTTCCATCTCCATCTCTACCTCCATCTCCTGGTTGCCTTCACAGAATGCTTTATATTGTTTTGTGATTCCAGGTCTTTGAATACTTTATTCTGCTGTTTCAGCATCCTTCTTTTCCCTTTTTCACTTCAAGCACATCTCAAAGATATTGATGGCTTGGTTCTAGACCACAACACTAAAATGAATATTGCAATAAAATGAGTCACACAAAACTTTTGGTTTGCCAGTGTATGTGATAATTATGTACACATGATACTAGTTTACTAAGTATGCAATAGCTTAATGTCTTAAAAAAGTTATATTCTGGGGGGAGGAGCTAAGATGGCGGAGGAGTAGGACGGGGAGAACACTTTCTGCCCCACAAATTCATCAAAAGAACATTTAAACGCCGAGTAAATTCCACAAAACAACTTCTGAATGCCGGCAGAGGACATCAGGCACCCAGAAAAGCAACCCAAGTCTTCGAAAGGAGGTAGGAAAAAATATAAAAGACAAAAAAAGAGACAAAAGAGGGAGGGACAGAGATCCGTCCCGGGAACGGAGTCTTAAAAAGAGAGAAGTTTCCAAACACCAGGAAACCTTCTCACTGCTGAATCTGTGCGGAGCCTTGGAAGCACAGAGGGCAACATAACAGGGAGGAAAAATAAATAAACAATTAAAACCCACAGATTACGAGCCCTTTGGTAACTCCCCCAGCAGAGAAGCAGCGCACACGCCTGCACACGCCATTAGCAAGCAGGGGCTGGGCAGAGAGGCGCGGCGCGGGCTGCATCGCTTAGAGTAAGGATCTGGCCTGAATACCCCGAGCGCTATCTGAGCAAAATAATCTGGGCTAGCAAACCAGACTGTGGAATATCTACCACGTGAAAAGCCAGCCCTAACCCAAGACACCTCCAGGCCCGCGCACGGAACAAAGGACTGAACAGAGACAGCCGGCTGCAGACCATCCCCCTCTGGTGACAGGCAGCCAGAGCCGGAAGGGGACAATCGCAGCCCCAGAGAGACATTATCTATAAAACTGTAAGCAGGCTTCTGTGCTAACTAAGAATAAAGGAACAGGATAAATGCCCACCAAACCAAACAAAAGAGGAAGAGATAGGGAATCTACCTGATAAAGAATTCCGACTAATGATAGTGAAATTGATCCAAAATCTTGAAATCAAAATGGAATCACAGGTAAATAGCCTGGAGACAAGGATTGAGAAGATGCAGGAAAGGTTTAACAAGGCCCTAGAAGAAATAAAAAAGAGTCAATATATAATGAATAATGCAATAAATGAAATTAAAAACAGTCAGATCTATAGGCCCCTTCCCATGTAGACGGTACTAACCACAGGGTTTTAATCTATTGCCTGTATCTTCCAAGGTGGTTCCCTCTGTTATAGCTTCTTCTGTTTGCTGGTCTCTTCAGTGTCTGGTTTACACCCTGACACAAAGGGGACGATGGAGGACACTTTTTTTTTTTTTTTTTTTAGGTTCACTTGTTCAGTCACGCTGTGGGCAGGGAGGGACGCTGCAAACAAATAACATTGGTGTGTGCTCGCAGTGCTTCAGCCACACTGGGTCTGCCCCTGCTCATGGCGCGTGTAGCCTCCCTGCCCACACTGCTCAGGCTCTAGGTTGCTCCACCGGGAACCATCTGTGGCCAGCCCTGGGCTGCCACAATGCAGTAAGATTAGATCTCAATTACAGAAGAAAAACTATTAAAAATTCCAACATATGGAGGATGAACAACACGCTGCTGAATAACCAACAAATCACAGAAGAAATCAAAAAAGAAATCAAAATTTGCATAGAAACAAATGAAAATGAAAACACAACAACCTAAAACCTGTGGGACACTGTAAAAGCAGTCCTAAGGGGAAAGTTCATAGCAATACAGGCATACCTCAAGAAACAAGAAAAAAGTCAAATACATAACCTAACTCTACACCTAAAGCAACTAGAAAAGGAAGAAATGAAGAACCCCAGTGTTAGTAGAAGGAAAGAAATCTTAAAAATTAGGGCAGAAATAAATGCAAAAGAGACCATAGCAAAAATCAACAAAGCCAAAAGCTGGTTCTTTGAAAGGATAAATAAAATTGACAAGCCATTAGCCAGACTCATCAAGAAACAAAGGGAGAAAAATCAGATCAATAAAATTAGAAACGAAAATGGAGAGATCACAACAGACAACACAGAAATACAAAGGATCATAAGAGACTACTATCAACAATACCATGAATTCATGTCTACTAAAACATTTTTCATGACAAGCCAACTATTAGAAAACATAATAAAAGTGGAATTGCAAATATAGTAAAGAGTGGAAAATATAATTAGTCTTTGTAATAATCTATGAGGCCACCATCACCCTAATACCAAAACCTGACAAAGATCCCACAAAAAAAGAAAACTACAGGCCAATATCACTGATGAACATAGATGCAAAAATCCTTAACAAAATTCTAGCAATCAGAATCCAACAACACATTAAAAAGATCATACACCATGACCAAGTGGGCTTTATCCCAGGGATGCAAGGATTCTTCAATATCCGCAAATCAATCAATGTAATACACCACATTAACAAATTGAAAAATAAAAACCATATGATTATCTCAACAGATGCAGAGAAAGCCTTTGACAAAATTCAACATCCATTTATGATCAAAACTCTCCAGAAAGCAGGAATAGAAGGAACATACCTCAACATAATAAAACTATATATGACACACCCACAGCAAACATTATCCTCAAAGGTGAAAAATTGAAAGCATTTCCTCTAAAGTCAGGAACAAGACAAGGGTGCCCACTTTCACCATTACTATTCAACATAGTTTTGGAAGTTTTGGCCACAGCAATCAGAGCAGAAAAAGAAATAAAAGGAATCCAAATTGGAAAAGAAGAAGTAAAACTCTCACTGTTTGCAGATGACATGATCCTCTACATAGAAAACCCTAAAGACTCCACCAGAAAATTACTAGAACTAATCAATGACTATAGTAAAGTTGCAGGATATAAAATCAACACACAGAAATCCCTGGCATTCCTATACACTAATAATGAGAAAACAGAAAGAGAAATTAAGGAAACAATTCCATTCACCATTGCAACGGAAAGAATAAAATACTTAGGAATATATCTACCTAAAGAAACTAAAGACCTATATATAGAAAACTATAAAACACTGGTGAAAGAAATCAAAGAGGACACTAACAGATGGAGAAATATACCATGTTCATGGATTGGAAGAATCAATATAGTGAAAATGAGTATACTACCCAAAGCAATTTATGGATTCAATGCAATCCCTATCAAGCTACCAACAGTATTTTTCACAGAGCTAGAACAAATAATTTCACAATTTGTATGGAAATACAAAAAACTTCGATTAGCCAAAGCTATCTTGAGAAAGAAGAATGGAACTGGAGGAATCAACCTACCTGACCTCAGGCTCTACTACAAAGCCACAGTCTTCAAGACAGTATGGTACTGGCACAAAGACAGAAATATAGATCAATGGAACAAAATAGAAAGTTCAGTGGTAAATCCATGCACATATGGACACCTTATCTTTGACAAAGGAGGCAGGAATATACAATGGATTAAAGACAATCTCTTTAACAAGTGGTGCTGGGAAAACTGGTCAACCACTTGTAAAAGAATGAAACTAGAGCACTTTCTAACACCATACACAAAAATAAACTCAAAATGGATTAAAGATCTCAACATAAGACCAGAAACTATAAAACTCCTAGAGGAGAACATAGACAAAACACTCTCTGACATACATCACAGTAGGATCCTCTATGACCCACCTCCCAGAATATTGGAAATAAAAGCAAAAATAAGCAAATGGGACCTAATTAAACTTAAAAGGTTCTGCACAACTAAGGACACTATTAGCAAGGTGAAAAGGCAGCCTTCAGAATGGGAGAAAATAATAGCAAATGAAGCAACTGACAAACAACTAATCTCAAAAATATACAAGCAACTCCTGCAGATCAATTCCAGAAAAATAAATGACCCAATCAAAAAATGGGCCAAAGAACTAAATAGACATTTCTCCAAAGAAGACATACAGATGGCTAACAAACACATGAAAAGATGCTCAACATCACTCATTATCAGAGAAATGCAAAGCAAAACCAATATGAGGTACCATTTCACGCCAGTCAGAATGGCTGCAATCCAAAAGTCTACAAGCAATAAATGCTGGAGAGGGTGTGGAGAAAAGGGAACCCTCTTACACTGTTGGTGGGATTGCAAACTAGTACAGCCACTATGGAGAACAGTGTGGAGATTCCTTAAAAAACTGGAAATAGAACTGCCTTATGATCCAGCAATCCCACTGCTGGGCATACACACTGAGGAAACCAGAAGGGAAAGAGACACGTGTACCCCAATGTTCATCGCAGCACTGTTTATAATAGCTAGGACATGGAAGCAACCTAGATGTCCATCAGCAGACGAATGGATAAGAAAGCTGTGGTACATATACACAATGGAGTATTACTCAGCCATTAAAAAGAATACATTTGAATCAGTTCTAACGAGGTGGATGAAACTGGAGCTTATTATACAGAGTGAAGTAAGCCAGAAAGAAAGACACCAATACAGTATACTAACGCATATATATGGAATTTAGAAAGATGGTAACAATACCCCTGTATATGAGACAGCAAAAGAGACACTGATGTATAGAACAGTCTTTTGGACTCTGTGGGAGAGGGAGAGGGTGGGATGATTTGGGAGAGTGTCATTGAAATACGTATAATATCATATATGGAATGAGTCACCAGTCCAGGTTCAATGCACGATACTGGATGCCTGGGGCTGGTGCACTGGGACGACCCAGAGGGATGGTATGGGAAGGGAGGAGGGTTCAGGATGGGGAACACATGTATAAAATTTTTAAAAAAGTTATATTCCTTATTAAAACTTTTACAAAAATTGGTAACCATCATCATATTATTCAGCAAGTTATAACTATTTATGAGTGGAAGATCTTGCCTCAGTGTTGATGGCTGCTGACCAATCAGGGTCATGGCTGCTGAAGATTGGGGTGGGTGTGACGACTTCTTGAAATAAGACAATAATAAAATGTGCTGCATCAATTGACACTTTTAACACAATTGATTTATCTGTGGCATGCAATGTTGTTTGATAGCACTTTACCCACAGTGGAACTTATTTTAAAATTGTAGTCATCCTCTCAAACTCTGCTGGCTACTTTACTGGCTAAATTTATTTAATGTTGTGTGTGTGTGCATTAAGTCGCTTCAGTTTTGTCTGACTTTTTGTGATTCTATGGACTATAGCCCACCAACCTCCTCTATTCATGGGTTTCTCCATGCAAGAATACTGGAGTGGGTTGTCATGCCCTCCTCAGTGTTGTAATAGGGAAGAACAAATCCGACTCCATGTTAGATCTGTTCCATTTACTTTAACCTTTATGTTTTGTTGCCTGTGCTTACTCATGCTGTACCTTTTTAAAAAGAATATTGCCTATAGCTTGAAATACATAGGAATGTTGTGACCTGACAGTAACCTAACCTAAACAGAAAACAGCATTTGTCTTGTTGGAGGTTTACTGGAACATCTTGACCTGATCGACATGGACATCGACATCGACATCTGACACCAAGAAGTTTGCAAGAACTAATCACAGTCCGCTGTCACTTTGCTTTTTGAAGGGCTTTGCTGAAAGCTTTCAAACAGTTCAGGATTTTTAAGTCATGAGCCACTTGTCTCCTGGCATGGCCCTGCAATAAGAGTTTGGCATGGCCCCAAACTCTGATGTTTCAGTATTGTTTGGCCTCACTGAACATCAGGCATAACGACTTGCATTCAGTAGCAATATCCTAAATCTTTTGTTGTTACTTCAACAGTTTTCATAGCATTTTAACCAGCATTTTATGGTCATCAATAAGAAGTAGCTCCTAATCTCTTAAAGATTTGTCATGAAATTGTAGTAATTCAGCCACATCTTCATGTTTCACTTCCAATTCTAACTATGTTGCTATTTTCACTACATTGGGGTTTTTTATTTCACTGAAGTCTTAAGCTCCACATGTCCATCTGTAGGGTTGTAATTACAAACTCCCATTAATGTTGATATTTTGACCTTTTCCCACAAATCACAAATGTTCTCAATGGCATCTAGAAAGGGGAATTTTTTTTTCCAGAAGGTTTTCAAATTACTTTACACACATCCAACAGAGAATCACTATCTATAGCAGCTTTAGTTTTACTAAGTGTACTTATTACACAATAAGGGGCTTCCCTGATAGCTTCCAACACTTTGGCCACTTAATGGGAAGAACTGACTCATTGGAAAAGACCCTGGAAAAGATTGAAGGAAGGAGGAGAAGGGGACACAGGAGGTGAGATGGCTGGATGGCATCACCAACTCAATGGATATGAGTTTGAGCAAGCTCTGGGAGTGGTGATGGACAAGAAGCCTGGAGTGCTGCATTCCATGGGGTCGCAAAGAGTTGGACATGACTGAGCGACTGAACTTAACTGAATTGGTAGCTTAGCTGGTAAAGAATCCAACTGCAATGCAGGAGACCCTGGTTTAATTCCTGGGTTGGGATCCACTGGAGAAGGGATGGACTACCCACTCTAGTATTCTTGGGCTTCCCTGGTGGCTCAGCTGATAAAGAATCCACCTGAAATGTGGGACTCAAAAGTCATAATTAATCTTTGAACCAGAATAGGCTGCAGGATGGATGTTGTGTTAACAGTCATGAAAAGAACACTAATCTCATTGTAAATCTTTATTAGATTTCTTGGGAAATAAAGCACATTGTCAATGAGCAATAATATTTTGAAAGTAATCTTTCTTTCTTTCTTTCTTTCTTTTCTGAACACTAAGTCTCAACAAAGGGCTTAAAATATTTAGTAAACTATGTTGTAAAAAGATATGCTATCATTCCATCTTTGTTGTTTCATTTATAGAACACAGAGTAGATTTAGTATAATTCTCTTCTTCTGTTTCAACTACATTGAAAATCTGTTGTTTAGTATAGGTGCCTTCATTAATGGTCTTACTGCGATCTTCTGGATAATTTGCTGTAACTTTTATGTCAGCACTTGTTGCTTCACCTTGTATTTTGACGTTATGGAGATGGCTTCTTTTCTTAAACCTCTAGGGCTAAACTTTTTAACTTCAAACTTTCTTTTGGCAGTTTCCTCACCTCTCAACCTACATGGAATTGAAGAGAGTTAAGACTTTGCTCTGAATTAAGCTGTGATTTAAAGTAATGTGGCGGGTTTGATCTTGTATCCAGACCACTAAAACATTCTCTAAATCAACAGTAAGACTGCTTTCTTATCTTCCATGTGTTCACTGGAGTAGCATTTTATTTTCCTTCTCGAACTTTTATTTTGCATTCACAACCTGGATAATCTTCAGCACAAGAGGCCTAGCTCTTGGCCTATCTCAGCTTTCAACATGCCTTTCTCACTAAGTTTAATCACTTCTAGCTTTTGATTTAAAGTGAGAGACAGCTGCCGCTTTCATTTGAACACTCAAGGGATGTTTTAGGGCTATTAATTGGACTAATTCAGTATTGTTGTGTTTCAAGGAATAGGGAGGACTGAGGAGAGGGAGAGAGACAGAGAATGACTGGTGGGTCGAGCAGCTAAAACATACACAACATTCATCCGTAAGCTCACCTGTCTCACCTGAGTGGGATTCATGGCTTTCCCCAAACAATGACAACAAACATCAAAGATCACTGATCATCATAACGAATATAATAATAATTTTAAGGACTTGAAACATTGTGAGAATTACCAAATGTGATACAGAGGCATAAAACAAGCAAAGGCTATTAAAAACAAGTTGTATAGACAGACTTAGTAAATGCAGGGTTGGTACAAACTTTTAATTTGGAAAAAAAAAAATGTGATATCTGTAAAGTTCAGCAAAGCAGAGCACAGTAAAACAGGAAAACTAGGTATGCCTGTATTTAATCTTAAATTTGCATCTGTGCAGGAAAGCTTTTCTTTAACCCAATCTTCCAACACATAACACTTATTTTAACTCTTCTGTGTCTCTCTTATGTCATGAGCTGTCTGTAGTAGAGAACTGAGGATTATATTTGTTGATTAGGTGCATTTTATATTCAGTACAATCCCTGGGTTGGGAAGATCCTCTGGAGAAGGGAGTGACAGTCCACTCCAGCATTCTTGCCTGAAGAATCCCATGGACAGAGGAGTCTGGCAGACTATAGTCCATTGGATCGCAAAGAGTCCAACAAGACTGCAGTGACTAACACTATATGACGTTACTACAATTTAAATGTATATTGTGACTTCCAAAATGTTCAGTGCAATTAGATCCAGGTAAAAGTCATTTTACCAAGATAATAAGTGCTAATGGAGCCAGACATCCTGGAATGTGAAGTCAAGTGGGCCTTAGAAAACATCACTATGAACAAAGCTAGTGGAGGTGATGGAATTCCACTTGAGCTATTCCAAATCCTGAAACATGATGCTGTGAAAGTGCTGCACTCAATATGCCAGCAAATTTGGAAAACTCAGCAGTGGCCACAGGACTGGAAAAGGTCAGTTTTCATTCCAATCCCAAAGAAAGGCAATGCCAAAGAATGCTCAAACTACCGCACAACTGCACTCATCTCACACGCTAGTAAAGTAATGCTCAAAATTCTCCAAGCCAGGCTTCAGCAATATGTGGACCGTGAACTTCCTGATGTTCAAGCTGGTTTTAGAAAAGGCAGAGGAACCAGAGATCAAATTGCCAACAGCCGCTGGATTATGGAAAAAGCAAGAGAGTTCCAGAAAAACATCTATTTCTGCTTCATTGACTATGCCAAAGCCTTTGACTGTGTGGATCACAATAAACTGTGGAAAATTCTGAAAGAGATGGGAATACCAGACCACCTGATCTGCCTCTTGAGAAATTTGTATGCAGGTCAGGAAGCAACAGTTAGAACTGGACATGGAACAACAGACTGGTTCCAAATAGGAAAAGGAGTACGTCAAGGCTGTATATTGTCACCCTGTTTATTAAACTTATATGCAGAGTACATAATGAGAAATGCTGGACTGGAAGAAACACAAGTTGGAACCAAGACTGCCGGGAGAAATACCAATAACCTCAGATATGCAGATGACACCACCCTTATGGCAGAAAGTGAAGAGGAACTCAAAAGCCTCTTGATGAAAGTGAAAGTGGAGAGTGAAAAAGTTGGCTTAAAGCTCAACATTCAGAAAACAAAGATCATGGCATCCAGTCCCACCACTTCATGGGAAATAGATGGGGAAACAGTGTCAGACTTTATTTTTCTGGGCTCCAAAATCACTACAGATGGTGACTGCAGCCATGAAATTAAAAAGACGCTTACTCCTTGGAAGGAAAGTTATGACCAACCTAGATAGCATATTCAAAAGCAGAGACATTACTTTGCCAACAAAGGTTCATCTAGTCAAGGCTATGGTTTTTCCTGTGGTCATGTATGGATATGAGAGTTGGACTGTGAAGAAGGCTGAGTGCTGAAGAATTGATGCTTTTGAACTGTGGTGTTGGAGAAGACTCTTGAGAGTCCCTTGGACTGCAAGGAGATCCAACCAGTCCATTCTGAAGGAGATCAGCCCTGGGATTTCTTTGGAAGGACTGATGCTAAAGCTGAAACTCCAGTACTTTGGCCACCTCATGTGAAGAGTTGACTCATTGGAAAAGACTCTGATGCTTGGAGGGATTGGGGGCAGAAGGGGAAGGGGACGCCAGAGGATGAGATGGCTGGATGGCATCACTGACTCGATGGATGTGAGTCTGGGTGAACTCCGGGAGTTGGTGATGGACAGGGAGGCCTGGCGTGCTGCAATTCATGGGGTCGCAAAGAGTCATGCACTACTGAGCAACTGATCTGAACTGAATGCCTGTTTTTATATTTACCTTTCTAGTTATCACAACAGTTTGCATATTTACATTTACTTATTAGATGTAAAATGAAGTTGTATAAGTTTGGCATTAATTTTTAGAGAAAAAAATCAAGAACTCTGATTTAAAAGACATTTATAAATGCCAATTGTTTAATCTTGATGTTCATTTAAAAATATGATCAATATATAAATTCTGGCTAAACCCTTATTTAAATAATATTTATATTCTACTTCTAAATCTTATTTTATTAAAATGCATTTTATATTAATTATGTTCTCTTTTCTTCAAGTTAATGTTATTTTAGTCAAAAATCACATTCTTTTTGACAATAAGTAGTTTCTCATTGATGCTTTCAATGTGGAAATAATGAGACATAAAATTTTAAATGCTTAGTCTATGTTAATGATTCAACAGAATATTAATCGGTGCAAAACTGCTTTAAAAGTCATTCCTGGAGAATTATCTCATTTTCAAAATATGGGTCCATGACTGAAGACAATCCATGATTCTCAAAGGGTGGTGGAAAGAAAATGTGATAGTAGCGGCTTGGAAAGAAAAAAATTCTCCAAGGAAAAAAGAAATAGTCACAGTACTAAAGAGTTGTTTTGTTGGTTGATTCTCTTGTGTCCATTGTCATTTGTATAAGAACATTATGTGTTTCTATTCAATCTTCAGAAAACACACATATGCATTTTTAATTTTTTAAAAGTAAACCATATGGAGACACTAGTTCCTTTTTTGTATGTGCAGCCTAATTGCAAAAAGAAAGAAAAAAAATGAGATTCAAAATAATCACAGTTTTATGCAGTGGTGAGAAAATTTTGTCCAAGCAAGGTAAATCTATTTTGCGAAGGTTAGTATCTGCCGCTAAAGCCAGGTAAAAACTCTAAAGTCAATCTATTTGATCAGCCAACTCCCACAAAGTGTATCAGCAGTTCACTTGGTTTGGAATGGGCCTGAACAACCAACCCCTTTGATTTTGTGGGGATGGCTATTTGCAAAGAAGCTTTTCTACACAAAAATAAATAGAACACAAAATTCTTAAAGTTACTCATTTCAAAATGACACACTATCAAAAAAATGTTTCTCAAGCAGTATTGAAGAATGTATAATGATAGCTACAAACATCATAGACTTGTGTTTAAAAAAAAAAAAAAAAGATCTGTATGTTTTAACCAGCTGCCTACCTCATCTTCTTTATGACTGGGATGGGCAGTAAAATTAATTGGGAAAAAAGAAACACTTTTAAAGTCATACAATGAGTGTCAGATGGTAAAGCATATTGCTCAAGCTAGAATAGGTAAGTAAAGGCTAAACTGACACATTTTGCCAACTTGACAAAAAACCACAACAGCTGTGAGTGAAACGTTATTCACACATCTGAGGCTCTGTCATTCATTCTTCAACAATGTGAAGTTTTCCACTTGTGTAAGCTTGTTTTGTTGGTGTTTTTATCCAGGAGACAATTTGATTCACTGATGAAATATTCTAGCTATGCAATGCCTTCCTCATAGGCAGACTGTTAGAAAAGTTAGAATATCCAACTAAAAGAAACTGAGGTCCATTGGTAGGTTGATGATGAACTTTAGGGGAAATATGAATAATTGTCCACAGCTGGGAAAAATTAAACTGCATGAGGTGTTATCCTACAGAGCAAATCAGTAATAGAGTGCAAAATTTCCAATAGATGTGTTCTATAATTACAGTTTTTCTTACACTGGAGATTGCAGGACTATATAAAATAAGCTATAAAAAGTCATAAAGAGAAGGAAAATCACTTAAAGAAAATAGAGTTAGGCCATTGCTTAAAATATACTGGTTTTAGGTTTACATACTGGTTTTAAACTTCAATTCTTCTATTAATACCTATGATCCTTAAAATATAAAATTTGATTTACCAATAGATCTTGCCGGGGACCAGCCCCGGCTGATCCAGGGTATTCGAAGGAGAGACGGCTAGGCGAGGGTCAGGGAATAACTGCTTAATTACACTTTAATTAAGGATACAAAGAGTAATAGAATAAGGATAGCTCAGTGAGGAAATTCAGTGGAGAAAAGCAGCTGAAATAAGGATAGCTCAGTAGGAAAATTCAGTGGAGAAAAGAAGCTGAGTGGCTTGGTTTACGCGGAAAATCAATATAACCCGTGACACCAGGTTAGCTCTGACCACGGAGGCCGCAGGCGCCCTCTCGAATAGCGGAAGGTGCCCCACCTTAGACACCTTCTCGAGTGGGTCTTAGAAGCCCAGGCAAATAAATGGTCGCAGAGGACATCCGCGCTCCAGATGGACGCTCAGCTGGAATTTGGGAGAGAGAGTGACATGGGGAGACCAAGTTTCAGTGAACAAGGCCCGCACTTTATTTTCCAAAGTAGTTTTTATACCTTAAGGTATGCATAGAGGATAATGGGGGAAGGGGTAGAGTCATGCAGCAAGCCAGGCTTTCTTCCTGCAAACTTATCATATGCAAAAGTTCAGGTGATTGACATCATCTTCTGGCCCGGAGGCCTGTTAACATTTTAAGAAACTTATCTTTCTCTAAAGGTGATTATTCCAAAGTCAGGCGCCAGCCTTCCAAAAAGCATTGGACAAAGCTGCATTTTACATTTCTATACACCCATTATATCAATCAATACACTGCCAAGGACACAGTAGGTAAGGAGTATGGAGACTTAGCAGCAAACATTGGCCCAACAAGTGAAAAACCCTTCACCAATACATTTTCTAATCAATCTTTTAACTACTCAAAGGAATCTGTGTTTAGGCAGTTTAGAACATCTCCTGCCTCTCACAGTTGGGAGGCTCTGAACAATCACATGTGGCCGGAAAAACCCATTCAGGCAGGCTAGAGGATTTCCAAAGGAGTTTGTAGGTTAAACACTGTCACACCCAGGAATTATTAACTGGAGCTGTAAGCTAACTCTTTTTCCAGAGAGAGGCAGTGGGAGACAGCCCCCCGTAAAGTCAGAGGTGTAGGTGAAAGCACAAAGCAGAAAGTAGGCAGACTCTGGTTTTGGGGGTAGATGCTCGAGAATTTCCAGGGGGACTCCTGAGGCTCGATCCCGCCTTTGCGTATGCCGAGCCTCCTTCCTCATGACCTTTGTCATGGGTGGAGTGCCTCACGCTGGCTCTCAGCAGTGATAGAATTCCAGTTGAGCTATTCCAGATCCTCACTCAATATGCAATGTGCCGGCTCCCAGCATCTCCCCCTTTTTTATTTCTTAAAACAGCCAGATGCAGCTCAGTCGCGAGCTTCTGAATGTTCTGTCGAAGAATCCTGACAATACAAGGAAGAATGAATATGAGAAGCAAAATTAAAGCACCAGCAGCGATGTATCCAAGGATATTAGACAGAATGTTTTTTCCTGAAATGAAGTTAGAGAAAGTGTGAAAAAAGTCATTAGCTGCGGTAAAATCCAGTCAAGAGTGTTTCAGGGTCTGTATTTGATTATGAAGTTTCACTAAGTCCAGGCCAAATGTCAGAGCTGTTCCAAACACCTGAGATATGATTTTTGATTTTTTTCCATTCATAATCTGTCTCATTTACCTTTAAAGATGTCACGCATATCCACCGGTAATCAGCGTGGCAAGACAAAGCCATTTTCACTTTTAAAGCCTGTAAATCAGTCCCAATATGCATTATTGCCTCTTCTAAGGCGTCTACTCTCATCTCTAATTTCCTATCTATAGCTTCCTGTGTTGTTAGAGTTAGTGAAACATTTTTAGACATGGTATCAACATATTGGGCAGTATGCACTTGTTGAGTCAATGATATTGCTGCCACAGTAACAGAAGTAATTGCGGTTATTAAAGCTGATATTCCTAAAATAAGTAAGCCCACAAATCGTCGCAATCGCATTAAATCCTGAAGTTGTTGTAATACAGCAAGACTATAGTTATATCAATAAGTGGTTACATTATAAGATAAGGTGGACGTTGTAACACTACAAAGGAGCAAACATTATATTGAGGGTTTAAATAAGATGAGAGGATACATTATTCACAGGTCACTACATTGGGTCCACCAGTTTAAAGTCACATGTACATTAAGTTTTCCAGAATCATTGGTAAAGGGAAAAAACATAAGAAGAGGGTAGACAAGCCAAATCAGAATAAGTAGAATTATTTTCTGGTTGGAGTTCGCGCTGCAGCAGCCCCGTCAGTCCCACCGGGATCTCGATGTTTATCTTGCCTCCCCTTCTGGCGGGCTCCTCTTTTGTGATCGAAGCAATGGGTGAACTGGATGTCTGGGGGTCTGCAACACGGCGAATCAGCCTGTCTAAATTGGAGAATCTGCATTCTGTGGAAAAATACACGCACATCCTCGACCGATAGTTAATAATGGGTCAGGACCCTTCCATTGTCCTGAGAGGGCCTTCCATTTGACTAATGGTTTTGCATTTAATTGTTCCAGGCACCAATGACGAAGCATTGCAATAGTTCTGGCTGAAATCAGTATTTAAAATATTTATTACGAAAAGAGCATGTTGCAAGATATGATGGGGAGAACTATACTTAAACTCCCCTTCTTTTAGTTTTTGAATTTGGATTTTTAATGTTTGATGCGCTCTTTCAACAATGGCTTGTCCCTGTGGGTAATAAGGGATGCCTGTATTATGTTTAATTTGAAACTTTATACAAAATTTTTGAAAAGACTTAGAAGTGTAAGCAGGAGCATTGTCAGTTTTCAAAGCTTTTGGCAGGCCCAAATATGAAAAACAAGTAAAGAGATGTTGTATCACATCTTTACCTGCCTCTCCGGTACAAGCAGTTGTAATAATAACGTGAGAAAAGGTATTTACAGTTACATGAACAAAAGACAGTTTTCCAAATGAAGAAACATGAGTTACATCTATTTGTCAGAGTACGTTAGGTTTGAGACCATGAGGATTAACTCCCATAGGTAGACTATTATAAACAGTGGGGCAGTGTAAGTAAGAACGCACAATCTCTCGAGCAGTCTCTCTGGGAATTTGGAATTGATGTCTTAAAGCAGTAGCGTATTGATGATGAAGTGAGTGAGAGGCTCTGGCCTCCTCAATCACAGTAGCCACTGTATTTCTGGTTAACAAGTCAGCCAAATCATTAAAGGCATTTAAAGGGCCAGGCAATCTGGAATGAGCCCGAATGTGTCCAATGAAAAATATTTTTTTTTCCAAATTTGTTGCTGTAATTTAGTTAACAAATGAAATATGGTGGCTTTATTTTCAGGCAAAACCGCAGTTTCAATGTGTGGAATCAGCCTGACCACATACTGAGAATCAGAGTAAAGATTAAATTCCTCATCTGTAAACATAGCAAAAGCCTCTATGACTGCTGTTAGTTCAGCTCTTTGAGCTGAAGTTTCCTGTGTTTCTAAAACCTTTTGGTGATTTTTAGTAACTATGGAGGCTTTACCATTTGCTGACCTGTCAGTAAAGGCTATCTGAGCATTTGGAATAGGAGACTGTTTACATCTGACAGGAAAAATAACTGGATGTCTGGATATAAAATTCAGCAAAACATGTGAAGGAAAATGATGCAAAAATTTTGACCAAAATAGTTTCTTATAGTAATCTGTCAATTTTCAAACATTAGAAGCACATCAAGTTGTTTTTTATTATATGGAATTACAATTTCTGATGGCTCTTTACCAAATAATTCAATGTTCCGCTTTTTTCTTTTAATATCAAAGTAGCTATTAATCCTAGATAAGAAGCCACTACTTTTTTAGTTTGAGCGGGAAGATGGACCCACTCTAGGGAGCCGTTTTGCCATAAAACCAATTTTTTGCCTGGCTTCCCCAATTACACCTATGGGGGTTTTATGGCAAAGGAATTGTCAAGCAGTTGTCAATTTAATTTTTTAATTTTTAAAATTTACATTTTAACAACATGAATTTAAAGATATGTTAATTTAGGTCTAATGTTTAGTTTAGGTCTTTGTATAAATTTAAAAAATAAATGTATAACCTCCTTATCTCATTTTAGTATACAGATATACCTAAATGTAAAATGTATTTATATAGTTTATACTTGTTACCATATAATATATATAAATCGATATACTTGAATTAATCTTTATAATTAATATATTAATATATATATTACAGCAATACAATACGTACACAGCTAATACCAACCAACACAAACCAATGTACTGCAATAATACATGTCACACATATATAATTATACGGTATATTGAACATATATCATCACAGCACATCAATCTATACCAATTAATATCAGCCACTCACACATTATATTACTGCAATACATATTTAATTATACAGTATATATATAATATGCATATATGGCATACATATTTATATACAAATTAATCAAGTATAGATCTATAAATAGAATTAGGTATACCTTTATTATATTTTATTTATACCCATACCTAACTAGGCAAACTGTAATTATGTAAATATATTTATATTATGTATTTATAACAACATATAAAGTATTGTTAATTGTATCGCCTGTTGATGACTAAGAAATTGAGAAAACCTTTTTCTGAGTATCTCCTATTTGAGACAGCACGTCTCTCCCCCATAGGGTAAAGGGGAGCATAGGAACTACATAGGGTTGGAAAGTTCCACAGGTATCTTCAAACTTCCAATCTAACATTTTTGAACTTTTAACTACTGTGGGGGCTTGAGGGCAAATGAAACAAAATTTGACTCTTGAAATCTATCAGGCAACTTGTCAATTATCACTATTTTGTAAAAGACTTGCAGTTGATCTTTATTGAGTGAAATTATTATATTTACTTTTTTTTCTAAAAAGTTCTACACTTCTTATTTCTTCTTTTTATAATTAATTGTGCCACCAAGCTGGGATAAGATAAAACTATTTTTCTTGGGGTCACTGATAGATGGAACCAATGGGCCTTTTTGTCACAAGCACCCTGTAGGTATATGTTTTTTGGCAAGAATAATTTAATCTCATCTTTTAGTAATATTAATTGTAATTAACTGATCATTTAAAGTCTCATCTACTTTAACAAGAGCTGACTCTGTCTCATTTAGTCAACTTTTTCTTAGAACTGGAATTAGGATCGCTTTTTAAGTAATCAAACAAAGGCTTTAAATCTGCAGTAGTCAGTTTTAAATGTGGGTGTATCCAATTACTGTCTCCTAATAACCCCTAATAATTTTTGGAAATCATTTAAAGTTAGTAAACAATCTTTAAATGGGCATTATCAATTTTTAAAACTTTTGGCACCTAAATATGAGAAGCAAGTAAAGAGGTGTTGTACAACATCTTTATAAGCTTCTCCAGTTATCGTTTTGTAAACTAAATCTGGTCTATAGCTTTTTAGATGACAAGTAACCATCTAATCTTTGTTTGAATACTTCCAGCAACGGGGAACTCACTACTCTTCAAGGTTTTAAACGCTCTCACCTTTTTTTTTTTACAGCATTCTCACCCCGCATACCACTTTCTCTAATCCTACCAACTCATTTTCAGTAGTATGTGTTGGCCAGGAGCTGGGTCAGTTTTTTTTAGCAATGTTAAGAGACGTCTGTTCCTGTGTCTAATAGCCCTGAGATTTTATTTTTTGGAATTAAAAGATCTTTTAAAGGCCTTGGAGCTGTAATTTCCTGCACCCAAAAGGCTAGATCACTAGCTCTAAATGCTCTGTGGCTCTTAGCTTGAGAAGTCAAATTTTTTCTTGTCTGATAAGGTAAAAGCAAAAACTGTGTTATTCTTTGACCTTTATTAATTTGTAGTTTTGGTAGGCTGCGAGATCAAAACTTTAATTTTTCCAATATAATCAGAATCTACCACACCATACACCACCGAAATTTCTTGACAAGAAAGCGAGCTACGCCCTAGCACAAGTCTTACAATGCCCTCAGGTAGGGGGCCAGCCACTCCCATTGGAATTGGAGTAACCAGCTCGTCAAGGGTTAATATTGTTGCTAAATCCCCTAACCGTTTTTTTCTTAGCCTGGGTGAGACCCCCCTGAGGGGGTTTTCTCCAAGGAGCACGCTCTGTATATTGTGCATGCAGTCTTGTTTTAAAAGCTCCACTGTTTAAAAACTTTTTCTCTTCTTTAGGCTTAGGTAACACTTTGAGAGGCTTTGGGGGCAAAGCGGGGAACTCTTGAGCCCTGAAAAGTGCAAAAGGAGGCGGCGGCGATGGCCTTAAATCATAAAGTGGTGGATAAGTTTTTTGTTTTTTAAAGGTTTGTGCAGAGCGGGAGGGAGCTCGCCAGGGCACCTGGTCACAGCGTCTCTTACTTTCTTTCTCTCTCTCTTCTGCCTTTCTCACTTTTTTCTCACCCTTTTTTTTTTTTCGCTACCCTTCTTTTCTTCGTTTCTTTCTCTTTACCCTCTTCTCTTCCTTAATTTTTTTTTTTATCTTTTTCTCTGTATCTCCTTTTTTAACTTCCTTTCTCTATCTTGATGTGTTCCCTGATTCCTTTTTTTTCCGTTCCTCTCCTTTTCAGTCTTTAGCTCTTTTTCTGTCTTTACATCTTTTTTTATTTTCTTTACTTTTTTTTTTTTTTTTTTTTTTTTTTTTTTTCCGCTTGGGTGAGGCCCCCCTGAGGGGGTTTTCTGCAATGAGCAGGCTCTGTATATTGTGTATTCTTTAAAAGTTCCTTTGTTTAAAAGAATTTTTTTTTTTTTTTTTTTTTTAAATCTTTTTCAGCCTTAGGCAATGGTCTGGGAGGCTTGGATGTAAACTGGGGAATTCCTAGGCCCTGGGAGGTGCAAGCGGAGGTGGGGTAGTCTCCTTAAATCAGAAATTGTTGGATAAATTTTTAAAGGTTTGTGTAGAGGGGGAGGGGGCTCGCCAGGGCGCCCGGCCGCAGCGTCCTGTAAGTCCTCTCCTTCCTCGGGAGGTAGAGCACAGTCTCCCTCCTTTCTTTTGTCAAGGGCAGAAAATATGATCTGCGCAGAAGGTGGAGACCCACTACCATCCACCGCTATAGCTTCTCCCATAGGCTATCCCACAGCCTCATGAGGAGGGTCCAGAACATTTTTAATCATATTTATAGGATAAGTTTTTAGTTGTTTTTTACCTTCACCCAAGTATCTAAATTAACAGTAGCCTCTTTATCAGTTTGAAGATTATTTGTATAAAGAGTTGCCATTCTTAGTTTCAGTGTTACCCATGTCAGAAAATTAAGTATAATAGAAGATAAAGCTTTTAGCTTTTAAAAGATCAGGCTTTTCTTTGGCCTTTTAACTTCAGAAACCGTTTTCTCTAAGTCTTCAACACTTTCAACACTTCCCACTCCTCAGCCCTGTCTATCCTACAGGGGGGTCCGCGGCACCCTTGAGTGGGGTCCTAGCCGTCCCGAACATTGGAAGGACAATAGGGCTGGTGACCCAGATTGTCCCGGGGGGGAAACAGAAGGCTGATGACCCAAACTGTTTCGAGGGGGGAGCAGTAGAGCTGATGACCCAAACTGCTCCGTGGGGGAACAAGAGAGCTGATGACCCAGTTGTTCCGAGAACGGGGAGCAAAAAGGGCTGATGACCCTAATTGCAGGGAGCTTACCTTCGAAGTCCCTGTCTCGGGCGCCACCTGCCGGGGACCAGCCCCGGCTGATCCAGGGTATTCGAAGGAGAGACGGCTAGGCGAGGGTCAGGGAATAACTGCTTAATTACACTTTAATTAAGGATACAAAGAGTAATAGAATAAGGATAGCTCAGTGAGGAAATTCAGTGGAGAAAAGCAGCTGAAATAAGGATAGCTCAGTAGGAAAATTCAGTGGAGAAAAGAAGCTGAGTGGCTTGGTTTACGCGGAAAATCAATATAACCCGTGACACCAGGTTAGCTCTGACCACGGAGGCCGCAGGCGCCCTCTCGAATAGCGGAAGGTGCCCCACCTTAGACACCTTCTCGAGTGGGTCTTAGAAGCCCAGGCAAATAAATGGTCGCAGAGGACATCCGCGCTCCAGATGGACGCTCAGCTGGAATTTGGGAGAGAGAGTGACATGGGGAGACCAAGTTTCAGTGAACAAGGCCCGCACTTTATTTTCCAAAGTAGTTTTTATACCTTAAGGTATGCATAGAGGATAATGGGGGAAGGGGTAGAGTCATGCAGCAAGCCAGGCTTTCTTCCTGCAAACTTATCATATGCAAAAGTTCAGGTGATTGACATCATCTTCTGGCCCGGAGGCCTGTTAACATTTTAAGAAACTTATCTTTCTCTAAAGGTGATTATTCCAAAGTCAGGCGCCAGCCTTCCAAAAAGCATTGGACAAAGCTGCATTTTACATTTCTATACACCCATTATATCAATCAATACACTGCCAAGGACACAGTAGGTAAGGAGTATGGAGACTTAGCAGCAAACATTGGCCCAACAAGTGAAAAACCCTTCACCAATACATTTTCTAATCAATCTTTTAACTACTCAAAGGAATCTGTGTTTAGGCAGTTTAGAACATCTCCTGCCTCTCACAGTTGGGAGGCTCTGAACAATCACATGTGGCCGGAAAAACCCATTCAGGCAGGCTAGAGGATTTCCAAAGGAGTTTGTAGGTTAAACACTGTCACACCCAGGAATTATTAACTGGAGCTGTAAGCTAACTCTTTTTCCAGAGAGAGGCAGTGGGAGACAGCCCCCCGTAAAGTCAGAGGTGTAGGTGAAAGCACAAAGCAGAAAGTAGGCAGACTCTGGTTTTGGGGGTAGATGCTCGAGAATTTCCAGGGGGACTCCTGAGGCTCGATCCCGCCTTTGCGTATGCCGAGCCTCCTTCCTCATGACCTTTGTCATGGGTGGAGTGCCTCACGCTGGCTCTCAGCAGTGATAGAATTCCAGTTGAGCTATTCCAGATCCTCACTCAATATGCAATGTGCCGGCTCCCAGCAAGATCTATTATTAGTATCGCTGTCCTTAAATCCTCAAATTATGATAAACCTTTTTTGACTCATCACATAAGAGAAAAAATTTAAAACTATGCACTACTCAGTGATATCAGGTAGTCAAAAGGAGTCATCAAAAAACCTTATGATTCCTCTAGAATCTTAATATATTTACTTCAGCCAATTGATTAGCAATACACTGACTTCTAGTAGATTGTTAGAAAGATTATTTAAAACCTTAGTTTCAAAACTGATATCTGTGATCATGGATGGATATATTGCCTCCCCTCTGTTACACGCTTTGATATATTCAGCAGCAAGAAATGCTTTACTCGTAATGTGTGTTCCACAAACCCATATGGGAAGACTATTAGCTTCTAGTCAGTTGTTTAAAGCTGTGGAGTGAGATATGACTTGGCATCAACCTTCTTGCCATTTGTTTTCATTCCTTACCTCCATTCCTGCACCTTACTTCCCTTAACCAATCAACTCTTTCTGTTGCTTTGGGCTTTCCCATTATATTCTATGGCTTCCCCAGTGACTCAGATGGTAAAGAATCTTCCTGCAGTGCGGGAGACCAGGTTCAATCCCTGGGTTGAGAAGGTCTCCTGAAGGAGGAAATGGCAACCCACTCCAGTATTCTAGACTGGAGAATTTCATAGACAGAGGAACCTAGCAGGCTACAGTCCATGGGGTTGCAAAGAATCAGACACTACTAAGTGACTTACACACACTTTTCATTCTGTATCAGTGTCTTAAGTCTGCCGTAAAGACATACCATTATATGAGTGGCTTAAAAGAACAGGAATTTATTTTCTCATGGTTCTGGAGGCCAGAAGCCTGAAATCAAGATATTGGCAAGGTCATATTCATTCCAAAAGCTGTAAGGGTGAATCCTTCCTTGATTCTTCCAGCTTCTTGTGGGTCCTGACATTCCTTGGCTTGTGGTTACATAACTTTAATCTCTGCCTCTATCTCTGCACAGTCTTAATTCTGAATGTTTCTGTGTCTTGTCTTCATTTTATAAGGTCACCTGTCTTTGGATTTGGTGCTCAAGCTCAGTCTAGATTAATTTCATATCAAGATCCTTAGCTAATTCAATTTGAAAAGATTTTGTTTTCCTAATAAGACCATATGGGGATCTGGTAGACTTGAATTTGGGAGGGTGAGTATTCAACTCTTCAGCATGTTATTAATCCCTTTCTTCTCAGTTATTTAGAATTAATTCAGCAGAATTCTCAGACACCAGTGAGTAGCTCTTTGTGAAAAAATCAACAATCCATCTTTGGCAAAGTACTGTACAGAAGTACCAATTTCACTTTTCCACTTATCAGGAGAAATGAACACTTTTATTTCTGCCACCCACACCACTGTTGGGATATTAAGCTATGCCTGTGGCTAGTATTTGGATTTCACATCCTGAGAATTCTTATTGCATGATGGAATGTGCCAGTTGGCAGGCCTGCAGAATTGTAGCTCCTAGTGCAACAGCTGCATCTTGATGTGTTCCCCTAATTGGAAGAAGGGCTCAAGAGCAATTCTTAACTGCTTCCAAGGAAGGAACATAGTTGGACACGAACATCTGCTGCTGCTGACATCAGAGAAATGAGCATGTGACTTGGAAGGGCCTTTGTGCCTGTGCAGTGGTAGAAGGGTTATGAATTAAAGCACCCTTAACAAATAAAGCCTGAAGCAGTTTATGTTGAAACACTTTAGGAAGGGGTGCAATTTTATATCACAAAAGTAGAGGGGGAAAAAAAATCACATTTTAGGTGCTATGTTATTGAGCTGGCCACATGACACACAGCTGTTTGCTGAGTGCTGTTAGGTTGGTGGAAAAGCTATCGGAAATATTTCCCCAAAGATGACTCTTTGAGGGTTAGGGAGGATGTGAGTAAATGTGAAGAAATAGTATGTTGAGGCCTCCATTTCTTCTGACTCTCAGCAATCATATTTTATCCCCAAAACCTAAAACCCCCAACACCGTTGCACTGTGCCACCTAGTCCCCCCTGACAGTAACTGGGGAGACCACACAGAGCTCAGGAAGCTTTTCACAGAGTATTGGAGTTCCTACAGCTTCCATCACAATAGGTAAGAATGATGCAGTGCTTCTGTCTAGCCCATTTCACAAGGAGGTTGAGATAGCCAGTGACGCTATGAGATGAGACATGGACACTCACGAGACTATGTGGAACAAGTAGAAGAGATCTGGCACAACAAGTTGGGTTGACCAGATACCTTAGGAAATACCACATGGACAGGTGTACCACACAGGGAGGGGACATGTGTATACCTATGACTGATTCATGTTGATCTGTAACTGAAGCCAGCATAATATTTTAGAGTAATTATCCTCCAAATAAAAATACATAAACTAAAGGAAAAATAATAAAATCAACTCACCTCTCATAGCCCATATGCCACTATTCCCTGATTTTCAGAGGCACTTACCTTGAAATCATTTAACAACTTTTAAATTCATTTTTATTTTGAGTAATTTACATAAATTACTTCTTGATCTTTGAATTTTATACACCTTTGACTTCGTAGTTTGCAGAAGAGACTCCCACCTCACATATTCCTTTTCTAGCTTCCATTCATTCAAGATAATCAAAACATAATTTTTATTAGATTAAGGTTCATTTTTCAGATGTATACCATGTATACCATGATTTCCTTTTCTACATATTTTACAGTCTCTATTGCTAATATACATCTTACTTTATATGTTTTGTTTCCTTTTAAGGTTAATTATTAATCAATTTCTATTTTCCCACCCATCACTTAAATCTCCTCTAAATTAATTCACATTTTTTAGGTACTCAAATTTATTTTCTAGAAAAAGCTTTTTTATGAGAGCCTGTTGATAAGTTTCAATAAAGACAAATTATTTCATATTTGTCCTGTAAATTCCTCTGTCTTACTGGATGTCACGCCTGGATCCTGTATTTTCTGATTTCTTGTTTATTCCTTTATTTTAGACACATACTTTACTAATATTTCAAGAGAAACGCAAGTGCTAAAATGTGGAGGGCCTACTCTGTGTCTTAATTCTACTTTGAGACTGATGCCAAACTAATCACTGGAGTGGGTTGACATTTCCTTCTCCAGAGGATCTTCCCCACCCAGGGATCGAACCTGGGTCTCCTGCATTGCAGGTGGATGACTGACTCCAACTGGGCCATCAGGGAAGTTGATCAAACTACTACATTTAGCTTTTCTACAGGCCCATCACTGTATGGGACAGATTTAAAAACAAGCTTCCAAGAAAGTATTCACAAACTTCTTGACTCAAGTATCTCTGCCAGTCATATCTGACTCCTTGTCTCCAGGATTTAAATTTAACTGATAACAGAGAAGTCGCAATAAATTTTTATACTCTTAAAGAATGCCTACATGAGTTTCATTCTAATAGTTCAGATAAACAAGCCTACCTACAGTGAGAAAAACAAAGAACTATTCAAAAAATTTAAATTATTCATTAGTTTAGCAGAGCATTAGGTAATTAGATAGCATCACTGATCCAGTGGACATGAATTTGAGCAAACTCTAGGGGATAATGAAGGACAGGGAAGTCTGGCATGCTGCAGTACACGGGGTTGCAAAGAGCAGGACGTGACTTAGCAACTTAACAACAACAATGAATCAACTATATTCAGTACTGGAGAGATTGGAAGCAATAAAGACACAACCCCTGATCTCAGAGAGCTTAAGGCCCAGCAGGGGAAGGTGGCTCCAGTGGTGGGAGGAGGTAAATATTCAACACATCAGGTTTTCAATATATGTGATAAGAATTAGAAGGAGAAACACAGGAAGTTGTTAGATTAAGGAGAGTGAAGTGATCAGAAAAAGAATTCATTGAGGAAATGATATTTAAATTGGGAACCTATGGGTGAGAAGGAGCAGAGAGGATGTGGTAGGGAGAAGAGAATCCAGGCAGAAAACAACAGAAGATGTTTAGATTTGAAAGTGAGAATGAGTTTGGTAATTAAAAGAATTATATGTTTTAAAAATGAAACAAAAGTAATGTGGCTAGAATAAACACAGAGGGGGCTGATGAAAGATGTGGCTGGAGAACCAGTCCAAGTCTGGAACATACAGAGCCCTGATTGTTGCTGTTTTCCGGTTGCTAAGTTGTGTCTGACTCTTGCGACCCCATGGACTGCAGCACACCAGGCTTCCCTGTCCTTCATTGTCTCTCAAAGTTTGCTCAAACTCACGTCCATAGAGTTGGTGATGCCATCCAACCATCTCATCCTCTGCTGCCTCCTTCTCCTTTTGCCCTCAGTCTTTCTAAGCACAGGGTCTTTTCCAATGAGTCAGCACTTCTCATCAGGTGGCCAAAGATTGGAGCTTCAGCATCAGTATCAGTCCTTCCAATGAATATTTAGGGTTAATTTAATTTACGATTGACTGGTTTGACTTCTATACTGTCCAAGGTACTCTCAAGAGTCTTCATCAGCACCACAGTTTGAAAGCATCAACTCTTTGGTGCTCAGCCTTCATTAAGGTCCAATACTCAAATCCATACATGACTACTGGAAACCATAGCTTTGACAATACAGACCTTTGTTGGCAAAGTGATATCTCTACTTTTTAATATGCTGTCTATGTTTGTCATAGCTTTTCTTCCAAGGAGCAACTGTCCCTGAATTTTGTGCCTGCAGTTACCATCTGCAGTGATTTCAGAGCTCAAGAAAATAAAATGTCACTGTTTCCATTTTTTTAGCATTTATTTATCATGAAGTGATAGGACAGGATGACATGATCTTAGTTTGCTTAATGTTGAGTTTTAAGCCAATTTTTTCACTCTTCTCTTTTACCTTCATCAAGAGGATCTTTAGTACCTCTTTTCTTTCTGCCATTTGAAGGGTATCATCTGCATGTCTAAGGTTGTTGATATTTCTCCTGGCAATCTTGACTCCAGCTTGAGAGTCACCCAGCCTGGAATTTTGCATGGTGTACTCTGCATATAAATTAAATAAGCTGGTTAATTAAGCCTTTTTGTACTCCTTTCCCAATTTTGAACCAGTTCATTCTTCCATATCCATTTTAACTGTTGCTTCTTGACCTGCATACAGGTTTCCCAGGACACAGGTAAGGTGGTCTAGAATTCCCATCTCTTTCAGAATTTTCCACAGTTTGTTGTCATCCACACAGTCAAAGGCTTTATTCAGCATAGTCAATGAAGCAGAAATATGTTTTTCTGTTTTTAATTTCTTTTTTTTTTTTTTTTAATGATCAAAAGGGTGTCAGCAATTTGATTTCTGGTTCCTCTGCCTTTTCTAAGTCCAGCTTCTACATCTGGAAGCTCTTGATTCATGTACTGTCAAAGTCTAGCTTGAAGGATTTTAACCATTACCTTGTTAACACGTGAAACAAGCACCTGTCTATGGTAGTTTAACCATCTTTGCACTGCCTTTCTTTGGGATTGGAATGAAAACTGACCTTTTCCAGTCCTGTGGCCACTGCTGAGTTTTCCAAATTTGCTGATATAATGAGTGCAGCACTTTAACTGCATCATCTTTTAGGATTTGAAATATCTAAGATTGAACTCCATCACTTCCACAAGCTTTTTTTTTTTTTTTTCTAGTAATGCTTTTTAAGGCCGACTTGACTTCACACTCCAGAATATTTGGCCCTAGGTGAGTGACCATACCACTGGGGTTATCTGAGTCATTAAGGACTTTTTGTACAGTTCTTCTGTGCATTCTTGCCAACTCTTTTTAAAATCTTCCATTTCTGTTAGGTCTTTGTCATTTCCCTCCTTTATTGTGCTCATCTTTGCACAAAATGTTCCCTTGGTATCTCCAATTTTCTTCAATAACTCTCTAGTTCTCCCCATTTTATTATTTTCCTCTATTTCTTTGCATTGATCACTTAGGAAGGCTGTCTTGTCTCTCTATTCTCTGGAACTCTGCATTCAGTTGGGTATATCTTTCCCTTTCTCCTTTGCCTTTGGCTTCTTTTCTTTTCTCAGCTATTTGTAAGACCTCCTCAGACAAGCACATTGCCTTCTTGTATTTCCTTTTCTTGGGCATGGTTTTGGTAATCACCTCCTGCACAATCTTACAAACCTGTGTCCATAGTTCTTCAGGTAATCTATCTACCAGACCTAACTGGCTGAATCAATGAATCATACCCACTGTATAAACAAAAGATATTTGATTTTGGTCATACCTGAATGACCTCATGATTTTCCCTACTTTCTTCAGTTTAGGCCTCAATTTTGCAGTAAGAAGCTCATGATCTGAGCCACAGTCACCTCCAGGTCTTGTCTTTGGTGACTGTACAGAACTTTATCTTCAGCTGCAAAGAATATAATCAATCTGGTTTTGATATTGACAATCTGGTGATGTCCATATTTAAAATCATTTCTTGTGGTGTTAGAAAAGGATGTTTGTTCTGGCCAGTGCATTCTCTTTGCAAAACTCTCTTATCCTTTGCCTTGCTTCACTTTGTACTCCAAGGCCAAACTTGCCTGTTATTCCAAGTATCTCTTGAGTTCCTACTTTTGCATTCCATCCCCTATGATGAAAAGGACATCTTTTTTGGTATTAGTTCTAGAAGGTCTTGTGGGCCTTCATAGAACCATTTGATTTAAGCTTTTTCAGTGTTAGTGGTTGGGACATAGTCTTGTATTACTGTGATATTGAATGGATTGCCTTGGAAATGAACTGGGATCATTCTGTCCTTTTTGAGATTGCACATAAGTACTGCATTTCAGACTCTTGTTGACTATGAGGGATACTCCCTTTCTCTAATGGTTCTTACCCATAGTAGTAGATATAATGTTCATGTGAATAAATTCACCCATTTCCAGTTTTCCCAATAGCCAGTCCCTCCTGTTATGAAGCTTGCAAAAGCCTTTCATTCCCAGTCCATCAGAGGGCAGACAGAAGGTGTAAGAACTTTAATCTCACAGAATGAAAACCACAATCAGGAAGCCAACCAAAATGATCATATGGATCATTGCCTTGTGTAATTCAGTGAAGCTCTGTGACATGCTGTGCAGGGCCACCCAAGATGGATGGGTCATGGTGGAGAGTTCTGACAAAACATGGTCCACTGAAGAAGGGAATGGTAAACCACTTCAGTATTCTTGCCTCGAGAACCTCATGAACAGTATGAAAAGACAAAAAAAAAAAAAAAAAAAAAAAAAAAAAATGACAGCAGAAGATGAGCCCCCCAGGTTGGTAGGTGTCTCATATACTACTGGGAAAGAGTGAAAAAGTAGCTCCAGATAGAATGAAGAGACTAGGCCAAAGCAGAAATGACCCTTATTTGTGGATGTGCCTGGTGGTGAAGTAAAGTTCGATGCTGTAAAAAACAATATTGCATAGAAACCTGGAATGCTAGGTCCATGAATCAAGGTAAATTGGATGTGGTCAAGCAGGAGATGGAATAGTGAACATCAACATTTTAGAAATTAGTGAACAGAGTCTTAGAGGGCTCATTAAAAACTATGCATTTTAGTTCAGGATAATTAGAATTAGCTGCAGTTTTTTGTTTGTTTTGTTTGTTTGTTTATGAAAGATGACACTTAAAAGAAAATAAAATATTTTTCAAAAGCCATTCATTCAGATTTTGCTCCAATCCTCAAATCTCACTGCAAAGAGGCCTGTACTTCCTCCTCTATTTAATACAGTAATCTATCCTTACCCATACTCCAATCCTCTCAAATGCCCTAAATCCATTGCATTTTTTTTCTGCCTCCCACCAATCAAATTACTTATCCTGTTTGTGGTCAGTTGTGAGTCCCCGGTCACTAATACAGGACCCATAGAGCAGAGAGCTGTTTTGGTGTTTGCTGCTGCATTAAAAATAGCTTCATAGGAGCACTTAGTACATGGGAGAAAATCTACTTGATAATTATTTACTCAGGACATGAATTTCCCTCTTGGCTGAATTGCTTATTAAACTTTTAACCTTTCTCACAAATTCACACTAGACAGCTTAAACTTAATTGAATAGTGCATAAAATAAGCTGTTTCTTTTTTCCTTCCTTTAGATTTTTTTCCAGTGAAAAATCTTAGTATTATTTTTAAGCTTTGTAGCCGACTTGGTCACATTCTCAGCAGAGAGGTCATGGACCAGATATTTTCATCCAAGAAGATATTTTCTTTAGATCAGACTCAAGAGGTACAATATTGGCAAGTCAGCATGTGCAATATTTTTCTGGGCCTGTTCTCACATATATCCATTTCTGTTCACAGTCCACAGCATGAACTTCACATTAATGGGAGGTACTTTTTAAGTTCACATAGAGACCCCTCAAATATGTACTCAAACTCAACCTGCTTAAAGATTCTGCAGCAGAAATTCAACTATTTTTTAACTCCTAAGAAATCAGAGCTGCCATGGACCAGAAATGGCAGACTTGGATTTTTATTTTTTTTTAATTCTTTTAATTTTTTAAATTTTATTTTATTTTTAAACTTTACATAACTGTATTAGTTTTGCCAAATATCAAAATGAATCCGCCACAGGTATACATGTGTTACCCATCCTGAACCCTCCTCCCTCCTCCCTCCCCATACCATCCCTCTGGGTCGTCCCAGTGCACTAGCCCCAAGCATCCAGTATCGTGCATCGAACCTGGACTGGCAACTCGTTTCATACATGATATTTTACATGTTTCAATGCCATTCTCCCAAATCTTCCCACCCTCTCCCTCTCCCACAGAGTCAGTCCATAAGACTGTTCTATACATCAGTGTCTCTTTTGCTGTCTCGTACACAGGGTTATTGTTACCATCTTTCTAAATTCCATATATATGCGTTAGTATACTGTATTGGTGTTTTTAAAAGGACATTGGCCTTTTTTCCATAGGGTCTGAAGTCTTGACCAGTAGAGGGCAGCTGCAACTCTTCAAAACTGGCTCTATGTCCTGACCATAAGGAGACACATACTTCACTCATCATTTATACAGAAGTTATGATTGCTTTCAGTATATGTAAATCTTACAATATTATTGATTTTTATACATGAGTAATACAAGTAAACAGATTAGTAAAAAGAGAAAAAGAAAATCACTGATATCACCCTGAGATAACGTAACAGCTATTAATATTGATTGATGTACTCCAATTATATATTCATATAAATTTCATTGATTTTCCAAAAATAGAATGCTAGAGTGAACACTAATATCTTTTAAAAACAGAATAAATATGCACATTGATGGGGTGATGTCAAAGAGACAGAGGACCCAACTGAGAGAGCTCTCAGTGTTCAAAGCTGAACACTTTTGGGCAGTAAAATGAAGTAGTATTGGACTACAATCCAAGGTACGAAATAAACATCTGAGTCTCCATATTGATATCAATATTAACTAAATAGATTAATGAATGTAGAAAAGAGACAAATCTTTGTAGAAGAATCCTAAAAATTGGGAATAATTTCTCACTTAAGTGTAGGCTGTGCACGCCTTTCTTTTAATGAGTACAGTATAAGAAGAAAGGAAAAATCTGGCATACTATGTTAGATAGGTATCAAGGTCAAAAATAAAAAAGAATGTTGATAGTATGTAACCTTGATATGTTTGATGCACTTTACCTCTGTGGTGGTCCTTCTAGAACTTAATAACTTAGAAGAAATGGAGATCTGGAAAGACCAAAGACAAATTTAAAATTGCCTGTATTTATTGACCAATTAAGTATTGGAGAGAAGGCTAAGGCAGTTGAAGTATCTCAAAAGAAAGTTGACAATGGACATCTGGATAAAAGTAGATCTACTCTATCAACTTGTAAACCAAATGCATAATCAATTGCACACAAATGTTGGCTGTAATATATACAAACACCAGATGCCCTGGGAAATGATGCTGACCCCACCTGATGGACAGAGTATTGGAGTGTTCTAAGAGATCGCCTGAGCGATGGAAGAACAATAATCTTGCTTTAAAAGATATATAGTCACCTTTTAAAAAGTAGGTATAAGTGGAAAACATCATGGAGAAAATCTTGGGGTCAAAATCCAATTCTGCTGTTGTAACTTTGGGGGAAGAAAGAGATTACACAAAGTGAAATAATACCTAAATTTCACAGTTGTTATGCAACTTGATGAAATTATATAAAGAGCTATAAGAAATCAGATTCCCCTTTCAAAATTGGAACCAGAGAAGAAATCATAATTATTATTAGCTGTCAGGAATGACAGAAGGAGTATATTTCTGATTACTATTAAAATGGGATGATGACAGATAATCTGCATCTCCACACCACCCTTCTACTATAGGTGATATTTTTATGTTGATCTTAAATTTAATAATCTTACTTTTAACTCTCTGGTTACTAAAATAACTATTCTATCATAAAAAATAATTAAGACTTCAGAGAGTATCAACATTAGTCTTCTGCCCCTTATGCCATAGAACAGAAAAATATATATGTATATATCCTTCTAAGTTTTGAAGGATTAAAAAAAAAAGACCATCTTTTATTTAGCTAATATGAAACCTTAGCCAGGTAAGCAAACTGTTTCTATAACCAAACCAGATAATTTAAAATCACATGGAACTTTTGGTCATTATGCCAAAATATCCATTCACAAGTAGAAGATAAAGTCTGGCCTTAACTAAACTGGCAGCAGGAGTATGAACCTATATAAATAGTTCACTTGCACAACCAAAGGTGATAAGAAAAAGAAACCTTGAGAAAAATCTTGATGGGAAATACCCAATCAGGTTATTTCTTGAGTAGGGAGATATCCTTAGACTAATGCAAACTTTCTAGTTGCTGTAGTAGAATTCAATCTGTGGAGCTTATATCCTAGTTATTCTATTATATTTCTATAAGTATGAGGACAGTTGATGTGATACTATACATGATGGGGAATGGGTACCTATGTCCTAAGTTAATCTGGGAATTTATTGGAGTCAATAGTGATTCCCAAATCATATTGGAAGAAACATGTCCAATAAAAGACATTAGAATATCCTGGAGAAAATATAATACAGAGACAAAAAGCAGGTCAATGGTGGCAGAGTTTGGAGAAATGTGGGAGGGCTTAATTATACAAAGGCATTCCAAAAAGATTTTGAGGATGATGGAATTCTTCTGAATGTAATTATAGAGGCAAATACATTGCTGTATGCATTTGTTAAAACAAACAAGACTATAAACCACAAAGAGTAATTATTATTGTACATACACATTAAAAATACCAGTCAGCATATGGAGGAAAGGTGGAGTGCAGACCATGACAAATGAATCTAACTGTATCACAAATGAATCATAACTACACTAAAATGGATGGGGAAGAAAGGGTAACTTTGGAAAATAATATTTTGATTGACAAAATAAACTACAGAAGCACTGTATTCTAGTTCATAATGGATTAGTAATTAAGTTACATTATACATATAAAATTGTTGAAAAATAAGTAAATATGCTATTAATATAAATACACTGTTGACAGCCAGGTTTATCAAGAAGTTATCAATTAAATAGGGGGAAGTTTAGAATTAATTCTCGGGTGTGGAAATGAATTATGTGTGTGCATATGTATATGGAAATGCATGTATTTCAAATACATGCATATATTTCCTGTCTGTATCCACGAAGAGCTATTAAAAACAGTGACATCCCACTAGCAATGAGCATACTTAATCACCCAGTTTGCCATTTCTAATAGCATTTCTTAACAAAAGGGATTATAACTTCCCGTAGACATGGATGATTTTAGGGCTTGTGTAGTGAAATTATAAAATGATCCTGGGGTATCTTGTGGTGCTATAAGTCTAGGAAGGGCTCAAAACAAGCAAACAAGAAAACAAAAAAGGGTGGAATAATGCCAAAATGGCATGTGAACCAAACTGAAAGACCAACTACATAGAAGTTCTGTTGCTCAAGTTGAACAACATTAATGACAACAAAAAAATGAAAAATAGTCTAAAGAATAAAGCAATCATACATGATTCCATGCTGATAAAAAGAAAATTGAATAAATACATAAATAATAAATGAGAAGGAACATCTCTTTCAAAAATTACAAAATAATTTCAACAGTACATGTAGGAGAAATTGGATAAAACAGAAAACCACTATTAAAACACCATTCTTGCAGACAACATTCACCAATGGATAAGGAAATTAGTGGGAAAAAGTTTAAGTGAGAAGAAAATATTTGCATAGATTCAAATAATTTTTCCCTAAATATTTAATAAGTATGAAGGGACACATTATTTTAATTATAGAACCTTAGCAAATATCATTTTAACCAAATAACTGAAGTTAACATCTCTATAATACATGTTGGCATCATGTACCCACTGATGTGATGCAGAAAGATGGGTATATTACATCCATAGTATCTTTGTCAATAATGCATGACCTAGCAATAAACTGTGGAAAATTCTGAAATAGATGGGAATACCAGATCACCTGACCTGCCTCTTGAGAAATTTGTATGCAGGTCAGGAAGCAACAGTTAGAACTGGACATGGAACAACAGACTGGTTCCAAACAGGAAAAGGAGCTCGTCAAGGCTGTATATTGTCACCGTGTTTATTTAACTTCTATGCAGAGTACATCATGAGAAACGCTGGACTGGAAGAAACACAAGCTGGAACCAAGACTGCCGGGAGAAATATCAATAACCTCAGATATGCAGATGACACCACCCTTATGGCAGAAAGTGAAGAGGAACTCAAAAGCCTCTTGATGAAAGTGAAAGAGGAGAGTGAAAAAGTTGGCTTAAAGCTCAACATTCAGAAAACGAAGATCATGGCATCTGGTCCCATCACTTCATGGGAAATAGATGGGGAAACAGTGTCAGATTTTATTTTTCTGGGCTCCAAATCACTGCAGATGGTGACTGCAGCCATGAAATTAAAAGACGCTTACTCCTTGGAAGGAAAGTTATGACCAACCTAGATAGTATATTCAAAAGCAGAGACATTACTTTGCCAACAAAGGTTCGTCTAGTCAAGGCTATGGTTTTTCCTGTGGTCATGTATGGATGTGAGAGTTGGACTGTGAAGAAGGCTGAGCTTCAAAGAATTGATGCTTTTGAACTGTGGTGTTGGAGAAGACTCTTGAGTCCCTTGGACTGCAAGGAGATCCAACCAGTCCATTCTGAAGGAGATCAGCCCTGGGATTTCTTCAGAAGGAATGATGCTAAAGCTGAAACTCCAGTCCTTTGGCCACCTCATGCGAAGAGTTGACTCATTGGAAAAGACTCTGATGCTGGGAGGGATTGAGGGCATGAGGAGAAGGGGACGACAGAGGATGAGATGGCTGGATGGCATCACTGACTCGATGGACGTGAGTCTGGGTGAACTCTGGGAGTTGGTGATGGACAGGGAGCCTGGCGTGCTGGGATTCATGGGGTCAAAAAGAGTCAGACACGACTGAGCGACTGATCTGATCTGATCTGATCTAATCAGCATAATGATGAGGATATATAAGGGAGGTGCAAACTGATAGATGTAAAATAACTGAGCAATACTAATCAAGTGTGTCAGAGAAAAATAAAAGTGTGTCAAGATCAGGAAAGAAAGGGAAACACTAAGAGAGTAACACAGACTGAAAACACAGAGGAGACATAAATGAATACAATGCTAAACTGGAGTCAAGAACAAAAATGAGTTATTAGTGGGAAATAATCTGTCGTTTGCCTTGATTCATGGACCTAACATTCCAGGTTCCTATGCAATATTGCTCTTTACAGCATCCAACCTTGCTTCTGTCACCAGTCCCATTCACAACTGGGTGTTGTTTTTGCTTTGGCTCCATCCCTTCATTCTTTCTGGAGTTATTCCTCCACTGATCTCCAGTAGCATATTGGGAACCTACTGACATGGGGAGTTCATATCTCAGTGTCCTATCCTTTTACCTTTTAATACTGTTCATGGAGTTCTCAAGGCAAGAATACTGAAGTGGTTGCCATTCCCTTTTCCAGTGGACCACGTTCTGTCAGGCCTCTCCATAATGACCTGTCAGTACTGGGTGGCCCAGTGTGGCATAGTTTAGTTTCATTGAGTTAGAAAATGCTGTGGTTCACGTGATCAGATTGGCTAGTTGTCTGTGATTGTAGTTTCAGTCTGTCTGCCCTCTGATCCCCTCTCTCAGTGCCTACCATCTTACTTGGTAAATAAAAAAAACAAAATGGCTGTCTGAGGAGGCCTTACAAATAGTTGTGAAAATAAGTGAAAAGCAAAGGAGAAAGGAAAGATATATCCACTTGAATTCAGAGTTCCAAAGAATAGCAAGGAGAGATAAGAAAGTCTTCCTCAATGATCAATGCAAAAAAATAGAGGAAAATAATAGAATGGGAAAGACTAGAGATCTCTTCAAGAAAATTAAGGTACAAAGGGAACATTTCATGCAAAGATGGGCTCAATAAAGGACAGAAATGATAAGGACCTAAGAAAAGCAGAAGATATTAAGAAGAGATGGCAAGAATACACAGAAGAACTGCACAAAAAAGATCTTCATGACCCAGATAATCACAATGGTGTGATCACTCACTTACAGCCAGACATCCTGGAAATAGAAGTTAAGTGGGCCTTAGAAAGCATCACTACGAACAAAGCTAGTGGAGGTGATGGAATTCCAGTTGAGCTATTTCAAATCCTGAAAGATGATGCTGTGAAAGTGCTGCACTCAATATGCCAGCAAATTTGGAAAACTCAGCAGTGGTCACAGGACTGGAAAAGGTCAGTTTTCATTCTAATCCCAAAGAAAGGCAATGCCAAAGAATGCTCAAACTACCGCACAATTGCACTCATCTCACACGCTAGTAAAGTAATGCTCAAAATTCTCCAAGCCAGGCTTCAGAAATATGTGAACCGTGAACTTCCAGATGTTCAAGCTGGTTTTAGAAAAAGCAGAGGAACCAGAGATCAAATTGCCAACATCTGCTGGATCGTTGAAAAAGCAAGAGAGTTCCAGACAAACATCTCTTTCTGCTTTATTGACTATGTCAAAGCCTTTAACTGTGTGGATCACAATAAACTGTGGAAAATTCTGAAAGAGATGAGAATATCAGACCACCTGACCTGCCTCTTGAGAAACCTGTATGCAGGTCAGGAAGCAACAGTTAGAACTGGACATGGAACAACAGACTGGTTCCAAACAGGAGAAGGATTACGTCAAGGCTGTATATTGTCACCCTGTTTATTTAACTTATATGCAGAGTACACCATGAGAAACACTGGGCTGGAGGAAGCACAGGCTGGAATGAAGATTGCTGGGAGAAATATCAATAACCTCAGATATGCAGATGACACCACCCTTATGACAGAAAGTGAAGAAGAACTAAAGAGCCTCTTGATGAAAGTGAAAGTGGAGAGCAAAAAAGTTGGGTTAAAGCTCAACAATCAGAAAACGAAGATCATGGCATCCGACCCTGTCACTTCATGGGAAACAGTGGCTGACTTTATTTTTCTGGGCTCCAAAATCACTGCAGATGTTGACTGCGGCCATGAAATTAAAAGATGCTTACTCTTTGGAAGCAAAGTTATGACCAACCTAGTCAGCAGAGACATTACTTTACCAACAAAGGTCCATCTAGTCAAGGTTATAGTTTATCCAGGGGTCATGTATGGATGTGAGAGCTGGACTATAAAGAAAGCTGAACGCTGAAGAACTGATGCTTTTGAACTGTGGTGTTGGAGACTCTTGAGAGTCCTTTGGACTGTAAGGAGATCCAACCAGTCCATCCTAAAGGAGATCAGTCCTGGGTGTTCATTGGAAGGACTGATGTTGAAGCTGAAACTCCAATACTTTGGCCACTGATGGGAAGAGCTGACTCATTTGAAAAGACCCTGATGCTGGTAGGGATTGAGGGTAGGAGGAGAAGGGGACGACAGAGGATCAGATGGTTGGATGGTGTCACCGACTCGATGGACATGAGTTTGGGAGGAATTTGGGAGTTGGTGATGGACAAGGAGGCCTGCCATGCTGTGGTTTATGGGGTCGCAAAGAGTCAGACAGGACTGAGTGACTGAACTGAACTGAATCTGCAGTTTAGTCACTATAAATGTACCAAAATTATGTTGTTTTAATAATCATTCAGCTCATGTAAGAATTTAACATAAGGGGGAAAAGATTACATGAATACCATATTTCTTTGTACTGGGTTTTGTAACTCTTTTGCAAATCTAAAATTATCTAAAAAAAATTTAAAAATGTTTAAGTCAAAATTATTGACATTTTAGTTATTATTTTAAGAAGATAGTGTTATAAAAATCTCTGTAATAATTATGTGAGGTTTAGTAGAATACTTTGGCCACTGCTCTGAGCATGAATTGGGTTTAAAAGAAATTCCTTAAATACATATTTTTTTAATTTCTTTTCCCAATATCTTGTTTAAAGAGGACAAATATAGGAATAAATCTATAAAAAGGGTAATGGCAATTAATAATAAAGCAATATTGGTAACATATTCAACTCTGTATGAAAATTATATTCAATAAAACTTTTTTCCTATGGACTTTGTACTTAAAAACAATAGGAATATTTAAAATCATACCACAATGAACCTTTGGGTAATGGTGAGTAGCGGGGAGGGGGAGAAACAGTTCATTTTTAAAGTGTTTAATAAAAAAAAGCTTACCTGTGAATTACATCTAATTTTGTTCTGAGATAAGAGAGTTTTGAGCTCATTGAAATTACTGGAATGATAATTTTCTCATAAATATGTAATGTAAAATAGAAAGTTATTTTAGAAAGAAGTAGCGTACTATTGTAGACATATTTAACAAAGCTCCATGAAAGTATATTTTATTAGTGTGCTGTCCTATTAAAGAACTGTTTTAGGATGCATCTAGATTACTATTACATTACATCCTGGGAGAAAAACAATTAAAACTGGACTTTTCATTTCAACCATTCAGAATATATGCCTAATGCACAAGAAACTGCACTAGGAAGGTAGGGGGAAGAGTACAAGAATAGAAAGCAGCCAGCTAACAGAATAGGATAGAACACAGAGGTAACATTTTGCTTTGGATTGGTCAAAACTCATTTAAGATTCTAGCTGAGAATACAGATCAAACCAATTTGTCTACCTCCACTAACAAAATATAATATACACAAGTTTATCCCATCAAAATTTTGCCAGCTTTCAAGAATTCAGAAACACCTTGAGTCCCATCCATGGAATTAGGCTGAAAAATTCTTGGTATAAGGAAAGTTAGTACCTCATTCAGTTCAGTTCAGTCGCTCAGTCATGTCCAACTCTGCAGTCCCAAGGATTGTAGCACGCCAGGCTTCGCTATCCATCACTAACTCCTGGAACTTGCTCAAACTCATGTCCATCACGTCGGTGATGCCATCCAACCATCTCATCCTCTGTCGCCCCCTTCTCCTCCTGCCTTTGATCTTTCCCAGCATCAGGGTCTTTTCCAATGAGTCAGCTTTTCACATCAGGTGGCCAAGGTATTGGAGTTTCAGCTTCAGTATCAGTCCTTTCAATGAACATTCAGGACTGATTTTCTTTATTGATTGATTGTATCTCCTTGCAGTCCAAAGGACTCTCAAGAGTTTTTTCCAACACCACAGTTCAAAAGCATCAATTCCGACCCTGCTTAGCTTCCAAGATTAGACGAGATTGGGCGCCTTCAGGCTGATATGGCCGGCGGATTCATTTTGATATTTGGCAAAACTAATACAATTTTGTAAAGTTTAAAAATAAAATAAAATTAAAAAAAAGAAATTAAAGACAAAAGCATCAATTCCTCAGCACTCTGCTTTCTTTATAGTCCAACTTTCACATCCATACATAAGGTGCAAAGTGAAGTAGCTCAGTAGTGTCCGAGTCTTTGCAACCACATGGACTGTAACCTACCACGCTTCTCCATCCATGGGATTTTCCAGGCCAGAGTTCTGGAGTGGGTTGCCATTTCCTTCTCCAGAGGATCTGGATCCATGTATGGATCATGTCATATCCATACGTGACTACTGGTTAAACCATAGCTTTGACTAAATGGACCTTAGTTGGCAAAGTGGTGTCTCTGCTTTTAAATATGCTGTCTTGGTTGGTCATAGCTTTTCTTCCAAGGAGCAAGCATCTTTTAATTTCATGCCTTCAGTCAGCATTTGCTGTAATTTTGGAGCCCAGGGCAATAAAGTCTGTCACTGTTTCCATTGTTTCCCCATCTATTTGCTGTGAAGTGATGGGACCAGATGCTATGATCTTAGTTTTCTGAATGTTGAGTTTTAAGCCAGCTTTTTCACTCTCCTCTTTCACTGTCATCAACAGGCTCTTAAGTTCCTCTTTGCTTTTTGCCATAAGGGTGGTGTAGTCTGCATATCTGAGGTTATTGACATTTCTCCCAGCATCTTGATTCTAGCTTGTGCTTCATGCAGCCTGGCATTTTGCATGATGTACTCTGCATATTATTTAAATAAGTAGGTTGACAATATACACCCTTGATGTACTCCTTTCCCAATTTGGAACCAGTCCATTGTTTCATGTCCAGTTCTAACTGTAGCTTCTTGACCTGCATACAGATTTCTCAGGAAGCAGGTAAGAATTTTTCACAGTATGTCATTGATACTTTGTAATCTCACTGTTTCGGGAACATAGAAGGGATGGCAATATTGTCCATTGAATTTAGAGCCATGAATGCTATAATATTTAAACGTGTTACTTAAATCATCTAAAAGGTTGATTCCATTTATCTGGCTGGCAAGATGGCTGTTTTCCCTTCATAATTCTTCTCATTGTCAAATTGGTGGTTGACATAGAGAACAGCCATTCATAAAAGAATAGAATTGGTCTTGGACAAAGACATATGTGTTTTTTTTGTTCTCCATCTGCCCAGAAATTTTGAAGTTTTTGATGTTTCTAAAATCTTTCCCATGACACGTGAACACAGTGGACATTTTAACTTCAAGATTGAGATCACAGATAACATGCATATTATGGACTTTTCGGATGTCTCCACATCATTAAAAGGAGGACATTTTTCTCACTGACCTCTGGTATTACTAAGATATTAAACAGGGCTTAAGTGTTAATGTCTGCTTTGTGATTGGTGATATTATTTTTATTATAGTTAGCAAGCTAAATGACACTTGATTACATTTTTTTTTTGTATAATAAATATGTGCCCTATAGCTAGACAAGGCTTAAAGCCAGGATTTTTGATATAATGAAGCTTTACTTGTTGAGATTTGACTTAACAACATACACAGTTAAAACAATCATACATTTGGCAAATGTTCTAAGATCCAAATATAGCATATATTTCAGTGTAATTTGATTTATGATCAGATTTTCCTTACACTAGGGACACAGCAAGAATTCTGTTTTACTTTATGACCTAAAGAAGACAGCTGTTAAATATGGGATGTTTCCCCATAGGAGCCAAGAAGATTTTTTAGTATGAATATTGCAAACAGAGTAGGCTAGAAAAAAACAAATATTTCTCTTTCCTCTTATGTAATGTTAAAACACTGTAGTGTATCACCATTCTAAAATGTTACATTTTTATTGGAGCCTGGCTTAAAACTTAAGCGAGTTTAAAACTCAACATTCAAAACACAAAGTTCAGGGCATCCAGTCCCATCATTTCACAGTGAATAGGTAGGGAAAAAATGGCAACAGTGACAGACTTTATTTTGGGGGCTCCAGAATCACTGCAAATGGTGGCTGCAGCCATGAAATTAAAAGATGCTTACTCTTTGGAAGAAAAGCTATGACCAATGTAGACAGCATATTAAAAAATAGAGACATCACTTTGCTGACAAAGGTCCATCTAGTCAAAACTACAGTTTTTCCAGTAGCCACATATTGATGTGAGAGTTGGACCATTAAGAAGGTTGATTGCTGAAAAACTGATGCTTTCACATTGTGGTGATGGAGAAGACTTGTGAGAGTCCCTTGTGCAGCAAGGAGATCAAATCAGTTAATTCTAAAGGAAATCAACCCTGAATATTCATTGGAAGGACTGATGCTGAAGCTGAAGCTCCAATGCTTTGGCCACCTGATGCGAAGTGTGGACTCATTGGGAAAGACCCTGATGCTGGGAAAGATTGAAGGTGGGAGGAGAAGGGGACAACAGAGGATGAGATGGTTGAATGGTGTCCAATTCAATGGACATGAGTTTGTTTAAACTCTGGGAGATAGTGAAGGACAGGGAAGCCTGATGTGCTGCTGTCCATGGGGTCACAAAGAGCTGAACACAACTGAGTGACATAGCAACAATATTGAAACAACAGCAATGGATGATGAATGTAAAGTGCTCTTTAATATGAGTAAATTACACTTATTATTAAATCTTTATCAGACACAAGATGAATGACATTATCACCCACAAGTCTACTGAACAACTTCTAAATATAAAGTGGCATGAAGATTCATAAAATAAAGTTATTCAAAGAGACAAAGGATATGATGTTCATTTCAACCATGAGTTTGTCATTTTCAACAATTTAAAATGGCATAATCTCTTTTTTTTTCAAAAGTACAATAACATTTGTATTGAGTGAATTTTTTGATGTTATAAGAGGACTTTTAAATATTCAAGATACATTAGAGAGCATACTTAATTACCATGAATACATTCATTTATCTTTTGAAATAAATGCTAAATATTAATACATAATAAAATATTATTTCTTTTATTGGTTATTTGCCTGTTTTTAATAATACAATTTTTGGTGTGCAATAGAAGGGTTTTTATTGTGTTGTACATTATTTTTCATAGTGGAGGAACACCACAAAGAGATGGCCATAATTGTTTCAGGGCAGTCCTGAACTGAACAAGTTAGAAAGAAAAACAAACTGGCAATCAAAGACTAAGTAAAGTGATACTTAAAAGACAATGCCAGATGTCCTGATGGGGGTTGTTTTATGTAAATGTATTAGAAAATGGGAATTCTGCAAATATCGAGGAATAAAAACCAACCAGGGCAGAGCTGATATCACATGTAAACATTTTAGCTCATAAATCTGGACAGCCACTGTATATGAGTGGGACTAAGTTGTTATACAGTCATAATCTAAACATCATAAGCTTTGTTCTTGGCACTTTGCTAATACACATTTCTCCCACTTACAGGGGTCTTTGCAGTTTTCACCACAGCACTCCAGGCTTTTCTCAGAGGTAATCTGATACAGAAAGATCTAAATGAGATGAAAACTCAGAAAGCATCCAAAATAAACCTCATAAATAATAGTAATTCCCTTATTTTGATTTCATATTTGACCAGATGGGTGAAATTTAGAAGTAAGATAAAGAAAGTAAAAAATATTTTATAAAACTGGATGGACTCTGGATTAATATTTCATTACGCCTTTAAACCTTTTCAGTTGAACATGTTATGCTGAGAATCTGGAAATAAACATGATTTTACAGTACAAACTCTATCATGTCATTCATAAACATTTGGTTAAAATGATGAAAATGTCAGTCTGTGGTCTCCTTCACCTACACTCACTTCTTTCCTCCTCTTTTGTCTCCTTTATCCTTCTCTTTACTTTCTTCCTCACTCTGAGAATAGCAGACATTGCTTTCAACTTTGGGGTCTCAGCCTCAGTGATGGGCTTCACAAAGCTCTGCCTAACTTGCTTATTTAATCATAATTCTCATAAAATACACATTTCTATAAAGGTCAGAATTTTTTGTTCTTCTGGAACACATAAGTACACATAAGAAAGAGAAAATTTCTTTAATGTCCATCCAGTCCAGGTTTGAACTTTAAACCTCTAATCTTACAGCATTAAAGAGGTGGGATAGGAAAGAAAATTTCAATCACCTGACATATGCTTATTACTAGTATCCAGTGTTTCCTATGCTCACTCATGATACCAATAAATTTTAGGGTGAATATAGATGGTTTAATTCACCAAGTCTTTACCCAAAGTAAAGATTTAATCCTTTAATGCAAGCAGAGGACATGAGATAAGGGACCAGACAGAATAGAAGGCTTGTCAAAGATATTTAGAAGACTCAAAGACAGAAAAATGAACAAGACTCACACAAACATGTACTGTTTTATCTCTCATCCTGATTATGACTGTAATGAAATTAGATCATAGTTTCTTTCTCACAGTACTTAAAAATTGAATCTAACATTATTTATTCACATCAAAACAGGTGAGCATGTTAAAATGCTTAGAATCTCTAAAAATATTTGGAGTTTCTTAAAATTTGACCAGATTTTGAAATTTCTAAACTCAATGCAATGCAAACAAGACTTGCTTTACTTTTTTCTCCCTTAATTAATCCCCATGCATTCTCAGTCACTCAGTCATGTCCAACTCTATGAGACCCCATAGACTGTAGCCTGCCAGGCTCCTCTACCCATGGGATTTCCCAGGCAAGAATACTGGAGAGTGTTACCATTTTCTTCTCTAGGGGATCCTCCTGACCCAAAAATCAAATCGATTCTTCCTGCATTGCCCGTGGATTCTTTACCACTGAGCCACTGAGGAAGCCCTTAATTTTTATGGTTTTATATCAATTCTCTTTTCTCAGTCCCTGGATGAGAAGAACACAGGAGAATTTCCGTGTTTAAGGTCACATTCAGTTGCAAATACGTTTGTTTGTTTGTTTGTTTCAAGCATAGCTAACGCAAGGCTTCCTCTCTCTCCTGTAATTGAAGTCTAATCCTTAGCTAGTGAACTCACAGTGGAGGAAGTGTTAAAACCCAGGGTTTTGTTTGTCAGTTTTGTTGTCTTCTCCTCCCTTGATATTCTGGATCCTTGCAAATTGAAAGAAAAAGAGAATGTCAGAGGAAGAGGGCAAAATTCTTTACATCTAAGTTGGATTATTTGCAATTTTTCTTTCATTGTCAATGCCTACAAATGCAGCAAGCACCCAAATGCTCTGTCTTCCAAGGGCAGTGTTAATAGAGTCTACAAAATTTTCCCTGTGAATATGCATATACTGTAATTGCCTAATATTCACTCTCTGGTGGCCTCTGGTAACTCACCTTTAGTTCTGACCTCTGGAATCTCCCTCTAGACAGGAAGGTCAGGCAGCCAGCCCTCACTGGTGAGATCACATCGAATGATGCCAGTTATGTGCCATGGCATTTGCTTCACCCAGAAGAAAGGCATGGCTTCTTGCCAGAGTGCATTTACTTTATGGTTTATGAGATTAGCTGTGCACAGAACAAGTTGAGTGAATGACCATATTGTTGTGTAACAGGGTACTGCTGCTTGCCACGACTATCACTGGGAAGTAAGCAACTTCCTGTCACTTCCAGGAAGTTCCAGAAAATCTTCCATCTTGGGCCTGCAGAGAACTAAGAATATATACTTATGTTCATATATAATCTAGAACTCTCTTTTATGGGATGAGGGAAGGTGTTAGGTTGCTTTTTAATCAACTTAAGTCAAGGTGTATTTAAGTTCTGGATATTAGTGGCTAGCTGTACATCTCTTTAGAATATCAGTGAGCTTTTCAAAACTATGGTTTTTCCAGTAATCATGTATGGATGTGAGAGTTGGATTATAAAGAAAGCTGAGCACTGAAGAATTGATGTTTTTTAACTATGGTGTTGGATAAAACTCTTGACAGTCCCTTGGACTGCAAGGAGCTCCAACCAGTCAATCCCAAAGGAAATCAACCCTGAATATTCATTGGAAGGACTGATGCTGAAGCTGAAACTCCAATACTTTGGCCACCTGATGTGAAGAACTGACTCCTCGGAAAAGACCCTGATGCTGGGAAAGATTGAAGGCAGGAAGAGAAGGGGACGACAGAGGATGAGATGTTTGGATGACATCACTGACTCAATGGACATGAGTTTGAACAAGCTCCAGGCATTGATGATAGACAGGGAGGCCTGGTGTTCTGCAGTCCATGAGGTCGCAGAGAGTTGGACGTGACTGAGCGACTGAACTGACTGAGCTTATCTAATATTCTTGTTCTTTGGGAACTTTCAGAGCCAAAATGTTGAGGAAAATGGTAAATACCCCATTCAGCACCCATTAATATTTATAAATTAATATTATAATTTTGGCATAGTCCAGTCTTGCTGTATATATTATGTTTTGCTTAAATCTATTTTAAACAAATGAGTTAAAAGCTAATGCCTCAAATAGTCTGCCACTAATTATGCTTGCTTAAAGATTTAAAAAGTTTCATTTGAATTCTACTTTGTATTTATTTTATTATAAAAATGTGTTTTTTAAAAAATGTCTTTCTGCATCTATTGAAATGACCACCTGTGTTTCAACCATTAGGTCTATTAATGTGGTGAATAACATGTATTTATGTTAAAGATATATCAGTTAGGAGTGCTGTCACTTGCAAATAATCACAAAACTAAACTAACAACAATATAAGCAAATTTTCCTCCACATAAGTCAAGAGATGGCTAGTAGACAAAATTAATAATTCATTACTTAAACATGGAGTCTGGGATCCAGGCTTTTATCATCTTTTCACTGTGCCATTCTTAGCTTATTGTATTTCATTCTCATAATTTTACCTAATAGTTCTAGGGTAGCTACTAGAGCTTCAGACCTCATGTCATCATTCAATAAAGAGATGGAAAAGGGTGACTTTAAATAGTTGTCCCTTTTGTTGAGAGAGAGAAAAAAAGTATTCCATTCAAATATTCTGGTAGATTTAATACTATTTCATTGGATACAACTTTATCAAATGGTATTTTTGCAAAGATATGAAAGTGAAATTTAAAGGAGAAATTACTTACCAGGTAAATACAGTTCTTATTAGCAAGCAGAAAGAAAAGAATATATATTAGGTAGGTGTATAATTTGTCTGGGTTTCCCTTTTGGCTCAGACTGTAAAGAATCTGTCTGCAATGCAGGAGACACAAGTTCAATCCCTTGATTGAGAAAATCCCCTGGAGAAAGGAATGGCTACCTACTCCAGTATTCTTGCCTGAAGAATTCCATAGACAGAGGAGCCTTGTGGGCTACAGTTCATGGGGTTGCAAAGAGTCAAACACAACTAGGTGACTAACATAAACACACAAAAGTCTTGTCTACAAAGCCATCCTTGCATTTCTAGGTTAGAGCCAAATTGAATAGCATGAGGATTTTTATGTTAATATTGTTAATTTTTTTTTTATGTATGGAATATTTAATTATTTTTCAGAAGTGAGATTGACCTACATTTTTTTCTTTCTGACTTGGGTATCAAGATTATACTAAATTTATAAAACAATTTTAGGGGTGTTCCTTTATCTCTATAGTCTCAAAGGCTTTATGCAGTCCTGAAATTTTACCTTAAATTAAGTTAGTCAGCCTGAAATACACTATATCTCAGGGATAAACATAATGCATACAACCTTTTATGGGCTTTTCCTTTTTAAAAAACTGTTTAGTTGGTTCCCTAAAAATAAAAATGCATTTATTTAACCTTCCATTTTTATAATATATTCCTAGGTATTTGTTCATTTGCCTTTCAGAAAATTGGCTTTCTTGAATGGCTAGATAGAAAGCTCCTCAATGAAGCAAAATGTTTGGTTTGGTTTTCTTTAAAAAAAAAAGTAAATAAAACTCCACATATCTCTCCTTGACAAGGCTAGAATCATAGAGTGACAAACAGTTCACAAGACCATTTAATCATGCTCTTTGTACTTTTCCACCTCTTTATGTCAACTAGCCAGGTAAATACATCTTCAGTAGTCCAGTCAAGAATTACACTAAACATAGTACAGAAGCTAAGGACAGCTGATTGTAGAGGGAGAAACAAAAAAGGATACCCAAGGATTTGTTTGTCATATGATCATAGATATGTTTCATGTGTCATTAATTAACAAAGATATCTAAAGTATATACAAGACCAAAACACCAGAGGCAAATTGCTGTCCCAATGTCATCAGATTCTTTAATCTAAAGCATCCATTCTCACCTCTAGCTAATAAGGAACATGTCTGTCCACCTAATTCAAACACTAGTGTTTTTAAATTGTTCCCATTTTATATCTTTAGGAAGAAGTATATTTCTCTTACGGGGTGTAAGAACTGAGCATCTATACCACTTTTTCACTGAATATTGATTGGAGGGAAATATAAAGAGGGCTACTGCTATTCTTGGTCATATTTGGCATTATATTCATGATTGCAAAGTAACTGCAAAGTCCCTTACTTTTCTGCTTTGTGCCTTAGCATCTTGTAGGTCAGTGTATTCTCTGAATTTTTAAAAATTTTTATTACATTATTATTTGTATTTTGGTCATGCCACAAGGCACTGATGATCCTAGTTTCCTGAACAGGGATTAAACTGTGCCCTCTGCAGACGGAGCATAGAATCTTAACCACTGGACTGCCAAGAAGTGAAGTGAAGTGAAGTAGCTCAGTCGTGTCCGACTCTTTGCTACTCCGTGGACTGTAGCTTACCAGGCTCTTCCCTCCATGGGATTCTCCAGGCAAGAGTACTGGAGTGGGTTGCCATTTCTTTCTCCAGGGGATCTTCCCAGCCCAGGGATTGAACCCGTGTCTCCTGCATTGCAGGCAGATGCTTTAACCTCTGAGCCACCAGGACTGCCAAGAAAGTTTCCCCAACTGCATTTTTAGTTTTCTCACCTGCTATGCAACATTTGTCAAAAGAGATGCTTCAATCTTTTCTTAGTTGTGTGTTGACTTTCACCTTTACTTATTCATTTCCTTGAGGCTTAATTATTTTTAGTTTTTCTATTTGTAGACAATTGAAATTGTGTGCAATTTTAAAGACCAAATTCAATGTTGTATCTATTCAAGAGAGTCTTTTCCTGTTGCCCTCTCTATGCTTATGCTCCTATGTGTGTTTGTGTGTTAGTCACTCAGTCATGTACCCCTCTTAGTGATCCCATAGACTGTAGCCCACCAGGCTCCTCTGTCCATGGGATTCTCCAGGCAAGAATATTTTAGTGAGTAGCCATTCCCTTCACCATGGGATCTTCCCAGCTCAGGGATTGAACCCGGGTCTCCTGCATTGCAGGCAGATTCTTCCCCTCTGGGCCATCAGGTTAGCCTTTATGCTTCTATGGGGCATATGATAACCTAAGATTTTTTTTCCAACCTGGGCTCTAGACTTAAAGCAGAAGAGATCAGTCTTGCCTAGGCATTCAATATTCCATGGAATTCTACAACACTATGACTCTTTGTAAAACCTCAGTGATGGTCTCTGGATCTCACATTTTGTCATTAAGGATTCAACTGTCCTCAGTTCTTCATTATTCTTCTGCAAAATATTAAGGCAACTTGTTCCTTCCACATCTTCGAAATAACTGGATCACTATATCAGACAGGGAGTTCTCTGTCCCTGGGGATGTTTTCCAAAGGTATATTTCAGCATATTTTATAGAACTGGGAAAATTTTTCCAAGTTTTCAAGCTGGAAGATGAGCCATTCATTTGCCAAAAAATACATTATAGTCTGTCTGATCACTTTTGCTTCCAACAGTGTTAATGCACATCTTCTAGGAAGCAGACTCCAAGATGAAATAAGAAGTGAAAGAGATTTATCAGAGAGGTGTTTATAAAAAGTCTAAGGGAGAAGGCTCAAGAATGAATAGAAGGTTCCCTGTTTTATTTATTATATGTCAATCCCAATCTCCCTATTTATTCCCCTCTTATCCCCTGGAAAAAGAATCTTAAAAAGAGTGCATATATGAATATGTATAACTGATCCACTTTGCAATAAACCTGAAATTAACACATTGTAAATCAGTCATACTCCAAAAAAAAAAAAATTGATTTACAATATTCTGGTGGCTCAGATGGTAAAGAATCTGCCTGCAATGCTCAAGACCCATGTTCAACCCCTGGTTTGGGAAGATCTCCTGGAATGGTTACCCACTGCAGTATTCTTGCCCGGAAAATTCCACAGGCAGACGAGCCTGAAGGGGTACAGTCCATGCGGTCACAAAGAGTCAGACATGACTGGGTGACTAAGACTTTCACTTCACTTTCCAAAATAAATTTTTTAAAAAAGTAAAATTAAATAATAAATGAAAGAGAGAAAAAAAAGAATAAGCAGAGATATGCCATAAGTCATGATGTAGGCCTGAGACTTGAGACAGAAGAAAGAAAGAGAAAAATCAAACATTAGGTAGTGAGAGCCTCAGATGGCCAGGTAGTTCTGAGGAAGTCTTGGGTGGGCTGCTGGGAAGCCCCAGAGCAAGTAATGTCCACTTCAGGAATCCTTAGTTGGGTAGAAATGGACAGGTTCTTGCACTCCACTGTGGATACATTGGCTAGTGGCAACTCGGGCACTGTGTGGTCTCAGTTGAATGCTGCAGGAAATCCAAAGGCAATCAATTAATTACATTCTTTACAGTGTGGTTTTCTGTTGAAAATCTGAGAAGCACACTTTCATAGCTTCTTCAGTTCCTTACACAAGAGTGAATGCAACCAAAGGAACAAATCTGTGAATAATAATTGAAAATAATAATAATGCCTACGAAACAACCAGTTGAAGAGCTGAACTTTGCCAGCATCTTAGAAATCTCTTGTGTCCCCAAACAAGCATGACCCTTTTATTCTTCCTCATTAATTTGACTTCCAATACCATGCATTTTTATCAGTTATTATGGGACATCATACATAAAGTACTTTCTCCTGTGTTGGCTGATTTCACTTAACATTACTTTTGTAGATTCATATACATTGCTGTATGCAGTTATCAAGGATAAAATTATTATGAAAAATCATGCCAATGACTTGAGTTCCTCATCACAAATTTTTCCTTGGAGCTCTTCATTAGAACTGTTGTGTCTTAAGGATTATGTATATTCAACTTCAGTGGCTAATGTTAAAATATTTTCCAAAGGGGCTGTGCCAATTATCCTTTCTTGGCAGGATGTAAGAGAACAGTTGCTCTGTATCTTTAACCACTTCAAGAGTGTGTAGTGGTGTCTCTTTGTGGTTTTAAATATCTTTAAGATGGCTATCTTTATACATTCAAATCTTTAAGTCTTTTCCTTATGAATAATTCAACATATTTAGACTTTTGTTTAATGGCCCTCTATATGAAAATCAAATAAACATAAATATGTTCTTTTAATTCAAACAGTTAATGTTATTTTATTTTGATTTCTTTATTTTTCCTACAGTTTGCTTACTACAGAGAAATATTCTGAAATTTTCTCTGGAGTAACTAGCCAATTTTACCACATTGTTTATGAAAATACAATTTAATCTCCTTCAAATTGTGTTGTCTCAATTATTTTGTTAAGTATTTATGTAGGCTTCATAAAGTTTCAGGACTATTTCTTCTATTTCAATGATATGTCCATGATTGAGGCCATATAAGTTTATTTATTGTGATTTTAATGTATTCTTTATTATTTAATTGTCATTTCAGCAATATGTTTATATAGTTATATCAGCTGTTCTTATTTTATTCCCACTTAAAAATAATTATCAGCTTTTTCACTTTTTCATTGTTTTATACAAATCTTGTGTTTAAAAAGTATGGATGTCATTTTGAATTACATTAAATATATTTGGGAAAGTGCTTTTAATATAATATCCTCCAATCCAAGAAAATAGCAGTTTTACCAATATTCTCAAGTTTTTCTCTCAATTCAAGGCTATACTTACTGATTTTTGTTTTGCTTTTAATGCTTATATCAAACTTTTATTGTTGGATGATTTCCTATTTGTATATAATAGTGGATTTCTACTGCCTGCTGTCCTTTAATTTCTTTTATTGAGATCCCAGCTGATCTCCAGATGTTTTCTTGGCAAATGTTTAACATGGACAAACTAAGTAGGTCATCACAACTCAGTCTTTTATTGCTTCAGAATTACTTTATGTGGCTCCCTCAAGGGAAAAAAATATCACTGCAATAAATTCTAATCATAGGTAAAAACCAAGTGATTACTGTGTACTAGACACTACACTAACTGATCTACATCTAATAACTCATTAATTTCTTTATTATCATGAAATTTACTGTTACCAGCTCCATTTCACAGATGAGAGAAATGAAGCTCAGAAAAATTAACTTTTCATGTTTCATACAGCTTATTAAGTGATGACAGATTTAAAGCTATATTGACTTGTGCTGCTTGTGCACTTCTGATCAGCACACTGTATGTTATTTTTGTATTTAAAAACATGTACAGCACACAAATTTTGTAACCTTAAAATTAGACAGAGAAGGATAAATTTAAACACAAGATAAAGCATGTCTGAAATGGTATAGATTTCACTGAAAGAGGAGATAATGGTAACAAAATAAGAAATCATAAGAAAGTAATCATTCTGTAATGGGGAAAACTCAGGATGGTAATAAAAAAAGGTAAATATTGGCAAAATATCATAGAAGATTAATGTTCATTCTAACCATGTCAGCTTTGAAATAAGGTAAATGAAACCATGGATAGGTCTTGATGAATTATTTAGGAAAAAACATAGATGTATGCATAATTTCTATAATAGATATAAATAAAATTATTTTTTTTAAATACAGTTTTCTATATGAAAATAGAGAGTACTGGGTTTCACACCCAGACCAAAATCCACTATAAAAAAATCCATTTTACATTCTGATATATGTCAACAACAACAAAATAATGCATGAGAAAATAATGCAAATAAGAAAGAAGCGTATCTGGGTTCTTAATAATAGGAATTCAGGAGGCACAGATGTGGGTAACCCCAGTGTTTTCAAGATGAGAAAGAGTCAGAGGCTTATAAAGACAAAACACCATGAGATTATTAAAACTTGCCCAGCAACAATTGTGATTGACCCTGATGTGAGTTGGAAAATACTTGTCCTTAAGGAAACATGAGTTATTTCAAGGAAGGGGTTTAATAAGGAGATGGGCTGTCACTAGTTTCTGGCAGATGTTCTAAATGACTTCATTAGGTCAAAAGGTCAGATTCCATCCAGGCTGAAACGTGCAAAGTTACACTCCCTTAATGGCTCTCTTGGCTTAATTTTAGAAAACTCTCTCAACAATACTGACTTCTTTTCGATTTTCCTTTTATACTTTTCCCTTTTGATTAAGATCTTTCTTTAGAAAGCACTGATGATCAACCATTGTGCTATTTGGCACCAGTATCAACTCCCTTGGCACTAGGAAATCTCATTCTCAGAGTCATGTCCCAAGGAGGAGAAAAAGAAGTGGTTGGGAGAGAAATACACTTTTAGAGAGTTTATGTTAACATTGGAACAACAAGGAATCATTTGGAAGTGAGTCTTAGGCAGTATCTAAAATGGCAGAAATGTATTGATCTTCATTAGGAGGGATTATTTAAGGGTAGTCAATCATCTCCAGACACCAAACTATGATTCTTCTTGTGGAGGATGTCAGCCTATAGCAGCAGTATAGTAACAAGTGATACAAAGTGTGACCAGTTTAAAAACAACAGAGAGTAGAAATTAAAACAATAATTAGCTTAAGTAATTGCAACCTGGATCACAATAAGTCACCAAATCCAGAGGAGAGTCAGCTAAAGATATTTAGATGTCAGGGTTGAACCCTATTTTGACATTTGAAATGTCTCTCATGACATCATCAAGCATTTAGTTAAAGGACAGTTTTAATTCTCAATAATTCCAAATTAAAAGGTTGAAATGTAAAGTGGAAACATTAGTTTGGATAGTAATAGCCACATATCAAAGAAAACTAGAAAAATTCAGGATCAGTTTCATTTGCAGATAAAATAACAAAATTTCAAAAACAATTAACAACATTTGAACCTAATATCCAGAAAGGTATTTAATACTAAAATGCAGATCAAGAAGCAACAGTTAGAACCAGATATGCTGCAAAGGACTGGGTCCAAATCAGGAAAGGAGTACATCAAAGATGTATATGCAGAGTACATCATGCAAAATGCTGGGCTGGATGAATCACAAGCTGGAATCAAGATTGCCTGGAGAAATATCAAAACCTCAGATATGCAGATGACACCACATTAATGGCAGAAAGAAAGAGGAACCAATGAGTCTCTTGAAGAGGGTGAAAAAGGAAAGTGAAAAAACTGGCTTAAAACCCAACATTCAAAAAAAGAAGATTATGACATTTAGTCCCATCACTTCATGGCAAATAGATGGGGAAAAAGTAGAAACAGTGTTAGATTTTATTTTCTTGGGCTCCAAAATCATTGCAGATAGTGACTGCAACCATGAAATTAAAAGACACTTGCTCCTTGGAAGGAAAACTATGATGAACCTAGACAGCATATTAAAAAGCAAAGATATCACTTTTTAATGAAGGTATGTCTAGTCAAAGCTATGGTTTTTCCAATAGTCATGTACAGATGTGAGAGTTGGACCATAAAGAAGGCTGAGTGCCAAAGAATTGTTGCCTTTGAATTGTGGTATTGGAGAAGACTCTTGAGAGTTTTTTGGACAGCAAGGAGATCAAACCAGTCAAACAAAACTCAGCACAAATCTCACCCTATATGAAGCTTACACAAACAACTGGACCAACCTTAGAAGGGCAGAAACCAAAAGGAAGAAATAATTCAATCTTGAAGCCTGGGAAAAGTAAGCCTCAAACACAATAAGTTAAAAAAAAAATAATGAAAAGGCAGAGAAATACTACACAAATGAAGGAACAAACAAGAAACACAGAAGTCCAAATAAATGAAGAGGAAATAGGCAAACTCTCTGAAAAAGAATTCAGAATAATGATAGTAAAGATGGTCAAAAACCTTGAAAACAAAATGAAAATTCAAGATCAACTAACAAATACCTAGAAGAAATAAAGAATAAACACACAGAAACAAACAACACAATTACTGAAACTAAAAACACTGAGAAGAAATCTAGAACTGTGGTGTTGGGGAAGACTCTTGAGAGTCCCTTGGACTTCAAAGAGATCAAACCAGTACATCCTGAAGGAAATCAGTCCTGAATATTCATTGGAAAGACTGATGCTGAAGCTGAAGCTCCAATACTTTGGCCACCTGATGCCTGATGACCACCTGAAGACTCCTTGGAAAAAACCTTGATGCTGGGAAAGATTGAAGGAAGGAGGAGAAGGGGATAACAGGGGAAGAGATGACTGGATGGCATCACCAACTGGATGGACATGAGTTTGATCAAGCTGAAGGAGTTGCAGAAGGACAGAGAAGCCTGGCATGCTGCAAACCTTGGGATTGCAAAGAGTCAGACACGACTGAGTGACTGAACTGAACTGAGATTCTTATTGAACTTATATAGATAACTATATTGTCATGAAAATAATACTAAGAATTTCCAAAATATGGGTGGTAAAGTAGGGATGAATATAAACGTTTAATCTGTGTTTGCAAAAGTTTACTTATCAAATCACTGTTTTAGAGAATGTGTTTCCATAAATCAGGAAAAGCAAAATGTAAAAGAACAATATTTCTATTAAAATGTCATTAAAATCATAATCATTCTTATTAGTTAATTCATTCCCATGTAATTAATTCTTGATCTTGATCATTTGTTAGCTGGTTATAAAGCTATCAGTTTCTTCCTTAGATTTTTGTAATTTTTACCTAGTTCAATGATATGATATAAAATTTATCAGTAACCTGCATTCTATGGTGTCAGAGTCCTTTGCATGTGTTTTTCTAAAGATGAAATGTATTTATAATTGTTTTAAAGTAAAACAATTCATTTTGTCTATAAATGGCAAAGACAACAAGGTTAAAGACTGTATTACAATGTAATTGACAAGAAAATTAAGTTCTTTCTGTGTCATGTTTTTGTAGTTCAGTGGATAAGTTAATACCAACTCTTTGCAACTGCATAGAGAGGCCAGCATAACAAGCTTCTCTGTTGTTCACTATCTCCCAGAATTTGCTCAAATTTTTTTTTCATTGAGTCAGTGATGCTATATAACCATTGGCTCCTCAGCCAACCTCTTCTTCTTTTGCCTCAATCTTTCCCAGCATCAGGGTTTTTGCATATGGATCAGCTCTTTGCATCAACTGGCCAAAGTATTGGAGCTTCTTCTTGAGTATCAGTGCTTCCAGTGAATATTCATGGTCAATTTTCTTTAGGATTGACTAGTTTGATCTCCTGTCAGTCCAAGGGACTCTCAGGAGTCTTCTCCAACACCATAGTTCAAAAGCATCAATTTCTTTGAACACAGCCTTCTTTATAGGCCAGCTCTCATATCTGTACATAACTACTGGAAAAACCATAGATTTGACTATATGGACCATTGACAGCAAAGTGGTTTCTCTGCTTTTTAATATACTGTCTAGGTTTGTCATAACTTTTCTTCCAAGGAGCCAGCATATTTTAATTTCACAGCTGCAGTCATCATCTGGAGTGATTTTGGAACTCAAGAAAATAAAATCTGCCACTGTTTCCACTTTTCCCCCATCTATTTGCCATGAAGTGATGGAACAATATGCTGTAATCTAATTTTTGAATATTGAGTTTTAAGCCATTTTTTTCACTTTCACCCTCATCAAGAGACTCTTTAGTTCCTGTTCACTTTCTGCCATTAAAGTGGTATCATCTATATATCTAAAGTTATAATATTTCTCCCAGAAATCTTGATTCCAGCTTGTGATTAATCCAGCCTGGCATTTTGCATGATGTACTCTGCATGTAAGTTAAATAAGCAGGCTGACAATATACAGCTTTGTCATACTCCTTTCCCAATTTTGAACCAGTCCATTGTTCCATGTATGGTTCTAACTATTGCTTCTTGACCTGCATACATGTTTCTCAGGAGACAGGTAAACTGGACTAGTATTCCCCATTTGAAAATATTCCACAGTTGTGATCCACACAGTCAAAGGTTTTTATGTAGTCAATGAAGCAGAAGTAGATGTTTTTCTAGAATTTCCTTGATTTCTCTATGATCCATGGAATGCTGACAATTTGACCTCTGGTTCCTCTGCCTTTTCTAAACCCAGATTTTACATCTGGAAACTCTTGGTTCACGTACTGCTGAAGCCTAGCTTGAAGGATTTTGACAATATCCTTATTTGCATATTAAATGAGATCATTTGTACAGTAGTTTGAACATTCTTTGGCATTGCCTTTCTTTGGGATTGAAACAAAACTGGCTTTTTCGGGTCCTGTGGCCACTGTTGAGTTTTCCAAATTTGCTGACATATTGAGTGTAAGTTTCACAGCATCATATTTTTGGATTTGAAATAGCTCCACTAAAATTCTATCACCTTCACTAGCTTGGTTCATAGTAATGCTTCCTAAGCTTCACACTTCAGAATGTCTGACTCTACATGAGTGACCACACCACCATGTTTCTCCTAATCATTAGTAATTTTTTTTTGTATATTTCTTCTGTGTATTCTTGCAACTTCTAATCTCTCCTGCCTCTGTTTGGTTTTTACCATTTTTGTCTTTATTGTGCCCATTCTTGAATTAAATGTTTTTTTGGTATCTCTAATTTTATTGAGGAGATCTTCTTATCTCTCCTTGCTATTCCCTGGAACTCTGCATTCAGTTGGGTGTATCTTTCCCTTTCTCTATTGCTTCTCACATCTCTTCTTTCTTCAGCTATTTGTAAAGCCGCCTGAGACAATCACTTTGCCTTCTTGTGTTTCTTTTTTCGGTGATGGTTTAGGCACTGCCTCCTGCTCAATGTTACAAGCTTCTGGTCACAGTTCTTCAGGGACTCCATCTACAAGATCTGATCCCTTGAATCTATTCATCACCTCCACTATATAATCATAAGGGATTTGCTTTAGGTCATACCTCAAGGATCTAAGGTTTTCCCTTCTGTCTTCAACATAAGCCTGAATTTTGCAATAAGGAGCCCATGATTTGAGCCACAGTCAATTTCAGGTCTTGTTTTGCTGACTGGATAGAGATTCTCTATTGTCATCTGAAAAGACTATAATCAAACTGATTTTGGAATTGACTATTTTGTGATGTCCATGTGTAAAGTCATCTCTTGTGCTATTGGAAAAGGGTGTTTACTATGACCAGTTTGCTAAAATCAGAGTTTTTCTTGGCAAAACACTGTTAGCCTTTGCCCTGCTTCACTTTGTACTCCAAAGCCAAACTTGCCTTTACTCTAGGTGTCTCTTGACTTCCTACTTTTGTCTTCATATCTCCTATGATGAAAAAGACATTTTGATGTTGTTGTTGTTAGTTATAGAAGGTCTTGTAGGTCTTCATAGAATGGGTAAACCATCTTCTTTGACATCAGTAGTTGCGGCATAGACTTGGATAACTGTGAGATTTAATGGTTTGCCTTGGAAACAAACTAAGATCATTCTGTCACTTTTGAGGTTGCGCCCAAACACAGCATTTTAAACTCTTTTGTTGACTATGTAAGCTACTACATTTCTTCTAAAGAATCTTGTCCACAGTAGTAGATATAATGTGTAGTGTTACTCACTCGGTCATGTCCAACTCTTTGCGACCCATGAACTATAGCCTGCCAGGCTCCTCTGTCCATGGGACTTTCCAGGCAAGAATACTAGAGTGGGTTGCCTTTCCCTTCTTCAGAGGACCTTCCCCACCCGGGATGAAACCGAGGTCTCCCACATTCCTGGCAGATTCTTTACAATTTGAGCCACCACGGAAGCCCCTGTAGATATAATGGTCATCTGAATTAAATTCACCCATTCCCTTCTATTTTAGTTCACTGATTTCTAAGATATTGATGTTCACTCTTTCCATCTGCTGCCTGACCATGTTCAATTTACCTTAACTGGTAACATCCCAGGTTCCTGTGTAATATTGTTCTTTACGCATCAGACTTTACTTTCACCACCAGACACATCCACAACTGAGCATTATTTCCACTTTAACACAGCCACTTAATTCTTTCTGGAACTCTTAATAATCATCCTCCACTCTTTCCTAGTAGCACTGGACACCTTCAGACCTGGGGGAGCTCATCTTCTGGTGTCATATCTTTTTGTTTTTTCATACTGTATCATAGAACATTTAAAATAACTAGACTTATGACTGATAACGTTATAGTAAGACATATCAGATTTCCAGAAATTTCACATCATTTTTGAAATACGTCTGACATATAGTGGTGGTTTAGTCATTAAGCTGTGCCTGACTCATGAGACCCCATGGACTGTAGTCCATTAGGCTCCTCTGTTTATGGAATTTACCAAGAATAATACAGGAGTGGGGTGCCATTTCCTTCTCCAGAAGATCTTCTCAACCCAGGGATCGAACCAGTTGTCTCCTGCATTGCAGGCAGATTCTCTATTAACTCAGCTACTTATAGCATATACCTATACAGATATAACAACAACAACAAAAGGCAATTATTACCTCTTATAGGACAATGCTTCCTATGTAATTTAACATATCAAATAACCCTGATTAATTTGATAATAAAGAGAGAGAGTAAATCCTTGAGATATTTCAGGGGTCCTCTGAAACATCCTCTATTTAATTAGCTCTAAGTAAAAAAGAAACCATTTAGAATTTGATTTTGGAAAGTTTTTCAAAATATAATGTTTTTCTTCTTTTTTAATGCTTAGTTAAATAAGAGCACAATTCATTATAAAGCAATGCTTAATTTCCCATTTTACCATAGTAACATTTGAAGGCTTCATAGGGCAAATATGAAAGGTTTTATAGTTGTAAAAACCCTGGGTGCACAATATAAAATCTTCGTTTTTCTAGACAAATTTCATTAAAAGCAAACAAAAGCAAAGGAAAATACTTTCTTTACAATTTCTCATTAAGACCAGAAGAATAATTAAGGAAACTGTCTAACAGAGAGAAAAACAAAAGCTAATGTTTAATTTTTCACTAGCTTACTTTTCATGTTAAAACTCATCTGCTTAGCTAAATGTATTCCAATCTTTGCCAATCCTAACAACATATAAATTCCTTTCTCAAGACTTCTTTTTTTCACAAGCCTTTTACAACTTTCTATGTCCATGTTAGTGTGTCCTTTGTTTTCTTTCCCATTTAAGAAAGCCAGTTTTTGGATAACATCACTTTGTTTTTCCATTAACAAAATGTGTTTCCATTTTTGTACTTAAAAATTTTCTTTCAGTATGAAGATGCTTTTCTTATTGATTTTAGTAGTTTTAATGATGTATATTAATGAAAATATTTAACTCTTAGAAACTTCAATATCTAGTGAAAACTAGGAAGGAAGCAATTTTGAACATTTACTTTAACAATCTATAGACTGGCAAACTTATGAATACATTTTATAATATCATACTTTCTTGTAGACAGGTTCTTAGTGAGGCACTGAACAAATTTACCAATATTCCCAACTTTCTTTAGTTTTCTGTAAAAGAGAGCCTGGAATTTGAAGATATTAGCTGCTCAGTCATATCCCATTCTTTGGGACCCCATGGACTGGAGCCTGCTAAGCTCCTTTGTCCATGGAATTCTCAAAGCAAGAATACTGGAGTGGGTTGACACTCCCTTCTCCAGGGAATATTCCTGACACAGTGATCAAACCTGGGTTTCCTGACTGTAGGTGGGTCCTTTACTGTTTGAGCCACCAGGGAAGCCCATGTCTCTTGGGTCTCCTGCTTTCAATGGTAGGGGCTTTACCACTAGCACCATTCAGGAAGCCCAAAGGAAGCTTATGTTTAGTAGTTAATCTCTCAGTATTTAATTTCACTTGAGAATGATCTCTGGCTTCCCTAGTGGTTCAGATGGAATCTTCCTGCAATGCTGGAGACTTGGGTTCGATCCCTGGGTCAGGAAGATCCACTGGAGAAGGGCACGACAGTCCATTCAAGTATTCTTGCCTAGAGAATCCCATAGACAGAGGAGCCTGGAGGGCTATGGTCCATTGGGTCGTAAAGAGTTTGACATGACTGAAGCAACTTAGCATGCAGCATGAGAATGATGTAGATATGTTGCAGGAAGGGGGACCTCTTCCAGGGCCTGAGAATGGGTTCTTGTCTAACTCTCAGAAATGAATTGTCCAAGGAGACTCATGTGTTGCAAAACAAAAGGCTTTATTGGTAAGGGATGCCTGGGAAGAGAGCAGCAGAGTAAGGAAACTCAAGAAAACTGCTTTGCTATGTGGCTCACTGTCTGGGAGTTTATGATAAAGGGGTTAGTTTCCAAGTTGTCTCTGGTCAATCATTCTGACTTGAAGTCCTTCCTGGTGGTGTGCTCATGGCTTAGCCAAGACAGGTGAGAAGGATTCTGGGAGGTTGGTAGGACATATGTACTGACATCGCCTGTCTCTTTTTGACCTTTCCCAAAGTCTTCTAGTTAGTGGTAGATTGTTAGTTCTGCATTCCTTACCACCTCCTATTGTAATATGACTCATGAAAATGGTTACTATTAAGCCTGGCCAGCATGATTGGTTTTGATTAGCAGTCCCTATCCAATATTTAATATATTTTTATCATTTAACTTAGTTTAGCAAAACTATAAAATTTTAATTTACCAAAATGTTGGGGGAAATTATTTTTAAGTAGAAATACTATAAATGATTACTTTTAAAGAGTTCACTTAAAAACTTATTGTTGGGGATTTTCTCCCCGGGACTTGGAAGCAATGAACCTGAAAGGACACTCGGACAGTCTCTTGCAAGGACTGACAAGTTTATTTCTGCAGTCAAGCCTTTTTATAGAAGTAGGAACAAACAGCTTAGAGTATACAGCCAGCAGAGCGTGTACGGGGTTAACACCTAATCAGTAAAAATATTTCAAGGACAGCACGCTCTAAGTGACCCATGTGCTTATCCCATAACCCGTTTTCTCAAGCAACATCCTTAATATTTATTATTAAATCTTGGTGCTGGGCATAACCAAAGGCAGGAGATGTTTTTCTGCCCGAGCACATCAAGCCAGGGTATTTCTGGCCCTTCGCCATTTCCCCAAGGACTTCCTCCAACCGGCTATTTTGTACTGGGCTTCCCAACACTTATTACATTTATATTTACTTAATCTATTTACATTTATTTATTTATGAAATATCTTACCAAGTTACTTTTCATGCCGATAAATTTTATAACAGACATAATACAAACTTGACTTTTAGTAAATCTAAGTATAATAAAACTATTCTAATTAATATTACTGCTTCTAAAGACATGTTTCAGAGAAGGCAATGGCACCCCACTCCAGCACTCCTGCCTGGAAAATCCCATGGACTGAGGAGCTCGGTAGGCTGCAGTCCATGGGGTCGCTACGAGTCAGATATGACTGAGCGACTTCACTTTCACTTTTCACTTTCATGCATTGGAGAAGGAAATGGCAACCCACTCCAGTGTTCTTGCCTGGAGAATCCCAGGGAGGGGGGAGCCTGGTGAGCTGCCATCTATGGGGTCACACAAAGTACTTAGCAGCAGCAGCAAAGACATGCTTGTATTAATTAAACCTAATATTTCCTAATTCATGTGAACATGAAAGTCATTTTAGTTAGGTTGCCTTGTATTTCTGAGAATTTATATAAGCATTTACTTTTTAATCCAGTTACATCGGGCTCTTTACATATTAATTTTGCTAATACAATATGAAAGTAGAAACATACCATATACAATGCACATATACACATATAGATAGATACAGACAGAAATTTCATATTTTTGTTTATTTTGAAGCTTTAGTTATAAATCAGGTACAACATAAAACTCACTAATTTGTAAATAAAAGCTGGAATAAATTAAATCTACTTCTCAGATGGCTGTAGTCTTTTCTTATTTATGGAAAAGATTTTAAGATTCGTATTTGCCCTTGACAAGCAATTTTAAGAAGGTAGTTTGGGCAAGAGAGTTCATTGAGAAATTTTAATTTAAATGTCTTCTTTTCCCCTGTTATTTTATTTATTTATTTTTTTTAGGTTTTATTTATTTATTTTTTGTTTTGGCGATTCATTTCTTATATGTTATTATACATGTTTTAATGCCATTCTCCCAAATCATCCCCCCCACACACACACAGAGTCCAAAAGACTGTTCTATACATCTGTGTCTGTTTTGCTGTCTCGCATACAGGGTTGTCATTACCATCTTTCTAAATTCCATATATATGCATTAGTATACTGTATTGATGTTTTTCTTTCTGGCTTACTTTAAAATAAGTTTATTTATTTATTTTTTGAATTTTTATCATATTTCCTTTCTTTTTTAAAATTTTTTATTATTATTATATTTTTAATTTACAATATTGTATTGGATTAAGTTTATTTATTTTTAATTGAAAGACAATTGCTTCACAACACAGTGCTGGCCTCTGCCATACTCTCTACCATGACTCATCAACATGAGTCAGCCATAGGTATACATACGTCCCCTCCCTCTTGAATCTCTCTCTCCACTCCCACCTCTTCCCACCCCTCTAGGTTGTTACAGGGCCCCATTTGAGTTCGCTGAGCCATACAGCAAATTCCCATTGGTTATCTATTTTACATATGGTAGTGTATATGCTTCTGTGTTTCTCTCTTCATTCCTCTTTTATTTTTTACAGTCTTAGGAATCAGAGATGATTTAGGCAAGAGTTCTCAGAGAAGACCAAGTAGAACATATATGTCTCAAAGGCACAGAGAAAGAAAAGCAAAATCCTTCTCAAAGGATCTTTAGAAAAAAGAAAAAAATATATATATATATATGTATATAGTTTTTTCAGAATGTTTATCATAATCACAATGGATATCAAATCATATCATATCAGAATTTTACATCATCATTAGATATATTGTTACCTTCTGTGGAAGATCAATTTTACTGTTATACAAAGGTGATTGATAGCAAAGAAGAGAGCCTTCAGAAAAACAGGAAACATCAGAAAAAGAGAGTTCTCAGAAATCTCAGATAGTTTTTTTTTTAATTTGGAAATCCTTTGAGAAAATTATGAGTTAGTTTCTCTGGTGGAAACAATAGTGAATTCACAGTTATGCATGGATACCAATTAAAATATGCTTCCATTGTCTATTTTTTTTTCTAATTGACTGATCACATAAACTAATTTAGAAATTTCAAAAGAGCTCCAAGTCAGTCAGTTCATTTCAGTTCAGTCACTCAATTGTATCTGACTCTTTGCAACCCCGTGGATTGCAGCATGCCAGGCCTCCCTGTCTATCACCAACTCACAGAGTTTACTCAAACTCACATCCATCGAGTTGGTGATGCCATCCAACTATCTCATCTTCTGTTGTCCCCTTTTCCTCCCACGTTCAATCTTTCCTAGCATCAGGGTCTTTTCAAATGAGTCAATTCTTCGCACCAGGTAGCCAATGTATTGGAGTTTCAGCTTCAGCATCAGTATTTCCAATGAATATTCAGGACTCATTTTGTTGTCAATTAATTATAAACCATCCAGTAATCATTGTCTGGCAAGACAAATGCTTACAAGACTCGGGCCTATAGTTCTTATACATAAAACCAGTTCAAGTTCCAGAATAAGGCAGCTCTGCAGCCTTGTCCCTAGGGAATGAACTCCCATATTTCAAGAGAATTACTCACCAGAAAAAAAAAAAAAAAAAGGCAATACAAAACTAACAAAACAGGAAATGAAATCCTGAAAACAGAAGCTGGCAACAAAAACTAAACAGGAAGCAAAGTCTCAAAGGCTACTCATAAAAACTTGGAAGCTAATTCCCAAAAGCTGCTTGAACAAAATATAAAAAATGGAAAGCAAAATCCAGAAAATCAAACAAAAACAGGAAGTGAACTCCTGAAGGATACTTAAACAAGACAAACAAAACAGGAAGTGAAATCTCAGACTATACAAACAATCCCAGAAGACACCTAAACAAAACAGACAAGCAAAAGGACATTTAAATAAAACAGAAAGCAAGATTCCAGAGCACAATAGCAAGCAACAGAGGATACTCAAACTAGAACCTTTTCTGAGACAGGAGGTTTGAGTACAGGAGGACTCTGATGACACAGTCTGGGACCACTGAGGAGACAATAGAGCACAATGAATTCTTGCAGGTATCTTACACTCATCTAAGGGGGCGGTGAGGGCCAGTGCACTGAATGCTCTATATCCCACTTCTGACACTATGTAATGTCAACAACAACAAAAATAAGACAGGAGGATGTAAATTAAAAAAAAAAAATTTTTGTAATCTTAAGAAATTCAGTTATGTTAAAGACTTGAGTCACTCCAAAAGAGCTTCAAAGAGAAAAGGTTAGGGGTTTATCAAGACAAAAATCCATGAATTGTTAAAAGCTGCCTGGTGAAAATTGTGATTGACTTTGACACAAGTTGGAAACATTTGTCCATAAGGAATCAGAATTGTTTTAAGGTAGGAGTTTGATAAGTACCTAAACTGTCCGGAGATTTTGGCAGATGTTTTGAATGACTTCATCATGTTAAAAGTCAGCTTCCATTCAGGGTGAAAAGTGCGTAAGTCATTCTTTCTTAATAGCATTTTGGCTCTATTTTAGAGGGTGATCTTTGGAGTGCTTACTAAATTTTGATTTTCCTTTCACACCCAGTATACCTACAAATACCACGCAATAGAACACACACACACACACATTTCACAAAGCAATAATACTGTTACCATATGCTGACTACTCTGATTGTTTTGATTCTATTTCATTTTTATACTAACCACACTCCATTTTGCTGAAATAATGACTTCCTAATAGCTTTAAGTGGCAGCATAAAGATATCTAAAGGAAAATGACAGAAATACAAATAATAGTGAAAAGGGAGAAAAACATTAAGTGACATTAAACTGAAAAGGATCAAAGATATACAGAAATCTATATACTTGTTAAAAATCTTATGAGAAGTTTGCAATTAGAGCTGGATTATAGGTCAGACAATATCAAAAGTAGGTGATAAGAAGTAGACACATGAATTGCTCTATCTTGTACAAAATAATCTGATCAAAGTAATAAAGACGGAATGGTAGATAATGACCTTTGAACCCTGATTTTTTACATTTTTATACTTTAAATGTTTGAGGGACCAAACATGCTATTTTTGAATCAATTCAAGAGATTTATTAACTAAGCCAATAATTCTTAAGAGTAAAATACATGAAAACTTGGAAAATATGGAGTTGGATAATCTGAATAGAATTTTAGAAAAAAAAAAATTCCTTTAAGTGATCTTTTAGGCTTTTTAAAGGATGTGTATTTTTTCTCTGAGGTCTCTGCCATGAAGGCACCTGAGCAGAAGCTGAAGTTAATTGAGGACAAGGAAGTGAGCCTAGAAGGCAGAGTTTTAATAAGCAAAATGGAACTTCAGCAACTGTTATCTAGAATTTTTGGATATTTTCAGCAATGACATTTTCCAAGATCATTATTCAATAAATGATCCTTTTTTTTTTTTAAGAAATCTATATGCCACAAAAATAATCACCAAATTTTTATACTAAGTGAGTTTGACCTGCTTTACTTAACTTCATTTACGTTAACTTTATTTCAGTTAACTTCCTTAATGAGTAGGTTTACATCATTCAAAAGAAATGTAAATACTATATGGATTTAACTTTATTTTAGCCTCAGTTACCTTTTTTAGGTAGTGATTACATTTTGATTGCAACCCACTCCAGTACTATTGCCTGGAACATCCCATGGACAGAGGAACCTGATAGACTACAGTCCATGGGGTCACAGAGAGTCGGACACGACTGAGCAACTTCACTGTCAATAATAACACCACTTTGAGAAAGCAGCCACACTAGATGAGATCCATCTACTAGCTATTTTACAAACTGAAGGGAAAGGCCAGATCTTATCAAGTAGGAAAATTCTCTGTGATTGTTCTGTTTATAAACATTAATATTTCTTCTGAACTATTCTGAAATTACCCTTCTATGGGTAAAATACAGGATTTAATTAGGATACTTAGGATAAGAAGTGCCAATTTTGATCCAGTTCTAAAATGCTTCAGACTACAAAATAGATAAATAAATATATAGTCAATGAAATCAAACTTACAATATGGAAGGCAGAGGGAAATTGAGTCTCTAGTGTTATTTTATCACTTAGAAACATATAGTCTTTTAAGTGGGGCTTCCCTTGTGGTTCAGCTGGTAAAGAATCTACCTGCAGTGTGGGAAACCTGGGTTCAATCCCTGGGTTGGGAAGATCCCCTAGAGAAGGGAAAGGCTACCCACTCCAGTATTCTGGCCTGGAGAAGTCCACGAACTGTATAGTCCAGGTTCACAAAGAGTTGGACACGACTGAGTGACTTTTACTTTCACTTTCTCTTAAAAACATGTATTAAATTGCATAAAGCATTATAAATGAATATCTAAGGAAACTGATGGCTGCTTACTTCCTAGATTACTGATGTCTCAGTTAACTCAAGATAACAAATCATTGTGCTCAATTTTATTTTTATAAAAATTGATTCTGAAAGGCAATTGAATTTCTTGGAGCTAGATATTTTATATGGAATGGTACAATTAAATATGTTCACACACCAACCTTACATTTCTCATGTTTAGAAAAGTCATTGAACCAATGGCTTTCTAACAGTTTTATCTAGAAAATATCTTTGTGAAGTTTTGAAAAAGCCTGAAAATGTTCAGCCACCAAACAATCTTAGGAAGAGATGAGCATAGATGCTACTGTCACTAATTGAGACACTAGATAAGAGTTATCCCAGAGTGAAAAACATTGTTTTAAATGCTATTGAACACTTACAACAAATTATATACTTGTTTTCATATTTAAAATTTTAATGATAATTTGATTTTATCTTAAATATGATTATAGATGTGGTACACTGAAAAATATAAGCTAAGTTTATAAACACAACAAAGTATAGCTATTATAATAATTCCCCTTATAAGCTTCTGACATTTGAGGTATTAGATCATAAGTGCAGGATTACTTACTTTGGCTGTAAAAGGAAAACCTCTTCCTTTATTCCCACATCTCTTTCCTATGCAGAATTGTCTATGTGCTAAGCAGAAGAGACCATCCTGCAGTCAGTCCATGGGGTCACGAAGAGTCGGACACGACTGAGCAACTTCACTTTCACTTTTCACTTTCATGCATTGGAAAAGGAAATGGCAACCCACTCCAGTGTTCTTGCCTGGAGAATCCCAGGGACGGGGGAGTCTGGTGGGCTGCCATCTATGGGCTCGCACAGAGTTGGACACGACTGAAGCGACTTAGCAGCAGCAGCAGCAGCGGTTTCAAAGAATATCCATGTTGAACAATGTGTTTTTAATATTTTGTTACTTAGCTCTCCTTGAAGGGAAGGAAGAGGAAAAGTTTCATAGCTCTAATTCTACACTGTTTTATATAATGTCTCTCCATTAAAAAAAAAAATACAATGACTTCTATTTGCCTATCAAATTAAAAGCCTCTTCCACTTCCTCCACTATCATCTTAACATTAAAGGTTCTAAACTACAAGTAACCTCCAGAGGATGAAAGGTGGCAAGTGCTTCATGACCATCACCACATTTGATCTTCTCACCAATGCTCTGAGGCAGCTACTGTTATTATTCCCATTATTCAGGGATCTGAGGCCCAAATAGGTTAAGAAACTTAGTTAATCATAAACATAGTGAGACACCTGGGCTTTCTAGCTGGCGCTAGTGGCAAAAAACCTGCCTGCCAATGCAGGAGACATAAGAGATGCAGGTTCGATCCCTGGGTCAGGACGATCCCCTGGAGAAGGAAACAGCAACCCACTCCAGTATTCTTGCCTGGAGAATCCCACAGACAGAGTAGACTGGCGAGCAACCATGGGGTCACAAAGAGTCAGATAGGACTGAAACGACTGATTAGGTATGCATAGAGAGAAACAGAGCCAGTTTGGAATCCAGATTTTAATTTGACTTAGTTTCACCAGGGTAAGCTTCAGTGCATTTATTCATACCGTTCTTCCATGGACAAAGATTTAGCAACCTCTCCCATTCCTGAGAGAAATCATCCATTAACAAGTGGATGGTTTCTCTCACTCTTTTTGAGTCCACTGAGATCATTTCCCATCACACTGTATAACACATTAAGATCCAGTTTGCTTTAGTTATACCCAAGTTGATTTGTGCTGCAACCGATTTACTGATATAAGCTTGGAATGAACATTTTGTTTGAATATATAGAAACTTGGGTTCGTTAGCAATGCAATAATGTCAACAAGTATCCAGGGTTTTCAGAACTTTGCTCCCTTTTTTAAGGTATTGTTATGTTACTGAGTCCAAGCTTGCCGTAGACAGGCCAATGAATCAGAGATGAGGTGTTGGGGCAAGGAATATGACTTTATTCAGATAGTTGGCAGACTGAGAAGGTGGCAGGCTAATGTCTCAAAATAATTATCTTTTAGGGATCTGGATGCTAGATTAATTTATAGAATGGAGATGGCGGAGCTGAGGAAATACAAAAGTTGTTATTTATATGCTAAGTTGTGTCTGACTCTTTTTGACCCTACGGACTATAGCTTGCCAGTCTCCTCTGTCCATGGTATCTTCAGGAGAGAATACTGGAGTGCCTTGTCATTTCCTTCTCCAGGGGATCTTCCCAATCCAGGGATCAAGCCCACATCTCCTGCATTGCAGGTGAATTCTTTATCATGAAGCCATCATAAAAGTCCATTAATTTTGCCAGTACCTCCTGGAATGAATGCCCAGCCTTCAGAAGGGTGTGTATTTATTTCTTCCTTGCTATAGCAGGTCTTACAAATAGCTGTGAAAAGAAGAGAAGCAAAAAGCAAAGGAGAAAAGGAAAGATATAAACATCTGAATTCTGAGTTCCAAAGAATAGCAAGAAGAGATAAGAAAGCCTTCTTCAGCGATCAATGCAAAGAAATAGAGGAAAACAACAGAATGGGAAAGACTAGAGATCTCTTCAAGAAAATTAGAGATAACAAGGGAACATTTCATGCAAAGATGGGCTTGATAAAGGACAGAAATGGTATGGACCTAACAGAAGCAGAAGATATTAAGAAGAGATGACAAGAATACACAGAAGACCTGTACAAAAAAAGATCTTCAAGACCCAGATAATCACAATGGTGTGATCACTGACCTAGAGCCAGACATCCTGGAATGTGAAGTCAAGTGGGCCTTAGAAAGCATCACTATGAACAAAGCTAGTGGAGGTGATGAAATTCCAGTGGAGCTATTTAAAATCCTGAAAGATGATGCTGTGAAAGTGCTGAACACAATATGCCAGCAAATTTGGAAAACTCAGCAGTGGCCACAGGACTGGAAAATGTCAGTTTTCATTCCAACCCCAAAGAAAGGCAATGCCAAAGAATGTTCAAACTATGGCACAATTGCACTCATCTCACACGCTAGTAAAGTAATGCTCAAAATTCTCCAAGCCAGGCTTCAGCAATATGTGAACCGTGAACTTCCAGATGTTCAAGCTGGTTTTAGAAAAGGCAGAGGAACCAGAGATCAAATTGCCAAAATCTGCTGGATCATGGGAAAAGCAAGAGATTTCCAGAAAAAAACATCTATTTCTGCTTTACTGACTGTGCCAAAGCCTTTGACTGTGTGGATCACAAGAAACTGTGGAAAATTCTGAAGGAAATGGGAATATCAGACCACCTGATCTGCTTCTTGAGAAATTTGTATGCAGGTCAGGAAGCAACAGTTAGAACTGGACATGGAACAACAGACTGGTTCCAAATAGGAAAAAAAGTACGTCAAGGCTGTATATTGTCACCCTGTTTATTTAACTTCTGTGCAGAGTACATCATGAGAAACGCTGGACTGGAAGAAATACAAGCTGGAACCAAGATTGCCAGGAGAAATACCAATAACCTCAGATATGCAGATGACACCACCCTTATGGCAGAAAGTGAAGAGGAACTCAAAAGCCTCTTGATGAAAGTGAAAGTGGAGAGTGAAAAAGTTGGCTTAAAGCTCAACATTCAGAAAACAAAGATCATGGCATCCGGTCCCATCACTTCATGGGAAATAGATGGGGAAACAGTGGAAATAGTGTCAGACTTTATTTTTGGGGGCTCTAAAATCACTGCAGATGGTGACTGCAGCCAAGAAATTAAAAGACGCTTACTCCTTGGAAGGACAGTTATGACCAACCTAGATAGCATATTGAAAAGCAGAGACATTACTTTGCCAACAAAAGTTCGTCTAGTCAAGGCTATGGTTTTTTCCTGTGGTCCTGTATGGATGTGAGAGTTGGACTGTGAAGAAGGCTGAGTGCCGAAGAATTGATGCTTTTGAACTGTGGTGTTGGAGAAGACTCTTGAGAGTCCCCTGGACTGCAAGGAGATCCAAGCAGTCCATTCTGAAGGAGATCAGCCCTGGGATTTCTTTGGAAGGAATGATGCTAAAGCTGAAACTCCAGTATTTTGGCCCCCTCATGCAAAGAGTTGACTCATTGGAAAAGACTTTGATGCTGGGAGGGATTGGGGGCAGGAGGAGAAGGGGACGACAGAGGATGAGATGGCTGGATGGCATCACTGACTCAATGGACGTGAGTCTGGGTGAACTCCGGGAGTTGGTGATGGACAGGGAGGCTTGGTGTGCTGTGATTCATGGGGTCACAAAGAGTCGGACACGACTGAGCGACTGAACTGAAGTGAACTGATGGACAGGTCCTGAACAAAGGATATTTGGTTTAGCATCAGGTGGAGGAGTAGGTTTTTCCAAGGCAGGCCATTATGTATGGACAGTATCCCTTTAGTGAACAAAAGAAGCCAAAAGCAAAAGTTGAAGTAGCAGATCCAACATGGCATCATACTTGGCTCTTCCCTGTAATATTTAATGTCCCTGCATATAGTTTTTAAAAAGCTCCAGAGTTTCTGAGCATCATGTCCTCACAAACCAGTATCTAAACATAGGAAGGAAATGAATTCTTGCATATTTCTTACTTTTCATCAAGGAATCTCCCTTCTCAGACCTCTGAAGTTGTTCTATTGGCATGTATTAATTAGCTCAACTAATTTTACATAGACTTTAGCATCTAATACTTAAGGTCTTACTATATACAAACTAAGTATTATTAGCAGTGAAGATTCATTCATTAACAAAAAGGAAACATCTTGCTTTCATGAGGTTTGAATTCCAGTTGGTAAAGACAGATACTAAACAACAAAATACATATATATGTAGGATTAAATAAATAAGAAGGAAAAACATAAACTATAATATGTTAGATGCACAATAATATTCAGACATCAAGTATTATAGGCTTAAAATAAGGCATAAACATTGGGAAATTACCTTCACCAACAGTGGTGAGAGAGTTTATAAAGAAAAATAAATCCAAATTAGGTTTTAAGAATAAAAGAACTGAGAGTTCAAGGAAGCGTCCTTTATTCTGCAGGAAAGTGCTTTGGGAGACATTGATGCTATTGATGGGGAAAACTGGAGGTTGTGTCTCTAAAAAAAATTGGAGGAATTCACTGGGAAACACAAAGACAGCTAACTATTGCAGATATCAGTGTCCCAAAACACAGTCAGCCATCATATGGCACTTGTCCTGCCTATATGCTCTCCTGCTCCTCAAAATAAAATTTGACAGTTGACAAATTTCTGCCATATGCTTAGAACCCTAATAAGCCTTTATACCATCTCATCATTTAGTCTGAGAGGAAAAAAAAAAAAATTCTTAGGTATATGTGTGAGACTGTCCTCAGAGACCAAATAATCCGACCTGAAAATAATAATCCCGGTGAAAACAGAAATAAAACAACAGAAAATACTTCAAAACACTTCCAAGTAATATCCAATAGAGCCTTGTTATGTTCATTTCCTTCTTCCCGGGTAGTGCAGATAGTAAAGAATCTGTCTGCCAGTGCAAAAGGCTGTAGGGAATAATCCTTTTTTGACTTTCCCTAGCTTCTGGACACTCATGGTAGTCCTTGGTGTTCTTTGGCCTAGGACTTGATCATTCTAATCTCTGCTTCTGTCTTTACAAGGACATTTTCTGTGTGTATATAACTGTGTGTCCTTTCCACTTCCCATAAGAACACCAATCACTGGATTTAGAGAAAATTTTAATTCTTGTGACTTCATCTCAATCTAACTAATGATGTCAATCTAACTAATGATGTCGTCAATCTAATGATGTCATCTCAATCTAACTAATGATGTCTGTAACTAATGATATCTGTTCCAAATATATTCTGAACTTCCATCTGAATATAAGTTCTCAACTCATTACACTTGTGAAGGTAAATATTGTAACAGAATGAAAAGAAGACTATCAGGGAATAGGAAGGAATACATACATTTTAAAAATATGTCTAATTAAAGAAAAAATTAAATCTAAAAGGTGAGATAAGAATATCAGAGTACCTCTGGGCATACAACTAAGAAACAAAGCAGTAAGTCATGAGAGAGAAAAATATTATAATTTACTTTAAAAAATGGGCAATCATTCCAATAAATAGACATTTTTTAGATTAATCCAACTAATAAGGCTTTTGGAGGTATCATCTAAAATTTTCGTATTGTAAACCTGTAATTTTAGAAAGATCAGTTAATAGAATAATTATAAAGATTAACTAATAGTTCCAGAAATCCAAATAATAGGAAATCTAAAAAGATAAGAAAAAATTGGAAAATTATTAAATGAAGAAAAAAACAACCTCTTATAGTGCTATGAATCTTCAAACAGAAATATTCTATGATTTATTGTTAGACTCAATGAACAAATTAAGAAAAATTTTCTAAACATTTCTTAGAGAAAAAACAAGTCAGTTGCAAAGAAATGAGAAACTGTAAAATTTTTATCATAAAACTGGATGCTATAATTCCACTGACATTTGCCTTCAGATTTCTAAGAGTAAATTTTTTTTCAGTTAAAAATTCAATAAACCATCAATCAAGTTCAGGAATGGAATAAGTATATTTCAAACTATTTCAGAAAGCTTCCCCCCCCCATGCACTTTCACTGAAAGGTATTTCAACTTATACTACAATAAAGTTTAATCTAAATAAACATAAAATTTTTTATTGAGGTGGTGACACAATGTGACATTTAAGCTAAAATATGAAAAACGAGATATTGATCATATAAAAATTCAGGGAAGACTATTCTAGGCAGAGGCTATTTAGCTAGTTATGTAAAGAAGTTGTATAGCATGGCCACATGGTCAGAATTGGTGTGGATAAGGAGTGGAAGTTTAAGAAGAGTGAAAGTACTTAGAATGAGTAAACAATAAGAAAAAAGTTGATAAATTGGATTCTGAGAACCAGTAAGAGCTCATATGAAGTTAATTTGCCACTGAACTGATTTATATAGTCCCACTTCACTGAAAATAAAGATATACTCTACCCAACTGTCAATTTATCCAGTCATTCTCTAATCAGGATCGAAGGATTGAATAATGAGAATCATTGGTACAAAAACTATGTAAAGACATTACTGCAAGTGATTTCAATAAAAACCTTTATCCTCTTTTTTTTTTAATCAACAAAACACTTTAAATTACAGCCTGAAAACACATATGCTTAAGATGCCACAGTGATTAAGAATACAGTTTAATTCAATTTAATATGATATTAGCTGATTCAAAGATTCACTACTCCCAAATAACAAAATAAGATATGAATTTAGTAGATGGGGAGATAAGATTTCATATATTACCATGATTTCATAAATATACAACTTTAAAACAAGCTCTGGATAAATGTACATATTCTTCCATATGGTTCAAAAGAAAATGTTGAAACTGAATAATTTGTCTTTTAAAATCCACCAGCAATCAATTCAACTTTGTACCTGGGCTAGTCTACCATATTTTAGATTTTTCTTGTTTCCAAGATTTCTAATTGATTTTCTTTTTCACATTGGGAGAAGGAATGACTGTTTTTTAAATCAAATATTTAATACCACTTCTTTTTTTAACTATTTATTTTATATTGGAGTAGAGTTGATTAATCATATGTTGTTAGTTATATATTTACATGTACCTATTCTTAGTTGGGAGTTTAGGTTGACAGGTACACACTATTATTTAAAATGGATAATCAACATCTATTGGATCATAGAAAATGCAAGGGAATTCCAGAAAAATATCTACTTCTGCTTCATTGACTATGCTAAATCCTTTGACTGTGTGAAACTGAAAGTGAAATCGCTCAATCATGTCTGACTCTTTGTGACCCCATGGACTGTAGCCTACCAGTCTCCTCAGTCTATGGAATTTTCCAGGCAAGAACACTGGAGTGGGTTGCCATTTCCTCCTCCAGACCACAGCAAACTGAGGAAAACTCTTAAAGAGATGGAAATACTAGACCACTTTACATCTCTCCTGAGAAACTTCTATGCAGAGCACATCATGCGAAATGCTGAGCTGCATGAAGCTCAAGCTGAAATCAGGATTGCTGGGAAAAATATCAATAACCTCAGATATGCAGATGAAACCACCCTTATGGCAAAAAGCAAAGAGTAACTAAAGAGCCCCTTGATGAAGGTGAAAGCGAAGAGTGAAAAAGTTGCTTTAAAACTCAACATTCAAAAGACTAAGATCATATCATCCAGTTCCATCACTTCATGGCAAAGAGACGGGAAAAATGGAAACAGTGACAGACTGTATTTTCTTAGGCTCAAGAATCACTGCAGATGGTGACTGCAGGCATGAAATTAGGTTCAGGATGGGGAACACGTGTATACCTGTGGCAGATGCATGTTGATATATGGCAAAACCAATACAATAATTGTAAAGTTAAAAAATAAAATAAAATTAAATTAATAAAAAATAAATAAAAGATGCTTGCTCCTTAGAAGAAAAGCTATGACAAATCTGACAGAGTATTAAAAAGCAGAGACATCACTTTGCCAACAAAGGTCCATCTAGTCAAAGCTATGTTTTGTTTGTTCGTTTGTTTTTTCCAGTAGTCATGTATGGCTGTGAGAGGTGGACCATAAAGAAAGCTGAGCACTGAAGAATGCATGATTTAGAAATACGATGCTGGAGGACTCTTGAGAGTCCCTTGGACTGCAAGAGCAAACCAGTCAATCCTAAAGGAAATCAACCCTTAATATTCATTGGAAGGACTGATGCTGACACTGAAGCTCCAACATTTTGGCCACCTGTTGCAAAGAGCCGACATATTGGAAAAGACCCAGCTGCTGGGTAAGATTGAAGGCAGAAGACAAAGGGGATGACAGAAAATTAAATGGTTGGATGGTATCACTGATTCAATGGGCATGATTTTGAGCAAACTCTGGGACATATTGAAGGACAAGGAATCCTGACATGCTGTAGTCCACAGGGTTGCAAAGAGTCGGACGTGACTTAGTGACTAACCAACAACAATGAATATATAATTTTTACTTTATATATATAGGTAATAAATAACTCAGTTGGTCACTCAGTCTTGTCTTACTCTGTTATCCCACCATGCTCCTCTGTCTGTGGAATTCTCTAGGCAAGAAAACTGGAGTAAGGGCCCATTTCCTTCTCCAGGGTATTTTCCCCACCCCAGGATCGAACTTGAATCTCCCACAGATTCTTTACCATTGAGCCACCAGAGAAGAGAATATATATATGTGTATATATATATGTATATATATAACACAAGTATATATATGAATATGATATATATAAAACAGACTAGAATATATGTATGCATATGTGTATGTATTTTATCCATTGAGCCACCAGAGGAGAGAATATATATGTGTGTATATATAACACAAGTATTATATGAATATTATATGTATAAAACAGACTAGAATATATGTATGCATATGTGTATGTATTTTATCCATTGACCAACACTGAATTTGCTTTCATGTTTGGCTATTGTGAATAATGCTGCAACAAGCATGGAAATGCAGGTATTTCTTCAAGATCGTGGTTTCATTTCCTCATATATATATGCCCAGGAGTGGTATTGCTGTATCATATGGTAGCTCTATTTTTAATTTTTTGAGGGCCCTCCATATTGTTTTCACAGTGACCATACCAATTTACATTCTGCCCAATAGTGCATAAGGGTTCTTTTCCTAATATATTCTCACTAGCATTTGTTATCTTTTGTCTTTTTGATGATAGCCATTTTAAGAGATGTGAGGTGCTATTTAATTTTGGCTTTGATTTTATTTCCCCTAATGATTAGTGATGTGGAGCACCTTTAAATGCACCTGTTAGCAGTGCATTCTTGAGGCAGAATTCCATAGGGCAGATCAAGAAGTCTGAAAAATCAGGTAGGGGCCCTATGTTGTAGCCTCCAGGGCAAAAACCGTGAACTTACAGATATTCAAGCTGGATTTAGAATAGGCAGAAGAACCAGAGATCAAATTACCAACATCTGCTGGATCATTGAAAAAGCAAGAGAATTCCAGAAAAACATCTATTTTTGCTTTATTGACTATGCCAAAGCCTTTGATTGTGTGGATCACAATAAACTGTGGAAAATTCTTGAAGAGATGGGAATACCAGACCACCTAAACTTCCTCCTGACAAATCTGTATGCAGGTCAAAAAAACAGTTAGAATAGGACATGGAACATCAGACTGGTTCCAAATCGAGAAAGGAGTATGTCAAGGCTGTAAATTGTCACCCTGCTTATTTAACTTATATTCAGAATACATCATGTGAAATGTCAGGCTGGATGAAGCACAAGCTGGAATCAAGATTTCTAGGAGAAACATCAGTAACCCCAGATATGCAGATAATAACACGCTTGTGGCAGAAAGCAAAGAGGAACTAAAGAGCCCCTTGATAAAACCGAAAGAGGAGAGTGAAAAAGTTGGCTTAAAGCTCAAGATTCAGTAAACTAAGATCATGGCATTTGGTCCTGTCACTTCATGGCAAATAGATGGGGAAACAATAGAAACAATGACAGACTTTATTTTTGGGGACTCCAAATTCACTGCAGATGGTGACTGCAGTCATGAAATTAAAAGACTCTTGCTCCTTGGAAGAAAAGCTATGACCAACCTAGACAGCATTGTAAAAAGCAGAGACATTACTTTACCAACATATGTCTGTCTAGTCAAAGCTATGTTTTTTCCAGTAGTCATGTATGGATGTGAGAGTTGAACTATAAAGAAAGCTGAGTGCCGAAGAATTGATGCTTTTGAACTGTGGTGTTGGAGAAGACTCTGGGGAGTCCCTTGGACTGCAAGGAGATCCAACCAGTCCATCCTAAAGGAAATCAGTCCTTAATATTCATTGGAAGTACTGATGCTGAAGCTGAAACTCCAATAATTTGGCTACCTGATGCAAAGAACGGACTCATTGAAAAAGACCCTGATGCTGGGAAAGATTGAAGGTGGGAAGAGAAGGTGTTGACAGAGGATGAGATGGTTGGATGGCATCACTGACACAGTGGACATGAGTTTGTGTAGGCTCCAGAGTTGGTGATGGACAGGGAAGACTGGCGTGCTGCAGTCCATGGGGTCGCAAAGAGTCAGATACAACTGAGCGACTGAACTGAATTACACGAAACCTCCCCACATTGTTATTGTTCAGTGGCTAAGTCGTGACCTCAGGTACTGAAGCATGCCAGGTTTCTCTGGCCTTCACTGTCTCCTGGAGTGTGCCCAGACTCATGTCCACTGGGTCAGTGATGCCACCCAACTATTCATTCTCTGTTTCCCCCTTCTCCTCGTGCCTTTAATCTTCCCCGGTATCAGGGCCTTTTCCAATTTGTCTGCTCCTCGCATCAGGTGGCCAAATTATTGGAGATTCAGCTTCACCATCAGTTCCCACAATGGATACTCCAGGCTGATTCCTTTAGGACTAACTGGTTTGATCTCATTGCAGTCCAAGAGACTCTCAAGAGTCTTCTCCAGCACCACAGTTTGAAAGCATCAATTCTTCACTGCTCTGCCTTCTTTATGGTTCAGCTCTCACATCTGTACATGACTACTGGGACTGTGGACTTTCATCGGCAAAGTGATGTGTCTGTTTTTTAGTACACTGTCTAGGTTGGTCATAGCTTTTCTTCCAAGGAGCAAGCATCTTTTGATTTTTTTGTGGCTACAGTCATCATCCACAGTGATTTTGGAGCCCAAGAAAATAAAGTTTGTTACTGTTTCCCTTTTGCCCCTCTATTTGCATGAATATGGTACTTGTGGAAAGGAACCCACCTGCCAATGCAGGAGATTGAAGAGACGTGGGTTCAATCCCTGCATCAGGAAGATCCCCTGGTGGAGGGCATGAAAACCCACTCCAGTATTCTTGCCTGCAGAATCCCAAGGATGGAAAAGACTGGTAGGCTGTAGTCCACGGGGTTGCAAAGAGTCAGACACCACTGAAATGACTTAGCACCATGGGACCAGATGCCATGATCTTCATTTTTTAAATGTTGAGTTTTAAGCCAGCTTTTTCACTCTCCTCTTTCACTCTCCTCAAGGCTCTTATTTCCTCTTCGCTCTCTGCCGTTAGAGTGATATCATATGCATATCTGAGGCTGTTGATATTTCTCTTGGCAATCTTGGTTCCAGCTTGTGATTCTTCCAGCCTGGCATTTTACATGGTGTTTGCTGCATGTAAGTTAAATAAGCAGGCTGACAATATACAGCCTTGATATACTCCTTTCCCAATTTTGAACCAGTCCATTGTTCCATGTCCAGTTCAAACTGCTGCTTCTTGACCTACATACAAGTTTCCCACATTATGGAAAGTAATTTAATTTACTCAAAGTCTACTGATATAAACATTAATTATATCTAAAATTATTATCACAGAAACTTATACACTGATATTTGATTTAAAAAACTGGGCACCATGTCCACAGAAAATTGACACCTAAAATTAGCCATTATGATATATAATAGGAAAAATACCCTTAAATTTTAAAATTGAAATGAATACTTAAGTAGAACAAATTTTGTTCTAAACCTCATAAATATTAGCTCCTTTAGTCACCACACATCTCTATAAGGCTGTAACTACCATTTCCCCTTCTTTAAAGATTTGAGGGGGGAGGTTAGTTAATAACTTGTTCAAGATGAAAATAGAGAGCTAGGATTCAAACTCAGTCTTGCTTCAGCTATCATACTGTATTGCCTCTTGGATGATCAAGCCTAAACAATTGTCTCTTAACAGCAGAAGTAAAAATTTAGGAGTTCTCTGCCCTTCTCATTAAAGGATATACACACAGATGATGTGTGAATCTCTATGAGGCCTACTCCATCTATATTCCAGTGTCGTTTCCATGTGATCAAAAAGTTGAAGCACAAATGGTTGAGCTAAGTCACTGTTCCATCCTTCATATTTTAAATTATTATTAACATTTTAAAATACAAGGATATCCTTAGAATAGACTGGGAAAAAAATAAAACCAAAATGGAAGCCGCTGAAGAGTAGCAGAGGGTTCGCACTGCATCAGTCTCCACTTATATAGCTTTGGTTGCCCAAATGTTACACTCTTGCTAAAACAAAGTACAATATTTGTCTTTTGTACGTTTAAATCATTGTGTTCTTATTGTTTAGAATGAAGATAGACACTTAATTGTGTTTATTTCTTTACTTAGGGGTGACTGACGTTGCCAGCAATCCAATCTGTCCTCCTACAGAAGAAGTAAAAATACCTGATGGCTCCATATTTGTCTGCATATAAAGTTCACTGAGTATGAAAACCTCTTGCTTTTCTTCTTTTATATTTGTTCTATTGTATGCCTGCAGTGTTCTCAATCTCTTTTTCCTGGATCCTCAATTTAGATTTTTTTAAAATTTCCATTTATTTTCTGGGGGAGCATTTCAACTCACACTGACAATCTAAACTTATGTTTCATTCACTTTGACTAACAGAAGATATTTATTTTCTTTACTACTTTAGTTAGCAATTTGCTGACCCCCGAGTTTATAATATCAGAGGTGCTGGCAGGAAATATACACAATGACATCACCCTCAAAATTCACTAGAGCCATATGTTACCTCTTCCAAATTGAAAACACTTCATCATGCCAGATACAAATTGAGTGTATTGTGCTTCCCAAGTTTGCTTTTATATTTTCCGAAAGTCAAGTTCATCTGGTGGTTATATTCTGACAGCAGAGCTTCTTGTATTCCCATGCGGCATTGTATAGACATCATAGATTTACAGTGTGTTGAAATGGACACAACTGACTCCTTTGTTTTTGTTCAATGATAAAGACAGTATGACTAAAGCAAACTTTTTCAAGTGTTTATAAACTAGTAACACATGGCATGAAGTGGTTCCACTCATTTTCTTGTATCAGCATGTTTTTTAGTACAAGATGGAAATTAGATAATGAAATGTACTAGTCATCGAAGATACACATTTCTTAATTTAAAACATGGTGAAGTTCCTCAGATTTCAGAATGAATCCTAGGAACCAAACAGTAAACAAATAATTAAAAGCCAAATATTCTCTTACTAAAAAGAATAGTGGGTTGATAGTTCAGAACTTAATAAAACATGATGCAGTGTGTAGACTGACCCTAAAGTTTGTTCTGAGTGTATAACTTAATCATAAACCCATTGGCCATTTCTGTTTGTTACCACTGAGACAATATTTTTAATTTTTTTCTACATAATGTGTGTGCATTTTAGTGAAATATATCTAAAGAATGGATAGAATATCTTTTTGGCCTTTAAAAAAATTCTGATCATTTCTTATGAAGAATCAACTACTATTTAATCAATACTAATTATATGGCTGGAGATTCCCTGGTGGCTCAGATAGAAAAGAATCTGCCTGCAATGCAAGAGACTCAGGTTCAACCCCTGGGTCAGGAAGACCCCCTGGAGAAGGGAATGGCAACCACTCCAGTATTCTTGCCTGGAGAATTCCGTGGACAGAGGAGTCTGGCGGGCTACTGACTGATACTGGAAACTTTTAAAAGAATTGTTGTAATGGAATGATGAGTAAAACAAATCTTCCCTGAGGGACTCATCTGCTTCTACCTTTTGCCTAAACTCTCTCCTCTTAAATGGCTTTTTATCACCTACTTTTGCAATCTTGCCACATGTTCTCTTCATGCAGCCTGAATGATCTTTATAAGAGAGAAATATCTGATCAAGTGACAATTCTGGCACACTCCATTTGTGGCTTTTCATGGACTTTAGAATAAAAGTTGAAATTCCTGATGCTACATACATGTTCTGATTCCTGTAACGTCTCCAACCTCAAATGATCATCTACTTTACCATCATCTCTGAATGTCCAGTGTATTGGCCTCTACCCACATTCATCCACAATAAGCTTGTATCAAACCTTCAAATTTTAGCACAAATGTCACTTTTCCAAGAAAGTTTTTCTGACCTATTAGATTAGAACAGAGTTCTCAATTTTGTGCCATTCTTTGTGTGTGTGTGTCTGTGTGTATGTGTGTGATATTAGTTTTTTGTGTGATATTACTCATCATAGTTGTAGGGACATGAAAAAAGTATTGATCAAAAAAAATATATATCAAGAGCCAGTCATCTCAAAAAACTATAGGCCCATGAAGGCAGGTTTTTGGTCTACTTTTTGTGATTTTCTATAACCCAGGCACAGTCATCGTACAGGAAGAATATGAACTTTTGGGATTCTAAACCACTCACTCAAGGTGATGTAGGTATAAATAGTGGAACCAGGAATTATGTCCAAGACTATTTGACTAAATTCCTAAGCTAATAAATGTGTGATTTCACCTCAAACACTAATTGGTCATGATATATTTCTTTTAAACTGTCTTGCTGTAGACACAGTGATTTTAATCTGTGCTCATTAATTAAAATTTCAATGCTAAAATAGTTAGTTGTCTAACTGGGATTTCCTAATCTGAAAGTGAAAGTTGCTCAGTCATGCCCAACTCTTTGTAACCCCATGGACTATACAGTCTATAGAACTCTCCAGGCCAGAATACTGGAGTGGGTAGCCCTTCCCTCCTCCAGGGGATCTTCCCAACCAAGGGATCGAACCCATGTCTTTTGAATTGCATGCAGATTCTTTACCAACTCAGTTATCAGGGAAACCCCTAATCTAAGAATGGCTACTTAGATCATAAACCTAACACATCTGAAGCTTCAGCTATCATATTCACATCAGATCAGATCAGATCAGTCGCTCAGTCTTGTCCGACTCTGCGACCCCATGAATCGCAGCACACCAGGCCTCCCTGTCCATCACCAACTCCCGGAGTTCACCCAGACTCACGTCCATCGAGTCAGTGATGCCATCCTGCCATCTCATCCTCTGTCGTCCCCTTCTCCTCCTGCCCCAAATCCCTCCCAGCATCAAAGTCTTTTCCAATGAGTCAACTCTTCACATGAGGTGGCCAAAGTACTGGAGTTTCAGCTTTAGCATCATTCCTTCCAAAGAAATCCCAGGGCTGATCTCCTTCAGAATGGACTGGTTGGATCTCCTTGCAGTCCAAGGGGCTCTCAAGAGTCTTCTCCAACACCACATAATACTTCACATTTACATGTAATACATTCACATTGGTTACTAGGTAGCACATTGAAGAATAGTTTCTATTGTTCATTAAAAATATATTCAAGGTATGAATTTTGGTTAAAATATCTTAAAGACACTGTCTGATCTTGCATGAACTGGGCAGCAAAGCCTAGTGAGATGTGTAGTGCAATATTAGGGTTATATCTCTAAGTTCCTTCCCCCCCAATCATTGATGTAGGAGGATTTGTGAATGCTGAATTCAGAGAATAAGAGTAATAAAATACCACCTCTAGTGAGCTTTTAGTGTAAAGGTATGGATGGAGCCCCAGAGAAGGATAAAGTCCTGTAACTTCCTAGAGCTCACAATACAGACATCCTGAACTAGTTTGTGCATTAGTATTTGCATGAGGCAGAGTACGGTCTTCAAACTGCTTTTCTTATAACCTCTAGTGAGGTTTGGTTATCTCTCTCTAATCTCCAAAGTTTTTAGGAAAAATCATTATCTTCCATGTGCAAAAACAAACAAATTCAGATGAGGGTTAACTTACTGTGTCAAAAGCCCTGGGCTAAATGCACAATAGGAGAATCAACCAATATAGATCCTCATAAGGAAAGAACAAATTGGTAGGAGACATTTAAGGCTTGTTGAATTTTAAATCTATTTTGAAAATCTAGCTGAGAGCATTTGAGTTAGACATATGTACAGAACTAAAAAAGCTCTATTTAGAGATTGAAAAATATTAGTAAACAAGAATATATGGAAGCAGCTATACTCTCCAGGGAAACTATTTTTAATAAGAAAAGATAATGGCCAGAGACCATGAGCTACCAATAAGATGACTGCTTTCCCAGAGTTAAAGACTGTGTCCTCTTTTTAATGGAAGTACTTTAAAAAGTATGTCATTTTTCAAAGTACTTAATAAATATTTTTATAAATAAATAAATCAACTTAGAAAAAATTAAGAGAGGATTATTTGGTCTTTATTACTAAACAGAGGGCTTCCCTGATAGCTCAGCTGATAAGGAATCCACCTGCAATGGAGGAGATCCCAGTTTGATTCCTGGATTGGGAAGATCCCTGGAGTAGGTAAAGGCTACCCATTTCAGAATTCTTGGGTTTTCCTGGTGGTTCAGTTGGTAAAAACCTGCCTGCAATGTGGGAGACCTAGGTTTGATCCCTGGATTGGGAACATCCCATGGAGGAGGGCATGACAACCCATTTCAGTATTCTTGCCTGAAGAATCTAATGAACAGAGGAGCCTGATGGGCTGCACACTCTGACATTCTTGCCTGGAGAATCCCATGGACAAAGGCGCCTGGCAGGCTGCAGTCCATGGGGTCACAAAGAGTCAGACATGACTGAGCAACTAAGCATACCCACACTAAGCAGAAAAGTCTGTGCAGGAAAGGAGTCATTTTTATGATATTATATTGCTTTGATTATAAAAGTCTTGATTTTGTATAGCAGTAAACACCTTTTCATTTGTATTTGATACTTTAGTTGCACTGTTGAAATATTTCATTTACTGGCTCAAGTGTATTTGGAAGGAGTTGTATTTTAAATTGAACAAATGTTTCTCCATTCTGCATTTATTATTGTAAGATAGAATTCATGTGAGAAATCATAATTTAGTTCAGAAATCTTAAAAGAAAAAAATCCTATGCACAAATTATTTCACAGTGAAAATTCATTTACTTAAACTGGTGTGTATATTTCATCCTCAATAGGCATTGTAAGAAATACTATTGATATAACAAAACAGAGTTCTGATCTGGATAATGAGAAATGGAAAAAGTCCAAAGGAAAAAAAACTATTAAAAGATAAAGTTGTTTTTTTAATTTTCAAATTATTAAAAATAACTTGTGTTTTAGCATCTAAACTGCCTATCTATAGAAAATTATACTTGCATGAGTGTAGACAAATTATTCATAGCATTAACAGAGTAATAGATCTAGCATACATGTGAAAAAAATCAGTCTCTGTCAATCTGTTATAGGCCTAAAAAAGTATTTAATTATTAGTGTACAAATATACTTCAGTATAAGTCAGTCTCACCTAAAAGCTTGTGGACTGTGAAGAAGGCTGAGCGCTGAAGAATTGATGCTTTTGAACTGTGGTGTTGGGGAAGACTCTTGAGAGTCCCTTGGACTGCAAGGAGATCCAACCAGTCCATTCTGAAGGAGATCAGCCCTGGGATTTCTTTGGACGGAATGATGCTAAAGCTGAAACTCCAGTACTTTGGCCACCTCATGTGAAGAGTTGACTCATTGGTAAAGACTCTGATGCTGGGAGGGATTGGGGGCAAGAGGAGAAGGGGACGACAGAGGATGAGATGGCTGGATGGCATCACTGACTCGATGGATGTGAGTCTGAGTGAACTCCGGGAGTTGGTGATGGACAGGGAGGCCTGGTGTGCTGCGATTCATGGGGTCGCAAAGAGTCAGACACAACTGAGTGACTGATCTGATCTGATCCGAAATGTTTACATAACTCTGAATGTTTAAGATAACAGACTAAATTTAGCATGCTCCTTAAGTTATGGAGGACATTATTATATTATTTTGCTAATCCTTTAGACTGTATGATTTTAAGATCTACATAATTATAAAGAAAATATATTTTTATTTTAATTTTTACCACAGTTCAGGTCAGTTCAGTCACTCAGTCGTGTCTGACTCTTTGTGACCCCATGAATTGCAGCACGCCAGGCCCCCCTGTCCATCATCAACTCCCGGAGTTCACTCAGATTCATGTCCATCGAGTCAGTGATTCCATCCAGACATCTCATCCTCTGTCATCCCCTTCTCCCCCTGCCCCCAATCCCTCCCAGCATCAGTCTTTTCCAATGAGTCAATTCTTCGCATGAGGTGGCCAAAGTACTGGAGTTTCAGCTTTAGCATCATTCTTTCCAAAGAAATCTCAGGGCTGATCTCCTTCAGAATGCACTGGTTAGATCTCCTTGCAGTCCAAGGGACTCTCAAGAGTCTTCTCCAACACCACAGTTCAAAAGCATCAATTCTTTGGTTCTCAGCCTTCTTCACAGCCCAACTCTCACATCCATACATGACCACAGGAAAAACCATAGCCTTGACTAGATGGACCTTTGTTGGGAAAGTAATGTCTCTGCTTTTCAATATGCTAAGTTGGTCATAACTTTTCTTCCAAGGAGTAAGCGTCTTTTAATTTCATGGCTGCAGTCACCATCTGCAGTGATTTTAGAGCCCCCCAAAATAAAGTCTGACACTGTTTCCACTGTTTCCCCTTCTATTTCCCATGAAGTGATGGGACCAGATGCCATGATCTTCGTTTTCTGAATGTTGAGTCTTAAGCCAACTTTTTTCACTCTCCTCTTTCACTTTCATCAAGAGGCTTTTTAGTTCCTCATCACTTTCTTCCATAAGGGTGGTGTCATCTGCATATCTGAGGTTACTGATATTTCTCCCGGCAATCTTGATTCCAGCTTGTGCCTCTTCCAGCCCAGCGTTTCTCATGATGTACTCTGCATAGAAGTTAAATAAGCAGGGTGACAATATACAGCCCTGATGTACTGCTTCTTCTATTTGGAACCAGTCTGTTGTTCCATGTCCAGTTCTAACTGTTGCTTCCTGATCTGCATATGGGTTTCTCAAAAGGCAGGTCAGCTGGTCTGGTATTTCCATCTCTTTCAGAATTTTCCACAGTTTATTGTGATCCACACAGTCAAAGCCTTTGGCATAGTCAATAAAGCAGAAATAGATGTTTTTCTGGAACTCTCTTGTTTTTTCCATGATCCAGCAGATGTTGGCAATTTGATCTCTGGTTCCTCTGCCTTTTCTAAAACCAGCTTGAACATCTGGAAGTTCATGGTTCATGTATTGCTGAAGCCTGGCTTGGAGAATTTTGGGAATTACTTTACTAACGTGTGAGATGAGTGCAATTGTGCAGTAGTTTGAGCATTCTTTGGCATTGCCTTTCTTTGGGGTTGGAATGAAAACTGACCTTTTCCAATCCTGTGACCACTGCTGAGTTTTCCAAATTTGCTGGCATATTGAGTGCAGCACTTTCACAGCATCATCTTTCAGGATTTGAGTAAGCTCAACTGGAATTCCATCACCTCCATTAGCTTTGTTCATAGCGATGCTTCCTAAGGCCCACTTCACACTCCAGGATGTTTGACTCTAGGTAAGTGATCACACTATAATGATTATCTTGGTCATGAAGATCTTTATTGTACAGTTCTGTGTATTCCTGCTATCTCTTCTTAATATCTTCTTCTTCTCTTAGGTCCATACCATTTCTGTCCTTTATCGAGCCCATCTTTGCATGAAATGTTCCCTTGGTATCTCTAATTTTCTTGAAGAGATCTCTAGTCTTTCCCATTCTGTTGTTTTCTTCTATTTCTTTGCACTGATCGCTGAGGAAGGCTTTCAGTGTGTATAATCAGTACTGTTATTTGTTCCCGTGTTATGGTTTTACTGAGATGTGCCTAGCACCATGCCAGAGGACTGGAGTGAAAAAGTGAATAAAAAGAAATATTTGATCTTTTCCCTCAAGGAACTTACACATGGAAGTATCTTTAGTAGAATGAATTTGGTGTGATTTTAAACCCAAAGCCTGTATATTTGAATTACCTGTACTCAGAAATCCATCTCTGATATTTTCAGCTTTACAGAAGCTTGATGTGCAAATTGAATTAATATTTTAATGTCTGATCAAAAGAGAAACTTGATTCTGAACATTGTGGAATGGTTTCAATTTATAAAGGGTTGAACAATAACTCTGGTTATCTATTGCTATGTAACAAATCACTCCATAACTAAATGGTGTCAGCCACACGTTGGCATTTGCTGTGGGTGCTTGCCATCCACCTCTACAAGGATTAAATCATTTGCTGCTGCCACTGCTGACCTTCAACAGCCTCTGAAGGAGCTCAGCTTGGAGAGCAGAAATGAGTCACTCTTCCCAGGTGGCCCTAGTGGTAAAGAACCCGCCTGCCAATGCTGGAGACATAAGAGATACAGGTTCAGTCCCTGGGTTGAGAAGATCCCCTGGAGAAGGACATGGCAACCCACTCCAGCATTCTTGCCTGGAGAATTCCATGGACACAGGAATCTGGTGGGCTGCAGTCCATAGGGTCCAAAAGAATTGGACATAACCGAAGCAGCACTTTCACTTTACTTTTTAATTAGATTCAGTGGGAGAGGGCATAAACCATACATCTTGATAAGAGGAGTGTCAATTTCTGGCTATGTTGGGAAATATACATATTCTTTCTATTTAACACTCTCAGAAGTTATTATTTGTGAAAATGGTTAGCCCTCCAGAGCTGGAATAATATAATTTTTGAATTCTGTGCTGTGTGCTTGTGCTATTCAGTATATGAGCTATGTTTTGTCAAAATTGAAAAATATTCATTTTATCTTGATATCTATTTGTGCAACAAAAATAACCAGGTTAATTTCCATAAGGTCACTTGGCATGAAGGTGTTTGGGAGCTGTCTATAAAGATGGAGTAGCCATTGTATAGTAGCTATTTATTTGGGATCAAAGTCTCTGAGTTTAAATAACAGATTGGAAAATACTTGGAAGAGGTAATTTCTTTGTTTTCCAATTTCCTCATCATTATGCTGGAGGCCAAATTAATACTAAACCTAGGGTTTCTGTGAGGATTAAATGAGGCAGCATAACAATAGGCACTTAGCACACAACCTTGTACTTGGAAAGAGCACAACCAGCAGGATCATTTCCTGGGTCAGCAATACGATTTCTTTAGCAAGAGGAATTCTATTAAAGAGCACAGATAATGACAAGGATTCAGCCAATTTTTCACATTCTTCACATTTGAAAGAAAGGCATCTATACAAACAAGAGCCTTCTGAAAACAATTTTCTCACCTTATCGTTGGCTAGACTTTTATTTGAAGCAAAACGAATCCCAATATCACTGAGAACAAAGGCTGGGTTCATAGAATATCTTAGCGATTGGCTCTGATTTGTACACGTTTACTCTTTATTTGTCTCTATGGTTGAGTCTGGCTGGGCCAAATAGGCTCTTAATTTTCATTTGATCTACAGAAGTCAATGGCTAAGCATTTTCTTTTTTTTTTTTTTTTTCAAGTATATTTTTATTAAGGGCTCAAGAATTAAAACACTGCGGTACCTGTGTCTTAACTTACATTCAGATCAATGAAAAAAATGGAAATGCCAAAATATGGTAGGGGTATACAACACTGGGATTAATCGAAAGAAAAGGGTGGCATTTCAAATCAGCGCTAATGATGGTCCACTGTATGAACTATGGTAGAAAAGAAGACGTTGAATGCAGGACTCACCCTATACTTCACTTGAATACAAAAGTTCTTGAGGAAAAGCATTTTCTTTATAACAGTTAGACTATTATAATGTTTCACTACAAATATTCAGTTGGTTGAAGTTTACAGGGTGAGTTTAGCAAATGTAGATCAGCCTGATTGAGACTGCATACCTGGTGGGTACAGGTAGAAAAGACTCCAAGACTCAAAAATTTGGGTTCCATAAGGCAGTTCCTAGGATAAGGCAATGGCACCCCACTCCAGTACTCTTGCCTGGAAAATCCCATGGATGGTGGAGCCTGGTAGGCTGCAGTCCATGGGGTCGCTAAGAGTCGGACACGACTGAGTGACTTCACTTTCACTTTTCCCTTTCACGCATTGGCAAAGGAAATGGCTGCCCACTCCAATATTCTTGCCTGGAGAATCCCAGGGACGGGGGAGCCTGGTGGGCTTCCGTCTATGGGATCACACAGAGTCGGACACGACTGAAGCGACTTAGCAGCAGCAGCAGCAAGGCAGCTCCTAAGCTTGCCAGCAAAGCTTGCCATATGGAGCTGCCTTACGGAACCCAAATTTTTGAAATACTGAATCACATCTGTAATCGGCAAGTGCCTTACACTATAGTTTGGCATCATTAAAGTCTTTAATGCCATCTGGAAAGAAAAGAGCAAAAGGTTTCCTAGTAGGTGGCTTATAAAACTCTTAAGATATTTAGTGATCACATGTAATGTTTAAAATATTTAAGGCACATTTAAAGGAGCTATTTGAAGCACTCCAAACGGTTACCTCTCCTAATTCACCAAGTACTTGCAAGATTAGGTTTTTAACAAGCAAGACTGGTTTTGATTTATGAAGTGCAAAAAAAGAACCTGAAAAAAATATCTACTTGAAATTTTGTTTCTTTTTAAAAAGACCTGAAAGAAGGTTTTGTAAAAAAAAAAATAAAATAAAAATAAAATAACATGAATTCTCTTGAGCTAATATTTTACATGCCAAGTAGAGCCCAAGGCTCATTTTTACAGCTGTTTTATGAGTCTTTAAAATAGCAATTTATAATGGAAAAAGTGACACAACCTTAATTATAACATGATGTACCAGGTATTATAATGAGCAAAGATATTTTTCTCAAACATGTATAGCATTTAATTTCTGCTAAAAGGCTAGGGGTATGTTCCTTATGATTATAATTCTCAATCATGCCTAGATCCATTTCTACAGAGTTTCTTTTCTTAATAACTATTATCTTCCCTTTATTTCTCTTTTTCTCAGTGAAATGCTGCAGCAAAATATTCTTGAAAAATGAGACTTCTAGTCTAACTACATCATAATATCAAAATATTATCAAATAATACAACTTGCAAAATTCAACAAATTACACTATGACAATTATTTCCTGATTTTATTTTATAACTGCCTATTTTATCTACTGATAATAGGCTCTGAGGTAGCACTAACATGACCTCTCTAACAATAGGCGTTGGTCATCTAGCAGAGAAGTTTGCTGCAGGGGGCATAAATGCTCTGAGAAACCTTGATTCCCCAGGTGCTAAGATACTGAGAAGAGAAGGACAAACAGGAAAGAGACCTTGATTCCTAAAGTAGAAGACAATTCCCACTGGTCCATCTACCACCCTGACCCAGGGATCGAACACAAGTCTTCTGCATTGCAGGCAGATTCTTTACCATCTGAGCTATCAGGGAAGCCAGGTAGATAATAAGTTAATGTCATACTAATGCACATCCTGCAATGTGTCTTTTTCTCCTTTAAAAAGATGATATATTCCCCATTCCTATAATTTCTAAAATAGAAATGATTTTATGGAGAGCTTTGGTGTGAAGATGGTACTCATTTCTTTCTGTAGAAAAAACTGGTAAACTATATTTATGTAATATGATAATTTCCTTTTTTGTCATCCCTAAATATAAAATAAAAATATGGTCCACTTAATAATCTTGTCTTGGATCTTGTACGTGGTCAGTCATGTCCAACTCTTTGCTACCCCATGGACTATAACTTGTCAGTCTCCTCGATCCATGGAATTTTCCATGCAAGAATACTGGAGCAGGTTGTCATTCCTTGCCCCAGGGAATCTTCTATACCCAGGGATCAAACCCAGGTCTCTTGCATCTCTTACACTGGTGGGCAGATTCTTTACCACTGTGTCAACTAGGCAGCCCTTAATAACAACAAAATGCAAACATGTAACAAAATAGAAACATGCATCTAAGTATAAAACTCAGAGCAATCAGAAGCTCATTCAGGAAAATGGTAAGAATCTCACAGATATTTTCTTGCTCAGTTTGGAAAGCAATATTAATTTACAACAATTGTAACTCTCACAGAATGCCTCAGGTCATTGAGTAGACCATATCTTACTTACTTACCCACTGTATTTAAATGTAGCTCAAAGCAATTATAATGGGTTGCATCATAAAAATATTTGTATAATGCAACTTATTGTTACAGCCACCAGCAAAACAATGATCATATTATAGGTAGTCTGAGTAAAGCTGGTTTGCAATGGGAATGCCCCCTAATTTAGTATTGTTTAAAGAAATGTGGGCAAGTCAAATAGTTTTCCTGAACAATCTGTAATTCACTGAGTAGACTTTTAATTACTGATTAAGATCAGGAAATTACAAAGACTAGTTCAAATCAGGAAAATTTAAGAGAAAAAGCTCACTAATTTATTATAAGTGGTTTGGATAGATACAGTTTGTATTTTTCCATGGTTGTCCTATTTACTAGTTTTTTGCACTTTGACTTAGAGCACCAATATGCTGTAATGAACTGTTATAGTGTTTAAGTAATGCACCTTAAATGTCTAATATGTGTCAATATTGGTGAGAGGCAGTGGGGTCCTACAAAGGAAGGAAGAGATTAGGCAAAATTGCTGTCATCAAGAGTTCAGAATACATCGGCATTTCTCTTGAAACAAGCTTTAACAGTACGATTTACAGTTGCTAAGATATGGAAGCAACCTAAGTGTTGATCAGTGGACTAAGGGATTAAGAAGTTGTGATATATGTATGTATATGTATATATATATATATATATATATATATATATATATATATACATACACCACACACACAATGGAATACTACTCAGTCATAAAAAATGTTGTTGCAGCAACATGGATGGATTTGGAGGGCATTATGCTAAGTGAAACAAATCAGACAGAAAAAGGTAAATACATGTATGTATGATTATTACATACTTCCCTGGTGGCTCACATGGTTAAGCGTCTGCCTAAAATGCGGGAGACCCAGGTTCGATCCCTGGGTCAGGAAGATCCCCTGGAGAAGGAAATGGCAACCCAGTCCAGTATTCTTGCCTGGAGAATCCCATGGATGGAGCCTAGCAGGCTACAGTCCATGGGGTCGCAAAAAGTTGGACATGACTGAGCGACTTCACATTATGATTATTACATACATGGAATCTAAAACACACAACAAATTAGTGATTACACCATAAAGAAGCAAATTCACAGATATAGAGAACAACCTAGTGGTTACCAGTGGGGAGGGGGCGGGACAATAGATGGGTGGAGAGGTGGAAAGTACAGATTATTCAGTTTAAGACAGGCTACAAGGACATCCTGTGCAACCTTGGTAATATAGCCAATATTTTGTAATAACTGTAAATGGGGTGTAGTCCTTAAAAATTATATAAAACTGCTACAACAAGAGTAACATAAGAATATTAATCATAAGCAGAATTTTAAAATTTTGATTATCAATAAAGTGAAAGTCACCCAGTCATGTTTGACTCTGTGATCCCATGGACTATACAGTTCATAGAATTCTCTTCCAAATATTAAATATGTAGAATTATTAATACAGTATTGGGTTTTTGCCCTTATAATCTAACTTAATACAATGACTTATTTTTTTCTCACACAACCTGTGGGCTGAGTGGACTCAGATGAGTATTTGCTCTTGGATTCTTCATGTGGTTGAAATCAGATGGCATTTGGAATTGGTCTGGTTGTCCAAGATGGCATACTCACTTGACTGCCTGCTGGCTGATGCTGACTTTTCCTGGGAGCTAACTCAGACTACTGACCAGGTTGTCTACACGTGCTTTCTCCACATCACGTGGACTTCTCACAGTATGACGATTATTTTCCAAGAACTCGTATTCCAACAGTCAGAGCCTACTACTAGAAGCTGCCAGACTGGCACAGCTTCCCTCCCCCATATTCTGTTAGGGAGCTTCCCAGGTTCAAGGATAGGGGGTGGAGACTTGGCTTGGACCTTTTTGGATTCATGTTTGGAGTTTTTGTTTGGAACTCTCTGAGCTTCCTGGATCTTGATGTTTGTTTCCTTCCCCAGGTTAGGAAAGTTTTCAGCCATTACTTTTTGAAATAAACTTTTGTCCCTTTGTCTCTCTTTTCTTCTGAAAGAAATTGAAGGTGAAGTCGCTCAGTCCTGTCCAGCTCTTTGCAACCCCATGGACTGTAGCCTGCTAGGCCCCATCCATGGGATTCTCAAGGCAAGAATACTGGACTGGGTTGCCATTTCCTTCTCTAGGGGATCTTCCCGACACAGGGATCGAACCAGGGTCTCCCCCACTGCAGACAAACTCTACTGTCTGAGCCACCAGGGGCTCCCTTTTTCTTCTGGGACTCCTATTATTCAAATATTGTTACACTTGATGTCTCATAGGTCTCTTAAGTTATCTTCATTCTTTAAAAATACTTTTTGGGGCAGAGGATGGTCATGTACACACTGCTATATTTAAAATGGATAGCCACCAAGGGCTGTTTTATAGCACATGAAAGTCTGCTCAATGTTATGTGGCAGCCTAAATGGGACGGGGTTTGGGGGAGAATGGATGCATGTATACATACGGCTGAGTTCCTTTGCTGTTCACCTGGAGCTATTGTAACACTGATAATTGATGGTACCCCAAGGCAAAATCAAAAAATTCAAAAGAAAAAAAAATTATGTCGGACACTTTGGGTGCGTTCCACTGCTCACTCTTCCATCACTGATCCTTTCTTTTGCTTCATGTAGTCTGCTGATGAACTCTTCTAGTGCATTTCTTCAGCTCAGTTATTGCATTCTTCAACTCTTTGACTTCTGTTTGGCCCTTATATTATCTAATCCCTTTGCTGAAGTTCTCTCTGTTATGATACATTCTTCTCTTGAGCATCTGAAGTGAGCATCTTTATGATCATTACTTTGAACTCTGTCAGGTAAATTACTAATCTCTGTTTAATTCAGTGTTTTTGAAGGCAGCGTATTTTATCATGTTCTTTCATTTGTAACACATTCCTTTATTTCCTCATTTTGATTGATTTTATGTTGTTTTCTACATATTAGGCAAGACAACAGTCTATTCTGATTTTGAAGTGGGGTGCTGGGGCAGGGGGATGGGTCAGTATTTGTCTGCTGTCTATGCAGTGTTCAGAGAGTGGTAGCCTTCCAAGGACTCTCTTTTTTAAGTGGCATCAGATCAGATCAGATCAGATCAGTCGCTCAGTCATGTCTGACTCTTTGCGACCCCATGAATTGCAGCATGCCAGGACTCCCTGTCCAACACCAACTCCCAGAGTTCACTGAGACTCACATCCATTGAGTCAGTGATGCCATCCAGCCATCTCATCCTCTGTCGTCCCCTTCTCCTGCCCCCAATCCCTCCCAGCATCAGAGTCTTTTCCAATGAGTCAACTCTTTGCACGAGGTGGCCAAAGTACTGGAGTTTCAGCTTTAGCATCATTCCGTCCAAAGAAATCCCAGGGCTGATCTCCTTCAGAATGGACTGGTTGGATCTCCCTGCAGTCCAAGGGACTCGCAAGAGTCTTCTCCAACACCACAGTTCAAAATGTAAGTCCTTCTGACCATCAGAGCCAAGCATTTATGGAGCCTCCCATGGGTGGACTGGGCTTCCCAGGTGGCTTATGTGGTAAAGAACCTACCTGCCAGTGCAGGAGCTGCGGGAGACGTCAGTTCAATCCCTGGGTTGGGATCATCCCCTGGAAGAGGAAATGGAAGCTCATGCCAGCATTCTTTCCAGGATAATCCCAAGGATAGAGAAGTCTGGCAAGCTATAGTCCATGGGATAACAAAGAGTTGGACCCGATGGAGAACTTTGGGTGGACTATCTTCATCCATAGGCTTTTGTGGGGCATATGGATGCACCAGCTGAGGCAGGCCTTATAGCTGGATTCAGTGGGGCAAGGATGCTCAAGAGAGCACGAAAGTGGCATTAGCAAAGAAGAAGAAAGCAAAAATGGTGCCTGCCAGCAGCAACACTAGCAAGGTAGAAAAAAGGCCCAAAAATGTAAACCCCTTATGCCTCCATCCCCCGAGAGAGTTGCAACAGACACCTGACCCTCTGGCAGATGCTTTAAAATGGGTAGCACAGTAGTAAAGAACCAGCCTGCCAATGCAGAAGACACAGGATACACAGGTTTGATCCCTGAGTCAGGAATATTCTCCTGGAGGAGGAAATGGCAACACGCTCCAGTATTCTTACCTGGTGAATCCCATGGACAGAGGACTCTGTCAGGATAAAGTCTACTGGGATGCAAAGAGTCAGGCATGATTGTGAGACCGGACACACACGCAATGAATCTCTTTCATATATTGTCCAATCTGCTGCTTTCATTATCAAATTGTCAGGTGACTGACTCTATACACAAGTGTTGTAAGACCAGGATCTTAACTTCCTGTAGACTTCTGGGTCTCCTGGACATAGGCACTTTCAGTTTTCAAATCCAGGTACTTGGGGGCTCATCCCAAGGGTTGATGTGCCTGGCATGGGGTTCAAACTCCCTGCTCCACAGAGATACACTTTGTAACATTCCTCTTGTTTGTGAGTTGCTGAGCTGGAGATTTTGGCAAGACCACCCCTCTGCCTCTCTTACCCATTTGATGTGACCTTTTTGGTTTTTTTGCTGTGGAGAAGCTACTCAGCTAGTTTTCAGGTCTTTTGTAGAGAGAATTATTCTATATGTAGCTCTAGATTTGGTTTGTCCATGGGAGGAGGTGAATGCAGTCTTCCTATGCCACTAATCTTAAACCTAGATAAACAAATTCTTTGAAAATAATTATTGCATTTTTCAATATGTATGTCTATTTATTAATTTTTTACTGAAAATATAATATCAGTATTAAAATGTTAAATACATAACTCAAAGAAGCTTTACCAAAATATACTTATTCCTTATTTTACATATATATATATTAATATATGTGTGTGTGTATATATATATATATATATGTACACACAAGCATGCGTGCTAAGTCACTTCAGTACTGTCTGACTCTTTGCAACCCTATAGACTAATCCACTAGACTTCTCTGTCCATGGGATTCTCCAGGCAAGAATCCTAGAGTAGTTTGCCATGGCCTCCTCCATGGAATCTTTCCAACCCAGGGATAGAACTCATGTCTCGTAGGTCTCCTGCCTTGGCAGGCAGGTTTTTTTTTTTTTTACTACTAATGCCACCTGGCAAGCTCATCATACACATACACACAAACACACACACACATACACACACACGTATATCTATATATAATATATGTACACTGAATGACTAATTTTGATGTTTATGAACTTGCACTAGTTTAGCTAAAATGTTTTAGTTGTATTTCTGATTTCAGCTGCCACTGCTTATATTTCTTGCCAAATCCTAAAACTCAAAGTGATTTCCAACTAGCACTTTGTTTATTGGCTAATTTCCAGTCTCATCTTCTTCTTCCCCTCTTTCTCTCCTTGAAGTACAAATTTTTCTTTTAATCCTCAAAAGTATTTTTGCTTCCAGCCAATCTCTATTCATTCCTTATTGCCCGCTGATGCACATAATTAAGCTATCTAGTTCACAACATCAGAGGTTTTCTAAGGTTTAGATATACTATGTCAAATGGGAAGAAATTAAAAATGCTTCAGAAGGAAATAATTCTGTTTCTTAGCAGGCATGTTACATGTGTGTATGTTGTTTAGTTGCTAAGCAATGCCCAACTCTTTGTAACCACTTGGACTGTAGCCCACCAGACTCCTCTGTCCATGGGATTTCCCAAGCAAGAATAGTGGTAGTTTATTTATATTTCACATCTCAAAATATGGAGTCCATACCAATTCATTGTTAGAATGAGAATCAATGGGTTAATTATTCCACAGACGGCACAATGACAGAGGTTCAAGTGCTCCCCTTAACAATAGCTTTCTAAACTTTGAGAAAGTAGGAACAAAAATAAGTCACTGGGTCGCCTTCTAGTTTACATAGCACAGTCAAAACGGATAGCAAATCATATTCTCTGAATTTATGCTGTCTTACTTGGGAAAGGCTTAAACTTACAATATTTCTTCTCCAGCGTCACTCTGTTTATTCTGGGACAAAAACATTTCCCTGCCTCTGAGTTTCACCTCAAAATCCCTTTGGAAAGTGATTGGAACAAGATGATGCATTCTTGGTAAATAAAGCAGAGTCCATAGCTAGCATACTTGGGGTTTGGTGTACATCCAAGTTTCAATAGCTGGCTCTTAAGGTAAGTCCCGCACTCATTTGTTCAGAGGCTTGGTCTTTTTGGTGGCTAACGGCAAAGTGTTCTGCATAGCTGGCTAATGATTCTGTTTGTAGGTGGTTCTACCTAGAGTTGGCACTCTTTGCAGGAAGGAAAGGATTCCAGATTTTAAAGGGGGTTTTATTCAGCGTGATCAGTAATAAAAAGAACATAATTTTCAGTCCATTCAAAATGATCCTGCTTAAACAAATCTATAGTAAAGAGTCTATCAGGGGGTCACAAATTAACAAGTTTATGTTTAACGAATGGAACTGACTCTAGCACATGTGAATAACACTGCAGTTAACTCTGTAGCTTCATTGTAAAGAATGAAAAGTGAAAACATGTCCTTAGGGTTTCAATGTTAAACTTCACTGAATATGTTTATACCTTTTCCTCAACATATGCTTCTGCCTGAGTTGGGAAGAGTCCCTAGAGAAGGAAATGATAACCCATTCCAGTAATCTTGCCTGGGAAATCCCACAGACAGAGAAGCCTGGTAGGATACAGTCAATGGAGATCACAAGAGTTGGATACAACTTAGCCACTAAATCACCACCTGCCTCTTTTCCTATTTCTAAACCCAAAATGGGCTTCCCACAAGGATCCCATCTCTTGACCAGTTACAGAAGTGTTTCTACTAATGAATCAAAACTAAAATGACTATTCCCTAGGCCAAGTGAAGGGAAAGAAGGCAGATCTTTCTGAATATAAAGATCGGACATATTCCCTTCATATTTATACTCTTATGTTACATATTCTTTTTGAACACTGACTAATGCCAAGCAGTGGTGAGTACTTTACATGCATTAATTTATTTTATATTCTATTAACTCAATGAAGTAACTACTGCAGATTTATAGTTGAAGAAATTGAAGCTTAGACATGTTAAGTAATATCACCAAATTACAGTACTGATAAGTGTAGGAGAGGGATTTTGATGCCAAAAACTGTAATTTTTGCTGCAGAATTTGTGCTGAGCTTCCTTTAAAGTTGTATCACTTAATGAGATGATACAGGTTTTTTTGTTTTGTTTTGTTTTTTAGCTATCAGTTAAAAAAAAATAGATGTATAGTTCAGTTTAAGTGGTCAAGGTATATCAAGTGAACTATATTTTGCTGTCCCGATTTCTTTTTCTGCATCCAGAAGCACTTTTACAGTGAAAGACTAATATTCTTTGAAATTCATTTTGAAAATTTAATAGCACACTTCAGTTCCTTGAGGCTGTAATAATAGGTTTAGTTGTCTGGAGTAAGACAAGTGAAAATAGGTACTTTCATTACTTAAAATGAGTTCAAATAATTGCTACATCTTGAACTCAAAGTAACCATGAAGAAAATAAATCAATATAAATATAACTACTTCAGAATCTTTAACAACTTTATCAAAAATGTCTTAGTGTTAGTCTTCACTTAGACTCCTTGAAGCCTAAGGCCTCCATCTGGAGGCACACAAATTGTTTGAAAGTTGCACTCTTTAGAATTTTCAATCAACACAATTGTAAATTTCATAAATAGTGTCACTAAAATCTAGTTACAAATCTAGAAGACAAAGTTTTCATAATATTTTGATTACAGCCACTTATGTACAAAAGAAGCACAATGTTGAAAATCCTTACTCCTGATCCAAATTCTGTAAAAACAATGATCAGTATGTATAATAGGTAGACTTCCATGAAAATAATGAGAAATTAAGTGAGTTTCACCATATTTATGCATGCTTTTATTGAGTAAATATTTATCTTGCTAGTTTTGTTTGTTTTTTGCTCCTCTGATTATAATGCATCTCATTAAGCAAGACCTAATACAGGAGTGAACATCAGATGTGCAGAATGGTCTTAAGTTTACAAAACCGAAACTAGCCACTTAATCTTCATTTTGTTAAAACTGAAGATCCTATACCCACCTCTTGGGTGAAGATTATCTTTGATCTATTATAAAAATTGTGATGGAAAAGCAAGATGCTAAACTAAGTTAAAAACTACTTCACAGGACTTCTCTGTTAGTCCAGTGGCTAAGACTCTGCTCCTTGTGCAGGGGGCGCAGGTTCCATCCCTCGTCAGGAAATTAGATCCTACATGCTGAAAAAAAAAAAAAAAAAAAAAAGATCTGGCATGCTGGGATACTCCAGAACATGTTGGCCTTGTTAGTGTATCTTCATGGATAATTTGCGGACAATTTGTGTTAAAATCAACCACAGTGCTCATTAAAATGACATATTTCCAAACCACACTCTGAAGCCTCTGATTTCCAGTTTCACAGAGTGGGCCTAGAAATATGCATTTTGCAAGTTCTCATAGAATTCTGACCTGGAGAAGGAAATGGCAACCGACTCCAGTATTCTTGCTTCGAAAATCCCATAGAGAGAGAAGCCTGGTAGGCTACAGTCCATGGGTCATAAAGAGTCAGACATGACTTAGCAAATAAGTAACAATGTGGAATTCTGAATCACAATATCTGAGATCCTCTGGCATAAGTAATATGGTGAAGAGACAGCTCTACCTAATGATACAGAAAAACAGATGTGGCTGCTGATAATGAACAAAATATAAATACAAACTTTTTCATTTTAACTTACTTTCAAAGCATAGCTACTAATACTTTTTTCTGCTGCTGCTGCTAAGTCGCTTCAGTCGTGTCCAACTCTGTGCGACTCTGTAGATGGTAGCCCACCAGGCTCCTCCATCCCTGGGATTCTCCAGGCAAGAACACTGGAGTGGGTTGCCATTTCCTTCTCCAATGCATGAAAGTGAAAGTGAAGACGCCTAGTCGTATCCGACTCTTAGCGACCCCATGGACTGCAGCCCACCAGACTCCTCCATCCATGGGATTTTGCAGGTAAGAGTACTGGAGTGGGTTGCCATTGCCTTCTCCGAATACTCTTTCTACATATGAATTATTTTGAGTGACCAAGACTATTTCCAATCAGAGCAGATTACTTTGAGTTTGCAACATTTTAAATATCTAACAGATTTCTCAAAGCAATTAAAATCTCCCAGAAGACAATGTTTTCAGAAGGAAAAACAATGTGGGACTCACTATTTCCAACAATATTAAGAAATGTCTTTAGAAATAGATTATGGACATCCACATAGAATTAAGTAACACATTGTATTAATTAATATAAATTTAAAAGTTCATAAATTATATCCTAACTTTATGAGCTTAAATAGGAAAAATAGCAAAATTCAACTTAATACCAAATTGGATAAAGTATATAGGGGAGCAAAATTTGGATTGAATTGATTTAATTTATAAAGTATAATTTGAGTAGTGATTCATCATGAACTTCAGAGGTTTAGAAAAGAACATTTTCAGATGAGATAAAATTGATTTACTCTCCTTTCTTTAACAAATGGAGACAGCACATGAGAAATATCATTTCTAATATAAACACTATAACAGTTCTCTCTGGCTTAAATTAATTACAGCTGCAAAGCAGAAAATGAACACATTAGCACTTTTGAGACTTTAGTAGAAAACCATTTATTTTGGTGTTATAGGAAGATAAATTGACCTAGATGAAAGGAAATTGGACTACCATACTATATACAAGCTGAGAGAAATTAGGAAGCCAAAGGGACTGTGTGGTCAATTTCAAGCTCACTTTTTCCAAATGAATGTAACCGTTCTTTTTTTTTTTTTTTTTTTAAACTTTACATAATTGTATTAGTTTTGCCAAATATCAAAATGAATCCTCCACAGGTATACATGTGTTGTAACCGTTCTTAATCAAGGAGAGGTATGTGATGGACACAAAGTACAATGTACTGTATCCATGAAAATAAGCAACACTCCTTCTTCCCAGGATCTAAGAATAACCTGGGTGGGTTTAACAATCAAGCAACTGGTTTTGTGAAGATGTGACTGAGCTTTCTCTTTAATTCTCCTGAGTTACTTTTCATGGAAATCTGCATTTATTGGGAAGATTCTAAGCATGTCAAATGTATGTTTTAAAATTTAGGGATGGGGATGCCAAGGACAGGATCAGATAGAGTGGGCACTAATAAAAACTGTTTTGTGAAAGGTCAATCCCAATTTAATGACCCACTTAAAACTCATTTGTAGGACTCTAAGGAAAGCATTTCCTTTTCCCACACTTAATCATCTCAGTGTCACATCAGTGGTTTTGGCTTCCTTTCCAGGACATATCAAATCCCTTTGATGTCAAATTTAAGACCTACTCCCTTTTTCTTGATAAGATTAGGTTCTATATTGCTATCAACCCACCTTCTTTTTTCTCACTATCGAATATCCTTCTTTCTTCTATCATGCATTCAGAGTACCAGGCAAGACCAACTCAAATTTTTTCTTTGTAAACTTTTCAAAAAAAATTTTTTCATATGCTATTTGAAGATGTATTAACTATCCATGTCAGTAGGTCAGTATTTTACAAATAGTAACCAGCTAACAGCTGTAATCTTGTTTAAAACTCTAAAATCACATTAAAGTGGATGAAAAAACTACTAATCATGACCAAATATATAGAGACAATATGTAGATATGAATGTATATGCTTACATTTCAATTTCAATTTTCAAACTCAGGAAAAACATGCATGAATAAGAAAATGGATCATAATTCACTGAATATATATAAACATAAATGCCTACTACATTTACCCCCATACACTGGTATTGCTGCTGCTGCTGCTGTAAAGTTGCTTCGGTCGTGTCCGACTCTGTGCGACCCCATAGACGGCAGCCCACCAGGCTTCGCCATCCCTGGGATTCTCCAGGCAAGAACACTGGAGTGGGTTGCCATTTCCTTCTCCAATGCATGAAAGTGAAAAGTGAAAGTGAAGTCGCTCAGTCATGTCCGACTCCTAGCGACCCCATGGACTGCAGCCCACCAGGCTCCTCCGTCCACGGGATTTTCCAGGCAAGAATACTGGAGTGGGGTGCCATCATTCTGCACCTATTATCATAAAAATGACAGTAATAGAATTCAGTTCAGTTCAGTTCAGTCACTCAGTTGTGTCCAACTCTTTGCGACCCCATGAACCACAGCACACCAGGCCTCCCTTTCTATCACCAACTCCTGGAGTCCACCCAAACTTATGTCCATTGAGTCAGTGATGTCATGCAACCATCTCATCCTCTGTCGTCCCCTTCTCCTCCTGCCCTCAATCTTTCCCAGCATCAGGGTCTTTTCCAATGAGTCAGCTCTCCCCATCAGGTGGCCAAAGTATTAGAATTTCAGCTTCAGCATCAGTCTTTCCAATGAACACCCAGGACTGATCTCCTTTAGGATGGACCGGTTGGATCTCCTTACAGCCCAAGGGAGTCTCAAGAGTTTTCTCCAACACCACAGTTCTAAAGTGTCAATTCTTCTGCGCTCAGCCTTCTTTATAGTCCAACTCTCACATCCATACATGACCACTGGGAAAACCATAGCCTTGACTAGATGGATTTTGTTGGCAAAGTAATGTCTTTACTTTTTACTATGCTGTCTAGATTGGTCATAACTTTCCTTCCAAGGAATAAGCGTCTTTAATTTCATTGCTGCAGTCACCATCTGTAGCTGTCAGTTCAGTTCAGTTCAGTCGCTCAGTCGTGTCCGACTCTTTGCGACTCCATGAATTGCAGCACACCAGGCCTCCCTGTCCATCACCAACTCCCGGAGTTCACTCAGACTCATCTCCATTGAGTCGGTGATGCCATCCAGCCATCTCATCCTCTGTCGTCCCCTTCTCCTCCCGCCCCCAATCCCTCCCAGCATCAGAGTCTTTTCCAATGAGTCAACTCTTTGCATGAGGTGGCCAAAGTACTGGAGTTTCAACTTTAGCATCATTCCTTCCAAAGAACACCCAGGGCTGATCTCCTTTAGAATGGACTGGTTGGATTTCCTTTCAGTCCAAGGGACTCTCAGGAGTCTTCTCCAATACCACAGTTCAAAAGCATCAATTCTTTGGCACTCAGCTTTCTTTATTGAGCCCATCTTTACATGAAATGTTCCCTTGGTATCTCTAATTTTCTTGAAGAGATCCCTAGTCTTTCCCATTGTACTGTTTTCCTCTATTTCTTTGCATTGATTGCTGAGGAAGGCTTTCTTATCTATCCTTGTTATTTTTTGGAACTCTGCATTCAAATGGGTATATCTTTCCTTTTCTTCTTTGCTTTTCGCTTCTCTTCTTCTCACAGCTATTTGTAAAGCCTCTTCAGACAGCCATTTTGCTTTTTTGCATTTCTTTTTCTTGGGGATGTTCTTGATCCCTGTCTCTTGCACAATGTCACAAACCTCCATCCATAGTACATCAGGCACTCTGCCTATCAGATCTAGTCCCCTAAATCTCTTTCTCACTTCCACTGTATAATCATAAGGGATTTGATTTAGCTCACACCTGAATGGTCTAGTGGTTTTCCCCACTTCATTCAATTTCAGTCTGAATTTGGCAATAAGGAGTTCATGATCTGAGCCACAGTCAGCTCCCAGTCTTGTTGTTGCTGACTGTATAGAGCTTCTCTGTCTTTGGCTGCAAAGGATATAATCAAAGGATATAATAGATTTAGAAGTTCATATATTGCTGGAAATGTTTTTTTTCTTCTAGATTCTTGAACTCTCTGTTTAAGAAATTTAATGAAAAGCTTTTTTTTTCCTTCTGTTTGGTAATAGTTTCCCAGGCAAAAAGTCATATACCTTGTGTTGTCATAAATTCAATGTGAAGAAAGTTTTATTTGCCTATGAACAATGTGATTCTGGTAAGTAGCATTATGTTTTAATCATGCAAATGAAACACATGTAATAAAGGCATATTCATGTGTGATTTCTCTATTTTCCATACATAAAATCCATATATATTACAACTATATGTATATGCAGTTCAATGCTTCTGTTAGCAATAATTAGACAGGTGTGTGCATGCTTAGTCGTGTCTGAGTCTTTGTGACCCCATGGACTATAGCCCACCAGGCTTCTTCGTCCATGGGATTTCCCAGGGAAGAACTGGAGTGGGTTGCCATTTCCTTCTCCAGGGCATCTTCCCAACTCAGGGATCAAACCTGCATCTCTTGAGTCTCTGCATTGTCAGCATGGATTCTTTTCTACTGTACCACCTGCAAGCCCCATTGTTAACTATTCACTAATTATTTCTGCCAATTTAAGGCCAATACAATTATTCAAATTAAAATTAAAATAAATGACATGCTATCGTATATTTGAGGATGTATTTGTGAAATCACTCAAGGTCTAAAAATTAGCAAGACTTAAGATACTCACAGTTGATAAAACATTCACAAAAATTTTTAAAGCAAATAACACATATATCAATTTTTTTATATTTAACAATTTTTAAAACTGATTTTCTTAAGTTTTTATAGTCAGCAAAATTTCCTAAATGTCAGTGCTGATAAGACAGCTTGTGTTAATATTGCATTACCATTTGTAAAGACAAGAAACTAGACTGATTATGCACAACACAGCTCTAGGAAATTCATTCAAGAAGTGAGCTTGTGCATGCTGACTTGCTTCAGTCTTGTCTGACTCTTTACAACCCCATGAACTGTAGCCCACCAGGCTCCTCTGTCCATGGGATTCTCCTGGCAAGAACACTGCAGCGGGTTGTCATGCCCTCTTCCACATTTTCTTCCTGATCCTGAAATCGAACCCATGGTCTCCTGCATCTCCTGCATTGCAGGCAGATTCTGTACTGCTGAACCATCAGGGCAGCTCATTCAAAGAGTAGCCTATTTGAATCCTGTCCCAAGAATTGTGAAGTGCACAATTTACACACCTCTACATTATGGCTCTGGCAACCCTCACTATTCTCTTGAAAGTGAAAGTGAAGTCACTCAGTCGTGTCTGAGTCTTTGTGACCCCATGGACTATAGTCTACCAGGCTTCTCTGTCCATGGGATTTTCCAGGCAAGAGTACTGGAGTGGGTTGCCATTTCCTTCTCTAGGGGATCTTCCTGACCCAGGGATCAAACCCAGATCTCCTGCATTGCAGGCAGATGCTTTACCCTCTGAGCCTTCTCCTAGAGACATGATTATTCTTGAAATTCAGTGGCTGTCCCTTTGCATATGTCATGTGTAAGGATATTAGTGTTCTTTGTGTTCTCTTACATCTTTAACTTACAATAATCAGTTAGTTTATAATGACTAAGTATTATTTGCTGATTAAAACAATTCAAGTAATACAAAATATCACGAGAAAAAATTTAGTCTTTCATTCTTGCACTTCAAGTTCATGTTCCGGAGGTAATGATTCTAAACATTTGCTGTGCATCATCTTAGATCTTGCAATTCATTAGTTCACATTTATTATATAGATTGACCAAAATCAGATCACATCACACATTCTAATTTGACATTTTTTCTATCATTTTTTTTAAATAAAGTATATCCTGGGCATTTCCCTAAGTCATAATAGTATATTGATCTGTTTTATTTTTTACATTGCTGCAATCTGTTAACATCACAGATTGAGAGGAAGTGTGGAAAGAATGAACTTGGAAACAGGGAGTAAAAGTGTAAATTTGTAAAGCCACATGGAAAAGTCATTCAGCAACTTTTAATGAAGATGAAAATGCCTAGAATTATGATTGTGTGAGCATGCCACAGAGAAATTTTTGCATATTCTCACCAGAACACATCTTCAAAATAAGATCCATCATATAAAGTAATAAGCTACAGTAGTAAAAAAAAAAGTAAACAATACTCATGGATGTATTTACTACTAAGAGGTTGAAGGATGGAAAGCAAAGTTGATTGCAAATGCATATTGTCATTAATTTTATAAAATTAAAACTGAGTAGAAAAACAACTCAGTGCTATTGGTTGTTCATGTATACTCATGTGCCTCCACCCACTTCACGTGTTCAGTAGCTAAGTGATTCAAAAATTTAAATTGGCAAATAAATTTTACATCAATACATCAAACAAAAAAGCTTTAAGTAGATACATATTAAGAATAAATGTTTACCAAGCTACTCTTCAATTTATATTAATGGAATATCCCATTTCGGAAATGGAAACTACATATTATCTTGTTTATTTTTTATGAGTAAGAAAAGACAGTTTGCTTTCATAGAAGGAGGAAAATAACATTTTTCCTCCTCTATTGACAAATATAATACATTTTAAAAAAGGTAAATGAAACCTATAGCAACTATAAAACAATTTATAGTATCAAGAAATCAGTCTTTCACTATTTCTTCTCTGTACATAAACAAAGTAATTCAACACAGGATCTTTTTGCCAAAAATAACATCAGAAAAGACAAATAAACATCTTAAATGGCTTTTATACAAACAGTTCAGTAAATGAAATGTACCTAAAGCACTTTAAAAAGCCATTTTAAATTTATTTACTTCCTCACTTCTTACTTATGCTTGCTTTGAAGATATGGAACTTTTAAACATATGTAATATCATTGAACATATATAATGGATGTTTGTGCAAGTGTACATATATTTCTTACAATTTTATCTAGGCTCTTTCTTTCTTGTTTGAAAAATTAAAAAAAAAGTGTATGTATATATATACATATCAGTTTAGTTCAGTTGCTCAGTCATGTTTGACTCCTTGTGACCCCATGAATTGTAGCACATCAGGTTTCCCGTCCATCACCAGCTCCCAGAGCTTGCTCAAACTCATGTCCATCGAGTTGGTGATGCCATCCAACCAGCTCATCCTCTGTCGTCTCCTTCTCCTCCCGCCTTCAATCTTTGAAAGCATTAGGGTCTTTGCCAGTGAATCAGTTCTTCTCATCAGGTGGCCAAAGTACTGGAGCTTCAGCTTCAGCATCAGTCCTTCCAATGAATATTCAGAACTGATTTCCTTTAGGATGGACTGGTTGGATCTCCTCGCAGTCTAAGGGACTCTCAAGAATCTTAAAAGCATCAATATTTTGGTGCTCAGACTTAATATGCATATATATTAATCCCATATATATATATTAGACATATTCATTCTATACTAATCATGGTTGTCACAAGCCAAAAAAAAAAAAAAAATCCCTGATTTCTTTTAACTAGGCTTAAATGTCACTCATTGGAAGGATAAAAGCAAATGGGTTCTGAGGTAAGGTTTCAGTTCAGTTCAGTTCAGTTCATTTGCTCAGTTGTGTCCGACTGTTTGCGATACTGTGGACTGCAGCATGCCAGGCTTCCCTGTCCATCACCAACTTCTGGGGCTTACTCAAACTCATGTCCATTGAGTCAATGATGCCATCCAACTATCTCATCTTCTGTTGTCCCCTTCTCCTCCTGCCTTCAATCTTTCCCAGCTTCAGGGTCTTTTCAAATGAGTCAGTTCCTCACATCGGGTAAGCCAAGTATTGGAGTTTCAGCTTCAGCATCAGCCCTTCTGATGCTGAGGTAAGGTTTATGAGAAATTAAATTGAATATTTTCTTGAATATTCTATGACTATTACTGCCAGAATAAATACATACAGATACGCTTGTATCAGGGATTTAGTATTATCCTCTTGCAGACTAGGGTAAAGAAAGGAGCTCTGAATTATTTCAAAAAAGCAAACTGGAAGATTTGCTAAGAGACTGTATTTTTGCTGTAGGAATTCACATGAAACAAACATTTTTGACTTTCCCTCTTTCACTGATGCTAGTGTAAATCCAATAGGTCAATCATTTAGTTCCTAAGTATGCCAGTAAAGGATATAATGGAATGCTATTGATAAACATCAGGAAATAAAATACCATACATAACTATCTGCTCAAGAACTAAAGTATGAAAGCTGCCTTCCAAAATATTTGTAAACACAACCTAAGCCAGTACATACATCAGAGTTAAAAGTCAAAGATTAAGTATAATTTTTCATTGGCAGTTCTAACATAGTTGTGACATATTTCAAGTCATCTTTAGCTGAATGGGAACCAGATGATACTATATAGATAATTAAGAAAAACTATGTGTGAACAGTAATAGATTAGAGGACATATATTAAAATTTGGGACCTGATGGTCATTTTCCAATGAAAATAAACACCAGTGCTCTCTCTGCTCTTTCTAAATTACACTTCATTGCTCAATTCAAATAGTCAGTTTAGAGTCATAAACTTACCCTATGGGTAAAAATCTTTTAAATTAGAGTTTGGACCCACGTGGACCTTTTGAATGGAAAAGCAAGTTTTCCAATTAACTACAATGAAGTTAATATATGCACACATACATTTTGGCGATGGCTCTTTGCCAATCATGTTCGCTGTACATGAATTCTATCCTCTTCACCATTTATGTCCACAGCTATAGAGTCTACATGCCCTCACTGAAAGTTGCCATCTCATAGACATTGCTTGATTCTAACTTAACTGAAAGAGAAGAAAAGGAAACAGGTGTATGAACATACGTAAGAGTGGATTTTGCATGAGTTCATAGACTTTGGGACTCAAACTCTAGAGAAAAACACATTCTCAGCATGACAGCAAAGCTTCTCTCAATCATAGAGAAAGAGCTAAGAGTTCCCTTTCCCTCAGCCATTTGCCTCTAAAGGCTCTGGTAAGACCTGCACATGAGGAACACTCAAACCTACTAGATCAGACACTTTTGAGTTAGAGCTCAGAAATAGGCCTTTTAGTAAGAACTCTACATGTTTCTGGCCTGTGCTAAAGTCTGGAAATGACTGTAAATTTCCCCTATGGAATTATCAACCATTTTCTAAAATTACAGACTCACCATACCAGTTTTAGGGGCATTGCAGTATTAGCTGTTCCTGTACATCAAACAACATGATTTTGTCTGAGCTATGGGAAGCCGATGTTCAGTTTTACCCATTTGTCATCTGCCTACTTTTACCAAGACGTCCTCTGTGTGTATGTGTGTGTTCTCAGTCGTTTTCCACTCTTTGTGGCTACAATAAAAGTCGACTGCCAGACTCTTCTGTCCATGGCATTTCCCAGGCAAGAATATTGGAGTGAGTTGTCATTTTCTACTCCAGAGGATCTTTCTGACCCAGGGATTGAATCCTTGTCTCTTGAGTCTTCTGCATTGGAAGGAGATTCTTTACCCCTAGCCCCACCTGGGAAGCCCCGGATATTTGTTTAAACTTCCCCCCAAGACCATCATTTTACTTCTTAGGAAAAAGTTTCATGGTGTTAGGAAGTGTTCTGATTTCATTCTCTTACATGTGGCTGTCCAGTTTTCCCAGCACTAATTATTGAAGAGGCTGTCTTTTGGCCTTTGTATATTCCTGCCTCCTTTGTCAAAGATAACATGCCCATACATGTGTGGGTTTATCCCTGGGCTTTCTGTCTTGCTCCATTGGTCTGTATTTCTGTTTTTATGCCAGTACCATACTACCTTGGTGACTATAGCTTTGTGTATAGTCTGAAGTCAGTCAGGTTGATTCCTCCAACTCCATTCTTCTTTCTCAATATTGCTTTGGCTATTTGGGGTCTTCTGTGTTTGCATACTATTTGTGATAACTTTGTTTTAGTTCTGTGAAAAATACACAAAGATAAACTCAATATGGATTATAAACCTAAATGTAAGACCAGAAACTATAAAACTCCTAGAAGAAAACATAGGCAGAACACTCATCTAAGTAAATCACAGCAAGATCCTCTATGATCCACCTTCTATAATAATCAAAATAAGAACAAAAATAAACAAATGGGACCTAATTAAATTTAAAAGCTTTTGCACAGTGAAGGAAGCTATAAACAAAGTGAAAAAAACAACCCTCATAATGGGAGATATAATAGCAAATGAAACAACTGACAAAAGATTAATCTCCAAAATATACAAGAAGCTCATTCAGCTCAATACCAGAGAAACAACCCAGTCAAAAAGTGAGAAGAAGACCCAAACAGAACTTTCTTCAAAGAAGATATATACATGGCTAACAAGCACATTAAAAATGCTCAACATTGCTCATTAGTAGAGAAATGCAGATCAAAATTACAATGAGGTATCACCTCACACCAATCTGAATGACCACCATAAAAAACCCACAAACAATAAATGCTGGAGAGGGTATGGAGAAAAGGGGAACTTCTTGCACTGTTGGTGGGAATGGAAACTGATACAGCCATCGTTGAGAATTGTATGGAGATTAGATTCCTTAAAAAAAAAAAAAAAAAAAAAAAAAAACTAGGAATAAAACTATTATATGACCCAACAATCCCACTGCTGGGCATATTCCCTGAGGAAAGCATAATTGAAAAGTGCACCTCTTGTTCATCGCAGCACTATTTACAATAGCTAGGACATGGAAGCAACCTAGATGTCCACTGACAGATGAATGGATAAAGAAACTGTGGTGCATATACACAAGGGAATATTACTCAGCCATAAAAAAGACCGCATTTGACTCAATTCTAAGGTAGATAAACCTAGAACCTATTATACAGGGTGAAGTAAGTCAGAAAGAGAAAGACAAATATCATATATCATATATTAGTACATACATATGAAATCTAGAAAAATGGTACTAATTAACCTATTTTCAGGGCAGCAACAGAGATGCAGACATAAAAAACAGGCTTGTGGACACAGGGGAGAAAGGAGGGAGTGGGTTACATTACCATAAGAGCTAGTGGAAATTTACTGCATGACTCAGGGACTCTGGCACTCTGTGATAACCTAGAGGGGTGAGATGGAGTGGGAGGTGGAAGAGAGGCTCAGGAGGGAGAGAATATACATATGCCTAGGGCTGATTCATGTTGATATATGGAAGAAGCCAACACAATATTGTAAAGCAACGATCCTCCAATCAAAACTAATTTTTAAGCTGTGGTACATACACACAATTGAATATTCAGTCAGTTCAGTTCAGTCGCTCAGTCATGTCCCACTCTTTGCGACCCCATGAATCACAGCACGCCAGGCCTCCTTGTCCATCACCAACTCCCGGAGTTCACTCAAACTCACGTGCATTGAGTTGGTGATGCCATCCAGCCATCTCATCCTCCATCATCCCCTTCTCCTCCTGCCCCCAATTCCTCCCAGCATCAGGGTCTTTTCCAATGAGTCAACTCTTCGGATGAGGTGGCCAAAGTATTGGAGTTTCAGCTTCAGCATCAGTCCTTCCAATGAACACCCAGGACTGATCTCCTTTTGGATGGAATATTTTATTATTCAGCCATAAAAAGACCACAGCATTCCACCAGCATGCTGGTGGAAGAAAATAGTTTTTCATTTTTCCAGATGGATTCCAGACATTGGAGAAAACCATGATTGAAAAACATATGCCCAAACTAAGTAAGGTCTAGCAAAAAAAAAAAAAAAAGACTGAGCGACTGAACTGAACTGAACTGAACTGATGGATTGAATGATATGTTCATACCATATCAAATGCAGTCACATATGAGGGGACTGAAAAGTCCTCTCGAAATTGGGGTAGAAGATTTATAAGGGAAGACTTCATAGAAATTATAACATTTAACATTTGAGATATGTCTAAAGGGGTAGGGGAATTTGAACCTTTGGTAATAAGGAGAAGATTCAATGTAAAAAAGTAACATGGAAATTTGTGGTGTTTGATCAGAAATACTCAAATCTGGACTCATCCAAGAATGACAGATCCATAATATGTGGGGCTTGATATAGGCACATATGTTTTCAAAAACTCCACAACTAAATTTAAGATAAATCCAGTGTTAGTAATTATGACTCAAAAAGAGATATGACAGTATTTGAAGACTGATGCCAGGAAAAGTGAACTAATTTGTCTGAATGAAATTTGTATGGTAAGTCTAGTGCCTTAGGCTACCTCAAAATGTCCTACTTAATTATATATACACAGGTTACCTGAAAGTCTGGCTCCTGATTGCCATTGAAGGTATTTGTTGGGATGAACAGTGGTCTGGGGAGAAATATAGGATGACTTGCCAGGGTAAGGCATGTGAGAGAGGGGAGATTGAAGTTCACCTTTATAAATGACAGGTTGTGACCCATGGATATTTAAGATTAAATAGTGACAGCAGGAGACATGTAACAATTATTTGAATGTTTGAACACAGATATAACAGGACCTAACTAATGTTTAGATTTAGAGGACAAGAATAATAAAAGGAAAAGTCAGACATCCTGTCAAGGAGAAAACATAATAACACATGTGTGTGCTCAGTAGTGTCCAGCTATTTGCGGCCCCAAGGACCGTAGCCTCCCAGGCTCCTCTGTCAATGGGATTTCCCAGTCAAGAACTCTGGAGTGGTTGCTGTTTACTTCTCCAGGGGATCTTTCCAACCAAGGGATCGAACCCATGTATCTTATGTCTCAGGGATTGGCAGGTGAATTATTTTACCATTGAGCCATTTAAGAAGTCCTGGAATGTAATAATATTGGAGAATGCAATTGTATGAGTGGAAAGGTGAGAAATTCAGTTTTGCCATAGTGTTAAAAAAAATCTCAAGAGTTGTTGGTTACCTGATTACTGTTTATGAAGAAATTAAACATTGCTTTATATCAATGATTTATTAATTATATCAATAACTTATTTTCACATTTATGATATGTCTTCTCTACTATATCAATTTTTCTAGCATATGTAGGTAGTTGGAATGAGCAATATACATAATGGATAGTTGGCTTGCAAATGGATAAAAGTTAAGCCAATTGCCAGAGTTGAAATTTTGACTAGGAAAACTGACTTAAAATTTTTCTCTGTAGACATTCTTAATTTCAGAAACCAAAAAGTACCCAGAAGTCTGTGTTTTGTTTTGTTTTTCAGTTTTCCAGATGGATTCCAGACATTGGAGAAAACGATGATTGAAAAACATATGCTCAAACTAAGTAAGGTCTAGCAAAAAAAAAAAAAAAATACATGGATTTATCAATTTACACACAGAAATGTAGGGAATGATGAATAAGATTTGAGTAATTTTATTTAACAGTGAAAAATGATGTATTCTGCACCTTGTCTGTTGGCAGATATATCTATAAACTGCTGCTGCTGCTGCTAAGTCGCTTCCCTCGTGTCCGACTCTGTGCAACCCAATAGACGGCAGCCCACCAGGCTCCCCCGTCCCTGGGATTCTCCAGGCAAGTACACTGGAGTGGGTTGCCATTTCCTTCTCCAATGTATGAAAGTGAAAAATGAAAGTGAAGTCGCTCAGTTGTGTCCGACTCTTAGCGACCCCATGGACTGCAGCCCACCAGGCTCCTCCGCCCATGGGATTTTCCAGGCAAGAGTACTGGAGTGGGGTGCCATTGCCTTCTCCAATCTATAAACTGAAACATCCATTTGAAAATAATATTAAAAATCAGTTATTTCTTTAACTTTTGGTTCATGTTTGTTAATGGCATGACTGATGCTAGTCCACCTTTCATTCAGATAACTGGTTAGTCAATCCCATCTTCATACGTGCGTGCTTGGTTGCTCAGTCATGTCTGACTCCTTGCTACCCAATGGACTGTAGCCAACCAGGTTCCTCTGTCCATGGGGATTCTCCAGGCAAGAATACTAGAGTGACTTGCCATGCCTTCCTCCAGGGGTTCTTCCCAGCCCAAGGATCAAACCCAGGTTTCCTGCATTGCAGGTTGATTCTTTACCATCTGAGCCACTAGGGCAGCCCATTCCATCTTCATGCCCTCCATTAATTTTTACAGCTTTCTAGAAACTAGTAGAGCTCAGAAATTACCTTAGGTTGTATTTAACTTTATGGAAGATACTTTTAAAATTTGTGCTTTTTACATAATGGGTTCTTTCCAACAGATAGTTGACTCTTTATGTGAATGGAAATCAGTAATATTAGGTTTTATTTGCTTCTATATTTTCATTGCTTTTTTTCCAAGTATTTTTCTTGACAATATTCTACTACTAAATGTTTATGCCATGAATCTCTAAGTGTATTTTTTCTTACATTTCAATTCTCCAACTCTGTATACAGAAAAGTATCCTAAGATTTATCTTCCAGAGCATTAATTTATTACATAATTAGATGGTTGTTTATTCTTGATTTTTTCTTTTCTTCTATTAATTTTCTTCTGAAGACATGCACTCTTTGATGGTTCCTACTTATGAATGAACATCCAGGCTGGTCATTATCGCAAATGCTGTTTTTTTTTTTGTTTGTTTTCCCATTAGTGCAGGTCCATTTACTCTTAAGTGGACAGAAACATGAAGCCACAGAATGATTTTAGGGGTGACAGTGAGGAGTAGCAATGTGAGTAGACACCCATTGTTGGGATAGAAGTAGAGCAATCTTTTATTCTGGGCATGAATTGCTTTAGATTTTCATTCCAAGTTGGATAATTCAGTTTTATCACTCCAGCCATTTTGAGGGGTTCATCATTACCTTATGTTTTCCTTTGCTTATCTTTCATGGCCCTTCATCCATACTAGGTTCTCCTCAGAGATGATCTTTCTATTATTATTATTTCCTACTACTACTGCTGCTGCTGCTACTGCTAGTGTTATTATTATTAATTTAATGGGAAAATTGCCCAGGAGTAAATGTTTCTGGTAGCCTCTGCTTATGTTAGGGCAGGACCACTGCATCAACAGGTTCAGAGACAGATCTTTGATAATGATGACTTTCCCTGAATCCACTTCTACATTTCATATCATCTCACTCTGAGATTTCAGCTCTTCTGGGGAATGGTGTTACTGCTGCAAGAGTAAACTGATTATATTCTGAGTTTTACATATATATTTACATGAATATTTATTTAATCTATGTGTTTCAACATGAAGAATCTTGCATTATATGTGGGCTTCAATTGTGGCTCAGCTGGTAAGGAATCTGCCTGCAATGCAGGAGACCTGGGTTATATACCTGGGTTGGAAAGATACCCTGGAGAAGGGAAAGGCTTCACTTCAATATTCTAGTGTGGACAATTCCATGGACAGTGTACTATATATTTCTATTCCTTCTATTATCTTACATAGTCTATATAAAAGGTATAAATAGAACTATACAGTTACCTTATAATTGAATTACCTTGAAATATACCCTGGGTATTATTACATAGCAATATCTAAAAATATTTATGGTGTGTTACTGAATATAGTACTGTGTGATTTATTTGCATAAAACAGAAATCTGTTTGAAATATCTTAAATAAAAAGGAGTGCATTTTTAACTCTTAAATGGAGCAAAATCAAGATTCTTTCTTCATTTCATGTCTAGCACTCGTCCTCTGGAGTAAATGACCAAATTCCTGCCATAATTGGTGAAAGAAAAGCAGTGCCAGGTAAACAGAAATATTGTTAAGCACTTCAACAATATTCTTTCAAAATGTTTAGAAATAACAAATTATATGAATACTCTATTAAGGAGAACTTGGTTGTGTTTCTTTTCCTAAAAATAGTCACTGGTTTAAACAATGTTTCAAATAAAGATACATAAGTATATCTTTGCATGTGCATCCAACTTTTCCTTTGGAAAATTCCTCAAATTGAAATTGTTGAAAAAAAGATGCATATAAAAATTTAAAATTTAATTATTGACCGGCTGTACTGGAAAATACCAAAAGGGTGGTGTCATCTGTATATCTGAGGTTATTGATATTTCTCCCAGCAATCTTGATTCCAGCTTGTGCTTCTTCCAGCCCAGCCTTTCTCATGGTGTACTCTGCATAGAAGTTAATAAGCAGGGTGACAATATACAGCCTTGATGTACTCCTTTTCCTATTTGGAACCAGTCTGTTGTTCCATGTCTAGTTCTAACTGTTGCTTCCTGACCTGCATATAGTTTCTCAAGAGTCAGGTCAGGTGGTCTGATATTCCCATCTCTTTCAGAATCTTTCACAGTTTATTGTGATCCACACAGTCAAAGGCTTTGGCATAGTCAATAAAGCAGAAATAGATGTTTTTCTGGAACTCTCTTGCTTTTTCAATGTTGATGTTGGCAATTTGGACTCTGGTTCCTCTGCCTTTGCTAAAACCAGCTTGAACATCTGGAAGTTCACGGTTCACGTATTGCTGAAGTCTGGCTTGGAGAATTTTGAGTATTACTTTACTGGTGTGTGAGATGAGTGCAATTGTGTGGTAGTTTGAGCATTCTTTGTCATTGCCTTTCTTTGGGATTGGAATGAAAACTGACCTTTTCCAGTCCTGTGGCCACTGCTGAGTCTTCCAAATTTGCTGACATATTGAGTGCAGCACTTTCACAGCATCATCTTTCAGGATTTCAAATAGCTCAACTGGAATTCCATCACCTCCACTAGCTTTGTTAGTAGAGATGATTTCTAAGGCCCACTTGACTTCACATTCCAGGATGTCTGGCTCTAGGTGAGTGATCATATCATGGTGATTATTTGGGTTGTGAAGATATTTTTTTGTACAGTTCTGCGTATTCTTGCCAGAATACACCCTTATGGCAGAAAGTGAAGAGGAACTAAAAAGCCTCTTGATGAAAGTGAAAGAGGAGAGTTTCACTCTTTTTTTTTTTTTTTCAAAGTTGGCTTAAAGCTCAACTTTCAGAAAACTAAGATCATGGCTTCTGGTCCCATCACTTCATGGTAAATAGCTGGGGAAACAGTGGAAATAGATTCAGACTTTAATTTTGGGGGCTCCAAAATCACTGCAGATGGTGATTGCAGCCATGAAATTAAAAGAAGCCTACTCCTTGGAAGGAAAGTTATGACCAACCTAGATAGCATATTAAAGCAGAGATATTACTTTGCCAACAAAGGTTTGTCTAGTCAAGGCCTTGGTTTTTCCAGTGGTCATGTATGGATGTGAGAGTTGGACTGTGAAGAATGCTGAGCGCCGAAGAATTGATGCTTTTGAACTGTGGTGTTGGAGAAGACTCTTGTGAGTCCCTAGGACTACAAGGAGATCCAACTAGTCCATTCTGAAGGAGATCAGTCCTGGGTGTTCATTGTAAGGACTGATGCTGATGCTGAAACTCAAATACTTTGGCCACCTCACCCGAAGAGTGACTCTTTGGAAAAGATCCTGATGTTGGAAGGGACTGAGGGCAGGAAGAGAGGGGATGAAAGAGGATGAGATGGCTGGATGGCCTCACCGACTCGATGCACATGAGTCTGAGTGAACTCTGGGAGTTGGTGTTGGACAGAGAGGCCTGGCGTGCTGTGATTCATGGGGTCGCAAAGAGTCAGACACGACTGAGCGACTCAATTGAACTAAATTGGAAAATGAAAATAATTTGTTCCCTTATTAACATTAATCTCACACACTAGCAAAGTTAATGCTCAAAATTCTCCAAGAAAGGCTTCAAGAGTATGTGAACTATGAATTTTCAGATGTTCAAGTTGGATTTAGAAAAAGCAGAGAAATCAGAGATCCAATTGCCAACATCTGTTGGATCATCAAAAAAGCAAGAGAGTTCCAGAAAAACACCTGCTTCTGCTTTACTGACTATGCCAAAGCTTTTGACTGTGTGGATGTGACAAACTGTGGAACATTCTTAAAAGAGGTGGGAATACCAGACCACCTGACCTGCCTCCTGAGAAATCTGTATGCAGGTCAAGTAGCAACAGTTAGAACTGGATATGGAACAATAGACTGATTCCAAATAGTGAAAGGAATACATCAAGGCTGTATATTGTCACCCTGCTTATTTAACTTACATGCAGAGTACATCATGAGAATGCCAGGCTGGATGAAGCACAAGCTGGAGTCAAGACTGCCGGGAGAAATATCAATAATCTCAGATATGCAGATGGCACCACCCTTATGGTAGAAAGCAAAGAGGAACTAAAGAGCCTCTTGATGAGAGTGAAAGAGGAGAGTGAAAAAGTTGGCTTAAAGCTTAACATTCAAAGAACTAAAATCAGGACATCTGGTCCCATCACTTCATGACTAATAGATGGTAAACAATGGAAACAATGACAGACTTTATTTTCTTGGGCTCCAAAATCACTGCTGATGGTGACTACAGCCATGAAATTAAAAGACATTTACTCCTTGGAAGAAGAGCTATCACCAACCTCAACAGCATATTAAAAACAGACACATTACTTTGCCAACAAAGGTCCATCTAGTCAAAGCTATGGTTTTTCCAGTAGTCATGTATGGATGTGAAAGTTGGAGTATAAAGAAAGCTGAGTGCCAAAAAATTGATGCTTTTGAACTGTGGTGTTGGAGAAGACTCTTGAGAGTCCCTTGAACTGCAATGAGATCTAACCAGTCCATCCTAAAGGAAATTGGTTCTGCATATTCATTAGAAGGACTGATGTTGAAGCTGAAGCTCTAATACTTTGGTCATCTGATGCGAAGAACTGACTCATTGGAAAAGACCCTGATGCTGGGAAAGATTGAAGGCAGGAGTAGAAGGGGATGACAGAGGATGAGACAGTTGAATGGCATCACCGACTCGATAGACACGAGTTTGAGCAAGCTCCGGAAGTTGGCAATGGACAGGGAGGCCTGGTATGCTGCAGTCCATGGGATCACAAAGAATCATACACTACTGAGCAAACGAACTGAGCATTAATCTTGAGTACAACTTATTCTTCACTCTTAACAACAGAAAATTCCCCCTTTTAATCCTCTTGATCTCATTGTTGAAAAGCAATTCATCACATGAAATCCTTGGGATATTAGCAATGTTGATGAACTATAAGAATATCTTGAATATTTCTCTCGTTTCCTCTGCAATTTACTGCTTCATGGGTATTACTCATTTTATTAGATTATTTTCACTTTCATTAATATATAAATGCATTTTGCATGTTAAAGATACTAAGCATTTATTTGTATACCTTGCAAAATCTTTCCCATTCTTGACTTTTGCCTTATTTGATTTAACATGCTTTAAAAGCAGAAGGCTTTTTTTTTTTTAAATAATGGAGCATAGTTGCTTAACAATGTTGTGTTAGTTCAGGTTACAGCAAAGTGATTCAGCTGTACATACACATCTATCTATTATTTTTTCAAATTTATTCCCATTTAGGTTATTACAGAATATTTAGTAGAGTTCCCTGTGCTATACAGTAGGCCTTTTTTGGTTATTTATTTTAAATATTGCAGTGTGTACATGTCCATCCCAAACTCCCAATCTTTCCCTCTCTCTCACTCTTCCCCTTGACAACCATAAATGCACTTTCTGTCTAGGAGTCTGTTTCTGTTTTGTAATGAAGTTCATTTGCACAATTTTTTTATTTTTAGAGTCTGCATATAAGTGATATTATGTGATATTTGTCTTTCTGTGTATGATTTGCTTCACTTAGTATGATCATTTCCAGGCCCATCAGTGTTGCTGCAAATGGCATTATTTCGTTCTTTTTTCCCCTTCACTATTCTTCTACATTTTGGACTATTTCTCACTCAGATTTCTTTTCAGATTTAATGCAGATCACTTTTTCATGCAACCTTCATACAGTCAGTCTGGACATCCTCTTGACCTTGACATCACTTGTTGCCATCACTCATCTATGACCACCCCATTCAAACCACCATCATCCTCACCTGGACACTTCCATTAGCTCTCCGACTGCTTTTACAAGCAGAAGTTTTAAAGACTTAAATCTGTTGAACTGCAATTCCTTTTCAGTTTGGTCTTTGGTATCACATTAGGCAAAGCCTACTAGTTTGCATATGGTTTCAGTTTTTATGTTTAGATCTTTAATTCTCTTGAAATTTACTTTTTGTAAAAGTTGTGAAACAGGGCTAGAACTTCCTGTTGTTTTGTTCCAAGCGTACAGCTAATTTTCTCAATTAGCAATCCATGTTCTCCTCATTTTTGAAATGCCACTTGAATAATTCATTTATTCAGATCTATGGAGTTGTGCTTTTCTGAATCCTTAATTGAATTATTTTGAGCTATTATTCATTTGTGTCTCAATGCCACATTGTGTTCAGTATTTCCATTGGATCTGGTAAGAAATCTACCCCATTAGCAGACACAGTTTTAATAAATATTTGAAACCCATCTCTGTACAAACCATTATGATATGGAGTAAATTTTACATGGCTACTGTGTATTAAGGATTGTGTACACTTCACAAAGTTTTTCCCTGTTAGATTTTACACATGTATGGTGGACTATCATATCTTTATACTACGTTTAAGAATAACATAAACAGTTTCTCTTTAATAATTTTATAGACCCTTCTACAGGTTTTAAAAGATTCCTTCAATAAGAGAGTCCTTCTTGTTAAAAACAAAGTATCACTTATTGCTTTTTTCCTTAGCTAATACCTAATGACCTAAGAGTAAAATAAGCTGTCTTTTGTAAGCAACAAGATCAGCCACTAGAGGAAGTAAGTGCTTTGCAGTTCTGGGCAGCAACACAGTAACTGATTTATGAAAGAAAGTCACTGTCAAGATTCTTTTCCGCCTTGAAGAAAGCCCAGAAGCTCTAGAAATTGGTAAGTAAGTAAGTGTATATAAGTACATGTTTTAAAATAACTACATTTGACTCAAGGCAGTTATTAGAAAGTCCCTCATAGTATGTGAAAGGAACAAACATCTTGTCTTCTCGACAAGATCACACACGTTCAATTATTTAATTCATAAAAAGCATTCAAAACTCTCTATTTTCCTATCAATAAAATGTAATGTTTTTAATTGGATTTTTCTACCAGATGACTATAATTACTAAGAAGACAAAAACAAAACTCAAAGTAATTTGCTTAAATGAAACTTAGAAGTAGTTGATTTGCAAGAGAATGAACAGTGGGGTCACAGCCTCACTACTCAGAAAACAGTGTTAACCAAGGAAGCAGAAAACCAACCAATGTCCTTCTGATATTCAATCTGGATGTGGTGCCGATCTACAGCAAATAACATAAAAAGAGAGAAAGGAAGAATAGATGGAAAAGGAAGGGAAAGGAAACAAACCTACCAAATCTCAAACCCGAGAAATTACCATTAACTTAACAACACAGTACTGAAGATTTTGGTAGCAAAAATTTTTACAGTTCCTTAAAAGAAGGTCTTCTAGAGCATTTCTTCAAATTCAAAACCTAAAAAAAAAAAAATGAGAAAGAAGCAATATTAGCTTAGAAGAGTTGACACCTGTCAGGCAAATGACAATCAGTCTTTTGACCAAACACAATGAAAACTGGTGACTTTTTACATTTTCTTCTTGGGAGCTCTACAAGAGGCTGCAAGGGAGTCTGGGATGAGAAATACTTAGGTGTCCTGGGTGCCAGAGGCCCCTTATGCCTATTAAAATATAAGACAATTAAAACGGAATTGTATGAAGAACTAACAATGAGAAAAATTGCTTTCACTACAAAAGTAACATAAATATGTTGCCAAGAATTGAGGTACTAAGTCTATTTATTTAAGCCTTCCCTGGTAGATCAGATGGTAAAGAATTCACCTGCAATGCAGGAGACCTAGGTTCAAACTCTGGGTAAGGAAGATCATCTGTAGAAGGGAATGGCTATCCCCTCCACTATTTTTGCCCGGAGAATTCCCTGGACAGAGGGGCCTCGTGGGCTACAGTCCACAAAGAGTTAGACATGACTGAGTGATGACACTCACTTACTATACTTACCTGAAACCATTTAAATATGCATCAGGACATACAGACTTTAGACTGCTGCAAACTAAGAGGAACTGAAGAAATACGTGCTTCTCATGTGTGCTTGTCTTTATTTACAGAATGAGAATCATACTACAAGCTAAACTTTAATTATTTATTAAATGATAGTCACATACAGTCTTTAATGGGCTGTCATGAGTAAATGGAAACTGTGTTTATTCATTAATAAAAACTTATTTAGTGACATTTAGAGCCTCCTACATACCAGCCATGATGTTAAATATTTGACATCTGGTCCAAGAATATTCAAGTTTTATTTGTTCACACATTTATTATGACTATATTGTGTACTGGATACTGTAATTGTTCTATGCCAGTGGAGACACTTTTCCTAATTAGTAGGTATTGAGCAAGTGATTTTTTTTTTTTTTTTTTTTTTTTTTGCCTGACATGATCCTCCCCTCTTCAATCACTTTGATTGATTGATAACTCATTTATTCTTTGGGTTAAAATTTCAGTATCTCTTCTAAGAAAACGCCCCTTATGCAGCAAGCTTAGTTAAAATTCCCCTTATATGATAGCACCCTCATGTCTGAATCATGGCATATGATATTATGATGGCCTGTGTAATCTTTTATAGCTTTCCAGTAGATTGTAAATTTCAAGAGAGCATCATTCAGTCAAAAATGTGTATTGAGCATATTCAAAGTTCAGTTACCAGCCTAGGTGCTGGGAATATAAAAATAGAAATAGAATAATTAAATTAAATTAAAGCATACATTTATCCTGTTTAATAGAGCATAAAAGACTAATGCAGTATCTCTCCCATTGTATAAATGAGTCACAGGCACCAGCATCTCCTAGAGTGGTTAATAAGAAGACACCTTTCTGGATGACTCCAAGCTTTTAGGTCAGATTATCTGATAGTATATTTCAGAAATCTACATCTTTGTAAAGTGCCCCAAATGGTCATTATGCATGCTGAGGCTAGAGATCCCTTGGACAACTTTCCTTTGGACAGCAAAGAGATCAAACCAGTCAATCCTAAAGGAAATGAACCCTGAATACTCACAGGAAGGACTGATGCTGAAACTGAAGCTCCAGTACTTTGGCCACCTGATGTGAAGAGCTGATTCATTAGAAAAGACCCTGATGCTGGGAAAGATTGAAGGCTAAAGGAGAAGGAAGTGGCAGAGGATGTGATGGTTAGATAGCATCACTGACTCAATAGACATGAATTTGAGCAGACTCTGGGAGACAGTAAAGGACAAGGAAGCTTGGCGTGCTGCAGTTCATGGGGTTGCAAAGAGTTGGACAAAACTTAGCACCTGAAGAGCAAAAATGGAGAGATCATGTTCTATTTCATATACTCTTGTAGCCTCAGCATGGAGTAGAGTACCTGGCACAAAGTGGGCTCTTGTTAATTGTGAGGTGAATGAATGAGTTGCTGACAGCCTCAAGTATCACTAGTTTATATAAGCCACACACCACAGAGAGCAGATCACATTTTACAGATGCACTTAGAAGGACATGACTAACTCTTTAGGAAGGTCAGATGACTTTCCTAGGAATATGTGATTTATACTATGAAGGGCAAGAAGTCTGGGAGACAGAAAGATCAGAGAAATAGTATTCCCAACAGAAAGGAGATAAGAGCTAAGGCAAGAGGATAAAGAGCTTGGGGTGTTCAGGAAACATTGAGTCTGTGTGTGTTGCCTGACACATGTGGACACAAGAAAAGTTAAGATGAGTGAAAACCCTACTAGGCATGTGGCCTCTACCGTATGAATAGTAAGACACTGAATTCAACAAATATGTTCCTAGATAAATGAACCATGGTGATACTGTAGAGAATAGATTGTCTATTAGAAAGGCTATAGGAAAAAGTGTGAAGATAAATGGTTATCAGTTATATAAGGGGGGGTGTCATAGAAGGGACAAGAAGGACAGCATTGAGAGATATTTATGAAACAGAATCTATCAGACATGATGACTGTTCTGGTGATACAGCAAGTGTAATTGATGTCAATATTTATGAAAAAATACTAATAATTGCTACAATAAAGTTGGAAATTTTAAGAAATTCCTTATGACTAACATTAAAATAAAAGAGTTCAATAGTTGAAGTTGAATAAATCTTCCAATGTTTTTTGGCTCGAATACACTTTTTGCTTACATTACTGGTAACTTACTGAATTGGATACAACAACAGTTATCAATATAAGTACAATGTCCCCCTAAAGTTTTATTCCATTTTTTCTACAATTCTACTGTGTGGATATTGCTGATTTCATTGAGATGGTCTGATAAAAGACCAGCATCTTGATCTCAACTAATAGTTTTAAAAGCAGAATTAAATATAGACCTTTAAGAATATTTCTTCTTTTAAAAAATCTTCTAAAAATTGCCCTTGTCAGCTACATGACTACCTTGATAAAATATTGTTACAGAGGATGAAAATCAGAAATGTTTAGGTGAAATTTTACCTCTGGTTTCTCTGGATGGAATAGATTGTCTAAATAATGTTCTTTTATTGTCCTCTTTGGGAGACAGAATTTATGTTTTCTTGACTAGGAAAGAAGTCATAATCAAATTTAACCACCAACAAAAATGAAAGCCCAAAATATTGTCACCACCCCTTTCTGTTGCTTTGGCAGAGGTGTTGATTTCACTTTGGAAGGCAGAAGGTGATGAGGGCAAACAAGAGGATAAAGCACTTTAAGACCAAGTCAAAGAGACAAGTTTAGCTTGTACTTTCCTTGACATTTCATCAAGAAAAATTGAAAGTCTTGCTTGCAATGATTTTCTCTGACTCAGTTCTTCATTATGAAAAAGCACTGTTAAATTATGGCTTTCAAATCTCAAGAAAAAAAAAATACTGGCTCTACAGTCTAGCCTAATATTGGAAGAAAAACCTGAGTTCTAAAGAGAAATGTGGATTGAGAGTGCTCTCTTTCTCTTTATAATGCACATACATATATATGCATATCTTAAATGCTAATGAAATTGCCCTAAAACACTGAGTGAAATTGGAGACATTTGACTTAGTGCTTTGGAATGACTTCAGTGACTTCAGAACAGAGACTGAAAAGAAGATAAGAAAGCATAATATTAATTGTTCTTCTATCATCTCTACCAGGGCTGTGAAGTTTCATAGTGACGCGCTGAATGAAAGACTGTTCTCTCTTGCTTTAGATAACTGGTGCTTAGAACTGAAATACCCAAAGGACATGGAATTCAAATTGTTTAAAATACACAATAAAGATATTCAAACCTCTTGTTTACTTTGTCCTTCTCTTATCTGAACATACAGTTTGAAATAAATATTTTCAACTGTGATATAATGATGTGCCATGTTAGTAGCTCAAAATTTTAAATTCAGTTTTCTTCATTGGATGAAGACAAAATGATGTATAAGAAAATGAATTTAGGTAAAAGTTTTCTTTCTTTTCAAAGAATATGTAAAGTGAAATAAAAATATGCTTGCCTACACACTTTTTATCTTCCACTCCTTTTAACTTTCCCAGTGGTTTTTTCCACCACTATTAAAGACCATTAATTTAGAATTTAGTTAAGATTGTCTAGTATTCTGATAAATGGAGCAATATTGGAAATCCTAATTTATATAAACAGCTATTAAGTAATGTAAGAAGCTTCCTAACATTAATTAGAAACACTTTGTGTTCACGACCTAAGATCCATTCTCCTTGCTTCAGTACTGCATCAGATCCTCTTCACCATTGACCCATGACCTCCTTCTTATCTTCCCGACTTCATACAGACACATGTCACAGTGAGCTGCTCCTGCCTGTGCTCTATTCATTATCTCCCACAAAGTTTCCCTGGTGCAGGTAAAGTTTTTATATGTGTATGGTATGAGATGGCTTCCCAGGTGACTCAGAGGTAAAGATTCTGCCTGACAATGCAGAAGATGCAGGAGACATGGGTTCCATCCCTGGGTCTGGAAGATCCCCTGGAGAAGGGAATGGCAACCCACTCCAGTATCCTTACCTCTGAAATCCCACGGACCGAGGAGCCTGGAGAGCTATAGTCCAAGGGGTCACAAAGAATCAGACACGATGGAGCATACAACTCACACAAGGTATGAGATACCCTGGAACATTTAAGATCCTACACAGGAGCAGTCCAGGTGTACCTTTAAAGCTACCCTATTAAAGCACCATAGGGTATAACTTTCACAAATGAGACTCTCTACTAACAGAGGAATACTTTCCCTTTGTCTTTCAATGATGCCCGCGTGCTCTACTCTCTTAGAGAATGGTGCTGGGATACTGAGTATTTTCATGTTGGTCTGATCACAAATGGTACCCAGATCAGAACGAGCCTTTTTATTCACTTGCCCTCCTTCCCTGCTTCACTCTCCTTCTCATTAAACATCCTTCCTTGGAATTATTCTCCCTAATAAAGTGTTAGAAAGTATGATTTGCCAGAGACCTACTTTCTTCAATTCCATGCTGAGGAATTATATGAATTAGGGTCTGTAGCTTAAATTCTCAGTTCAGTTCAGTCACTCAGTTGTGTCCAACTCTTTGCAACCCCGTGGACTGTAGTATGCCAGGCTTCCCTGTCCATTACAAACCCCCTCAGCTTGCTCAAACTCATGACCTTCCACTCAGTGATGCCATCCAACTAAGTCATCCTCTGTTGTCCCCTTCTCCTCCTGCCTTCAATCTTTCCCAGCATCAGGGGCTTTTCCAATGAGTCAGTTCTTCACATCAAGTAGCCAAAGTATTGGAATTTCAGCTTCAGCATCAGTCATTCCAATGAATATGCAGAACTGATTTCCTTTAGGATTGACTGGTTGGATCTCCTTGCTGTCCAAAGGACTCTCAAGAGTCTTCTCCAACACCACAGTTCAAAAGCATCAATTCTTTGGCACTCAACTTTCTTTTTAGTCCAACTCTCACATCCATACATGGTGTGATCTATGGAGAAGATCCATACATGACTACTGGAAAAACCAAAGCTGTGACTAGACAGACCTTTGTTGGTAAAGTAATGTCTCTGCTTTTTAATATGCTGTCTAGGCTGGTCATAGCTTTTCTTCCAAGGAGCAAGTGTCTTTTAATTTCATGGCTGCATCCACCATCTGCAGTGATTTTGGAGCCCAAGAAAATAAAGTCTGTCACTGTTTCCATGGGAATACCAGACCACCTGACCTGCCTCCTGACAAATCTGTATACAGGTCAAAAAGCAACAGTCAGAACTGGACATGGAACACCAGACTGGTTCCAAATCAAGAAAGGAGTAAGTCGAGGCTGTATATTGTCACCCTGCTTATTTAACTTACATGTATAGTACATCATGCGAAATGCTGGACTGGATGAAGCACAAGCTGGAATCAAGATTTCTGGGAGAAATAGCAATAGCGTCACGTATTCAGATGACATCACACTTATGGAAGAAAGCAAAGAAGAACTAAAGAGCCTCTTGATGAAAGTGAAAGAGGAAAGTGAAAAAGTTGTCTTAAAACTCAACGTTCAGAAAACAGATCATGGCATCTTGTCCCATCACTTCATGGCAAGTAGATGGGGAAGCAATGGAAACAGCTTAAATTATACCCAATGAAGAATCTCACTGTCTGCATTATCCAAAAGTGCACCCCCTTCTGATGACTACCCACTTGTCCCTGTCACTGCATATATTATATAATGCTTTGTTGCAATTGCCTGTCTCCTCCCATTAGAATATGGAGTGTCTATTCCCACTAGAATAGACAATACTTTTGTTCATTTAGCAATCGATGTGTTAAGTTTTGCATGAAAGTCACTTCTGTGGGACCTACCCAGACCTTTCCATTTGAAATTGCAATCCACTCTCTGCCCCTCTGCCTTCTACCCAATAACCTTGGTCATTTTTATTTTTCCACCATTTATTAAAAACTATGTGTGCTCCTGGAGTAAGATCAGTACTCTTCTCTTGTGTGTTAGTTCCTCTCAGCTTTAATTGTCTGTAGGAACCCAGGCTACATATTACCCCAGCCACTACTGATGCCACTGACCTCATGGGTTTTCCTCCCACCCACACAGGGATACAGTCCAGAGCCTCAAGTCTGTTCTCTGTGTGTCTCTACTTACAATCTACCTCAAAGCTTCCCTGGTATGGATAAGTTTTTATAAGTTACTATACAATATACTTTTGTATGTTTTTAATTTACTGTTACCACCTCTCACTGGGCTTCCCTGGTGGCTCAGATAGTAAAGAATCTGCCTGCAATGCAGGAGACCTGGGTTCAATCTCTGTTTTGGGAAGATCCCCTGGAGAAGGGAATGGCAACCCACTTCAGTATTCTTGCCTGGAAAAGTCCATGGACAGAGGAGCCTGGCAGATTGCGGTCCATGGGGTTGCAAAGAGTCTAACACACACCCCCACCCACCCCCACCACACACACACACACCCCTCACTAGCATGAAAGCTTTATAAAGTCAAGTCCATTTTGTTCTGTTTCCCATGCATCCCAAGTGCCTAAAATAGTGCCTGACACATAATAGGCCTTCTGTTGAATGAATAAGGAGTCTTTAACCTCAGAGGTATGAAAAGAAGTTATTACTCATAGTTTCCACTGAACCAGAGAATCTGTGAGGTTTGTTCATATGCATTGATTTATCTGGATTAGACACACACACAGAAAGTTCAACTGAATTTAAGAAGAGTGAACTGACACATTACATGCTATAAAAATACAACAAAATTTAGTGTTATTATCTCTACCATCCCTCTCCACATTATTCTTCAAGAATTTTCTTTGACTGCATGTTTTTCTTCTTCCCACTCTTGCCTATGTTTGGTTCTAGTGTTTCAGTTCCTTCTATAAAATGTCATACAATGAAGATAAAACAAACTTAATCAGTATTGTCTTCATTTATGTAGAGACTCTAAAGTACTCTAAGCTGTTTTCTTCTTTCACCTTGATTTGTAAGTTGGAATAGATGTTTTTAATGGCAGTGGAAGTCACAGCTTCAACCCATACAATCTAGAGGTCTCCCTCCAAACATTTTGATTATATCAGGCACCGTATAAGCATAAAGACTTCATAAGAATATAATGGAAAAAAAAAATCCCCAATCATTACATCTTCAATAGTCTGCTTCTTTGCTCATCAACTATGAACATCCTTTAGTTTCTGTTCTACTTCAATCCATACTCTGAATTTCAAACACTACATAGTTACATGTTTCTCCATCTTGCTTGTTCTACTAACCCAGGCAGATGGTGGATGAAGATGGTAAACAGTAACCCAACCATGGGCAGGAACCCTGAAAGCACCAAGCTTACCCCCCAAGTCTCACTGTTACCAAGTCTGCTGCTCTAGAAACATATCCCTCCCCCTCCCTCAAATAAAAACTAATCTCCTATCTAAGTTTCAGGAGGAAGCTGCAGTGACAATGAAAGAACCTATTAGAACCAGCTAGGCCCAAGATGGTGGAAAATGTGACTTCCACTATATCCGGATCCTCTTTATGATGATAATGCATGAACATGTTAAATGACACACCCACCAGCTCTGTGACAATTGACAGTTGCCATGACAATAATTGGGAAAGCCCACATTGGAACTGTAGAGGAGAATTGTATCAGTTTCAGGTCTAAATCACACCCCCTTCTTGAATAACTCATAACTAGTACTCCCACTCTTTCCAAATCCCTCAGATTTACTTCAACTCTCCCACATATTTGGTGTCTCTCTACCTAAAATGGATTGCAAAGTTGATTTTTGAAGTAGATCCCTGCTTCTCTGTTTTTTTGTTTTGTTTTATTTTTTACCACTGAATTAAGTTTATACTGTTCCATTTTCAGCATTGGTTTCCAAATTGGTGTTGAGAATCTGATTGGGAATAGAATCTCCATAACCAAAACAGTGGGGGGGTCTCAGCCTGGACTGGGACCCCAGAGGAAGTCAGGTCAATCAATTTGGTAACATCACCATACGTATAAATACCTCTATCAGTGCCAATATCCTTTTTGAAGCCTTCTCTGATTAATCTCTGAGCACTGGCAACCCTAACTACCTTGGTCCCTGTGTATTTCTGCTCCAACGCACATATGAAAATATGGTTTCATACTCTGACTTCTCGTACAATTTTCTCTATTATCCTAATGCCATGAGAGCAGCTCCCAGTTTTGAAACTACCTTCTCCTTATCTCAAGAAGTCAACCAGACAATCTCTGTGTTCAGTTTAAATTAGTTTGCATTCCTGTCTCTTTAATTGAAATTTTTGTGTCTCAAAAGCAAAGCCCAGAATTCCATCCTACTCCTTAACCTCCCACTCCCAACTCAGATGGAGTGTTCTACATACATTGTGGGTATCAGCGAGAAGTGCTGAAAATTTATTTCTAAGAATGATTTCAAATAATAGGGGATTTTATATATATTTGTGTCAAGATTAAATATCTATTGATAACCCAAAGAGAGGAGTGTTAGTAATGATATCTTAGCTGAGGAATGTGATAAAACATTGAGTTAAGGAGTAGTATCTCTTGTGTTAACAGCAAACCCGGAAAGAGCTCAGGATGGGTGAGCAGTAGTTATGTGAGTTAGACAATATAAGACAATTCACCTACAAAATAGTTCAGATGAACACAACCTAGACAGCTCAATGAGATCAAGATGAAGTTTGATGTGGGGAGACTTTAGAAGTGTACCATTGGTTCTGTCCTGGGAAATAAAGGACTTTGACAACAGTAGTGACGTTTTTGTATCAATACCACCTTTGTAAGTGGAATTTTATATTACTAAGTAAGGAAAAAGTAAATCTGAAAAATGTACAGTTTTAGAGAATCGATATTTTTATTTGGGATTGTTGGATAGGTGCAAGTATACTAGTACATGTATTTATACCAATTTTGTTCTTTTAAATTTCAAGTATGCTGGGACCTCAGATGGTAAAGAATCCACCTGCAAGACAGGAGACTTGGGTTCAATCCTAATAACACACAGATTATATAGGCATACAATTGCATATATAAATACACATATGTATTCATTAATATATACAATCTATAATTTTAATCTCCATGGTTCTCAAAAACTAACTCCATTTTAGATACATTAGACAGACTATATGAAATTGCCACTATGCTATGGGAAGATCAAACCTTGAAAATAGTATTTATGATTAGAGTTTTCATGCTAATAGTATTAAAACTAATACAAAACGTTTGCTGAATATTTTCCATGTTCCAAGAACTATTCTGAGGATGTTATGTGAAATATCTCCTTGAAACATGACAGCAAGTCTATGAGAAAGAGACTAATTTCATCCTTACTTTACAACAAAGGGAAATTTAGATAAGTTGTTAAACTCAGAGAGGGTAAGAGAGAGACAACAAGAGACAACAAAAATCTGTGTTGCTGATCTCACCAGCAGCTACCCTACTACGCAGTCTTTAAGATAAGGAGAGACAAATCCAGAGATGACTCACAGAAGAGCTTCTAAAAGAGTGAAGTGATGGCATAGGTCACATACAGAACAATGAATAGAACTTGGGAAGTTATGTCTGGGAAAGAAATGTCTTAGACATCAGTACAGGGCACAGTGTACATTTCTTAAGACTTGATCTAACAAGTCCTGTCTTGCTTCTAGAAAACAGACAACTAAGGAAATTAAAGAAAAGCAGAATTTGGGTGAACTTAAAATAGTTCTGTAACAGCTAAAACTGTTCTGAGATAGGGTGAGCCCTATAAAGAGGCAGTTAGTTTCTCATACCTGAAATACTAAACTTGAACAACACTTAGAAGGGACGGTGTACAAAAGGTTTAAACCTCACAATAGGGTTACAAGTAGATGACCTTTATATCCTAATTAAAAAAAAAAAATCCTAATTTTAAATCCTAATTTTCCCTAATGCTATAATTGTCAATTAAGAGAATGAGCTCCTCAATAAATAGAAATTTATATGTTACTCTCAAAGTAATAGTGCAATTTGCATTACAGACATATTTTCAGGGATATAGGATATAATTTGTGTAAAGCACTTGACACATTCCCTAACATTTAGTAACTGCTCAAAAATATTGGATGTTACTATACTTTTTATTAACTCAGTCATTCAGTTCAGTCGCACAGTCATGTCCAACTATTTGTGACCCTGTGGACTGCAGCACGCCAGGCTTCCCTGTCCATCACCAACTCCTGAAGTTTACTCAAACTCATGTCCATCGAGTTGGTGATGCCATCCAACCATCTCATCCTCTGTCATCCCCTTCTCCTCCGACCTACAATCTTTTCCAACATCAAGGTCTTTTCCAAAGAGTCAGTTCTTCTCATCAGGTGGCCAAAGTATTGGAGTTTCAGCTTCAGCATAAGTCCTTCCAATGAATATTCAGGATTGATTTCCTTTAGGATGGACTGGTTGGATCTCCTTGCAGTCCAAGGGAGTCACAAGAGTCCTCTCCAACACCACAGTACAAAAGCATCAATTCTTCAACTCAGCTTTCTTTATAGTCCAACTTTCACATCCACACATGACTACTGGAAAAACCATAGCTTTGACTAGACAGACCTTTGTTGGCAAAGTAATGTCTTTGCTTTTTAATATGCTGTCTAGGTTGTTCATAGCTTTTCTTCCATGTCTTTTAATTTTGTGGCTGCAGTTACCATCTACAGTGATTCTGGAGCCCATCCCCCCTCCCAAATTGAGTCTGTCACTGTTTCCCCCATCTATTTTCCATGAAGTGATGAGACCAAACGGCCATGATCTTAGTTTCTGAATGTTGAGTTTTAAGCCAACTCTTTCACTTTCCTCTTTCACTTTCATCAAGAGGCTCTTTACCTCCTCTTCGCTTTATGCCATAAGGGTGGTGTCATCTGCATATCAGAGGTTACTGATATTTCCCCCAGCAATCTTGATTCCAGCTTGTGCTTCATGAAGCCCAGCATTTCACATGATATATTCTGCATATAAGTTAAATAAGCATGGTGGCAATATACACTCTTGACGTACTCCTTTCCTGACTTGGAACCAGTCTGTTGTTCCATGACCAGTTCTAACTGTTCCTTCTTGACCTGTATATAGATTTCTCAGGAGGCAGGTCAGATGTTCTGGTATTACCACCTCTTTAAGAATTTTCCACAGTTTGTTGTGATCCACACAGTCAAAGGCTTTGGCATAGTCAATAAAGCAGAAGTAGATGTTTTCCTGGAACTCACTTGCTTTTTCGATTGTCCAGAAGATGTTGGCAATTTGATCTCTGGTTCCTCTGCCTTTTCTCAATCCAGCTTCAACATCCAAAAGTTCACAGTTCACATACTATTGAAGCCTGGCTTGGAGAATTTTGAGCACTGCTTTGCTAGCATGTGAGATGAGTGCAATTGTGCAGTAGTTTGAACATTCTTTGGCATTGTCTTTCTTCAGGATTGGGATGAAAACTGACCTTTTCCAGTCCTATGGCCACTGCTGAGTTTTCCAAATTTTCTGGCATATTGACTGCAACACTTTCAGAGCATCATCTTTCAGGATTTGAAATAGCTCAACTGGAATTCCATCACATCCACTAGCTTTGTTCATCAGGATGCTTCCTAAGGTCCTCTTGACTTTATTCTGGCTTTAGGTGAGTGATCACACCATCGTGGTTATCTAGGTCATGAAGAGCTTTTTTTGTATACTTCTTCTGTATATTCCTGCCACCTCCTCTTAATACCTTCTGCTTCTGTTAGGTCCAGAAGATTTCTCTGTAAACTCCAGGAGATTGTTATGGACAGGGAGGCCTGCCGTGCTGCAGTCCATGGTGTCTCAAAGACTCGGACACAACTGAGTGACTGAACTAAACTGATTCAAATTTATTCACATGAATAAAAAGTTAAAATATAATCTCAAATACTATATTTCTAAAATGGTCTACATGTTTTAAAATATATAAGTAAAGAGTACAAGCTAAACAAACAACCTATCTCTGTAAAAAGAGATCACACCAAGATTTAAAATTAAGCAGATAACACCATGAAAAGCATTCTTTGTCTGCTCTTTTGACTTAATATTAACTACTTATTAAACTTTGTATTATTTTCCCCATAGTACCAGACAAAGCATACATGATGAGGAGGATTAAACTGTCTAGTCCTTAGTGATATTTTGTGGCAATGGAGTGGTTTCAAGAACAATGTGTGCATTATTTCCAGCTGTAAACACATCAGTCTTCATGCTGTGATAGGAGTGACTGGTATTTCCGGGTCTGTTTGATCATGCCATTAACTAGCTGATTCACTTGCTATTTAACATTGAAATCAGAATTATTTTCTCTGTACCATGAGATTACTCTGCTTCTGTACACCTTTCAGTCAATCACAGCTAAGGATAAATGCATTAGCCAGGAATCAACTATCACATGCCTTTCAAAAACATCAATAAATTAGAAAGTTTCATATAACTACCCCTTCATGTTTAACGTCTACAAAATAACTTTAGAATAATTAGTAAATATTATATTAGTAGCTAATATTTATTGAGCACTTTTTATATATCAGGTAATGTGCTAAATGCTTTATATAGATTATTTCATGTATCACTGAAAATAGCTTTATGATATGTAAATATGTAAAACATATTTACATCTGGTAATTATATAAATGCTATTTAGTTATTGGTGAGGGAGAGTATAATTCTTTTATGACATTATATAATAGTAGAAAATAAGAGTTTAAATAAAATATAAAGCTCATATTCTTGAAAAGTAATGTGAGAATTTAACTTTTTAAGGTTCAGATTTGTTCAAATTTAATATTCAAGCATGGGGAACTCCTTTCCTCTGGTGGCACATGGGACAATGGTAGGTTGATGATGATCTTTTAAATTAATAAGGTGAAGTGTGGTATTTAGCAAGAAAAAAGGAGAACAAATTATAAGATATATGTAAATATATATAAACATTTTAATTTTTTTAGATTTATTTATTGAAGAATTATCACATTGAAAAAGAATTAGGTCTTTTCTGCTTAGTTCTAGAAGAATAATTTAGAACTAATAAATGAATTTAGCTATAAACACTTTTTGATGTTATAAAATGTGAGAGACCCTAAATTCTACGTATATGATCTGTGGGAAAAAAAGAAAAGAAGATGAAGGAAGGGAGGAAGGAGGAGAGAAAGGAAGGAAGGGAGGAAGGAAATGCATCATGCTGTAAGGTGACTGAGCTTCTGAAATGACCCAATTCATTTAAGCATTAAAAGTCTGTTAATTGACTGTTACATAAGGTAAAGATTCCTGTGGGATTAAAACAAAGAAATTTATAATGCTCTTTTAAAGCTGAATATCTTATATGATTTGTAGTACTCTAAAATCTGAAGAATTTTTTATAGTCAATCAAAGAATTTTTTTTTTTACCCTCTAAATGTCTAGGTGGTTTAACCTAGACAAACTTAAGGAAATTTTACTAATAGTAAGTAGTAACATTCCGAAGAATTGATGCCTTCAAACTGTGGTGTTGGAGAAGATTCCTGGAAGTCCATTGGACAGTAAAGAGATAAAATGAATCAGCCTTAAGGGAAATCAATGCTGAATGCTCATTGGAAGGACTAATGCTGAAGCTGAAACTCCAGTACTTTGGTCATCTGATGCAAACAGTCAACTCATTGGAAAAGTCCCTGAGGCTGGGAAAGATTTAGTGCACAAAGAGAAGAGGGCATCAGAGGATGAGATGGCTGGATGGCATCATCAAAGCAATGGATATGAACTTGGGCAAACTTTGGGAGACGGTGAGGGACAGGGAGGCCTGGTGTGCTGCCGTCCCTGGGTTCGCAAAGAGTCAGACATGACTGGGTGACTGAACAACAAATAGAAGTAGTAAAATTTAGAAAAATATTACTTTGCTGGCTTTCAAGGCAGAAATTTTAAGCCAATTGAATTTCCAAGATATGTTATACAGGGTCAAGAGTATGTGCCACCATTGTTGAATCTCTCAGGATATATATAAATAACATCACCACAACCAAGAACAACAAACTGGCTGGGTATGTAGCCTTTGATTATTTGGCTCAGTTATTTGCCTGTTTACTTGCTTTCTTTTCTTTCTGATGACTGCACTGTCAGTTGAATTTAACACTGCTGTATTAATATTTCTTTGATAATCAAAGCACAGAAATTGAAAGATGAGAGTTCTAAGACGGAATGTTACCCCAAGTTGTAACAAGAAGATGCACTCTAATCAACCAGGAATAAGACTGGGGCAGCTGCTCAAAACAGAAATCTAGGCAAAGAACAAGATACATGTTCTAGACTAAATGCTGGATGAATATTCTGGTTTCAGGTAAAAATGTTGACATTGTTAATAAGCCATTCAGTTCAGTTCAGTTCAGTTGCTCAGTCATGTCCGACTCTTTGCAACCCCATGAATTGCAGCACGCCAGGCCTCCCTGTCCAAAACCAATTCCTGGAGTCCACCCAAACTCACGCCCATTGAGTCGGTGATGCCATCCAACCATCTCACCCTCTGTTGTCCCCTTCTCCTCCTGCCCTCAATCTTTCCCGGCATCAGGGTCTTTTCAAATGAGTCAGCTCTTCACATCAGGTGGCCAAAGTATTGGAGTTTCAGCTTCAACCTTAGTCCTTCCAGTGAACACCCAGGACTGATCTCCTTTAGGGTGGACCAGTTGGATGTCCTTGCAGTCTCCAAGGGACTCTCAAGAGTCTTCTCCAACACCATAGTTCAAAAGCATCAATTCTTCGGTGCTCAGCTTTCTTTATAGTCCAACTTTCACATCCATACATGACTACTGGAAAAACAATAGCTTTGACTAGACAGACCTTTATTGGCAAAGTAATGTCTCTGCATTTTAATATGCTGTCTAGGTTGGTCAATACTTTTCTTCTAAGGAGCAAATGTCTTTTAATTTCATGCTGCCACCTTCTGCAGTGGTTTTGGAGCCCCCCAAAATAAAATCTGTCACTGTTTCTTCAGTGAGTGCTGAAGAATTGATGCTTTTGAACTGTGGTGTTGGATAAGACTCTTGAGAGTCCCTTGGACAGCAAGGAGATTCAACCAGTCAATCCTAAAGGAAATCAGTCTTGAATATTCACTGGAAAGGCTGATGCTGAAACTGAAACTCCAATACTTTGGCCACCTGATGAAAGAACTGACTCATCGGAAAAGACCCTGATGCTTGGAAAGATTGACAGCAGGAAGAGAAGGGGACAATAGAAGATGAGATGGTTGGAGGACATCACTGACTTGATGGACATGATTTGAGTAAACTCCAGGAATTGGTGATGGACTGGGAGGCCTGGCGTGCTGCAGTCCATGGGGTAGCAAAGAGTAGGATATGACTGAGTGGCTGAACTGAACTGAATTGATGTGCTAATCAAATACAAAGATGAATAATACAAAGCCCGACCTCAAGGAATTTACACTCTGGGTCACATAGCAGTCTGAGAAAAAATGTGAAGAGACCAATATCTGGGAAAATGCACACTAGACTGCTTGTGAATTTGAAGGAACAATTATAAAATAATGTCTGGGAAACTAGTAGAGGAACAAGTGTAGACTCTCGATTGTCTAGGGCCAAGAGGAAGTAGCAGTGAAGTTAGGAGAATATCACGTATCTTATATCTAACTTTGTTATGGAATACTGAAAACATTCTCTGTGAGGAAATCAAAAGCAAAGTCATTTATAAATGCCTCAAAAATTTGTACATATGAATCCAGGTGTAAATGTGCTCTATTGTCTAAGTCACATATGACATCAACATTAAGAATTATTGGCTTAAGGACCAAATTCTAATATTGAATATTAGTACTAGCCAAGCTTATTCAGGTAGGTATTTTCAGAACACCGTGACTGTACTGCATAACTAATCATGACAGAAGGTGAAAAATGGAGGTGAGTAATTAGTAAGTCTTACTGAGTGAGAAGATAGAAGGTAAATTTCAAAGTTAGAATGTAGGAGTTTAGCAGTAATATTAGCCCTATGATATCAGAAGATGAGATGGTTAGATAGCATCACCAATTCAGTGGACATGAATTTGAGCAAATCTGGGGAGATAGTGAAGGACAGGGGAGCCTGGCATGCTGTAGTCCATGGGGTTGCAAAGAGCTGGACACAACTTAGTAACTGAACAGTGAACAACAGCAAAACCTATTATTTATTGGGTACTACTTTATCTAGCACTGTGCTAAATATAAAGATATCTATAGTTTTAGTCAATCTTCAACAATTTTATAAGGCCTATCTCTTGTAATCATGTCCATTTGAGGGTTAATTAACTTGCCCTAGTCAGCAAGGGCAATTGCTTACATATGAGTAAAGGTCTTTGAACCCCAAAGTTCATATCATACAAGGAAGGTATTAAGTTGAACCATATGAAATTGTCAAATTAATGTTGACCTAAAAATAATGACAATTTCATATGGTATAAACCAGATGGTATAAACAGAATAGTCAGTAATGTCTTGAAAGGCTATCTACACTCTAAGATAATTTATAGTGGGTAATTTAGAGTTATCTAGTCTGTCTCACTCCTAGAATGGAATTTTCTTGGATGATAAAAAATCTCAGGCTAGTTCAGGCAAGTTCTCACTAAGGGAAGAGAGACACTCTTAATTCCTCCAGGAACATTTGGAATACTGGAAGAGCATGGTCCATGGCTGAAACTGCAGATCTATTATTGCCCTGTCATGGATTTATTCTGGTTGATTTATTTGCTATTTATTTTTAATCATGATATGAATTGACTTAACTATGTTTTCCATTTACACTTTAAATTTTTTATGTCTAGTTATGGAAAACAAAACTTTGCTATTCACACACACATATACCACATACACATACAAGATTAGTTACTAGCAAATTAAAAAAAAAAAAAATCCAGGGGAGAAATTGATGAAATCTTCTTCTTTGGCTGCTAAGGTTATAGGTTTGGGTATGGCTACTGATGAAGTTAAGCAACATGGAATGCTTTCTTTCCCAACACATAAAAGAACCAGAAAGCATGGTTTATTGATCACTCAGTCTAGACAACCAGAAAGGATGGTTTATTGATCGCTCAGTCTAGACAAATTTGTGGTGTGATAGGGAAGATTATACTAATGATGAAGCTGGAAGATCTAAGTCCTATTTCTCTGTGACTTAGGCTCAGGAAAATTGAGTAATTTACCATGAGTCTCTTTAAAATTAAATTAGGACTGGTAGTAATAATACCTCCATTTCATTAAAGTTGTGAGGTTCAATGGAAATGTATAATGAAGATATATATATCTTCAATGTGACTGAAGTCTAGATCAACTGATGTCCATTATGTGTATATTAAAATAATAGGATATGTTCAATTTCTTTTAGAATATTTATAATATGCTATGTTTCATTGAAAATTCAACTGCGTTACATTTTGATTAGTTTACATTGATCTGCTTAGGAAACATTCATCAAAGAATAGACTTTTTTAGATAGTTTCCTAAATGGATAGTATTTCATTTAAAACACACTTAAAGATGGATAACTGTTGAACCTCTAAATTCTCATCTTCTAACCTGACTGTGATTGAAATTCAATCTATAATAATTTGTGCATACACCTTAAGGAAATACTTTAGTTCACATCTTTGTTATAAATGCCAGATACATTTCTTCTCATGAAAAGTTTCTTTAGAAATTATTTATTACATCATTTTGGTGTGGCTTAAACCTCCTTTGAAATCTCTGCCAAGTGAACTTTATTTTCTATCACCTGAATCATCTGAGTAATATACTGATTAAGAATGTGTGTTGTCTGAATTCAGACTTTCAGTTCCAGCCCTAAATTAAATCAGTCTCTTGTACCTTAGGTAAAGACATTTCAAAATAGCTCTATCTTTTCCTATAATAATCTAAAGAAATCAAATTTAAATCAAAAATTCATTGTCTGTTTCCAGTCTCACTTGTGAAACCGAGTCTTTTAGGATGTAACAAGTCTGAGTCACCAAGATCATTAAGGAGAATGCAAATTCATTACCAGAACTATTAATACTAAGTTGCACCCATTTTATTGTGTGAGTAACAAGTTTACTCCCTCCAGATGGTTTTCCTGATAGTACAAGTAGATATTTGTTGTAGATAATCTGATAAGTGTGTCTTGTGTCATGACTGTTTATGTATTGATCTATTTCCCTAACAGATATGAAAATCTTTGAAAACAAATTAAGTGTATGTCTCAATTTAGAGTGCTACAAAGAATGTATTTAAATAATACTTGTGATTAGGAAACTAATTATGAACTAATTGTAATATTCAAACAGCAAGGATAATTAACTTATTAATAATTTAAATAAGTGAACTTTTATCCAATTAAGCATTTACACTTGCTATAAGTGACAAAGGATAATAGAAATTATTTAACAAGAAATATATTCACTAATATTGAGAGAAGGTGAATAAATATACCATATTGAATCATTTGCCATATAATACCTCTTAGTTCATTCTACATTAATTGTAGTTTATTTACTGCATTGAAATAAAGAAGAAACAATTTTCAGAAATCTTCAATTCCTGCCTTCTGGTCAATTCCTTAGACTTTCTTTAACAAATTAATGACACTGTTTTCAGTGTCTGGTCCTGGAACCACTGTGAGTCTTTCAGTAGATCTATGTGGACACAATTCTTTGTTAAAATAATACTAAGACATAATTGGTCTCTTTCATGTCTCTTTCATGCTCATCTTCTTAAAAAAGTATAGTGAAATTTTCCAGAAGTTGTGACACATGATGATGATATCCATTTGGCTGATAATGGATGGTAATAATTGTGTATTTTTGCATTTTAAAACTATCAAGAGTATAAAGGGATCTTCAGAACAAAAGGCATACAAACCTACTACTGTGGATAGCATTCAGTGAGAGATACTATAATAGGAAGTTAATACAACTATGTTACTTGATATTTACTTCTTACTTCTTAAGATGCATGATCCTGGTCTTCCAAAATCAAAAAAGGTGCTTTTGAGAATAACTGAGAGTTCCCAGATGATTTTAATCAAAACGGTAGACATGCCTGATAAAAATTTGTTTGCCAAAAGAGAAATTCATGTACTAAGGCAAAATTATTTTTCTTATATTTAGTACAGATTAAAAAAATTTTTAATTTCAATGGCTCATCTTTTGTTCTCAAATAGATGAAAGACAAATTTGTCATCTTGTCAATCCCAAACCAATAGAAGTTGTATCCCTTACCCCAGACCCAATATTCGTTTAACCATGGATGTGTCATACAGAAATTTAAGTAAAATATTAATTTATTTTAAAAACAAATCTGGAACAGCAGTTTCTTTTCCACTACTTAAAATATGTTCCTTCAAGAGAAGGGAACATCATGTCCGAAGCACTGGCTTCCTCATAGCGAAAACTTGGAGGGATCACTTTTTTCCATGGTGACAATATCCAGATCTGTATTACTTCATCAAAGAAGCAGATCCCTTGCTATTGGCCAAACTTGAGTGTTCCAAGTATCATATCATGAATTTTTGACAGGAAAATCACTTCTTAAGGACAGATGAACATGCTTGGGTACACTTTCAGGTTTTCAGTGTTTTATTTATTGCCTAATAAACAGGCATCATATTTTCTTTCTCCAAATGGTTTGAGAAATTACTATCAAAGAAAATGAAACAACACTCACTTTTATTAATAACAGTCAAAGCATATTATTATTTTTTTTTAATTTTGTGGCTACCACTGCTTTGATTAAAGTTTTTATAAGTTTTCAGTCTCAAAAGTACTCTTGTTGTTTAGTCACCGAGTCATGTTCAACTCTTTGTAACCCCATGGACTGCAGCATGCCAGACTTCCCTGTCCTTCACTGTCTGCTGGAGTTTTCTCAAACTTATGTCCATTGAGTCAGTGGTGCCATCCAACCATCTCATCCTCTGTCACCCCCTATCTTCTCCTGCCCTCAATCTTTCCCAGCATCAGGGTCTTTTCCAATGAGTTGGCTTTGCATCAGGTGGCCAAAGTAGTGAAAACATAATACAAAAATAATACAAAATATAGAATAATAAAAAAATACAAGAAAGTGATACAAAGTAACACATCACAATACAAAAGTACTCTGAAAATATACAGTTAAAAAATATTGCTTTTTTAAAAACATAAATTTATTTATTTTAATTGGAGGCTAATTACTTTACAATAGTGTATTGGTTTTGCCATACATCAACATGAATCTGCCACAGGTATACACGTGTTCCCCATCCCGAACCCCCCTCCCTCCACCCTCCCCGGACCATCCCTCTGGGTCGTCCCAGTGCACCAGCCCCAAGCAACCAGCATCATTCACCGAACTTGGACTGGCGATTCGTTTCATATATGATATTATACATGTTCCAATGCCATTCTCCCAAATCTTCCCACCCTCTCCCTCTCCCACAGAGTCCAAAAGACTGTTCTATACATCTGTGTCTCTTGCTGTCTCACATACAGGGTTATTGTTACCATCTTTCTAAATTCCATATATATGCATTAGTATACTGTATTGGTGTTTTTCTTTCTGGCCTACTTCAGTCTGTATAATAGGCTCCAGTTTCATCCACCTCATTAGAACTAATTCAAATGTATCCTTTTTAATGGCTGAGTAATACTCCATTGTGTATATGTACCACAGCTTTCTTATCCATTCGTCTGCTGATGGACATCTAGGTTGCTTCCATGTCCTAGCTATTATAAACAGTGCTGCGATGAACATTGGGGTACACGTGTCTCTTTCCCTTCTGGTTTCCTCAGTGTGTATGCCCAGCAGTGGGATTGCTGGGTCGTAAGGCAGTTCTATTTCCAGTTTTTTAAGGAATCTCCACACTGTTCTCCATAGTGGCTGTACTAGTTTGCATCCCCACCAACAGTATAAGAGGGTTCCCTTTTCTCCACACCCTCTCCAGCATTTATTGCTTGTAGAATTTTGGATCGCAGCCATTCTGACTGGCGTGAAATGGTACCTCATTGTGGTTTTGATTTGCATTTCTCTGGTAATGAGAATGGGAGAAAATAATAGCAAATGATGCAACTGACAAACAACTAATCTCAAAAATATATAAGCAACTCCTGCAGCTCAATTCCAGAAAAATAAATGACCCAATCAAAAAATGGGCCAAAGAACTAAATAGACATTTCTCCAAAGGAGCCATACAGATGGCTAACAAACACATGAAAAGATGCTCAAAATATTGCTTTTGAACTATCTGACTGGTTCAACCCAATGGATGATAATCAGCATTCTTACTGTCCTTTCCAGATGCCCATTACTGCTGGCCCAGTCTGAGAGCTGGAAATGTTTTGCAATACACCTTGACTTCTTGAGAGAGTTGCCTTAAGTAATGTCCATTTTCCTGGGAGGTACACTGGCCCTTACTAGGGGCCACCAACCAAACCTCTGCACCCCTGAAAATTTCTCTGTGGTTTATACTCTACTAAAGTCCTAAAGAAGATCGGGTATGACTTACAAACATGAGCAACTCACTAAGTTGACTACCTCACTGAGTATCTCTGCCTAGTTTTATTAACAACATTGTTGTTCAGTTGCTAACTCATGTCTGACTCCTTTGGGACTCCATGGAATGTAGCCAGCCAAGCTCCTCTGTCCATGGGATTTCCCAGGCAAGAACACTGGCATGAGTTGCCATTTCCTTCTTCAGGGGATCTTCCCAACCCAGGGATTAAACTAGAGTCTTCTGCATTGGCAGGTGGTTTCTTTACTCCTGAGCTACCTGGAAAGCCTCTAAACAATGATATTAATCCATTAATCATCAGAAGATTCCTTGAGCCCTCATTGTGTGTCTGACAGTATAAGGTGTTGGGGAGAATGGTACAATTAAACAAAAGACCCCTGCCTTTGTGAAGTTTAAATTCTACGGAGTGAAACAGACAAAAGCATAGAGGCAAACACAATGAATCTCCATTTGGTTGTGACATGAAGGAAAGTAAAAGGAACTAAGTTACTAATAGGAAGATAATTGCTTTAGATAGAGTAGGCAGCAAGGGCCTTTTTATAAGATAGCCTCAAAAAAAAAAAGTGTATAACTATCAGAGCATAATACACCATTCAGAGCAAAAGATAAACTCAGAGAGCATCTGCTTATAAGAGTGAAGATTTGCTTCAGCCAGACTTGAAAGGGCAATCATCGGGTTCATAAAGGATGTAAGAGCTTACAGTGAACCATGTCAGATTCAGGATCTCCGAAGAAGAAGATTTAACTTTGAGACCAGGGACCAGGCTTTAATACTCAAGAGTGATAGCAGAGTTTGTGTAGCAGAGTTTTATTAAAGTATTAAAGGGGACAGAGAAAGCTTCTGACACAGACATCAGAAGGGGGCTGGAGAGTGCCCCCACTCACCAGTCTTATCAAGGCCTTATACACTATTGCCAGACCCACTAGCACAACACGCATCTTAAATTAACAAGATTAGAACTAACTATTAGGGCTTCCCTGGTGGCTCAGAGGTTAAAGCATCTGCCTGCCATGCAGGAGACCCGGGTTCGATCCCTGGGTCGGGAAGATCCCCTGGAGAAGGAAATGGCAACCCACTCCAGTATTCTTGCCTGAAGATCCCATGGATGGAAGAACCTGCTGGGTTACAGTCCATGGGGTCGCAAAGAGTCCGACAGGACTGAGCAACTTCACTCACTCAGAACTAACAGTAGAAAGGTCTACTGGACCCACTCCTACAACAAACTTCTTAAGATAACAAGATTAGTTAGAAGGTTCTTGATAAGGAAAAACGTGTCCTCAAGCAAGATATATTGTTATATTGACTACGACAAAGCAATGTAGGGAAAAAAAAAGTTTGTCATTTTATCCTTAAGAGCCCCAGACCCCTTTCTCTTCTTTGAGGACCCTGAACTTCTTAGCAACCTACCTAGGAACTGACTCTCAGATGGATACTTCAGGTCTGAGCTCTGAACAAACACATGTAATGATTATATCTTAGTGATGATGTTCTGATTAAAGAAGGAGAGAAAGGAAGAAAGAAAAAGTGCCCATGTCAGTACAGATCTCCTGCAACAAGAACAGACTAAAACGCACAAAAGATAGTCCAGACCAGTCAGACATGTAGACTATTCAACACCAAAACTTCCCTGGTGGATCAGACAATAAAGAGTCTGCCTGCAATGCAGGAGACCTGGGTTCAATCCCTGGGTTGAGAAGATCCCCTGGAGAGGAAAATAGCAACCCAGCTCAGTATTCTTGCCTGGGAAATCCCATGAATAGCGGATCCTGGAAGGCTACAAGTCCATGGTGTCGCAGAGAGTCAGATACAACTTAGTGATTAAACAACAAATGACATAATAAGAAACTATAGTCCTATAAGATAAACGCATTGAGCCTTTATGTGTGTATATGTGTCTATGTATATGTGTGTTTATGTATAGTGCATGTACCTGTATATATTTGATCCATCTTAGAGATCTATCTTTGTTTTTTGACAGAGGATTCTTGTGTGTGTGTGTGTGTGTGTGTGTGTGTGTATACATTTGGTTGCTCAGTTGTGTCCAACTCTTTGTGACCTCATAGACTGTAGCCCGCCATGCTCCTCTGCCCACGGGGATTCTCCAGGCAAGAATACTGGAGTGGGTTGCCATGCCTTCCTCCAGGGAATCTTCCCAACTCAGGGATTAAACATAGGTCTCTCGCATTGAAGGTGGATTCTTTACCATCTGAGTCACCAGGGAAGCCCATGAATACTGGAGTGGGTAGCCTATCCTTTTGCCAGGGGATCTTCCTGACCCAGGAACTGAACTGGTGTCTCCTGCATTGCAGGTTGATTCTTTACCAGCTGAGCTACCAGGGAAACCATATTCATAAATTCCCATATTAAGAAACACTTTGCCCCTGTATAATATATAAAGGCACACAGAAACAAAAACAAGCCTTACTAAATTGCTATGTTTCAACTTTTGATGTCTCTAAGGCCTAAAATCAGGTCAGCATATTCTCTTTTGGCAGAATTTCATTCTGAGGCTTAATTCTGTCTTGTAGTATTCATTTTATTCATGAACCCTTGGACCACCGGCATTCATTTGTCATATCCTAGCAAGAAGGCCATTTCCATGAGAAGGCATTGGACTTAACTGGGGCTCAGAGAATTTGTTCTAAACTTTAATTCCAATACATTTAGCAAAAGACATAATTAATAGTGATATTCACAGTAAGAGTATAGAATCTCTTAAGTAAATTTGTCTTCATGAGACATATAGTACAGAGATGAAAACTGTGCTGGGGAAATTTAATATAGCTTCCAGATGGAGACAATATATTCAAATCCAATGTTCAATGAATTCTCATTCTGGCTATGTGTTATCTCTAGTTCAGTTCAGTTGAGTTGCTCAGTCATGTCTGACTCTGTGACCCCATGAAATGCAGCACACCGGGCCTCCCTGTCCATCACCAACTCCCGGAGTCCAGCCAAACCCATGTCTATTGAGTCAGTGATGCCATCCAACCATCTCATCATCTGTTGTCCCCTTCTCCTCCTGCCCTCAATCTTTCCCAGCATCAGGGTCTTTTCCAATGAGTCAGCTCTTCTCATCAGGTGGCCAAAGTACTGGAGTTTCAGCTTCAACATCAGTCCTTCCAATGAACACCCAGGACTGATCTCCTTTAGGATGGTCTCCTTGCAGTCCTTGGATCTCCTTGCAGTCCAAGGGACTCTCAAGAGTCTTCTCCAACACCACAGTTCAAAAGCATCAATTCTTCTGTGCTCAGTTTTCTTTATAGTCCAACTCTCACATCCATACATGACCACTGGAAATACCATAGCCTTACCCCCAGATAGTAAATATGTTTGCATCCCTCATAGTTATCTCTGATAATTAACAAATCTGCTTACTTTTGATTGAAATATGCATAAACTACATTTTAAAATATTCTATTCTTATACATTGATGCTTAAGAGCTTGAAATATTAATGCATCTTACATGTGCATTTTATTCAATAATTGGGGTGAATTGATTATTTCTGTTTATTGATGAATTAATTTAATCCCTTCTCATTCTAAAGAAGAAATTAAAGCAGTTGTCATGTACATTTTCCATTACATCTCATTGTTTCCAGCTAGGATTGATAGAAGTCACAGATGAATCAGTATTCACTGTGTGTATTGTACTAATTTAGAATCTTACTCATTAGTTATCCTGCTATTCATCTCCACCTTCAATTTTAAAGAAATCTTAGAGGCAAAAATTACTGTTGAACAGCTCATGTATTTCAGCAAGTATAAAAGAAACAATATTTAATTTAGGCGTTCATTCCATTTCAGCTGTAAAAATAACAAAACAAACGAACAGAAAGCTTAAAGTACCATAAAGAATCCTATTATACTAGCAACTTTATATTTCATGAATGTCATCATGAAATAAAAGAAAGGAAAATAAAATTAAGTAAACTAATTCATATATCATCTTACAGGCTAATCATTAATTTATCAGTGTTAAGAAACTTGGAGAGGTTTCCTATGTATACCAGCTTATTTCTTTTTTCTATCTCCCTCTATTTATGAATATTTCATTCATATCTCTTCTTTACATTATTAATGTTTTTCATTGTTTGTTAACTTTACCATTCTAAAGAATAATTTTGAAAGTCTTCTAATTGACAATTTTCATACTTGTTTACTGCAAGCTGTATAAATCTACAAATATCTTCCGGTAGTCATGAACTAACTTGGATTCTTACAGCTATCATACTTTTTTTTTTTTTTTTTAGAGACAGCAAAATATTGTGAATAATTATTTGGCCCATCTGACGCCATATTTTCATCTACTTAGTAATCCGCCACACATCACCTAGCAATCTAATTTTTGGATCAGGGAATAATAACTGGTGAGACCTTGGAACATACTTTCTAGGGAGAAGTTAAATGAGTTTCACATGTAAGAAGAGAAAGCAAAGGAAACTAGGGTACCATAAGAATGTACTGCAGAATAAAAACACCTTAAGAGACACCAAAGAAGATATATAGATGGCAGGTAAAAATACAAAATATATGTTTTGGGTGGCCAAAAAGTTGCTTTGATTTTTAAGTAAAAATAAAAGACATAATTTTATTTTCATCAAGAATTTTATTGAACAATATATTCAGTTTCGTTCCACTACCTTCTGCCATTTTTCAAGCAACTTCAAAATTCCATCTTTCCCAAACTTTGTATATTTTTTAATCAAAGAATAATTTTCAAAGCTTGATTTGGATATTTGGAGTACGTCAGTTTTCTCCTGTGTAGTATAATGTTATTGTCCTCAATTAATGTTTTGATTTGACAACTATCAACTTCAGCTGGTCTACTAAACTGTGGAGCACCATTCAGTAAGAAACTTTGCAAATGACTTCGATCAGTCAGTACCTTTTCCATAATTTGCACAAATCTTTTTTGCACTTCATTTGCATTTTCCCTTTCTTGCAATAATCTTTTTTTTTTTTTGCATTTCAGTTGCATGTTTACCTTTCTTGAAATAATAAAGCATAATGTCCCAAATGTTGCTTATTTCCTTCTATCTTCAATATTAAAATAGCTATGCAAAAATTTATCAATTTTGATTTTTTAACCATACACACTGATAAGACAGCTGACACAATATAATCTATCAAAATTGTTTTGAATGATGTTAAAGATAACTAAAAATCACTGCAGATGGTGACTGCAGCCATGAAATTATAAGATGCTTGCTCCTTGGAAGAAAAGTTATGACCAACCAACTCAGCATATCAAAAAGCAGAGACATTACTTTGCCAACAAAGGTCCATCTAGTCAAAGCTATGTTTTTTCCAGTAGTCGTGTATGGATGTGAGAGGTGGACTATAAAGAAAGCTGAACATAGAAGAATTGATGCTTTTGAACTGATGTGTTGGAGAAGACTCTTGAGAGTCCCTTGGACTGCAAGGAGATCCAACCAGTGAATCCTGAAGGAAATCAGTCCTGAATATTCATTGTAAGGACTGATGCTGAAATCGAAACTTTAATATTTTGGCCACCTGATAGGAAGAATGGACTCAGTGGAAAGGACCCTAATGCTGGAAAGATTGTAGTTGGGAGGAGAAGGGGATGACAGAGGATGAGATGGTTGGATGGCATCACGGACTCAATGGACATGAGCCTGAGTAAACTCCAGGAGTTGGTTTTGGACAGGGAGGCCTGGTGTGCTGCAGTCCATGGGGTTGCAAAGAGTTGGACACGACTGAGCAACTGAACTGAACTGAAGATAACTAAGCACTACTAGAGCCAACTTATGGGGGAAAAATTAATAATAAGCAAACCTTTTGGCCAACCCAATATATTGTCATTGCTGTTGCTGTTTAGTTCCTAAGTCATGTCTGACTCTTTTGCAACACCATGGACTATGGCCCACCAGACTCTTCTGTCCATGAGATTTCCCAGCAAGAATACTGGAATGGGTTGCTACTTCCTTTTCCAGAGAATCTTTTCTGACCAGTGACTGAACCTGCATCTCTGCATTAGTAGGTGAACTCTTTACCACTGAGCCACTGGGGAAGCCAACCCAATATATAATATATATTAAATAAAAAAGCACTAGGACTTAATAAAATATATTCATTCATATTGATTTCAACTTATAAATAACTTGGTCATGCTAAATCAATTAGATAAGTTAAAGAACTCCATCTTCTATTGTTCAGTGACTTTAAATGTCCATATAATTCATCAATATATTCTTTATGTCAATACTACTAACTTGATACCTATTATTTAATTATGGATCTTGGGAGAGATGTAGTTATGCTTTCATATTCACTGATCATATTTCAGTAGAGAACATTTAAGTCATGGGATGTTTCAATATAAAAATGCCCAATTTATTATGAAGAGCCATTACTCACTGAAGTGGCTTTGGCTGCAAAGGGATCTTTAATTAATTCCTTATTGCATCTGTGCAAAAGAAATGGCTGACATTAAAAAAAAATCGAACCTGTAACCTGTCATACTATCATTTCAGTTTCATTCCTGAGAAACTTGACTCCTGTTTAAAGTTTATTCATTACACTTAAATTCTCTGAGTTAACATTGTGTCTGTTACACATGTCCACCTAATATTTTAGCAAGAATTTATGGAAATTTGTTACACTATAAGTCAAAGCATGGGGAATAAAAGGCAATAGAGTTGATGAAATTGATAAAGCACGTGAAAGAGCTCCAAATGCAAATTGTGCCAAATCACAGATTTGCCTAAACTTAACATTCTTTAAAATAATGTGTCAGGCAATAAACAATTCAGAGACAGGAAGAGATGGAGCCTGGCTTGGTCAGGATTCAACCAAAGAAGCAGAACTAATAGAAGAAACAGAACGTGTGTCTGTGTGTGAGACAGGGAGAGGGAAGAGGGGGGAGAGAGAGGGAAAGAGAGAAAGACAGGAAGTTTTTACAATCGATCACTTGAGTGATTGTAGGGGCTGGCAAAGTAAGTCTAAACGTCAAAAATCTCTAGGGCAGACTATCAAGAAAGGCAGACTAGGATGATGAGGCACAGTCTGCAGCTACCACCCAGAGATTATTTTTCCTCAAGGAAACCTCAGCTCAGCTCTTTGTGTGTGTGTGTATGTAAATAAAATTATATGTATAATTGTATGTATTTGTTTATTTAGGCTCTGCTGGGTCTTCTTTGCTGCATGGGCTTTTCTCTCATTGTGGAGAGTGGGAGCTGGTCTCTAGTCGTGGCGCACAGGATTCTCATTGCAGTGGCTTCTTTTTTGGGGAGCACAAACTCTAGGGCACCCAGGTCAGTAGTTGGAGGTCTCGGGCTCTACAGCACAGGCTCAGCAGTGTGGCACACGGGCTTGGTTGCCCTATGGCATGTGGGATCTTCCCAGATCAAACCTGTGTCTGCTCCACTGGCAGGCAGATTCTTTACTGCTGAGCCACCATGAAGCCCCTCAGCTGTGCTTTTAAGGTCTTTCAAGTGACTGAAACGACCTATGCAGGTTTTCTTGGGTAATCTCTCTTACTTAAACGGTGCTAGTAGTCAAGAACCTGCCTGCCAGTGCAGGAGACGTAAGAGACACGGGTTCCATCTCTGAGTCAGGAGGAGGGCATGGCAACCCATTCTACTATTCTTAGGGACTCCCTGGTGGATCCAATTGTAAAGAATCTGCCTGGGTTCGATCCCTGGGTCAGGAAGATTCCTTGGAGAAGAGAATGGCAAGCCACTCTAGTATTCTTGCCTAGAGAATTCCATGGACAGAGGAGCCTGGTGTGCTACAGTCTGTGGGGTCACAAACAGTTGGACATGACTGAGTGATTAATGCTTTCACTAAAAATCAACTATTTATGGATTTGAATTATATCTATGAGTTACCTTCATAAAACTACCTGTGTTCGTATTTGAATAATTGGGAACTGCAGTCTAACCACCCGGACACATAGGAAAGACCAACCTGTCCTGTTGAAGAGTCCAGGTCCCACACAGAATGGGATCCACTGATCAAGAAGGTAGAACCTGGTCACTTTGTGTTTTCATTCCTGTGAACAGACAGACATATGGAAGAGTTTGTCTCATTGGGAGATAATATGGCAAGAGTGCCAAAAGGAGCTAGGGTTACTGCCACAAATAGGGGAAGGGAGGTTTGCATTTTGAACCCAAGATAGTCACTAGGCTATTGCTTAGTGTTTTCATTTCCAATGCTATTTGTAAGTGGACCATTGTAGCAACCCCAGTTCAACAAATGTGAACTGACTGAGGTCTAAACAGACAGTATTCAACTAACTCTTCAGTGTTGGGGCTTTAAGACAGACTGGTCTCTTCCTCGAGGGTTATGGGATGAATTTGACTTTCTGTGTGTGTATGATACTCAGGATGTTTTTAATTCAATGGAGCTTATTAAGGACATCTCTAGTGTTTACCATAAAGGCTCACCTTCGCTCTAACAGTAGCAATCAGTTTCATAGGGGTGTACCCGAAAGCATCTTGCTTTAGCCCTAGCAAAAATCTCTTAGTTTCTCTGCCTGCCTTCTTTGATGGGTTGAGGAGAAACTGGTCCAGGTGCTATACATTTATGGAGGTTAAGACCCTTTGGCTCTATCCTTGACCAGTGGGAGATGGAAGCCCATGGGTAAAAGTTTTTCTTTTCCTTCCCACAGGCACACAATGTTAAGGTGCCAGTGGATGAAGCCCCCGATGACTAAAGTGATGATCAACTTTTACCTCATTTCCTGTTTCACTTTCCTCATCTCCAGCTTCTGTTCTTCGGGGTCTCAACAGAAACCAGAGAAGCAGGAAATGAGATTAAACAATCTGTGTGCTACACTCTGTATGCTTTATTGTGGGAGAAAAAAAAAAAATATAAACTAAGGAAACATCTCTCTAGGAATAAGAGCAAAATATCCACAAATTTTATTCTAATGAAACATTTCTCCATTAATTTACTTGTAAGATCCCACCATTTGAACAACCACCATAATTCACAAGCAAGCTAACTAATGTTTATATATTGTAAATATCTTATTTTTAGGTAAAGAGGCAACTGTCTAGTTCCTAAAATAAGAATCTACAAAGATTAGAAGCTTTAGAAGAGTTTGTCAATATTATAGCATAGGAATTTAATCAAATTTACCTCCATTTGTATGCATGAAAATCATCATTCAACAGAAAACTTTCATCTTTTTTGTCAGTTATTAAAAAACCACGTTTATTTTTGCCAAAATTTAGAATATGTTTAAAATAACACAATCTTATAATAAATTATGTTGCTTTTGAAGTCTGTTATCTAATAAAAAGCATATTTTCCATTGGTTTAGGAGAATAGCATTTTACTGCCCACGAGGAGAAAAAACTCAGTCATAATAGAGCATTTTTTCCAAAACCAAATCACATTAGTGCTTCTCAAAAAGTATTCCTTTATCAAAGTGAAAATTAGCTCAATATATTTGGTTTAACTTGTTTTAAAACGTCTTTGAAACCTGTGTTATTTCAAACATTTTTCTAGGATAATGTCTACAGAGGACGATAACTCATTTGGGACAGTTCATTTACTGTCAAATATTGCCTTGAAATTTTCTTCATCTGTGGCATTGTAGAAAAGACTGTCCCTCAGCTTATCTTAAACTGCTCTGAAGGACAAAACACCCTGCTTTGTGAGATTTAAATTCATGCCTTTTTATTGCTTCTCTTTGCTCTGTTCGCCTCACTCCAACCAGAAAATTTAAGATGAGGCAGCTTGTAGAAAAAAGGCTAGCAGACTATAAGCATCAAGGAAGAAAAAAAAAAAATCTAGTGAACATATGAAATAGCATTTTATAGACGTTCTAATTCAGGAATCGCGCTCTATTCTTGAAATTTATCCAACTGGCTAAGATTTCCCTTTATGAGTCTAAACCCTGACATCTAGACCACGGGTAAGCATATAATTGTAGGATCTTCCGATTTCAGTAGAGGAAGGAAACTGCTCAGCCAGATGGACGTCAATTGCGCCGGAATTGTTGCTGAAAAGCTACTCAGCTCCAGCGGGAAGGAAAATGTGCTGTTGCTAAGCTACTGATAGGCTTTGCCCTTCCTCTCCTTAATGGGCAGTCACTGGGTCAAGGCACAAAGATGACGTTAAAGCTGACCGTTCCCTGTTGATTTAATGGTGACATAGGAAGTGGCTAAGTGTTTCCTTTAGATCAGCTATTACCCCTTGCTATTCTCTAACCTTCACTTCTGGGGTGAAGGGTGGGAACACAGATACTCCTTAGTGTGATGGGAGCCTGGAGATGGAACGCATGGAAGATTTGGTAATGGTAAAATTAGCAAATACAATACCTTTAGATATTAAAACTAGAAAAAGAATGCGTTTTAAAGTATTTAAAAGAACCTGTAGTAAAAAATACTGGGGGCAGAAGAGTCTATACCAAATACACTGATGTTTATCGCTTTTACTTGTCCATGTAATTTTTCCTAATGGTAAAAGATTGGGCAGACTTATCCTTGGGCTTTTGTTCAAATTTAACATGCCACCTCCCCCTGGGAATAACAAAGTCATCCTCAGAAATTAACAGACACAGCCTCAAGGCCTGGAATATGCAGCCTCCTGTAGTTAATTTCAATGTGTGTGATTTTTATTGGTTGTCTCTGGCCCACTCACACACGGCAACACATCTTAGTGCTTAAGTTCTGGAAGCCACTTTTTTCAAAGTTCTACACTTTGCCCTTACAATTATTAGCCCTGTTGTACCCTCATATTTTTAATAAGTTCTTGATGACTTAAAAGATTCTGGTTGGAGAAAGATTTAAGATGCCCCCTTTGCAGCTGGAAGCTTCCTGGTGACTCAGACAGTAAAGAATCTGCGTGCAATGCAGGAGACCCAAGTTCATTCCCTGGCTTGAAGAAAAGCTGTATTCCACCAAGAAGAGGAAGTGAGAAGGCACACCACACTTTAGCCTCCTGTTTAATTCTCTCACTTTTGAGTGCCACGGATAGATAATTGGGAAAATTGCCTGGAGAAGGTAATGGCACCCCAGTCCAGTATTCTTGCTGGGAAAATACCATGGACAGAGGAGCATGGTGGGTTACAGTCCCTGTGTTCACAAAGAGTCAGACACAACTGAGCAATCAACACTCTCTTCTTCTTCTTTTCAGCTGAGTAGGAAAGAGAGAAGTATCTTCAATCTTGGGGTTCCTACTATGTGTGAATATTGTGTTAAAAGCTGGGCCTACAGGAGAGGACAAAGGAAATGTGTAATGGCTACTATCGTGTTTATAGTCATGCACAGTCTGAATCTGGACTCATACTGATGTTATCATTGGGATGACATTTAATAAAATTTGGGGAAAGTTTATTTTTAAGGTGTTAGATGTATTGAATGCTGGGATGGGAACAGTGCTTTACTTTTTTATCCTGTGAGAGAGTTGTCCACTGATAGTTACTATTAAAAATTGTACTGGTGAAGGCATTGTCTTCATGCAGTAGCTTTCTTGCAGCTGTTTAGGAAGTTACTGAAAAGATCATTATAAAACCACTAGCTATAAGACAAATATCTTTGTAAATTCCTAAAGAATTGGTGACAAGACAAGACATTTATTAAGGGCCAGACTTAGTGCAGATGAAGTTGTACTATTTTCACAGTTGTATAAGTCTCAATGAGTCATCTGGATCTTAATGTATTGGGTTTCCCAGACTTTGCATTGTGTAGTTATTAAAGTTTGTGAAGATGACTGGTGTAGTTCTGACCTAAAACAAATAGAAGGGAAGAAAACTAATACAATTATGTAAAGTTTAAAAATAAAATAAAATTTAAAAAAAATAATAAATAAATAAAGACTATGTGCCAAAAATGTAAAGATCATGCCAGAAATGGCAAGAAGCACATAACCACCATAGGTGAATATGAGAGTTGTAGAGTGCTTCGTTTAATATAAAGACTAGGAAAAGCCCAAATTATAAAAGATATAAATAAACCCTGGCTGAAAAGAGAAAAAAAAAAAAAAAAAGAAAAAGAAAGCCATTGAGTCCTAACACACACACACACGCACATATCCCCCACACTTCACACTCCGAGAGGGAAGAATGGGAAAGGGAAAGGAACAATGGGTTACTTCCTGTATCAGTATGAGTCAAAAGCAGATAGTTTGGTTGGCACCAAGTAATGCTGATTTTTAAATGTCTCCTGATTCAGTCATTGTAGCACTCTGGAGGTATTTTGGGTGCATATATGGGTAAGACAGGAACAACTTTACTGATAAATTAGTGGTGCCAGCTTTTTGCCCATTTGTTTTTCCTCTAGGAAAACTGCATGTAGTTACCTCTGGTTATACAAATCCCAACCATTCCCCACTCTTATAATGCATACAGTGAATACTATATATATGTTCACTGTATATGTTTATGTGTATACACAAACACACATTCTCATACATATACACAAACACACACAGGGAGATAGTTTAGTCATTGCTAACAGTGGTTGATTTGTTCTTTGTCTTATACTCTAATAATTGAGTTTGACAATGACTAACAAATAATAATTGTGTAAGGGCTTCCCTCTTGGCTCAGATGGTAAAGAATTTGCCTGCAATGCAGGACCCAGGTTTGATCCCTGGATTGGGAAAATCCCCTGGAGAAGGGAACAGCAGCCCACTCCAGTATTCTTGCCTGGAGAATTCCATGGACAGAGAAGCCTGGCAGACTACAGTCCATGGCTTCACAACGAGTTGGACTCAACTGAGTGACTAATACACAACAATAAAAAATCAAATGTTGTTAAGTGTTCTGAAGAAATACAAAGCAGGGCAAATACAGAGAGTGATGGGTGTATACATTAGTTAGATGGCCAGGAAATTAGTCTTTGAGAAAGTGACATTTGGAGAGAAAGCTGAATGAATGAAATGGAAGCTGCCATTTGAAGGGCTCAGGTAAAATGATAACAGAGAAAGAACTCCTCAAGAAAGAGAGAAATGCATCTAGAATACAATAAGCAGAGGAGATAGTAGCTAGGAATGAGATCAGATCAGTAGCTAGCGGTTAGATGATGGAGACCCTTTTATGCAAGTTTTCCATTTTCTTCCTAACATTATGGGAGACCAATTAAGAGTAATATCCCTAGAAGTGAAGCAATCTGATTTGCATTTTAGGAGAATGCTGGTTACCACATAAATAGTTCTAGAGGGACAAGAAATGAAGCAGCAAGCCCAGTTAGAATGCTGTTTCAGCTGCTGAGATGAGAGATGGTCTTAGTTTAGACTGGGATAATAATAGTGGAAACAGATAAAAGTGGTTGCACTATGGACTTACCTTCAAGATGGAGATTGCAGGTGTTTTCATGGAGTTTGTGCAAAGAGTACAAAAAGAGGCTCAGGCTCCTTTAGCTGTCCAGGTGGCAGAAGAGGGGACTTGGAAACAGCTTGTATTTCAGATTCCAAGTTGCTGGCCATGAATAACCAATCCAACCCCAATTCTAATTGACATCACCATGAAATGCTGGACCTCATTCTGGTTGAGTGGCTGCCTAGAACGAATGAGCAGTCCCTCATGACAGAAGGGGTGTGTAATTCATCATTGAAAAAAGGTTATAAAGAATTTGTGGCATAGCCACAAAGGAGACATGGCAGAAACAGCCACCAATAGCTAATTGTCTTTTTTCCAGTATAAATATATTATTTATTGTTAACTTGGTCCTTGACCACACAGAAGAGAGCCCAAAATTCCCTGAGTTCCCTTGGAACTAAGTTATTGGCAGTTGAATGTGAGCAGATTTGATATGTGCAATTTTAGTACCATATCCTTCAAGGGAAGGGACTTTGTTCTTTGTTTCATATTTTGTTCTTTCTGTTCCTAGAGATGTTAACATGAATAAAAGTAATCTTAGATTATGTGGCAAGAACATCATTTTAAGATTAAACAAACATACAGAAAAGAATTCATCTAAGAGGAATATATGTATATCTTCAGCAAAGGCAGCAGGTATGGCCCACAACTGCTATATTTCTGAGTTTCAGCAGAAAATTTGATTTTATTTCTGTGATTCACACACACACACACACATACACACAAAGAAAAACAAGGCTCTTGAATAGACTTAGCAGGCATTCCACTTGTTTTGTCTGTAATAGAGTAAGTCACTAGAACTGATCCTTTAGAATGAACAAATATCCCTGAAGTTCTTAGATTTGAGGTTGGGGGGGAAATTATTATGTTTCTTGAGAATAGCAGGGTGGAAGTTCTAAACTTTTATATTAAACATTGGAAACTGTTACTTTACTATGTATCCAAAGTTAGTACAACAAGACTCAACAATATGTTTTCTACTGGGGCTTCCCTGGTGGCTCAGATGGTAAAGAATCCACGTGCAATGTGAGAGAACTGGGTTCAATCCCTGGGTTGGGAAGATCCCTTGGAGAAGGCAACAGATACCACTCAAGTATTCTTGCCTGCAGAATTCCATGGACAGAGGAGCCTGGCGGGCTGTAGCCCATAGGGTTGAAAAAAGTCAGACATGACTGAACGATTTTCACTTTCATTTCACTTTCATTTTGACTTTGCAGCTATGATTTTGAGCTTGAGTTACAGTTGAGATTTAGGTTATGAAAAGAGCCAGTCAACATTAGATTCTTGACTGATTAAAAAGAAGAAACTATTTCAAAGTATTCATTGTTCTTGTGGAGGACAGTTGACAAAATCAGCAAAGTGAAAGGAAGTTAAAGTCACTCATTCATGTCTGATTCTTTTTTTTTTTTTCTTCACTTGTACGTGAAATCTTTTTAAAATATTGAACTCGAGAGGGTGGCGGGCAGCTCCACCTCCTTACGGAATGTGAATTGATGCAAGGTGACATGAGATTGAAACTGAGCTCTTTCTAAATTAGTTCTTGTCGAAGAAAGGCTGGGTCTCGAGCTTCAGCTGTGGCGCTAAGAAGATCTCAACCCTGCGAACCAGGAGCACCAGCAGAGCTCTCGGAACCTCTGTGGCCCGACTCCACCCTCTTGCAACCCTGTGGACTGTAGCCCGTCAGGCTCCTCTGTCCATGGAATTCTCCAGGCAAGAATACTGGAGTGGCTTGCCATTCCCTTTTCCATGGGATCCTCCCAACCTGGGATCAAACCAGAGTCTCCTGCATTGCAGGCAGATTCTTTATTGTCTGAGTCACCAGGAAGACCCAAAGAAAATTGGAGGAAAAATTTCAATAGGACTATAGACAGTATAAGTCAGGAATATCCTTAAGGGAGTTCTTATCACCAAATGGAATATAAATAAGTAGACACAGCACAGGTTTTTTAGGAGGGTCATTTAGCAGGAAAACATAAGAGGAGAGCAATACTTACAGAGGGATACTTTACACAAAAGGGTTGGAAGTTGGATATGCTCTATGCAAACACCATTTATAATGACACAGTGATAGCTAGACTAGGTAAAAGCAAAAAAAACCCAAAAACTTACCTAACATATTTATGTGATCAGTTCTAATTCATTAACTGACCTTAGCTTATAAGAAGCTATTGCTATTGGAAGACAGTGGGTAGGATGGGCAGTAAGTTTCATTTTTCCTTTACTCTCATCACATATAGATATTCTCTCTAAAGGCAATAAAGGTTTATTTATATCACTCTTAAGTGACATATTGGGCATATTCATTTAAAATTAATGAATTAGATTCTTTTGTTGAGTTTAAACATTAAGATATGTTTCTAAGGGTCTCATTGGAAGACAGAAAAGAAAAATTTAGAGTTGTAGTATTTCTGTATTTAATTTTCATTTCAGAAGATAAAGATAGAATTCAGATTCTAGTTAGAGGAGCCTTTTTCCCTTAAGCATTTCAGCCTCAATTCATTTACTGTATTTGAATCATTACAATAAAAATTACAAAATCTATATTTGCATCATAATTTAAATTAAAAAAAAATCTGCTTCTGCTACTCAATCACAAAATTACTAATTTACCAGTTTAGTAATTGTGCAAGTACGCACACTAAATATTTACTATATTTAGAAAATTATGACAAGAACTTTCTTCTTGTCCAACTCTTTGCTACCCCATGGACTATATAGTCCATGGAATTCTCCAGGCCAGAATACTGGAGTGGATTCAGTTCAGTTCAGTTGCTCAGTCATGTCTGATTATTTGTGACCCCATGGACTGCAGCACACCAGGCCTTCCTGTACATCACCAACTGCTGGAGTTTACTCAAACTCATGTCCATTGAGTTGGTGATGCCATCCAACCATCTCATCCTCTGTTATCCCATTCTCCTCCCACCTAGCCTTCCCTTCTCCAGGGGATCTTCCCAACCCAGGGATCAAACCCAGGTCTCCTGCATTGAGGGCAGATTCTTTACTGAGCCACAAGGGAAGACCAAGAATAATGGAGTGGGTAGACTATCCATTTTCCAGAGGATCTTCCCAACCCAGGAATCAAACTGGGGTCTCCTGCATTGCAGCCATATTCTTTACCAACTGAGCTATCAGGGAAGCCCATGATAAGAACTTTAATTAATGATATAACTTAATTCTTAAAATCATTCTATGAAGTAAATTATATCACTAGTCCAGCATGCACATGGCAAAATTAGAGCTGACATTTACCCAAATCAATAAAAATAATTCTGCCTTTAGTTTTAAATTTTAACAAAAGCCTTATGCCTTCCAAACCAAGCAAGAGACATGTAACTTGCAAACAATTTCAATTGCTTTGCTGCTGCTAAGTTGCATCAGTCGTGTCTGACTCTGTGCGACTCCATAGACGGCAGCCCACCGGGCTCCCCCGTCCCTGGGATTATCCAGGCAAGAACACTGGAGTGGGTTGCCATTTCCTTCTCCAATGCATCAAAGTGAAAAGTGAAAGTGAAGTTGTTCAGTTGTGTCCAGCTCTTCGCAATCCCAGGGACTGTAGCCTTCCAGGGTCCTCCGTCCATGGGATTTTCCAGGCAAGAGTACCAGAGTGGGTTGCCATTGCCTTCTCTTCAATTGCTTTAAACATGTTTAAAAATCATACTTAAAATTATGAATAAAGACAACTTGCAAGTTCTATAGCTCATTATTAGAACTACAAAAATTTGAATACTTCATTTATTCAGCTTTACTTTGGAGTCATTTAAAATAATAATTTGCATATTTGAAATTATGAAATGTTAACAAATGTAGAACCTATGTTACTTTACTTTTACTAATGGCTACCTTTGCTATAAGAGTAACTGTTTATTCTAATGCAAATTTGAAGCCTAAAAGTGGAAATTTTCCTCAATGGATTCTAGTTAAAGAGGAAGTCATCAAAAGAAAAAAAGAGAAAGAGACAAGAAATAATTGCACTATTCAAAAATCTCTACATTAATAGAATATTGTCATTTATTCAACTAATGTCTTTTTCAAAAAACCATTATTGAGCACTTCCTGAGCACTTGTTTCAGTGTTAGATCTTAAGTGTTTAGAATGATGGTTTATAAATTCTTATAAATGATGTAAGAAGAAATATGGCCCTCAAGGGAGTATTGATACAATGTAGTAAACAGATTTAAATAATATTAGTCTAGAGAACCTAGGAAATTCCCCAAACATGCCCTGATAACCATAACTTCCTTCTCTACTTCCCTGAAATCTTAAGGATGTACATTTATAGGAACATTAGCAAGTAATACCGTGCTAAATGTCACAAAAAGTATCCTGGCTAAAACAACACTAATAACCATATAGCAGCACATGACTTAATCCTAAGACTCTAGTAGTGCCTCTTTCCTCCTTGTTCATAGTCGCAATGCTACCATTTGCAATCTCCCGTGAATGGAGTAGGACGTTTGGAAAGTGAGATAAAGGAAGATGACTTTCTTGGGAGGGAGATGCTGGCTTGTCTGGAATGGACAAAGACCACACATCCATGTCCTGGAATCTGAACAACCTTATAAGAATCTCTACTCTAGAGAAAGAGGGACTGAGAAAGGGGAGGAAAGGGGAGAAGGAAAGTCCCCTGACTGAGGGTGTTTTTGCTAACACTCCTTGAGAGCCAACCTAACATATCTAGGCTGGAAGGGAGAGTGGATAGTGGATGTTGGAAGTGATAGAAAAGAAGTGATATATGCATCAAGTTTGGGGTAAAAATAAGCTTTGATGAAGCATTTGAGAGTTGGGAGTGAGAAAGTGGCAGGCAGAAAGGGACTTGATTTTCCATGATTTTATCACAAAAGGCAAAGTATGTATACTTAAAGCAGGAGAGGTAAGCAGGAGACAGACCATCAACAACTTTATGTTGCAGGTGGAGTTTTATGTGTCTGATAGTTTTGCAGATACTGAAAGAATTTAAGAATGTAAGGGTGTGTGTGCTCAGTCGCATCCCACACTTTGTGACCCATGGACTGTAGCTCACCAGGCTCCTCTGTCCATGGCATTTTCCAGGTGAGAATACTAGATATGGTTGTCATTTCCTCCTCTAGCAGATCTTCCTGACCCAGGGATCATACCTCCATCTTTTGTGTCTCCTGCATTGGCAGGCAGATTCTTTACCACTCTGAGCCACCCATGAGTCAAATTACTTTTATTACATTACATCTTATATCTACGTATGTATTGACTACAGAAACACTTTCAATATGAAATTACTTGATTTTTTTCAAGAAACAGTGAATTTATTAAAGGAAGATATTTATGGAATTATTTCTTAAATACACTTCAGTTTGTAATAATTGAAGAGAAATTCTTTAAAATTTTTAGTAATTACAATAAATATCATTTTCACCTTAATTTTTCACCTATCCAGCATGATGATAAAGTTTATATACATTACAAATTCCAAGTGAATTTGGGTCTTTCAAAGTTCCAGTTAAAGAAAATAATATCACCATTGAAAATATTCAAACTAAATTTTTCTCTTCTTTCCTTTCTTTCTTCCATCATTTTCCTTTCCATCCACCCATTTTTCAAGCAGTATTTCTGAGTATTTATGTCAGATTGAGAAGCTCTTGTAAAAAGAGAAGTCTTGGACATAGAAGCAACCTAGATGCCCATCAGCAGATGAATGGATAAGAAAGCTGTGGTACATATACACAATGGAGTATTACTCAACCATTAAAAAGAATACATTTGAATCAGTTCTAATGAGGTGGATGAAACTGGAGCCTATTATACAGAGTGAAGTAAGCCAGAAAGAAAAACACGAATACAGTATACTAACGCATATATATGGAATTTAGAAAGATGGTAACAATAACCCTGTGTACAAGACAGCAAAAGAAACACTGATGTATAGAACAGTCTTATGGACTCTGTGGGAGAGGGAGATGGTGGGAGGATTTGGGAGAATGGCATTGAAACATGTATAATATCATGTATGAAATGAGTCGCCAGTCCAGGTTCGATGCATGATACTGGATGCTTGGGACTGGTGCACTGGGACGACCCAGAGGGATGGTATGGGGAGGGAGGAGGGAGGAGGGTTCAGGATGGGGAACACATGTATACCTGTGGCAGATTCATTTTGATATTTGGCAAAACTAATACATTATTGTAAAGTTTAAAAATAAAATTAAATTAAAAAAAAAAGAGAAGTCTTTAGTCTCACAGAATTTACAGAACTATACAAAGTCCAGAAAAAAGTGTTAGTCACTCGATTGTGTCTGACTCTTTGTGACCCATGGACTATGGAATTCTCCAGGCAAGTATACTGGAGTGAGTAGCCATTCCCTTCTCCAGGGGATCTTCCCAACCAAGGCATTGAACCTGGGTCTCCTGCACTGCAGGCAGATTCTTTTCTATCTGAGCCACCAGGGAAGCTCAGAGGCTCCAGGAAATGAGGAATTAAATGAATAAACACAATAAGTGTGGAATGTAATGAGAACTATGAAGGCAATAAAAGAGAGTGATAAGATAGCAGATGACTAGGAGAAGAAGGATACTGTGGAAACTTGGGCTATATAAGCTTCCATACTAGATTTTATTTAAATTGAGACATAAAGAATGTAAAGGAAGTAATCATAAAAACTGCCAGTTGGAAGAAATAGCACTTGCAAAACTCCAGGGGCAGAAATTCTGGTATGTTAGAGTATCTCAGGAAAATCAACATAACTGAGATGAGTGATCAAAGGAGCATGGTAAAAAGTTAATTTACAAACATGGATGATGACCCTATCTTGCCAGGCTTTGAGACCAGGCTAAGGAGTTTGGGATTTGTTCAAAATTTGATTTGAAATCATTACAAAGTTTCAAACTTTGGAATTATCTGATCTGAATCAAAATTTTCAAATAATATTTCACATGCACTGCTGACCCATAGATTTGTAAAAGGGTAAGAGTCAAATCATGCAAGTTATCAAGATCCTAAAGTGATTCAAGTTAAACATATTGTTTTCTAAGACTAGAAGCTAACTGAGAAAGTGATGAGAATTGCAAACGTTTGAGATATTTTAAAGGTCATTCAAATAAGATATGCTAAGGGATCAGATGCATGGAGTTAAGGAAAGGTTGAATATAATTTTATGGCTTAAATAATTCAGTGAATAGCATAATTCTTCATTGAAATGGAAATGAGCAAGGATCAGCAGATTCAGGAAGGGAAAAGAAGAATTATCTTTTAAACATGTTATGATTAAAATGTCAAATAGACGTATAAGTGCACTTCTAAATATACAGATGGATATATAAGTTTTGTGGTTGTTAAATGAAAAATAGAAATCTGGGAAACCTTAAAACCATGAAGCCAAAACTCCAATAATTTGGCCACCTGATGTGAAGAGGCTCTGGAAAAGACTCTGATACTGGAAAAGATTGAAGACAATTTGAGAAGGGGGTGATAGAGAATGAGATGGTTAGATAGCATCACCGACTCAATGGGTATGAATTTGAGCAAACTATGGGATATAGTGAAAGACAAGGAAGCCTGGAGGGCTGCAGTCCATGGGACCGCAAAGAGTTGGACACGACTTAGTGATTGAACAATAACAAAAGCCATGAAATTACCTGTGGAGAGCTTTTAGCTGGAGAATAAAAGTAGCACAGCTCTGTGCTAAGGCACTTCATCTTTTGAGGTTCAGAAGAAGGAAATCTCACAAAGGAGAGCCAGGAAGTTGAGACATTTTGGAAATCAAATGTAAAAAGTTTTCAAGAAGGAAGTGATGAATGTTTTGAAATACTGTTGAGAAATGGAATGAAATGAGAATTAAGAGCTTTTTGGAAGAATGGAAGTTTTTGTCAACACTTTCAGTAGCATAGTGGGATTGAAAGTCTTATTGAGAACTCTAAAGAAAATGATGCTGTGTGCTCAGTCACTCAGTCATGTCAGACTCTTTGCACCCCTTGGACTGTAGCCCGCCAGGCTCCTCTGTCCTTGGGATTCTCCAGGCAAGAACACCAGCGTGGGTTGCCATTTCCTTCTCCAGGGGATATTCCTGACCCAGGAATCAAACTGGGGTCTCCTGCATCACAGGCAGATTCTTTACTGACTGAGCTATGAGGAAAATATTTCAAATATTGCTAATTTCTTTTGAAGATTTTTACTACTAAGATAAGCGGGAGAATGGGGTAGTAGAGGTGTATATATTTGCTGTTGTTTGAGATGGTTGCATTTTTTTGCCTGTTATTTTTATTTTTAATATGGGAGAAATTAAGGACTGTGTGCTATTAGAAATCATGCAATATAAAGAAAGACTTGATGAAGGAAGAGAAGATGATCACTGTAGGTGTAAAATTCTTGAACAGTTGATAAGTTATGAGATGCAAGGAAACAAGAGAGTAGTTGGCCTGAGATTAGGACATCAAATTTATTCTATTTTAAAAAGAGGAAAGGCAATGAATGCCAGAATAAAAATACATAGGTAATCAAAGTTGGCAATCTAATTTTCAAAATTATGGACACAGAAAGAGTCTGCTCCACAGAAAGAATAAAGCAGAGACTGAGAAAAAGAGAGATGGAAAGAGAGACATTTTGAATTCCCCGCTGCCTCTATTCCCTATTCTAGTTTGTTCCTGAGCCCTAGCCACATTCTGAGCCCTAGGTGGTACCCCATGTTTTATGCCATGTTCCCTTTTGTGAATATGACATAAGCTCTAGGGACTGTCTGTTACTTACAACCAAAAACATGGTAACTAATACAAACAGGAACTGTATTTTTCATTATGAGAGATTGACTATTGGGAAATTCTAAGCTCCTCACCCCTCTATGAGACCCCTGACAGGGTTCTAACTTACCGTGCAAGGGGGGTATCTCATAATTTTATGTCTAGATTTCCTTTTTTAGAGGGATTACTTGACAATATTTCCTATAACTTGTTTCAACATTGATTTTCATTATTGTACTAACATTAAAATTATGTGTGTTGTTGTTGTCCACAAGCCAATTTCCTTAAAGCCATTATTTTATTTCATTTGATTTGCTTCCATTTTTCAGAAGTGCAGATTGACCTAGTTATAGAAATATGACTAGCAAGAGCAATGGCAATACAGCAGGCCTATAGTTCTTAAACTGTTCAGTGATCCTAAAAATTTCCTTTCATTTCTAATCACACCAGTGACATTTTCTTGGCCTTGAATCTATGAGAACTGGGTAGAATTTGGGTAACTGTAATGTCAGCACAATGTATTTTTGTAAAACACTAAGTTCCCTGAAATCCTTCCACTTGAGAGTAAAGAGACTCTGTTTAGTACGAGCAATGCAAAGTGAGTAAGTGTCGAGTAAGCTTGTGATACACACTCTAAAATAAATGGATTTTCCCCCCGTATGCACAGAGGGAAGAACAGTAAAATCAGGTAATGTGATTTCTAGCTCATTTACTAATGAAAACCCTCCTTTGAGTCAACTTGCTCTTGTGTATTGGCCCTTGCTTTGTGTTCCTGGCCAGTTTTCATTGAAATAGGGACACTGTTTATTTTTTCCATGTATTTTCATCCCCAGGGAACTGTCTCCAATTCAACTATCTGGCAATTCAACTAACTTTAGTGCTAGAATGCTGATAACAAAGGAAATCTCAACTCGTATCTGAACCCTAAATATGAACCCTTTAGGTCAGCACTGCTGACTATTTTTGGCAAGTAATTTGTTACATCTGCCTGAAAAAATGATAGATGTGGAAAGTAAGAGAAACAAGAGGTCATGCGTAGCAAGTTAAGAAAAATATGTTTATTTTTTCCCTTCTCCTAACAGGTCTCAGGGAATTATCAGAAGTCTTTGGGAAGGAGACTATAGGATAAGATTCAATCTAGGGCCACAGGATAAGATTCAACCTAAGGTGACCTTTGTGAGTGGCTATACCCAAGCCTATATCAATGTAACCCATAGTAGGCATCCCTATTACCCCATGTCTAATTCTAAGAGCTCCTTCATTTACAATTTGTTGAGTGAAATCCTCTATCAGAAGGTGAAGATGAATAAGAAATCTATATCAAGTTAGTAAATGCCAGTTTGAATTAATAGGTTCATTAAAATATCATTGCACTTAACATGTTTTAGCACCCATAGCTTCTGGCTGTAGCAAAATTAACCTAAACCAAGATGTTCATTCACCTTCTTTGGGGAAGTAATCTGAAATCTCAGCAACTAGAGATATGTAAACTGGCAAGCAGGTGAAACATCAGTCTACATCTTTGTGCTCTGATCTTAATTCTTCTATGAATGGCTTGTAAGAAAAGCTCCCTCCAAAGTCGACATGATGTTATTTTAAATGGCAGGTTATACTGAAATATTTTAAAGAAAACTACACATAACATCAACAAGTCATAGGCACTTAGACATTTGTTGAGTGAATGAAGAGATATAAGCATACACATTCAGTACAGTTTAGTTGCTCAGCTGTGTCCAACTCTTTGTGACCCCATAAACCGAAGCACACAATGCCTCCCTATTCATCACCAAGTGTAGAGTTTACCCAAACTCATGTCCATTGAGTTGGTGATGCTATGCAACCATCTCATCCTCTGTCGTCCCCTTCTCCTTCTGCCCTCAATATTTCCCAGCATCAGGGTCTTTTCAAATGAGTCAGTTCTTCCCATCAGGTGGCCAAAGTATTGGAGTTTCAGCTTCAGCATCAGTCCTTCCAATAAATACGCAGGACTGATCTCCTTTAGAATGGACTTGTTGGATCTCCTTGCAGTCCAAGGGGCTCTCAAGAGTCTTCTCCAACACCACAGTTCAAAATCATCAGTTCTTCAGCATTCAGCTTTCTTTATAGTCCAACTCTCACATCTATATGTGACTACTGGAAAAACCATAGCTTTGACTAGATGGACTTTTGTTGCCAAAGTAAAGTCTCTGCTTTTTAATACGCTGTCTAGGTTGATCATAACTTTCCTTCCAAGAAGTAAGTGTCTTTTAATTTCATGGCTGCAATCACCATCTGCAGTGATTTTGGAGACCCCCCACAAAATAAAGTCAGTCACTATTTCCCCATCTATTTGCCATGAATTGATGGGGCCAGATACCATGATTTTAGTTTTCTGAATGTTGAGCTTTAAGCCAACTTTTTCACTCTCCACTTTCACTTTCATCAAGAGGCTTTTGAGTTCCTCTTCATTTTCTGCCATAAGGGTGGTGTCATCTGCATATCTGAGGTTATTGATATTTCTCCTGGCAATCTTGATTCCAGCTTGTGCTTCCTTGCCGGGAGCCGGCATATTGCATATTGAGTGCATATTGCATATTGAGTGCAGCACTTTCCACAGCATCATCTTTCAGGATCTGGAATAGCTCAACTGGAATTCTATCACTGCCGGGAGCCAGCGTGAGGAACTCCGCCCATGACAAAGGTCATGAGGAAGGAGGCTCGGCATACGCAAAGGCGGGATCGAGCCTCAGGAGTCCCCCTGGAAATTCTCGAGCATCTACCCCCCAAAACCAGAGTCTGCCTACTTTCTGCTTTGTGCTTTCACCTACACCTCTGACTTTACAGGGGGCTGTCCCCCACTACCTCTCTCTGAAAAAAAGAGTTAGCTTACAGCTCCAGTTAATAGTTCCTGGGTGTGACAGTGTTTCAACCTACAAACTCCTTTGGAAATCCTCTAGCCTGCCTGAATGGGTTTTTCCGGCCACATGTGATTGTTCAGAGCCTCCCAACTGTGAGAGGCAGGAGATGTTCTAAACTGCCTAAACACAGATTCCTTTGAGTAGTTAAAAGATTGATTAGAAATTGTATTGGTGAAGGGTTTTTCACTTGTTGGGCCAATGTTTGCTGCTAAGTCTCCATACTCCTTACCTACTGTGTCCTTGGCAGTGTATTGATTGATATAATGGGTGTATAGAAATGTAAAATGCAGCTTTGTCCAATGCTTTTTGGAAGGTTGGCGCCTGACTTTGGAATAACCACCTTTAGAGAGAGATAAGTTTCTTAAAATGTTAACAGGCCTCCTGGCCAGAAGATGATGTCTATCACCTGAACTTTTGCATATGATAAGTTTACAGGAAAAAAGCCTGGCTTGCTGCATGGCTCTACCCCTTCCCCCATTATCCTCTATGCACAACTTTAGGTATAAAAACTACTTTGGAAAATAAAGTGCGGGCCTTGTTCACTGAAACTTGGTCTCCCCATGTCACTCTCTCTCCCAAATTCCAGCTGAGTGTCCATCTGGAGCGCGGATGTCCTCTGCGACCATTTATTTGCCTGGGCTTCTAAGACCCACTCGAGAAGGTGTCTAAGGTGGGGCACCTTCCGCTATTCGAGAGGGCGCCTGCGGCCTCCGTGGTCAGAGCTAACCTGGTGTCACGGGTTATATTGATTTTCCGCGTAAACCAAGCCACTCAGCTTCTTTTCTCCACTGAATTTTCCTACTGAGCTATCCTTATTTCAGCCGCTTTTCTCCACTGAATTTCCTCACTGAGCTATCCTTATTCTATTACTCTTTATATCTTTGATGAATAAATAATTAAATAAGTCGCCGACGCCGTCCCCGCTTCGAATACCCTGGCTCAGCCGGGGCTGGACCCCGCCACTTCCTCCAGCCCAGCGTTTCTCATCATGTACTCTGATATAAGTTAAGTAAGTAAGGTGACAATATACAGCCTTGATGTACTCCTTTTCCTATTTGGATCCAGTCTGTTGTTCCATGTACAGCTCTAACTGTTGCGTCCTCACCTGCATACAGGTTTCTCAAGAGGCAGGTCAGGTGGTCTGGTATTCCCATCTCTTTCAGAATTTTCCACAGTTGATTGTGATCCACACAGTCAAAGGCTTTGGCATAGTCAATAAAGCAGAAATAGATGTTTTTCTGGAACTCTCTTGCTTTTTTGATGATCCAGCAGATGTTGGCAATTTGATCTCTTGTTCCTCTGCCTTTTCTAAAACCAGCTGGAACATCTGTAAGTTCACGGTTCACATATTGCTGAAGTCTGGCTTGGAGAATTTTGAGCATTACTTTACTAGTGTGTGAGATGAGTGCAATTGTGTGGTAGTTTGAGCATTCATTGGAATTGCCTTTCTTTGGGATTGGAATGAAAACTGACCTTTTCCAGTCCTGTGGCCACTGCTGAGTTTTCCAAATTTTCTGGCATAGTGAGTACAGCACTTTCACAACACCATCTTTCAGGATTTGAGAGAACTCAACTGGAATTCCATCACCTCCACTAGCTTTGTTCATAATGATGCTTTCTAAGGCCCACTTGACTTCTCTATTCCAGGATGTCTGGCTCTAGGTGAGTGATCACACCATCATGATTATCTGGGTCGTGAAGATCTTTTCTGTACAGTTCTTCTGTGTATTCTTGCCACCTCTTCTTAATATCTTCTGCTTCTGTTAGGTCCCTACCATTTCTGTCCTTTATTGAGCCCATTTTTGCATGAAATGTTTCCATTGATATCTCTAATTTTCTTGAAGAGATCTCTAGTCATTCCCATTCTGTTGTTTTCCTCTATTTCTTTGCATTGATCATTAAGGAAGGCTTTCTTATCTCTCCTTGCTATTCTTTGGAACTCTGCATTCAAATGGGTATATCTTTCATTTTCTCCTTTGCTTTTGGCTTCTCTTCTTTTCACAGCTATTTGTAAGGCCTCCTCAGACAGCCATGTTGCTTTTTTGCATTTCTTTTCCATGGGGATGGTCTTGATTCCTGTCTGTTGTACAATGTCACAAATCTCCTTCCATAGTTCATCAGCACTTTGTCTATCAGATCTAGTCCCTTAAATCTATTTCTCACTTCTGCTGTATACACACACATTGGTAAAAGGCGTTAAACATTCTTGGGACTGGCCTGGTAGCTCAGCTGTAAAGAATCCACTTGCTAATGCAGGAGATAATGGATTTGATACCTGGGTCAAGAAGATCCCCTGGCGAAGGAAATAGCAACCCACCCCAGTATTCCTGCCTAGGAAATCCCAAGGACAGAGGAGCCTGGCAGACTGTATTCCATGGAATCACAGAGTTTGACACAACCTTATGACCAAACATAACAACAACAAATAAAACATTCTAAACAGAGGGTGAAAGTGAAGAATGAAAAATCTGGCTTAAAACTAAACATAAAAAAAAACTAAGACCATGGCATTTGGCCCCATCCCTTCATGGAAAATAGAAGGGGAAAAGGTCAAAGGAATGACAGATTTCCTCTTCTTGGGTGCTGAAATCACTGCAGATGGTGACTGAAGCCATGAAGTCAGAAGATGATTGCTTCTTGGCAGGGAAGCTATGCCAAAACCAGACAGTATGCTGAAAAGCAAAGACATTATTTTTCTGACAAAGGTCTGTATATTCAAGGCTATGGTCTTTCCAGTGGTCACATATGGTTGTGAGAGCTGGATCATAAAGAAGGCAGAACTCCAAAGAATTTGATGCCTTTGAAATGTGGTACTGGAGAATATTCTTGAGAATCCTTTGGAAAGCAAGGAGACCAAACCAATCAATCTTAAAGGAAGTCAACTCTGCATACTCATTGGAAGAACTGATGCTGAAGCTAAAGTTCCAATATTTGGTCACCTGATGATAGCAGCCAACTCATTGGAAAAGACCTTGATGCTAGGAAAGATTGAGGGCACAAAGGTAAGAGAGTGTCAGAGGATGAAATGGGTGGATGTCATCACTGATACAATGGGCATGAACTTGGGCAAACTCCAGGAGATGTGAGGGATGCGGAGGCCTGCTGTGCTGCATACCATGGGTTCACAAAGAGTCTGACATGACTGGGCAAATTAATAACAGCAACAGCAAACAGAATTACCTAATTATTAAAAGATAAACTTAAGGGCAAATAGAATCTAAATTCATGCATGGGATTTGGTAGAAATAATTCAATTGCCTGATGGGTATTACACATATCATGTGCAATTTTCTGTATTAAGTTGTTATGAAGAAGAAAATAGAGCCATCTTTATTCTGTTTTCTTCCACAAACTGTGATAAGAAATTTAAATTTAGATTTGGGTTTAATGAGCTATCTTTCTTATTAAGGCTGGAAAGTTGTGAAGCAAGTTGTCTAGTCACTACCATAAAGGCACAAAGTTAAATTTGGGAATCTGTCTGAAACTTTTCTTTTACTTCTCTGAGTTTTATTTCCTAAAATGGATGAATATTTTTTAAAAATATTAAAAATTATATGCATATATTATGTATAAAGAGATTATACACACTTATACATCATATATATCACTTACACATCATATAATATGTATACCTTATATTACAACATACTTATGTGTAACAAGTAAAAATATAATAGTGTGTAATAATGTAATGTATTAAAATATATTTTTATTTATATATACATATATATCATATATTTGTATCATATACAATTATATATCTATCTATATAGATATAGATATATATACACATTTTCTGCTCTGTACTAATTTTGGTGTCAATAACAAAAGGAATTGTGTTAGTTTCCTGATTTGGAAATAAATAAGTGAATACAGGAAACAAAATGAAAGAATGGACATTTCTGAAAACTCAATGAGTGATTTAGAACATTAAATTTCAGTACTTATTTAAATTGAAATTTAAATTAAATTGAAATTTACATAAATTTCAAAACACGAAGTCACAATACAATAACAATAAAACTGATGTTATAAGCAACAAGGTATGAAGTACAGGAAATTTCTAAGAGACTTCATGCAGAAATACTTGGAGACCCAGGAAAAGCAAAATGAGTAAAAGAATAACAAATAATAATCAAATACACATCTTAATTTCTCAAACTGAGGACAGATGGAGATTTTAGAACAAAAAAATTCACTAAAGTCCAGAAATAACTAATAAAAGTGACAGGCATTTTTAGACTGGTAACATTATGATCTGTAAATATCAAGAACATATTTTCAGGTTTTTAGGATTACTTAAAAGTTTATTTATTTATTTATTTTTGGGAGGCTTCCCTGGTGGCTCAGATGGCATAGATTACTAAAATGGGTTGCCATTTCCTTCTCCAGAGGATCGATCTTCCCAACCCAGGAATTGAACTTGGTTCTCCTGGAGAGGGAAATGGCAACCCATTCTAGTATTCTTGCCTGAAGAGCCTGGCAGGCTACAGTACGTGGTGTACCAAAGAGTTGAACACCACTGAGCAACTAACACACAACAGTTTATTCAATAGGGAAAGAGAATTAGTTTAACAGAAAGCTTCCTTTTCTAGCCACATAGAAGCCAAAATTCAGTGGCAAAGCATTTGCAGTATTTTGACTGACCAAGGCAGCAATCCCCAAATTACTTGCAGTTAAAAGGAAAAGTTACAAGTAATTTCTGAGTATCTTATTTACAGAAGTATCTCAATGAAAATAAAATTAAATCATTTAGCAACTTCAAGATAGAGAAAAATAAGTTGTGGTAGAAATATTCATCAGAGGAATGTATAGATGAATATTTATGAATCATTACAAAGTGATTATAAACTACAAAACAAATAAGATAGCATTCTTGGTACTTAAATACAAGAATGAAAAGAATGGTTATTTGTAACTTTTTCATTGACTGGGAATAAAATTCTGAATTTTTATAATTACTGACACTTTTGCAGTTGCTCACTAGTTGTGTCCAACTCTCTGTGACCATATGGACTATAGCCTGCCAGGCTTCTCTGTCCATGAAATTCCAGGCAAGAATACTGGAGTGGGTTGCCATTTCCTTCTCCATGGGATCTTCTTATTCCAGGGATCAAACTTGTGTCTCTTGCATTAGCAGGTGGATTCTTTTCACTAGGCCACCAGGGAGGCCCTTATTTTTATAATACCAAAGAAGAAACATTAAATATAACTTAAAAAATAATGTACAAAGTAGTAAAGTTGCTTCTCAAATGACTGAGGCACTTGGTCAGATTTTAAAAGTTCTACCATCATTGGAAGTGAAAGTGCTAGTTGCTCAGTTGGGTCTGACTCTTTGTGACCCCATGGACTCTAGACTACCGGGTTCCACTGTCCATGGAATTCTCCAGGCAAGAATGCTGGACTGGGTAGCCATTTCCCTTCTCCAGCATGAACAAGTAACAAAAGAGAAAGTACAGAGATGTATGTGGGTATAAAATAACAAGAAGGAAAAATCTAAGAAATATTTTCACCATTAACATGAATGCAGTAGATTCTACAGCTTCAGTAACATTCAAGTCAGATTTAGAAAGTCCACTTTTAAAAGTCTCAAAAAAGCCCACTTAGAATAATATTAAAAAGGCTGAATATTGAAGGGTAGTCTGAATTGAAAAGAGCAAATGTAAATGCAAATGTAAGAAGTAGACTAGTATTACATATCTAACAAAATGGCATGTAGGTCAAAAGCTTTTCAAGAAACTATGATAGATATTTTATAATGGTAAAATGTAGAAATCACTATAGAAGATATAAAAAGCATAAAAAGCAGTGAGTTGAATAGTCAAGATTAAAATGTCTGAAGCATAAATAAAATTAGTTTGAAAAACTATCTCTTTTGATTATAGTTTTTTTAGGTATAGGTACAGTAGTGGGGTTGTGGGGTCATGTAGTAGTTCTATTCCTAGTTTTTTAAGGTAGGACATGGAAGTAACCTAGATGTCCATTGACAGATGAATGGATACAGAAATTGTTATACATATATACAATGGAATATTACTCAGCTATAAAAAGAACACATTTGAATTCATCCTAATGAGGTGGAAGAACCTAGAGACCATTATACAGACTGAACTAAGTCAAAACTAGAAAGACAAACATTGTATATTAGCACATGCGTATGAAATCTAGAAAGAATGTGCTAATGAATCTATTTGCAGGGAAGCAATGGAGATGCAGGCATAGAAAACAAACTTATGGACACAGTGCTGGAAGTTCAGTTCAGTTCAGTCGCTCAGTCATGTCCGACTCTTTGCAACCCCATGAATCGCAGCATGCAAGGCCTCCCTGTCCATCACCAATTCCTGAAGTTCACTCAGACTCACGTCCATTGAGTCAGTGATGCCATCCAGCCATCTCATCCTCTGTCGTCACCTTCTCCTCCTGCCCCCAAACCCTCCCAGCATCAGGGTCTTTTCTAATGAGTCAACTCTTCGCATGAGGTGGCCAAAGTATTGGAGTTTCAGCTTTAGCATCAGTCCTTCTGAAGAACAGCCAGAACTGATCTCCTTTAGAATGGACTGGTTGGATCTCCTTGAAGTCCAAGGAACTCTCAAGAGTCTTCTCCAACACCACAGTTCAAAAGCATCAATTATTCGGCACTTAGCCTTCTTCACAGTCCAACTCTCACAACCATACATGACCACTGGAAAAACCATAGTCTTGACTAGATGGACCTTTGATGGCAAAGTAATGTCTCTGCTTTTGAATATGCTATCTAGGTTGGTCATAACTTTCCTTCCAAGAAGTAAGCGTCTTTTAATTTCATGGCTGCAGTCACCATCTGCAATGATTTTGGAGACCCCCAAAATAAAGTCTGACACTGTTTCCACTGTTTCCCCATCTATTTCCCATGAAGTGATGGGACCAGATGCCATGATCTTCATTTTCTGAATGTTGAGCTTTAAGCCAACTTTTTCACTCTCCTCTTTCACTTTCATCAAGAGGCTTTTGAGTTCCTCTTCACTTTCTGCCATAAGGGTAGTGTCATCTGCATATCTGAAGTTATTGATGTTTCTCCCAGCAATCTTGATTCCAGCTTGTACTTCTTCCAGTTCAGCATTTCTCATGATGTACTCTGCATATAAGTTAAATCAGCAGGGTGACAATACTCAATATCAATGAATTTAATATTCTCAGAGTATAACATATTCAAATTAGAAGTTGCCTACAAAATATGGGAGACCATAATAGAGATGAGTAGGACTGATAAAGGATTCATTGATGGCTGAATAGTTAGATGAGTGAATGGGTGGGTGGATGAATGAATAAATGGATGGATAGATAAACAGTTACAATTTCTCTCAGTTTGCTTTTTAAACAAAATACATGCATGCATACTCGTTCACTTAGTCATGTGCAACAACTGGTGACCCTCCTCTGTGCAGGGATTTCCCGGGCAAGAATACTGGAAAAGGTTGCCGTTTCCTCCTCTGGAGGGAGTTCCCGACCCAGGGATTGAACCTGAGTGTCCTGTGTCTCCTGTATCGGCAGATGGATTCTTTACCACTGTGCCACCACACACTATTCCAATTAACTCATGGGATAAACATAAAATTAATACTATAAGTACTGTTACAGAAACATTATTTAGAATTGAATACATTATATTTTCCAAAACTGTGTAATGTGGCTAAGACAGTTGTTAAAATCAAATTAGCCTTCAAAACACTTGTAAAAAGCTAACAAAATGGAATATTATCTTTGAACTTAAACATTCCACAATAGAGTGCTATGGAATAAAAAATTAAACATTTTTATAGGTTTAGACACAACTGGTGATAAATATTTATGTCTATCATGTTTCAATAGAAGTAATTTCATTAGATTAAATATCTTTGCCAACATTTTACCAAAAAAAAAAAAAAGTAACCTAAATGTACTATAATATCACATGATCATGCTAAACACACACACCCTGTTTTCCAATTACTTGTGAAATAAGAGCAACATATTTACTTTCTTTTGTATTGTTTTCATTTTAATTTTCCTATAATCAAAACACAGTACTTTCATTATCAGGAATTTGCTGTTAGGCATGAGTGTGTGCTCAGTCATGTCTGACTCTTTACGACCCTATAAACTGTAGCCCATGAGGCTCCTCTGTCCATGGAGTATTCCAGGCAAGAACACTTGAGTGGGTTGCTTTTTACTACTCCAGTGGAAATTACTGACCCAGGGATCAAACCCATGTCTCTTGTGCCTCCTGTGTTGGCAAGCAGATTCCTTACCGCTGTGCCACCTAGGAAGAGCATCAGGATTTCAGGATAAACCTATTTAATATAAGTTAAGAAACTTAATTGAAGAAAACTGAAATCTTTCTCAGCAAAACAGGAAAAACTGACAATTTTAGAATTTTTTTTAATACTATGCTACTAAGCATAGGAGCTCCTTATTTATTGTTGCCAAGATTTTTAAAGCAAGATAAATTTTCCTAATTACATGAAGATTCATCTCTGACTGATGCTGCAGGAGAATAGATGAGACAAACTCAAGAACCATGTCCAGCCACAGCCCACAAGATACTTCACCAGAACCATAGACAGGTCAGTCTTGGTTCATTTATAACGATGTAAATACCACATTCTAGCCAGAGGGCAGGATATTTTCAATTGGGTAAACTTTGTGAGTCACAGTCCAACAAGAAGGTGAGCAACTGGTTTTCAGAGAATGTCCACATTTTCTATTGATTTCGTAGGAATGAGGTTTTCTCTTTCACCAATAAGCAATATTAGAAGAAAATGAGGTTCCCCTCCTGGTTTAATGCAGTTCCTTCCCCCTTCTTTTTCTTTCTTTTTTTTTTGGCTATTGTATTCTGTTTGCTCTTTATTTTTGCTTTTCCCTAGGAAATACCTAATGCTTCCAACGACCTTTTAATGGGTACTTGAAAATGGAATGACTTTTAGCAAAGCTAGTAATCCAGGTCAGAGAAGGCAATGGCACCCCACTCCAGTACTCTTGCCTGGAAAATCCCATGGACGGAGGAGTCCGGAAGGCTGCAGTCCATGGGGTCGCTGAGGGTCGGGCACGACTGAGCGACTTCACTTTCACTTTTCACTTTGATGCATTGGAGAAGGAGATGGCAACCCACTCCAGTGTTCTTGCCTGGAGAATCCCGGGGACGGGGGAGACTGGTGGGCTGCCGTCTATGGGGTCGCACAGAGTCGGACACGACTGAAGCGACTTAGCAGTAGCAGTAATCCAGGTAAAAATCAATGCAATGCTTTCAATTCAAAGCACTTCCTTAATGTTTTTCACCATAACTCTGTGAAAGTTCCATTTGGGAATTATTTTTATGTAAACTGGATGTGCTTTTTCAGTGCCAAGAATGACAAAGGTTAAATTAACACATCCAGCTGTTTCCCACATGCTGGGCTTAGAGAGGACAGTATTCAACTTCCTTCCCCTCCTGATCCTGCCCCTGGGTTCTTATCTCCTCCCCACCCCCTCCACACATTCCCACAATGACAGGCCCTGCCTTGGTCTGGGCTGGGGTAACTGCCATGAAGCAGGTTTTGATAAGAGGCAGGATGTGTGATGTTTCCCATAAAACACAACTGGATTCAAAATACACTGTCCCCTCTATACACCAGGGATAGGACTAATTCAGGCTCGTGACCATCTCATCCATTTCCCAATTACCTGTCTAGAGAACTGTATCAACAAGCAAAAAACACAACTTTGAAAAAGAAAATCCCATGATCAAATTCCCAGAGGGATCACATTAGTAAACATCTGGGAGAGGAAGAAATTTTTAAGTCAGTTTTTTTTTTTTTTCACCAATATCATATTTTTTCAGTTCCCAACATCCCTTGTTAGATAGATATTAGATAGATAGATAGAAAAAGAAAGAATAAAGATGATTATAAATATATGTATATATGCATATATACATATGCATATGTATATATGGGCTTCCCAGATGGTTCAGTGGTTAAAAAATCTGCCTGCAAATGTAGAAGAAGTAAGAGATGCATGTTTGATCTCTGGGTCAGAAAGATCTCCTGGAGTAGGAAATGTCAACCCTTTCCAGTAATCTTGCCTGGAAAATTTCATGGACAGATTAGCCTGGTGGACTACAGTGTATGGGGTTGCAAACAATCTGACATGACTGAGCAACACGCGCATACATATATGTATACATTGTGTTGGCCAAAACGTTCATTTGGAAAGCCCAATATGTTTGCTTTTAAAAGAGAGTGTGTTATGTTGAGTAATTGCAAACCCCCCTCCCACTCACCTCTGCCCCACCAAAATTGCCTATAATCCATGCTGCTGCTACTGCTGCTAAGTCGCTTCAGTCGTGTCCGACTCTGTGCGACCCCATAGATGGCAGCCCAACAGGCTCCTCTGTCCCTGGGATTCTCCAGGCAAGAATATTGGAGTGGGTTGCCATTTCCTCCTCCAATGCATGAAAGTGAAAAGTCAAAGTGAAGTCTCTCAGTCGTGTCCGACTCTTCGCAACCCCATGGACTGCAGCCTACCAGGCTCCTCCATCCATGAGATTTTCCAGGCAAGAGTACTGGAGTGGGGTGCCATTGCCTTCTCTGGCCTATAATCCATAGATCCTGTGAATAGCTTATGGTATGTGTATGTGTACGCATGCACTCAGTTGTGTCCAATTCTTTACAGCCCCATAGACTGTAGGCCTCCAGGATCCTCTGTCCATGGAATTATCCAGGCAAGAATACTGGAGTGGGTTGCTGTTTCCTACTCTGGGGAAACTTCCTGACCCAGGTATCAAATCTACATTTCTTACTTTACTTGTATTGGCAATGGGTTCTTTACCACAAGTGCCACCTGGGAAGCTCTAGGTTATGGTATGTGGCAAAAAGGGGGTTTGCAGGTATAATGTAAGACTACAGATATTAAAATTAGGGAAATTATCTGAATTATCTTAATAGGTCCAATCTGATCAAATGGGTCCTAAAAGCAGAGAATTATCTCTGGCTGATGTTGTAGAGATGCAGTAAAAGAGGGAGACAGCAGAGAAAGAGAATTTTCAAATGTGAAAATGACCCAACTCAAACATGCCTTTGCTGGCTCTGAGATGTAGGTGGCCATTTTGGAGGACCAGCAGGAGGACTCTAAAAGAATGGCCAGTCCTCAGATGACAAAGAAGGAAATGGGAACTTCAGACCTACGTTCAGTCAATAGTCTAAATGAGCTTGGAAATGAATTCTTTCCAACTGCTTCAGGTAAAGAACCTAGAAATCCTGATACCATGCTTTTCACCTGTTAGCCTCTTAACCTAAGGAATAATGATGCAGAATTGTAACAGGTATTTGAATTTTGTCTATCAAATCAGACACACCCACACCTAAAACTTAAAAGGAAATATTTAAAATATACTTCTTAACATTGTGTGTTCTTTCTGTTTTCTCTTCACTCACAAAAACCCACATTATAATAATCCTTTGGCTAAAAGGGTTAGTCAATTAGAATTATTTACTAATAATTTCTTATTAGTCAATTAAGAAATTCATACCATTTCTTCTCTCCTACATTTAAAAGAAAGGTAAGCAAAAAAAAAGTTATACGAATAAATATTATTTTAGTGTGAAAATATTTGTGGTTTTTGCATGGTTGAAATTTGCCTTTAACATTGGAATACATTCTCAATAAATGTGGTTGTATTATACATCATTTTAATATGTATTTCTTGCTTTATGTTTTTTGACTAATGATGAGAAGTGTAGTGGCCAGTCATCAGAAGTTGACAAGGACCAACTGAGAGCAATCATTGAAGCTGATCTTTCATAACTACATGAGGATTTGCTCAAGAATTCAATGCTGACCTTCTATAGTCATTCAGCTTTTGAAGCAAATTGAGTGAGTGAGCGAAAGTCATTCTGTCATGCCCAACTCTTTGTGACCTCATGGACTATACAGTCTGTGGAATTCTCCAGGCCAGAATACTAGAGTGGGTAGCCTTTCCCTTCTCCAGGGGATCTTCCCAACCAATGGATCAAACTCAGGTCTCCTGCATTACAGGTGGATTCCTTACCAGCTGAGCCACAAGGGAAGCCCAAGAATACTGGAGTGGGTAACCTATCACTTCTCCAACAGATCTTCCTGACCCAGGAATTGAACTGAGGTCTCCTGCATTACAGGCAGATTTTTTACTACCTGAACTATCAGGGATGCCCTAAAACAAATTGGACAGGTGAAAAAGCTCAATAAGTGGGTGCCTCATGAACTGACCACAAATTTTAAAAAATCATCATTTTGAAGTGTCATCTTCTCTAAGTCTATGCAACAACAATTAATCATTTCTCCATTGGATCATGACCTGCATTGAAAAGTGGATTTTATACAACAGCCTGTGATGATCAGTTCAGTGGTTGGACCAAGAAGAAGCTCCAAAGTACTTCCCAAAGCCAAACTTACACCACAGAAAGGTCATGGTCACTGTTTGGTGGTCTACTCCCAGTGTGATCCACTACAGCTTTCTGAATCCCAGTGAAAACTTTTCATCTGAGAAGTATGCTCAGCAAATTGGTGAGATGCACCAAACACTGCAACACTGCAGCTGACATTGGTCAACAGAAAGGGTCCAGTTCTTCTTCACGACAATATCCAAGTGCACATTGCACAACCAGGGCCTCAAAAGTTGAATGAATTGAGCTGTGAAGTTTTGCCTCATTTGCCATATTCACCTGACCTCTAGCCAACCAGCTACCACTTCTTACTTCCACAGCCATCAGGAGGCAGAAAATGCTTTCCAAGAGTCTGTCAAGTTCTGAAGCACAGATTTTCATGCTACAGGAATAAACAAACTTATTGCTCATTGGCAAAAACTTGTTGATTGTAATTATTCATATTTTGACTAATAACGATGTGTTTGAGCCTAATTATAATGATTTAAAATTCGTGGTCTAAAACCACAATTACGTTTGCAGTTCAGTTCAGTTGCTCAATCATGTCCCACTCTTTGCAACCCCATGAATTACAGCATGCCAGGCTTCCCTGTCCATCACCAACTCCCAGAGTTTGCTCAAACTCATGTCCATCGAGTTGGTGATGCCATCCAACCATCTCATTCTCCATCATCTTCTTCTCCTCCTGCCTTCTATCTTTCCCAGCATCAGAGTCTTTTCTAATGAGTCAGTTCTTCTCATCAGGTGGCCAAATTATGTTTGCACCAACCTAATAACTTTAGCATCATCCTCTCTGAAATCATCAACAATAGCATCATGATATGAAATTACCTTAGTGCATTTGGCCCTTCCTCCTCTGATTAGTGGAGAAGGAAATGGCAACCCACTCCAGTACTCTTGCCTAGAGAATCCCAGGGACAGAGGAGCCTGGTGGGTTGCTGTCCATGGGGTCGCACAGAGTCGGACACAACTGAAGCGACTTAGCATGTGTACATGCATTGGAGAAGGAAATAGCAACCCACTCCTGTATCCTTGCCTGGAGAATCCTAGGGACAGAGGAGCCTGGTGGGCTGCCGTCTATGGGGTCACACAGAGTCAGACATGACTGAAGCAACTTAGCAGCAGCAACCTCTGAGTAGATATCTTCCTCTCATCTAGGTAAATCTGGGAACATAGCACACACAAGGAGCATTTTATCAGGGAAATCAGAGCTCTGGGACCACGCAATGGAAAATAAAACACCTTTGAACTGCTTTTACATAGTGGCTCCCATAAAGAATTTTTCCAGCCACCATCATTGATTTTAAGATAATTGAGGTAAGTTGAAATGTTCTGACCAGAGAGTGAGCACAGCCAGGGCTGTTGTTGGGTTCCATCTGAGAATTCAGTGTCCTAACATTACAGGAGACCTGAATCAGATTCAAAACTTGTGCCAAGCTGTCCCTGCAGCTCGGTGCTCATCAGCTGGCATCAGCTGGAATTTGCAGGCTGGTGTAAAGCAAGGAAGAGAGTGCTGTGGCTGTTCTGTAGCCTGGAGGAGTCCTGCTGTTGGCAAGGGTAATGGCATGGCAAACACTTTGCTACTGACAATCTAGAGCAGCTCTCTTGCCAACATTCTGCCAAATGAGGCTCAAGAAGTTCAAAATGCACCACTCAGAACAGTTAAGACTATGGAGCATTTTAGAAGGAATAAAGCAGTAATATATGTGAGTTATTTGGCTCTACAAACACTAAATGAGAATATAAAAATTATCAATAAATGCTTGAAAGGACTAATTTATGGGAAGGGACATGAGAACATTAAGTAATAAAAATTATAATATGTCACTGTACACCTAAGTTTAAGATAAATAAGTATAAGAACTAAGTCATTTCAAAGTTAAAACTACCTCAAAAAGGTATCCAAAGCATTAGCACTTTATCCTTCTATTAAAGAAAGCTTTAGAGGATATAATCAGGCCCTTCTAACTTAACATTTCTGAGATAGTCCAAAAAATGCAAACATAATGCATTGCTTTTGAGACTGGAACACTGTGTGGAGACACATCCGTAAGCACTCAGCATGTAGCATGGGTAAGCCAGGATGCGTTTTGAGGAAAAGCTGATTCATTGTGCCATAAACATTTGGAGAACACTCTTTTGGTATTTCCAGACAAGCTGAAAGCCAACCCTGTCAATTGGCATCAAAGTTGTTAGCAAGCTACTGCTGAGAAAGAGATCACATGTCACTGGAAAGGCGGTGCTTCAACATTGCCCCCAAAACTGGATGGCAGAACAGATTCATCTCCCTCCTCATTCTTTTCCAATGCAAAATCCCTCATCCTTCAGGAGAAGTGCAGGATCTGCTGATGTGAAATTTTTATTCTGATTTTCTATAATTTCCTCAGCAAACAAAAGGATAGACCCATTTATGGTGGAAAACCAAACCCAATGGTGGGTTTTCACCACAAAGCAGAGACTCAACCACAGGTCCAAACACATGTTTTTATCTCTTCTTTCTTTTCCCGAGTACAATTCCATTGGTTATGACATAAGCCACTAGGGAACACGGTGTTTGTTGTCTTGGGTAATCTGTTTGCAAGAATTTACCAAATGATTCTCAAATAAGCATGCCACACATTATTTCAAATTTAAGGGAAAAAAAAAAAAGTTTTTGGCCTCCAAGTAAAGATAGGAGATTAGTGTTAGTTAGTGTTAGTCGCTCAGTCATGCCCAACTCTTTGTGACCTCGTGGACTGCAGCCCACCAGGCTCCTTGGTCAATGAGAGATTTTCCAGGCAAGGATACTGGAGTGGGTTGCATTTCCTTCCCCAGGGGATCTTCCCAACCCAGGGATAGAAAAGAAATTTATTTTATGTATATAAATGTTTATATGGGAGTACATAAAAATGTTTGTACGTTTACTTAGCAACCTCAATGCTTTTGACTGCTTTGAGTTTCTTTAGTTGACACTTTATGCTGTTTTATAGTATATGTCCTATTTGCATAATAGTCATTAGCCAAAGGGGCTTTGCTAATACAAAGCAAGTATATAGCAAGTATCTAAGAAGGTTATTTTCAGTTTAGCTCAGTATTACATCAAGGGAAGAGAAGGGGATGACAGAGCATGAAATGGTTGGATGGCATCACCAACTCAATGGACATGAGTTAAACTCCAGGAGTTGGTGATGAACAGGGAAGCCCGGCGTTGCTGCAGGCTGTGGGGTCGCAAAGAGTCGGACATGACTGAGCGACTGAACTGAACTGAACTGAACTGAGCACCAAGGGAACCCACATCCATCCACAGGGTGTTGCTGTTCTGAGGAAGAGAAGATTATCCAATCAGTCAATGAAAACATGAATGACTACGAGCAGTGAACATATCGTGAAGTATCTAACTAATATACCACTGACACTAAAGCTTAAAAATGAAAGTTTAGTCAAGACAGAAAATGTTGATAAATAAAAAAAAAAATTGCCCTAGTGATTTTTCAAGTTAGACACTTTTATTTGATAAAGTTGCCACAAATTCATAACCTTCCTTTAAGGTCTTTTCTTCCAACTCATCCACCAGGTGAGAGAGAGAAAGAGTATCAGGACTTCACAAAGTGGAAGCTGAGAGTCATCCCTCTTTTCTCAAAGGTAAAGGATAGTTCCTTCTGGGTTTTATTTTTTAATATTTTTTATAAGTCAATATTTTTATTGGGATATTGAAGAGTTGACTCATTGGAAAAGACTCTGATGTTGGGAGGGATTGGGGGCAGGAGGAAAAGGCGACGACAGAGGATGAGATGGCTGGATGGCATCACTGACTCGATGGACGTGAGTCTGAGTGAACTCCGGGAGTTGGTGATGGACAGGGAGGCCTGGCGTGCTGCGATTCATGGGGTTGCAAAGAGTCGGTTACGACTGAGCGACTGAACTGAACTGAACTGAACCAGATAACAATGTTGTGATATTTTCATGTGAACAGCAATGGCATTCAGCCATATATATGCATATAGCCATTCTCTCCCAAACTCCCTTCTATGCAGGGTGCCACATAGCATTGAAAAGAGTTCCCTGAGCTATGCAGGTCCTTGCTGATTATCTGTTTTAAATATAGCAGTGTGTACATGCTCACCCCAAACTCCCCAACTATCCCTTCCCCCATAAGAGATACTTCCTTTTAAAAGGATCATTATGGTCTCAGGTTAGTTATGAAAGAGATGACCTCATACTTCTCAAATTAATATCCATAGTCCTTATTATAACCTTCCCTCAAAATTACTTTTTATCACTAAACTTCCAGTGGAAAACAAATATGCTAGACATTTTACTGAAACATGTGACTCACAGCACAGGTCCTTATGATGTACAAGCTCTGATCTGAGCTTACCCTGTATTCATATTTTCTCCCTAAGTATGCTACATCTTCAATGACATAGTTTTTCCTGTCATCATGTATGGATTGTTTAAAAACTGCCCCAAGTTCTTAAAAAAAAATAGTTAATTATCCTATTTCTACATGAGAAATATATATTATGACATGGTCAGAATTTCATTATTATGTCAAAATATCCTTACCCTGAGACGGAGAAAAATTTTTGTGGCTATTGCAAAAATAATTCCAGTTACTCTGAAATAGATTCTCACTATTTCATTGCTCCAGGAAGTTATTTACCTCATTGAAGACAGAAGTTAACTCTCTTTTCACCCCTTGATTGCACCTGACCTAGAGTTTGTCAATTGCTTCATCTTAAGATTTGAAAGTTTATCATATAGTACTTGAAATATATCTTTTTTTGGACTTTTAAGTTACTATTTATGGTACATTCCAAAATATTAAACTGAAAAAGAATTGTTCTCTGGTAAAATGTTTCCAAGTCCTTCATTAACTGCCTTTCCTTTTGGTTGCTTGACTTTGATTTTATTGCTTTTCATTTTGTGTGTATGTGTTTGTTTTTTGTCTTTCACAGCATATACATGTTACTGCCCTTCTTAAGTTTTCCATGTTGTACTGTCTTTAAAGAACTGACTCAAACATATAAACACATGAATGCTTGTGTTTATATGTTTGAGTCATCACAGCTACCATAGATTAAAATTCAAGAAACACATAATCAAGTTAAAACTCAAGTAAAAATTACAATTCTAATATTAGAACTCATTTCCTTTGCATACTAATATTTCTGGAAAAAGTAAAAGCCGAGTACCTCATTATTCCAGCAAACTTTTACTATTTTCCAAAGCTTGTTCTTAGAAGGCTTGCCAAAGATGTTTTGGATCAAAGTTTGATAAATATTTTTTGAGGGTTGGGTCAGTCTAGCAAAGATTAAAGAGTACTGAACTGCAACATTTTTGCTGAATTAGGGCAAACCACTTAACCAATTTGGATATCCATTTCCTTTTTGGTAAAATAAGAGATGGGATGCCTGCCCCTTTCTGAAATCTATTATTTAAAAATAAATAGATGCATACACTGTACTATTAAAGTAAGGCCATAATTCTTAAAGTACTTTTTCTTTGTAAGTTATTATGAATAAATAGTATTGACTTCAATGGAAAATATGCCAAACCGTATCATAACGATCTTTCAGTATTTATCATATTAACAGATAATTATTTAATTATAAAATATGACATATAGAGATTGAGTAAAATTTAACATATTTTAAAATAAGATACACTGTTAACTTAAGGATAAGTCTGATAAAAAGTTCCTCCTACAGCAAAGATAATTCCAAATATGACCACAGTTTATCCAGTAATCCTGGAGTTCTAGGAACCCTACAAATTTAACATTAACATAGGCTGGAGGATAGGGAAGGGGTGAAAAGTTCTTTTCCCAAATTCCAAATGAAAAGTAATTTTAGTAATTGTTAGCAATGATAAAATTGCAAAATACATGAAATAAGCTATCTGCATTTTCAAATATAATCATGATATTCCAGGTTTAAGAAAACAACCATACACAATAATATCTTAAGACCACAGATAGATTAAAATATGAGCCATTTCATAGTTAAACACTTTATTCTATGCTTTACAATGTATGTTCTCATCATGTAACTGTCATTATCTCAGAGAATCTGCCACAAACAGTAATAAGAACATTATGTTAGATTTTTGTTGTCATCAGATTTTTCAACTCTTTTGTGCAAGATATTGCTATGTTTTCATTATTATAGCTTAATTTTAACCATCTGATCCTTGTTATATCAAATTACCCACCATCCAGCTAACAAATGCAAAATCCGTGTCCCTGCTCATGCTAACTGTCCCCACAGAATGTTGCACATATGTATTTGACTTGAAAGCTTCTTGACAACTAATTGAGCACTAACAAATTCCCATTTCAGAAAAATTAATTGTCTTTCATAGAAGATATTTAGGACATTAAGACAAAAGTCATTCAAAGAGCAAAGTCAATCCAATAATGCCCTGAATATTCATTATTTAGAAAAAAATATTTATTAAATATTAATATTTTGGCCTCTCTTCTTGATACTATTACAAATATTGATACTGAAGTCTTTCATATTCTCCTTGCTTGCTTCATTCATATTTATGTACATCTTCATAAACAAATGATAGTAACTTTTTGGGGGGAGGGGGACTTCCCCGGTGGCTCACACAGTAAAGAATCTGCTTGCAATGTGGGAGACCTGCATTTGATCCCTGGGTTGGGAAGATCCCCTGGAGGAGGGCATGGCAACCCACTCCAGCATTCTTATCTGGAGAATCTCCATGGAATGAGGAGCTTGGTGGGCTACAGTCCATGGGGTCAGAAGAGTTGGATATGACAAAGTGACTAAGCACAGTACAGTAACTTCTTACAATTTCTAATGATTATATTTTCCCAGTGGGCTATAGTCATCTAATTATTAATATATGATCAACAACCTCTAAAGACTGAAAACTATGAAGTCAGTTTACAGTTTTTGATGATAATTTTATATTCAGTTCAGTTGCTCAATCATGTCTGTCTTTTTGCAACCCCATAAACCGCAGCAGGCAAGACCTTCCTGTACATCACCAACTACCAGAGTTCACCCAAACCCATGTCTATTGAGTTGGTGATGCGATCCAAGCATCTCATCCTCTGTCTTCCCCTTCTCTTCCTGCCCTCAATCTTTCCCAACATCAGGGTCTTTTCAAATGAGTCAGCTCTTCACATTAGGTGGCCAAAGTACTGGAGTTTCAGCTTCAACATCAGTCCTTCAAATGAACACCCAGGACTGATGTCCTTTAGGATGGACGGGTTGGATCTCCTTGCAGTCCAAGGGACTCTCAAGAGTCTTCTCCAACACCACAGTTCAAAAGCATCAATTCCTCGGCGCTCAGCTTTCTTTATAGTCCAACTCTCACATCCATACATGACCACTGGAAAAACCATAGCCTTGACTAGACAGACCTTTGTTGACAAAGTAATGCCTCTGATTTTCAATATGCTATCTAGGTTGGTCATAAGTTTCCTTCCAAGGAGTAAGCGTCTTTTAATTTCATGGCTGCAATAACCATTTGCAGTGATTTTGGAGCCCCCCAAAATAAAGTCTGACACTGTTTCCACTGTTTCCCCATCTATTTGCCATGAAGTGATAGGACTGGATGCCATTATCTTAGTTTTCTGAATGTTGAGCTTTAAGCCAACTTTTTCCACTCTCCTTATTCTCTTTCATCAAGAGGCTGTTTAGTTCTTCTTCACTTTCTGCCGTAAGGGTGGTATCATCTGCATATCTGAGGTTATTGATATTTCCCCTGGCAATCTTGATTCCAGTTTGTGCTTCCTCCAGCCCAGTGTTTTTCATGATGTACTCTGAATATAAGTTAAATAAGCAGGGTGACAATATACAGCCTTGACGAACTCCTTTTCCTATTTGGAACCAGTCTGTTGTTTCTTGTCCAGTTCTAACTGTTGCTTCCTGACCTGCATACGGCTTCTCAAGAGGCAGGTCAGGTGGTCTGGTATTCTCATCTCTTTCAGAATTTTCCACAGTTTATTGTGATCCACACAGTCAAAGGCTTTGGTATAGTCAATAAAGCAGAAATAGATGTTTTTATGGAACTCTCTTAATTTTTCGATGATCCAGCAGATGTTGGCAATTTGATCTCTGATTTCTCTGTCTTTTCTAAAACCAGCTTGAACATCAGGAAGTTCACGGTTCACATATTGCTGAAGCCTGGCTTGGAGAATTGTGAGCATTACTTTACTAGTGTGTGAGATGAGAGCAATTGTGTGGTAGTTTGAACATTCTTTGTCATTGCCTTTCTTTGGGATTGGAATGAAAACTGACCTTTTCCAGTCCTGTGGCCACTGCTGAGTTTTCCAAATTTGCTGACATATTGAGTGCAGCACTTTCATAGCATCATCTTTCAGGATTTGAGAGAGCTCAACTGGAATTCCATCACCTCCACTAGCTTTGTTCATAGTGATGCTTCCTAAGGCCCACTTGACTTCACATTCTAGGATGTGTGGCTCTAAGTGAGTGATCACACCATCATGATTATCTGGGTCATGAAGATCTTTTTTGTACAGTTCTTCTGTGTATTCTTGCCACCGCTTCTTAATATCTTCTGCTTCTGTTAGGTCCATACCATTTCTGTCCTTTATGCTCAGCACTCATATATTACATAATCTATTAAAATTAAAGAGAAGGATGGATGGATGGATGAATGCATGAATGAATGAATGAATGAGAATCCACTCAGTTCTTCAGATTCTGTCTAGCTATAGAATATTCTCACTGCCAAAATGCCAGAGAGAGGTTATTAGTAACCATATCACTGTATAATAAAGTAAATGTAATTACCTTACTGAAATATATGATAACCTTAATATTTTCATTAAAACATTCATATGTTATTCACTCTAGAATTCACTTACTTTATGTACTTTCCTTTGAGAGGCAAAACAGATATGTTTTCTAGATAAAATACTAAATTTTTAAAAATATATTTGCTACAATTAGTTTCAATATATTTTAATTTTTTCTCTAATCCTTTTCAAATCATCATATTCCTTCCTAACAAGGCAAAATGCGATTGAAAAATCTATATTGGTGTCTTGGGTCAGCTTCATTCGAAGTAGATGTAAAGATGAAGGTTCAATCTTAAGGAATTTATTCAGAACATGCTCCTAATGGGTATTTGAAAGGAGCAGAAGACATGGTACACAGGGGCAGAAGTATCCCAAGCAAGTGTATGTTTTCAGAAAAGTTCACAGTCTCAGTCTAAGCTTGATCTACAGAGGAGCTCTAGGGCACACACTGTACCTCGGGTCTATCCCAAGTCATGAATGTGGACTTTGTCCATTTCTGCACCAGTCCCTGATTGTATGGAGTTGGCCAAAAAGTTCATTTGGGTTTTTCCATAAGACATGGAAGACTTCAAATTACCTTTTTGGCCAACCCAATATGAACACTCAGGTACTTCAGGTCACTCTTCCAGTGAATTATGGGTTCCAGGAGCATAAAAACTATCCTTTGAAAAAGTGTATGATCATAAGACATTAGATCAAAATCATACAGGAGAGTTCGTGGACATATATTCCCAGGAGAGCAATCAGAGACATCCAGTGTGGAGCACAAGCAGTGTTTACTACAAATATTAACAGTAGCTTGAAATCAATATTAGATTTATCATTGTTACCAGATATGCTAAATAATGGGAAACTGGTTAATTGAAAAAATACATTATTTAAGGAATTACAATGCAAGTGTTTGAATGATAATGGGAAATTATTTGTATTGACATAAAAGTATCTTCAAAATATATTACATATAAAAAGGCAGGTTACAAAACAATATGTGTAGTACAATCATTAAATTTTAATTTAATGGCATGCTAGAAGAAATAGAAAAATATTTTCAATGGTGGGATGACTTGTACCATTCATTATTATTTTATTTAAAAATTTGTAGACAAGATTTGTGTTGCAATATCTTTTTATAATTTGATTTTGAAATCTAGCAACTTACATTATGATTTAGAAACAGATAAAGTGGACCTGATTTACAAGTAAGATTGCATCTTTAAAGGGATATAACACAGAAGGAGGTAATCCAGTCTTCGTCAGTTTTAAGAAGTTGTGGCATAAAAGTTTTCTAATGAATTTTTAATATATACGAAGGTATTAAGCAGTTACAGTAAACATCATCAGCTTGATCAATCAGTTAAAAATTATAGGCTGAATATGAACACTTTTCCTTTAAGAAATATTCCAAGGATAAAGTTAAATGCCTAGCAGGATGATGTTTCCATTGATTTAGTTCTAGTTCTAGAATTTGTGCAGTGCTCCAGCCTTAAAGAAAAACAAGCATTCATACTTAGGAGAAATTTCTGTTTATGGATGGGGTCCTACAAAAGAGCAAAATCTGAAATGTAATGAACTATCACTATGATGAGCTGGTATCATACCTAAGGGCATCAGGCCTTTTGTCACGAATTAGAGCTAGAACAATACTGCCATGTTACTGGGACAAGTGGTTTCAAGTTTTCCAAGGTTAATTAATTTGTATGTTAGGCTTCCTTCCATTACAACTAATAGAAAATTCAACTCGAATCATCTTAAGAAAACATCAACAACAAATTAAAATCAGGATTTCTCAGGACAGCTGGAGCAGGCAATCAGAGCCAGGGGGCAGGATGGGGGCGGGGCGGGAGTTAAGGTTTTCAAGCTTCAGTTTCATTCTATGTCTTGGTTATACATTGAGAACTTTTTTCTATCTGCTCCATTTTGCTGCAGACTTTCCATTCCTGGTGAGAAGATTCCTGCACAATGATCCAGAAATGCTCCTTATCTTTCTAACATTTTTCAGTAAAAAGAATAATATTCTTTTTCTGCTGCTGCCGCCAAGTCGCTCCAGTCGCGTCCGACTCTCTGCGACTCCAGAGACGGCAGCCCACCAGGCTCCCCCGTCCCTGGGATTCTCCAGGCAAGAACACTGGAGTGGGTTGCCATTTCCTTCTCCAATGCATGAAAGTGAAAAGTGAAAGTGAAGTCGCTCAGTTGTGTCCAACCCTTAGCGACCCCATGGACTGCAGCCTACCAGGCTCCTCCGTCCATGGGATTTGCCAGGCAAGTGTACTGGAGTGGGTTGCCATTGCCTTCTCCATTCTTTTTCTACCAGTTCTCTAAAGACTACCAACCAAGTCTCCTTGCAGTGGGTTGAGTACCATGTCCCTCTCAGAACAATCACAGTGACGATGGGGCTGTAAATTTCCGATGTCAGTGTCAGGGTTATGTTCTGCCAAAGGGATGCCCTTGTGGAATTAGCGGCATCCACGCCCTGTGGACTGAGCATGCTGAGCACTGGAGGAAAATCAGGACACCATGTCCAGAAGGGCAAGCAAAACAGGGTGAGCACATATTTTTCAAATATGCTTCCTTTCTCACATGCAACTGAAACAGAGAATGGAATGACACTAAATTTCCTTGTGAGGAACATCAAAGAATCAAGTTGATGAAGCAAAAGGGTGAGACAACAAGGCACTGTTGAAAATAGCTTCTGTTATTTATAAATTTTTAAAAACAGAGTTAACTATTTTGGAATCAGATAGACAAATATGTCTTTTCTCCTTTTTTTTTTTTCCAGTTTCCTGGAGTATGATTTATTTAGGATGCTTTTACTCAATAGATGTAAAAGTATTTTTCCTTATGATTTTACCTATCTTAATCTTCATTTCCAAGTTTAGAAAGTACTGCATTTGAGCTCTTGAGTGCTAATTGTAAAAAGTAGGTAAAGCATACCTTAGCACAAGCCCACTTTTTTTAAGAAATTGTACTTTCAGCACTGCTATTTTTATTAGTTATGTTTTAAAATATATACACTTATTCCTTTCATAACTTTTTTCATTTGTATTATATTTAATTATTTGAATACACTATTAGAGTTTTAATGTTCTAATTTTAAAGCAATTATTAGGATTTTATTTATAATAATGTAGCATATATATTGTTTAAGAGTGTACTCCAGTTTGAACATTATTCTTCCTGTCATAATCAAAACCAGATCATAACTGATGCCTTGTCCAGAACCAGGCAGAGTTGTTATTAGCAGAAGAGTAGAATCAGTGGAATTACTATTTAACAACACTGAATGCAAATTTACATAAAACGATATAGTTGCCCTTCAACTTTGTTAGTTTTTTCTTTAGTGTAAAGTGAAAGTGAAGTCACTCAGTTGTGTCTGACTCTTTGCTACCCCATAAACTGTAGCCTACCAGGCTCCTCTGTCCATTGGATTCTCCAGGCAAGAGTACTGGAGTGGGTTGCCATTTCCTTCTCCAGGGGATCTTCCTGACCCAGGGATCGAACCCAGGTCTCCCACATTGCAGGCAGATGCTTTACCGTCTGAGTGAATTAGCTGTCAATCCGGCTCCTTTCACACCAAACAGAAAAAAGAGAAGATAGTTGCTTACTGACTAAAAACAGATATGTGATGAAAACACATTTGTATCTTATATTGATATTGTTTTAATTGCTAAGTCGTATTTGACTCTTTTGTCCCACAGGCTCCTCTGTCCATAGGATTTCCTAGGCAAGAATACTGGAGTTGGTTGCTTCTCCAGGGAAGTTGGTCCCCTTCTCCAGGGAATCTTCCCATCCCAGGAATCAAACCCACGTCTCCTGCACTGCAGGTGGATTCTTTACCACTGGGTCACCTGGGAAGCCCATTTTAATCTATAGAATGATAAAATGTATATAATCATATATTTCATTAATTAGTCTAAATAGTCCATCATATTGACCAAGAAGATGTTTCAGTTACATAGGTGGCCAACATCTGCTAGCTGGAGAATGTGTGCTTGGCTCTGGGTACCTCCAAAAAGAAAGATGTGTAATGCAATTCCAGTGAGATCTTCCATGAAACTGACTATTATTTTAAGTGATTTAAAATTCAGTACAAGGTAAAATATTTAATAAAGTATACAGGAATAGTAATGTAACACAAATAATTCTGAGTGTTGAATGTGGATGCTTTGGGAAAGAAGAAGATTCACCCATTTAATCTTGTCCACAAAGGAGGACTGGATACATAAAAATATGCAGAAGCTATCACAATTCAAAAGTAGTTCAAGAAACTGAGAATACATAGCCTGGAAAATAACGGAGCTATTTTTCTATCTTGATATAACCTCTACTAATCTATAGGAGTAGGCAGAGACTACTTCTGGGAAGCTTAAGATCACACTGAGAAGCCCAGATAAGAAAGAAAGTGTGGAATACTGTAAAAATAAATAAATAAATAAATACTAAGGCTCAGATGGTAAAGAATCTGCCTGCAATGCAGGAGATTTGATCCCTGGATCCGGAAGATCCTCTGGAGGAGGGCACAACAACCCACTCCAGTATTCTTGCCTGGAGAGTTCCATGGACAGAGGAACCTGGCGGGCTACGGTTTAGGGTTGCCAAGAGTCAAACATGACTGAGCAATTAACACGCATACAACTATATACCAGTTCAGAAATGGAACCTGTTGATTTGAAAGTTAATGGGTTTTCCCAGAAATGGAAGGAACAAATGAATTTGCATTAATTAATCAACTTCTGCTGGTCTTCATAATCTGGATGCTGTATATACTACATCATCACCCTTTTCACAAACATAGTCCCGAGGCTAATAGTTCCTTCTTTTAGATGAGGAAAAGATACTCAGGAGGCTATTCTTCACCAAAACACCAGGGACAAGTGTAGTCAAGATGTAGTAAGTTGTGTCTGATTCTTGCAACCCCATGGACTGCAGCATGCCAGGCCTCCATGTCCATCAGCAGCTCCCAGAGTTTACTCAAACTCATGTCCATTGAGTCGATGATGTCAGAAACATCATAAAGGAGATTCTTTCCCCAGTTGGTGATAAGTAGATTATGGAATTGATATTGTTTTTTCAAACTCTGAAATAGTATGATTTGGGAAGAAGCACAGGTTTAAGCTTTATTTCAGGCCACTATGCAAATTTTTTCAAAGTCTACTCAGTGGGCATGAATTTGAGAAAACTCCAGGAGATAGTGAAGGACAGGGAAGCCTGGTGTGCTGCAGTCCATGGGGTTGCAAGAATCAGACATATGTTACTGACTTAACTACAACTTTTAACTAGCCCCAGGACTGGTTAATAATATTATTGGTAAAATATATAAACTATCAAGTATCATACCACCAGTATTAAATACAGCATATCACTTATATTGCATAATATCTTGTGAGATATACCTACATAGAGATACAGAAAGAGAGAAGGAGATCTTGCTAAGGCTATCCCACCTAGCATGGTCAGGATAGCTTTGATAGGGGTTAACATTCTTCAAAGGAAACTTTTCTTTCAAATGGAAAAGCCAGCTGAACTTTACTTCCTGGGCATCATGGTTTATAGCTTTGACATCTTCACACATAATAATTGATCAGCTGAAAAAAGACTTAGAATCAATGAACCATTTCCTCCACTATGAATTGACAAGAGGGCACAAAGGTACCCACATTAATGAGGATGAACCATTCGGCCTTTCCAGAGATGATTGACGAGGCTCCGTACAAGCTGACCATTGCACCAATAGAAAGTCACTTTGGCCTATCCTCAGTCTCATTTAAAGGTAGAACCTTCTCATATCTAAGAATATATTAAAGTATGTTATAGACAGTGTTTAAAATAGTAGACATTTATATATGCATGTACAAAATTATTTTCCCATAAGCCACTGAAATCATACCATTTTTAATCTTTATGTTTTGAAATTTAATGGAGTATTTTTCTATCAAAAAACTTAATTGGAATTATAATATGCTCAGGTAATATGCCAAGCAGGGTTACCTTCCTAACAAGGCACTGGGTCCAAACCTGACGGGTTGATGAACAACGTATACAAGAGCTGAGTGAGCAAAGACGGGGACATTAAGCATCTTGATTAGAAAGCATTGTGAATATTTTAGTAATAATTATATTAATTCTTCAAAAGTTTTACTGGAGCCTGATTTTAATTTTCCTTCTTATAATATTTTTTCAACTTAAGCTAAATATAGTTAGGAGGTGTGGAGAAACAAGAGAAGTAAAGAAAGAAAGAAACAAGGCTGTTTTCTAATAGTATTTCATTTGTGCAAAGACAGGAAAAAGTTAGAAATAAGAACAGGAAGCCTTTAGAACACAAAAATGTGCAAGAAGGGAGGCCAGGATGACTCAGAGAGGGGAATGTCACTCAACACCTTTCGCTGCTACTTCTCTGACTTGAACCTTCTTTAGTGCATGAAATATGATAACTTATTTTATTAATGATTCAGCTACATTTATTTTAATTTGTAAAGCAATTCTCATTTATTTTTCAGCTGCATTCACAGTGGTCAGAGTCAAAGGACCTCTCAGCATTTCTTCATGTTTACTTTCTCAATAAATACGTTAAAAATGGCCAAGCATATATATCTGAGACTCTCTTTCAGGCATGTATCTCTCCATCTCTTTTTCTCTCCTACATGCAGAACCTCACTTTGGCTTTGCCAGGGAATAATTCTGCCCTTGGCTAAGTTGGAACATCTGGGTCCTGATCTCATGGTCCTTGGAAGATAAGCAAAAAATAAAATTATTCTGAATTCCTAATGCCTTCCCTAGTAAGCATTTTATGAGAATAATAGTCTCTTTGGGAAATGGAAAAATGATTGAAAGGATCACATTCAACTCTGGACTAAAGCTTTAATGAGGGACCATCTGACAAAGGGGATCAAGCTTGCGAACAGCTCAGGGGCCCCGCCATTCCTGCAAAAACTGAAGGAAGGACAGGAAGAATCAGTCACAGAGAGATGGAAATTGTTGGCACTTAGCAAAATACTTCTGGCAAATTAGCAAGTTTTTGTCAAATCACTGAAACAAGTCTATTTGGAAAACATGAAATGCTGCATATTATAAAGTTTTGGCAGATCCATTTTACATGCAAACAAGAAAACATCTGCTCAGCAGAAACACCCACAGTGTATCCTAAAGTTTAGAAAACATGGCTATACAAAGTTGTTATTTTTCCATTTAGAGGAAAATGGCAAATTATTGTAGTAATTTGATAATAGAAAGTATCTAAGCTAACCTAGCTGGTACAAACCAAATACATATTCAACATAATTTTCTTCTTTTACAGTGTCAAGTTGGCCACAATTTGGGAGAAACTTGCAGTCTGGTGCAAAATGATATGTGTTTACTGTTAGGTTCTTCCTCATTAACATTTCAGCCTTTCAGATAATCTATTCAGGCCACATTACAATAAGCATAATAGACTTTACACATGTGGGTGAGCTTTTGCTTAGGTTGCTACTTCTCTCATATTCTTTTTGAGAGATGAAATGTTGATAAAAAAATTCACAAGAGAAACAAAAATATCTCTCATCTCCTTCACCCAGATCCCCCAGTTCTTAAGATTTTACCATCTTACCCACACAACTCAATCCATCTCTTTCTCTGACATACATACACACACATGCACATATGCACAGCCTTTGTGTTCTTCTTTTTTCATATTATTTATAGCATCCTATACTTTATGCTTTACATGCAAAATAATAAAATTTATAAACTTTTTAAAATTTTAAATTGTGCCATTCAGGAATAGTAAGTACATTCACAGCACCTTGCAAACATTACTACAGCCTAGCTTCAGACTACTTCATTCCTGCAAAATAAAATCTTGTATTCAAAGCATGCACTCCTGATTTTTCCCTGTTTTAGCCTCTGACAACTCCTAAGCCTCTTTCTTTCTGTTTCTTTACCTATTCTGGATATTTCCTATAAGTGAACTCTTACAAAAGGTGTTTGTGTGTTGTCTGTCTGTCTGTCTGCCCACATATTTTAAGAGAGGACTGGTGAAATTTTGTTTTTACTTAAAATGGAATTTTTGTTATTGATGGATTAAAGATGAAAAGTGCAAAATGAAAGCCAAAAAAAAAAAAAAAAGAATATAGGCAGGACCCATATCCCCGAGGGGAAGGGATTAACATATACTCACCACTACATATAAAATAAAAACCAACAAGAATCTACTGTAGCACTATAGCACAGGTAACTATACTTAATATTTTTCAATAACTATGAGGGAAAATGATCTGGAAAATAACATATATATTCTTTTATATAAACATATATATGTGTGTGTGTGTGCGAATCACTTGGCTGTATAAATGAAACTAACACATTATAAATAACTATATTTCAATTAAAAAAGTTGGAGTATAAGCTTATGTTTTTCAGCTGCAGGTAAAGTCAAAATAAGGTACAGGGCAATTGGTACAAATTACCTAAGAAGTAATGTGGAGTGAGGTCTTGGCAGGCTCTGATTCATATTAGAACAAATTTTAGTTTATCCATAGTGGAGAGCCCAAATATTCTCTCATATGAGACTCTACTCCTTTAAGAAGATCTGACAAAGGCCCAAATGTGTTTCTGCATTTCCATGTACCCACATGTGTACGTGTCGGTGTATTTCTGTGTGTTTGCATGTGTGTGCATGCTTATGTCTTTGTATGTACATATATGTATGATAGTTGCTCAGGTGTGTCCGACTCTTTGCAACCTCATGGACTGAAGCCCAGAAGGCTCCTCTGGCCATGGAATTCTCCAGGCAAGAGCACTGGACTGGGTTGCCATTTCCTTCTCCAGAGCATCTGACTGACCCAGGTCTCCTATATTGCAGGTGGATTCTTTACCATCTGAGTCGTGTGTAATTAAGTAAGCATGAGTTCCTACTTCTGTGTGTGTACGGTAGTAGATGTCTGTTTGAGTGTTTATTATGTATTCATAGGCCTATATGGTCGTGTTTTTAATTTATAAGTCCAGCACTCTAGTTCTCCAGGATTCATTTTGATTAAACCATACCAAGGTGTCTACCATCATCATGAGCTTCCTCTCAAACTCTTGACATTTATCAAATGCAATGAAAATACCAGCATGAAGCACTTTAAAAGAAGAAATAACAGCATACATTGAAGTTTGAAAAGCACAAGTACAGGAAAAGACATATTTTCTTAAATTCAGGTTTTGGTTTGTTTGCACTTTCATTTTGGCATCCTTTTCCCCCTCATAAGACTCTCAGAAGCCCCTATGGTAGGATACTTTGCCGTTATAGAATTTAAGACATTATGAGGTTGAAACTGGAAGATAGAAATCTCTCTGTGGCTCACAGACATATTTCTTTGGTTTACAATGTGGTTTTAAGACAACTGAAAATATTTTAAATGGGGTATGAGCTCTGAAGCTTATAAAAATCTCCATCACTCTCTATTCGCACTCCAACTAAGAGTAAGAGGCATCCTTTACTTGGTTTCTCTGGTTACAGCAGAAGGTGTTCAAGTTTGTAACCCTTGCCCTAAGAGTGGTTGGGAGAGAGGTTCCTGGTTAATCTCTTTAAGGTTGCCCAGTGGTTAAGAACATGCCTGCCAATGCAGGGGATAGGAGTTTGATCCCTGGTTGGCGAATATCCCACATGCCAAGGAGCAACTAAGCCCAAGGGTTGCAATGACTGAGCCCATGCACCCAGCTAGAGAGTCCATGCACACCAATGAAAGATTTTGCATGACCAAAGATCCCTGTGTGCAACAACGAAGATCTGATGCAGCCAAATAAGTAAATATTTTTAAATGGGTTATTTTAGAATGTTTATAATTCATGAAAATAAAATTATACAGACAACATATAAGATGCAAAGCATAGAAACTTTATTTTATGTTATCTTTCACTGTTGTTCAGTTGCTCAGTCACGTCTGACTCTTTGCGACTTGGACTGCAGCACTCCAGGCTTCCCTGTCCTTCACTGTCTCCCGAGGTATGCTCAAACTCATGCCCCTTGAGTCAGTGATGTCATCCAACCATCTCATCCTCTGTCATCCCCTTCTCCTCCTGCCTTCAATCTTTCCCAGCATCAGAGTCTTTTCTAATGAGTCAGCTCTTCACATTAAGTGGCCAAAGTATTAAAGCTTCAGTTTCAGTATCAGTCCTTCCAATATATATTCAGGGTTATTTTCCTTTAGGATTGACTAGTTTGATCTTTCTGTCCAAGGGACTTTCAAGAGTCTTGCATAGACAATAATTAATAGTCTAGGATTAACTTCATTTCACCATTCTTTTCTTCCTCATGTGGTTGGAATGAGAGGCTTAAAGATTCTGTCTGTTGCAGATCGTGTGCATGAATGAAGCTAAGAAGCTTCCTTCTCTGCAGGGTCTGGCTTTCCATGAAAATATTTAATGTCTTCCTAAAGATGACTTCAAAGTTTGATTCTATTATGGGACATATGTAATTTGAACACTCAAGGTGAAAAAAGTTTCCTGTAACCATATTAACCCATACTGGGCTTAGGCACTCAATTGTGTCAGACTCTTTGTGACTGCATGGGCTGTAGCCCACCAGGTTCCTCTGTCCATGGAGATTCTTTAGGCAAGAATATTGGTGTGAGTTCCATGCCCTCCTCCAGGGGATTATCCTAACCCAGGGATCAAACCGAGGTCTCCGCATTGCAGGGGGATTCTTTACCATCTGAGCCTCGAGGGAAGCCCAATTAAGCACAGCAAGGTGAAAAAAAAAATGTTTCCTGTAACCATTTTAACCCATTTAGTTTGCTACAGTAAAGTAGGTGTTTTGTCAACCATCCTTGGCTAATGACAAGGGCCGGGGGTCTTAACTTGCCAGATTAAGTAAGGTGCTTCGTGCCAGGGGAGTGCTGCAACCTGGCTCTCAATCCCCTTAATAAATGTCTTAGCTCACTTCCTGCGAAAAGATTCTGAGTACAGGGCTTCCTTTCTCTCTCCATGGCTGCTTTGGCAAAATCTTTTGTCCTACTGTTTTGTCTCCTTTCCCCTTCCCGTCTCCTGGTTCCATCTTTTTCTAATTATCAGCCAGAATGACCCCAAATTCACCTACAATTAAAGTGAAATTCTTGAGGTCAAGGACAAAGAATTCAGGAGTTAATGTGCATGTTTTAAAATGTCATGTAACAGTAACTTGAGGCTGGGGAGATGCTACTGACCTAAAACATACATGATAACACAGCTAGGTTGGAAGACATAGAAAAATGCCTTCAAAGTTGCTTGTGGATCAATGTGCCACTTTGTTCTTAAGATTGTTTATCCTTTTTTAATTGTCTTCACCATCCATCAGCCCATGCATGAATCACCCACCTTCTCAGCTCTTCCCTAATTTCTCTGTGTTCCTTTTCCAGGCTTCTCCTTGGTTTTGAATTTGAAGTGCGAATTCACCTAAGTGTTCTCTAAGTGTGAAATCCACCCTTCTGCCTGTCTGTTTACTCCTTGGTTAAGTTTTATGTTTAATGGTTCCGTGTATATTTTTAAACTAAATTTGGTAAACACATCCCTGGGGCATTACTAAGTCTGAATTCACTCACAGTTAACTTCTTCTCATCGGCTGTGTTTTGTGTGTACAAGTGTGTCTCCATGGGTGAAATCCACCTACTGCTGCTGCTAAGTCGCTTCAGTCATGTCCGACTCTGTGCGACCCCATAGATGGCAGCCCACCAGGCTCCCCCATCCCTGGAATTCTCCAGGCAAGAACACTGGAGTGGGTTGCCATTTCCTTCTCCAATACATGAAAGTGAAAAGGGAAAGTGAAGTCGCTCAGTTGTGTCCGACTCTTCGCAACCCGATGGACTGTAGCCCACCAGGCTCCTCCGTCCATGGGATTTTCCAGCCAAGAGTACTGGAGTGGGGTGCCATTGCCCTCTCCAAACCACCTACTAAAAGAATACAAATGATTGGGTGGCATTTTCAGGCAGAAGAACACACTACTGGAGAAAAAACTAGGTGCCTCTGCATTTTTGACCTTTCTCAAATGATGCCGTGCCTTTCTCTGCTTCCTATGCTAATGCTGAAAAACAGTAATAATTATATGTCTTAGGTGGAAAAATTGAAAATATACATTTGTCTCTAAGATTCTGAGTACTCTGTTTCTACAGCATTGTCATTTTTCCAGCATTTTGCCATATGATATAAGTGTGGGCTTGGACATTAACCTCCACATCAACTTCTAACTCTCTTTCCCATAGTGTGAATACCATTGGTATTTGTGTTGGAAATAACCCAAGCAGGGTGTGTGTATGTTAGTATAGGCCAACCACATGTGGGTGGGATAATAAAAACAAAACCTCAGCACGGCATACCTTGAGAAAAAGGTGGATCAAGAGAGATAAAGTGTGGTATAAATTAAAAATGACCTCAGATGGAAATTGTGTGGATGTTATAAAAACATGAAAACAATTCATCTGTCATCACAGAGTTTACTCTAATGGTGAACCTCTCATTCTTCACATCTTAAACTGATCCCTTCCTATCATTCTGGAGCATAACTCACATTTGTGACATTCTTTGTTTATTGTCTATGGAACCAGGGGCACCATAAAGAAACTGGTATTAACCGTGAGTGTCTTTGCCAGTTTTATAATGTGGACAACCTTTCAGGGATCAAAACCATAAAGCAGCCAAATATTTTAAGACCAGTTCTCCAAGATACCAGACTAATGAAAAAACTGTTAAAAGGGAATCACATGCATTGCCTTTGTTGGTGTGAATTATATACCTGTTATTTCTATGTTCAGGAGCAGAGAGGTTGATAAAATCCTGCAGAAGGCAGCATGAACTGTGGGAAAGAACAACATTACTCTGGTTTAAATGCCTGTCTCTGGCTCTTACATAGGGTGAACTGGAAAAATTATTTAAACAGTCCAGATCTCAATATTATCAACTATAAAATTACATCATGAGATCTGTCTTAAAGGCTGGTTGTTAAGTATCAGGGTTAATATAATCCTTTAGTAATTATAAGCCTGTGTGATAGATTATTATTCTTAGTATTATTCATTTTATGGAAAAATCTATACAATTAATTGATTTTTGTGAAAACCACCATAAAACATTCATGAATAGAATTACATACATAATTGTATTTATAAACCATTTGTAATCTCTCTTGGGCATCCTCTGTAATCTCTTAAACAGTCATAGTAATGCCATATCTATTTCAGTAGAAAGGCATCATTTTCCCATGAGTTCTTGGGCCTCTTTTGGCTCTCACTGTAATTCAACAGCAGAGAGAGGTTCAAGCTGTCTTTCCAACTCTTGGCCCTTTCTTAGCAAGCTTTCCAATTTGTGGTACTTGGTTTAGGCACATCCTTGGAGTTGGCTTAATTCATATCTTGTCTTGAAAATGACATTTGATCACTATCTTCATGTCTCTTGATAATTGAGACACTGCTCTCATGTTTTACTGGCTTCTAACAAATTTACCTCTTTGTCTAAAGATGGTGATATACTCAGTAAATGTAAAATTCTTATTGTCCAGCCTCAGAATATGCTCAATAATTGACTTATATTAATTATATCATTATCATTATCATTGACTACTTTCCTGCCCTTTCTCATTGCTGACTTATATGTAAGTCATATAAGTATAATATATGTCAAATAAACATAATATAAGTCAAATAAACAATGGTCTCTCTGTTATCAGTTTATTGTCTTTAGTCTTCTCTCCCTACGGTCTTCTTAAGAAAATCAGCCACTTACTTGATCTTACTTTTGAATGATATTAATATATAACTCTCTAGCCCTAGGTACTTACTAAAGCATCAGTTTCATATTTCTATCCACTTTCAAGATCTTAACTCAAATAAAATATCCTGGCATCATTACAATTGAACAAATACACACTGACTTTGATTCTCTTCCAAGCTCTTCCATTTGCTTTCTTCCCAACCCATCACCAACTTGGCTATCTTTAGCCCATCCCTTTCATTTCTCTTTCAAGAGACACCAAGTCCTCATATTTCTTGGATTTGTCTTTTTGTCATTTCTAAGGATATGCTTCCTGTGAGGACACTGAAAACTTTATCATTAAATCAATTCAATTGCCTTAATTTTCTTGGGCTCCAAAATCCCCACAGAAGGTAACTGCAGCCATGAAATTAAAAGGTGCTTTCTCCTTGGAAGAAAAGATATGACCAACATAGACAGTATATTAAAAAGCAGAGACATTACTTTGCCAACAAAGGTCTGTCTAGTCAAAAGCTATAGTTTTTCCAGTAATTAGGTATGGAGGTGAGATTTGGACTATAAAGAAAGCTGAGCACCAAAGAATTGATGCTTTTGAACTGTGGTGTTGGAGAAGACTCTTGAGAGTCCCTTGCACTGCAAGGAGATCAAACCAGTCAACCCTAAAGGAAATCAGTTCTGCATATTCATTTGAAGGGCTGATGCTGAAGCTGAAACTCCAATACTTTGGCCACATGACGGGAAGAACTGACTCATTGGAAAAGACCCTGATGCTGGGCAAGATTGAAGGCAGGAGGAGAAGGGGACGACAGAGGATGAGATACTTGGATGGCATCACCAACTCGATGGACATGAGTCTGAGCAAGCTCCAGGAGTTGGTGATGGAAAGGGAAGCCTAGAGTGCTGCAGTCAATGGGGTCGCAAACAGTTGAACACGACTAAGTGACTGAACTGACTGACTGGATTGCCTTTTTTTTTAATTTAACTTATTTATTTTAATTGGAGGCTAATTACTTTACAATGTTCCCTTCCAAGAGAATCTTTCCCATTGCTCTTCTATCCCACCAGGCCCAATTCTACAGGGTGCATTTCTATAAGAATGATTTTTTTTTTTTTAGTATGATTGCTTTACAATGTTGTATTAGTTTCTGCTGTATAATGGAGTGAATTAGTTATATGTACACATACACACCCTCCCTCCTGGACCTCCCTCACAACCCCATCCCACCCATCTAGGTCATCATAGAGCTTGGAGCTATTTGAATGTCTGATATGTTTTTGTTTAATTGTTTCAGAGCCTACAAAGATCCTTTAACACCATCTATATTACATTAAAGTTTATCTACAATTTTGTTGTTAATAATGTCTGCAACTTGTATTTATCCATAATCATTTCTCCTAAAACTACTCTGTATGACCATTTAGTTTGAACCAATCTGAGTTCTACCATAAGTTCAGTTGAGTTGCTCATTCGTGTCCAACTCTTTGTGACCCCATGGACTGCAGCAGCCAGGCTTCCCTGTCCATCACCAACTCCCGGAGCTTGCTCAGACTCACATCCATCGAGTTGGTAATGCCATCCAACAATCTCATCCCCTGGCATCCTCTTCCCCTCCTGCCTTGAATCTTTCCCATCACCAGGGTCTTTTCCAAGGAGTCAATTCTTCATATAAGGTGGCCAAAGTGTTGGAGCTTCGGCTTTAGAATTAGTCCTTCCGATGAATATTCAGGATTGATTTCAGTTATGATTGACTGATTTGATCTCCTTGCAGTCCAAGGGACTCTCAAGAGTCTTCCACTACACCATAGTTCAAAACCATCAATCTCTGATGTTCAGATTTCTTTATGATCTAACTCTCACATTCATATATGACTACTTGAAAAACTATAGCTTTGATTAGACAGACCTTTGTTGGCAAGGTAATGTCTCTGTGTTTTAATATGCTATCTAGGTTGTTCATAACTTTTCCTCCAAGCAGCAAATATCTTTTAATTTCATGGCTACAGTCACCACCTGCAGTGATTTTTGAGCCCTAAAAATAAAGTCTGTCAGTGTTTCTACTCTTTCCCCATCTATTTGCCATGAAGTGATGGGACTGGATGCCATGATCTTTGTTTTTTTGAATGTTGAGCTTTAAGCCAGCTTTTTTTTTTTTTTAATTTTATTTTATTTTTAAACTTTACAAAATTGTATTAGTTTTGCCAAATATCAAAATGAATCCACCACAGGTATACATGTGTTCTCTCCTCTTTTGCTCTCATCAAGAGGCTCTTTAGTTCTTCTTTGCTTTCTCCCATAAGGGTGGTGTCATCTGCATATATGAGTTTATTGATATTTCTCCTGGCAATCTTGATTCCAGCTTGTGCTTCATCCAGCCCAGCATTTATCATGATGTACTCCGCATTTAAGTTAAATAAGCAGGTTGACAATATACAGCCTTGACATACTCTTTTCCCCATTTGGAACCAGTCTGTTGTTCCAAGTCCAGTTCTAACTGCTGCTTATTGACCTGCATACAGATTCCTCAGCATGCAGGTAAGGTGGTCTGATATTCATATCTCTTGAAGCATTTTCCACAGTTTGCTGTGATCCACACAGTCAAAGGTTTTGGTGTAGTAAATAAAGCAGAAGTAGGTGTTCTTCCAGAACTTTCTTGATTTTTCTATGATCCAACGGATGCTGGCAATTTGATCTCTGGGGGTTCTACCACACCTCCCCAAACCAGGGCAGTTGACTGTTATTTCTGGACCATTGGCTCATGCTTTGACTCCTTCCATGGAAATTCCATGGAAATTCACATAGTCTATGAACCTATTTATTTTTGTGTTTCCTTCTTATCCCAGCTTGATTTTCACTGTTTGTATAGCCTTTTTAAATAGCTTTTTTCTTAATAGTTTGGCTATTTTTATATTTTTTTCTGATGAAAAAATATAAAATTGTGTACCATGTGCATTCTTTGTATGCTATTTCTATTACAGTATCTTCTAGGCTAAATATTTATATGAACTTCATAAGATGTACTTTGTATTATCCCCACATAACATCAATTATCTCTTACTTCATTGTAATTACAATTGCTAAAACCTAAGTCCAGGTCCTTTTAGTTTTTTCCAGAAACCATCACCTCTGGCTTCCTTATATTCAATATCTGTTTTTTCCTGAAATTTGTTATATTGTTTAATTTCTGTGTCTAAAACTATATCATTTACAAAGCTGTTCATAGTAAGAGTGACAGACATAGTGGTCTCTTACTTTTTCAGTAAATATCTTTGGTTATGAGATATTTTTTGCTTTTTTTTTTAAATTATGGTAAAAGTCACATAATATAAAACATACTACTTTAACCATATTTAACTGTACATTTAAGTGGCAGTAAGTACATTCACATTATTGTGCAACTCTCACCATCTTCCAGCTCCCAAATTTTTCACCTTCTTAAGCTGAAATTCTGTCTCCATTAAACACTAACTCCCCAGTCCTCTTCCCATCTTATTCTCTGGGCCCCTGACATCTACCTATGTATTTTATTTCTGTGAATTTGATTTTTCAAGGTAATAAGTATAATGAAACTGTATTTGTCTGCATCTTATATATTTGCACAAACAGAACCTTGTGTGAACCAGGACCCAGGAGAAGTGACCCCACAAGAGACTGACTCAGAGTTGCCCGTGAGTGTCCAGGAGTCTCCAGCAGAGGCGTGGATCGATGGTGGCCTGCTGTAGTTGGGTTACTGAGTGCAGAAGGGCATGCATGGGACCTTTTGAAAGAGGTCATCATTATCTTCATTACCTCCACCATAGTTTGTCCTCAGGTAAATAACAGGGAGAGAACACAGCTCCACCCATCAACAGAAAAATGGTTTGAAGATTTACTGAGCATGCCCCCTCATCAGAAGAAGACCCATTTTCCCCCTCAGTCAGTTTCTCCCATCAGAAAGCCTCCATAATCCTCTTATCTTTCTCCATCATAAGGCAGACAGAATGAAAACCACAGTCACAGAAAACTGACCAAACTGATCACATGGACCACAGCCTTGTCTAACTCAATGAAACTATAAGCCATTCCATAAAGGGCCACCAAAGATGGATGGGTCATAGTGGAGAGTTTTGACAAAACGTGGTCCATTGGAGAAGGGAAAGGCAAGCCACTTCAGTATTCTTGCCCTGAGAACCCCATGAACAATATGAAAAGTCAAAAAGACAGGACACTGAAAGATGAACTCCCCAGGTCAGTAGGTGCCCAATATGCTACTGGAGATCAGTGGAGAAATAACTCCAGAAAGAATGAAAAGACAAAGCCAAAGCAGAAACAACACCCAGTTATGAATGTGATTGGTGATAGAAGTAATGTCTGATGCTGTAAACAGCAATATTGCATAGGAACCTGAAATGTTAGGTCCATGAATCAAAGCAGATTGGAAATAGTCAAACAGGAGCTGGCAAGACTGAACATCAATATTTTAGGAATCAGCAAACTAAAATGGATTGGAATGGGTGAATTTAACTCAAATGACCATTATAACTACTACTGTGGGCAGAAATCCCTTAGAAGAAATGGAGTAGCCATCATGGTCAACAAAAGAGTCCAAAATGCAGTACTTGGATGCAATCTCAAAAACGACAGAATGATCTCTGTTCCTTTCCAAGGCAATCCATTCAATATCACAGTAATCCAAGCCTATTCCCTTAGAGTAACGCTGAAGAAGCTGAAGTTTAACAGTTCTAGGAAGACCTGCATACCTTCAAGAACTAACACCCAAAAAAGATGTCCTTTTCATTATAGGGGACTGGAATGCAAAAGTAGGAAGTCAAGAAATACCTGAAGTAACAGACAAATTTGGCCTTGGAGTACAGAATGAAGGAAGGCAAAGGCTAACAGAGTTTTGCCAAGAGAATGCACTGGTTATAACAAACACCCTCTTCCAACAACACAAGAGAAGACTCTATGCATGAACACCACCAAATATATTCTTTTCAGCCAAAGATGAAGAAGCTCTATATAGTCAGCAAAAACAAGACCGGGAGCTGACTGTGGCTCAGATCATGAACTCCTTATTGCCAAATTCAGACTGAAATTGAAGAAAGTAGGGAAAACCACTAGACCATTCAGGTATGACCTAAATCAAACCCCTAACAATTATACAGTGAAAGTGAGAAATAGATTCAAGGGATTAGATCTGATAGACAGAGTGCCTGAAGAACTATGGAAGGAGGTTCATGACATGATACAAGAGGCAGGGATCAAGACTGTCCCCCCAAAAAAGAAGTGAGAGAAGGCAAAATGGCTGTCTGAGAAGACCTTACAAATAGCTGTGAAAAGAAGAGAAGTGAAAAGCAAAGGAGAAAAGGAAAGATATACCCATTTGAATGCAAAGTTCCAAAAAATAGCAAGGAGAGATAAGAAAGCCTTCCTTAGCAATCAATGCAAAGAAATAGAGGAAAACAATAGAATTGGGAAGACTAGAGATCTCTTCAAGAAAATTAGAGATACCAAGGGAACATTTCATGCAAAGATGGGCCCAATAAAGGACAGAAATGGTGTGTATCTAACAAAATCAGAAGATATTAAGAAGAGGTGGCAAGAATACAAAGAAGAACTGAACAAAAAAATCTTCACAATTAAGATAATCACAATGGCATGATCACTCACCTAGAGCCAGACATCCTGGAATTCAAAGTCAAGTGGGCCTTAGGAAACATCACTATGAACAAAGCTAGTGGAGGCGATGAAATTCCAGTTGGCTATTTGAAATTCTAAAGGATGATGCTGTGAAAGTGCTGCACTCAATATGCCAGCAAATTTGGAAAACTCAGCAGTGGCCACAGAACTGGAAAAGATCAGTTTTCATTTCAATCCCAAAGAAAGGCAATGCCAAAGAATGCTCAGACTACCGCACAATTGCACTCATCTCACACACTAGAAAAGTAATGCTCAAAATTCTCCAAGCCAGGCTTCAACAGTATGTGAATTGTGCACTTCCAGATGTTCAAGCTGGATTTAGAAAAGGCAGAGGAACCAGAGATCAAATTGCCAACATCTGTTGGATCATCGAAAAAGCAAGAACATTCCCAAAAATATCTATTTCTGCTTTACTGACTATGCCAAAGCCTTTGACTGTGTGGATCACAACAAACTGTGGACAATTCTGAAAGAGATGTGAATACCAGACCACCTTTCCTGCCTTCTGAGAAATCTGTATGCAGGTCAAGAAGCAACAGTTAGAACTGTACATGGAACAACAGACTGGTTCCAAATAGGGAAAGGAGTATCTCAAGGCTGTGTATTGTCATTCTGCTTATTTAACTTATATGCAGAGTATATCATGAGAAACACTGGGCTGGAAGAAGCACAAATTGGAATCAAGATTGACGGGAGAAATATCAATAAACTCAGATATCAGATGACACCATCATATGGCAGAAAGCGAAGAACTATAGAGCTTCTTGATGAAAGTAAAAGAGGCGAGTGAAAAAGTTGGCTTAAAACTCAACATTCAGAAAACTAAAATCATGGCATCTGGTCCCATCACTTCATGGAAAATAGATGGGGAAACAGTGGAAACAGTAACAGACTTTATTTTCTTGGGCTTCAAAAATCACTGTAGATGGTGACTGTAGCCATGAAATTAAAAGACACTTGCTCCTTGGAAGAAAAGTTATGATGAACCTGGATATCATATTAAAATTCAGAGGCATTACCTTGGCAACCAAAGTCTGTCTAGACAAAGCTTTGGTTTTCCAGTAGTCTTTTTTTTTTTTTCCAGTAGTCTTGTTTGAATGTGAGAGTTGGACTATAAAAAATGCTGAGGGCCAAAGAATTGATGCTTTTGATCTGTGGTGTTGGAGAAGACTCTTGAGAGTCCCTTGGACTGCAAGGAGATCCAACCAGTCCATCCTAAAGGAGATCAGTTCTGAATATTCATTGGAAGGACTGATGCTGAAGCTGGAACTCCAATATTTGGCCACCTTATTGGAAGAATTGACTCATTTGAAAAGACCCTGATTCTGGGAAAGATTGGATGCAGGAGGAGAAGGGGGCGACAGAGCATGAGGTTGTTGGATGGCATCACCGACATAATGGACATGAGTTTGAGTAAACTCCAAGGGTTGGTGATGGACAGGGAGGCCTGGTGTGCTGCAGTCCAGGGTCTCAAAGAATTGAACTCAACTGAGTGACTGAACTGTACTGAACTGAACTGAATGTATTTAGAATACATTTTAAGGTCAACTTAGTATATGTAGTACAAACAGGTTATACCCTGCTTGTTTTTTTTTTTTTTTTTTCCCCTTTGTGGACATATACCTGGAGAAAAAATGCAATTCCAGATATTCTTAAATGTTTTTGAAGTGCTTGAAAAACCTTCCAAACATATATGTAAGCCTTAGAATTCTATTTTTAAAAATCCTCTATCAGCATGTCTTATTTAATCCTTTTATCTTCTCTACTTCTGAGATCTGGTTTCATTTTTCCTTGTTTAAACTTAGGCACTTAAGTTCTAGAATCAGGATTAGTAGAACTGCCTCATGAGGATGCCTTGTTTTCCTGTAATATCCCCCCTCATCTCTTCCTGATGCTACTGCAGTAATGACTGCCCTAAAGTATATCCTCTTGATTCTCTTAGAGCACTTCCCATTCTGTGCCTGGTTTCATAGCCATGTGATTATCTGTCTTTTGCTTCCTCCTAGATAATAAGTGACTCAGAGGCTATGCGTGCATCATTCCTGTATCTCCACAGAAGAAGAACATGTACCATCCAAATGACAGAAAATGAATAATGATTACCATACAAGTAAAGTATGTAAACATTTTAAAGTGGTGTTCAGCTAAAAGTATACAATTTCATCATTAGTAAACATATGGGGATCAATCTACTGTTTATACTTAATGCAACCTCTTTAAAAATTTGTTGAATGCCAGGCACTGTGTACTAAGAGAATAATTATATGTATATATAATTCATAACCTATATGGTAAAAGAATCTGGAAAAGAATATATATATATATATATATATATATATATGTTTTTATACAGTTATATGGGCTTCCCTGTTAGCTCAGCTGGCAAAGCGTCCGCCTGCAATGCAGGAGACCCCAGTTTGATTCCTGGGTCAAGAAGAGCCCCTGTTGAAGGGGTAGCTACCCTCTCCAGTATTCTTGCCTGGAGAATTCCATGATCAGAGAAGCCTAACAAGCTACAGTCCATGGGGTCACAAAGTGTTGGACATGCCTGAGTGATTAAGCACAGCACATACAGTTATATGTATAGAAGTCACTCATATGTTATATATATATATATATATATATATATATATATATATATATATATATAATGTGCATCTGAATCCCCTTGCTGTACACCTGAAACTAACACATTTTAAGTCAACTACACTTCAATTAAAAATGTTAAAGAAGAACATAATTACAACATAACTTTTCTACTGTTGAGGAACTCAATGTATAGTGAAGGACAAAGTCTATAACATGATAAAGTCAGAATACATTAAAAAAATAAATACAAAGAAAGGTCAGGGGAAGGAAAGACAGCAGATGGAGACATGGAACAGATGTATTGTTGCTCTAAGTATGATGGGTCTTAAAAGATGAGATCCTCTTCAAGACTATTATATATTAGCTAAGTAGAAGATACAGACTATTTCTAAATTCCCAAATGTCTACTTGGACAATAGGTGACATTCAAATTAGTTCTGTGAGATAGTTAACTATATTGTATTAATGTAAATTTTCTGTTTATGATGATTATACTATGCTAAAATTGTAAAAGATATTAACATTTAATGAAACTTCTGTGAAGTTTATACCAGAACTCTGCATAATTTCTCAAATTTTTAAAAAAATTCTAAAAGAAAAAATTTAATGTTTAGCATATTTAAAAATTAAAAATAATCAAATATCAAGGTCTTGCATTCTTTTTTAAATTAATTAATTTATTTTAATCGAAGGATAATTACTTTACAATATTGTGGTGATTTTTGCCATACATCAACATGAGTCAGCCATAAATGCACACTTATTTTTCTTCTGTGCTTATATGCTAGTTTCCCCAAATATTTTTAAGATAAAATACTAACCTTTCTCCTTTCAGTTAGATTTCCTTCTTTTGAACATACAGGAAGCTGAACACTTTCATATTCCACTTGTAAGTTCCATCTTCAGCTTCTGAAATTGAAAGAATCCATAATTATAAGCTTTCTTTGTGGTTTCAATGACAAGGATGGACATTTTTCAAGTAAACAAAATCATCTGCCTGGATAAATGTCAAACCTAGAATTCAATCTCTAAATTATAGGCTGCCTACGAATCTCTTTATGTTTATTCTTCTCTCTTGCCAACACCTTTCATGTGGAGCATTTTTTTTCTCTGAACATGAGGTAAACAGAGTGCATGTATAAGCCAAACGAATAGGGTGGAAGCTCTAGAGATTTCATATTTTGTGGATTAGGATCACCAAGATATTCTAGATGCTCATACAAGATCTAGTCACCTCCTAGAAAGAGTAAGTAGACAGTAGAGGGAAGTTTGGAAGGATGAGTCTAAGAAGCCAGTTGGCCAGAATTCATATCCCAACTCTGCCTCTAGCCAACTTAAGCTCTGTCTGCAAAACACAACTCCTCTATGTCACCATATATTTTGCCTAACAGATTTTTGATATTAAATAGATAAGCAACACTTACATTTTGACTTATAATAATCATTTAATACATTCAAACTACTTTTATTATATTCATATTTCAAGTTCTTATTCACTAGACATTGTCAAGATTTTTCTTATTCAATATATAGATATGTGAAGCTATAATTAGTTCTGAGCTTTTCTTAGTTCTTGCCTCCTAAGAATTAATTGACACATTTAGAGCAATGACTAAATAAAGATTCCCTGTCTCTAGGTAAAATTAGATTTTTCTTACATTCCACAGACAATCTTACAGCCTGTTCCCTTTCATTCAATAAACGAAACGCTAATTTTATTTAAATCTGTTAAATTATATTAGCATATATTACCTATAATTTTACACCTATTTATTTATTTATCCTTGCTTATCCCCCTTGCTGAAATGAGTGAATGGTCTGAATGGCTGAAGATGGCATTCTCTGCATGCTTCATGCAGATCATAATAAATTTGAAATAAATTAGAAGCAAAAGGTAAGTTATAGTTCTGCATAGTGAAAAACAAGTATGGTTGTGCAAGTTAGGAACTCTGTGGCAAAGCCATATAATTCAGGTTCAGATTTTTCTGGGATGGCTCAGAAAATTTATATTTTAAAGTACTCAATTTGTACTGTCATATAAATTTAGAGCTACATAAAAATGACATTTCATTTAGGACTGTCTAAACTGTGAGTATATAAAAGGATATTTAACAGTTTTCATTCTTATTACTGCAATTCATTAAAAAAAGAAAACAGCCTTTTTCCAGCAAAAATATCTTCCTCAAGAAAGTTTTACAAAAATTCTGTAGGGTGGCAGCATTTTCATGTAATATGCCAACACACGTTTTGTAAGCTCATATGTTTATGGTGTGGTAAGAATGTTAAACCACAATTCATAAAGTGAAAAGGCTAATGGAAAATCTCTCTTGTATTTCTGAAACCAGCCAGCTGCTTAGACTTACATATTTTAATTCACAAATTATTACCTCACATCATATAATTCTGTATATTGGACATACTTTCGGTAGGGAAGATGTGGACATCTTCCCTTATAGACCTTATTAAATTAAAAACAAGGCATAAAATGTAGATTTTCTGTTAGAAATCTAGTAATCACTCCATACTTGAACTTTATTTCAATAATAATGATATGCTTACTACTCTTAGAATGGATAGTACACTTGATCTTAGCCAAAAGGCTGAGAAGCAATAATGATAAATATCTAGCAACTCTTTTCCCAATATGACACTAAATAAGAGAAGGATTGTTACATACACAGAAAAACCGAACCTGAAAGATGATACACCAAAATGGTATTGGTGCTTAAAAGAATACGATCATGGGATTTTACCTTATAGCTTATGCATTTCATTACCTTTAAGGTGTTTTTTTTTTTAATTTTTTAACTTGAACATGGATAATTTTAGAAATTGGTGTAGCAGGGGATGCAGTACCACTCCTTTTTAAATGTATTTTATTCTCTCATTTAATCTTTGGCTTTGTGTGTCTAGGGACATAAGTTTAACATTTGAGAATACTTAGTGATGTTCAAGCTGGTTCTAGAAAAGGCAAAGAAACCAGAGATCAAATTGCCAACATCTGCTGGATCATGGAAAAAGCAAGAGAGTTTCAGAAGAACATCTATTTCTGCTTTATTGACTATGCCAAAGCCTTTGACTGTGTGGATCACAATCAACTGTGGAAAATTCTGAAAGAGATGGGAATACCAGACCACCTGATCTGCCTCTTGAGAAATCTGTATGCAGGTCAGGAAGCAACAGTTAGAACTGGACATGGAACAACAGACTGTTTCCAAATAGGAAAAGGAGTATGTCAAGGCTGCATATTGTCACCCTGCTTATTTAAGATATATGCAGAGTACATCATGAGAAACACTGGACTGGAAGAAGCACAAGCTGGAATCAAGATTGCCGGGAGAAATATCAATAACCTCAGATATGCAGATGACACCACCCTTATGGAAGAAAGTGATGAGGAACTAAAAAGCCTCTTGATGAAAGTGAAAGTGGAGAGTGAAAAAGTTGGCTTAAAGCTCAACATTCAGAAAACGAAGATCATGGCATCCGGTCCCACCACTTCATGGAAAATAGATGGGGAAACAGAGGAAACAGTGTCAGACTTTCTTTTTTGGGGCTCCAAAATCACTACAGATGGTGACTGCAGCCATGAAATTAAAAGACACTTACTCCTTGGAAGGAAAGTTATGACCAACTTAGATAGTATATTCAAAAGCAGAGACATTACTTTGCCAACAAAGGTTCATTTAGTCAAGGCTATGGTTTTTCCTGTGGTCATGTATGGATGTAAGAGTTGGACTGTGAAGAAGGCTGAGCGCCAAAGAATTGATGCTTTTGAACTGTGGTGTTGGAGAAGACTCTTGAGAGTCCCTTGGACTGTAAGGAGATCCAACCAGTCCATTCTGAAGGAGATCAGCCCTGGGATTTCTTTGGAAGGAATGATGCTAAAGCTGAAACTCCAGTACTTTGGCCACCTCATGCGAAGAGTTGATTCATTGGAAAAGACTCTGATGCTGGGAGGGATTGAGGGCAGGAGGAGAAGGGGACGACAGAGGATGAGATGGCTGGATGGCATCACTGACTCGATGGTAGTGAGTCTGAGTGAACTCCGGGAGTTGGTGATGGACAGGGAGGCCTGAGGTGCCGCGATTCATGGGGTCGCAAAGAGTTGGACACGACTGAGCAACTGATCTGATCTGATCTGAGTGTCCATTTAAACCATGAAAAAAAAAAATCAGTTTATTAACAAAGAACTTTCAATCAAGCTAGATGTGATCAAATAACAAATCTCTGCTAAAAACTGATGAAAATGTGTTTAAGTTTAAAGAGCTAATGACATATACACTATTTAACGGTTGTTTATAGCAACTATAAATTATTTCCAACAAAACCCTCCAAGGTCTTAATTTAATGCCTCTGCTATTATTGTCTTAGCTAGCCAATGCTATAGTACTGTGGAACCAAGTACCTGATATTGATGTCTTTTTTGCTCTCTCCCTCTTATGATTTATTCTCTTCTTAAATTTTATTTTATATTGGCTTATAGTTAACAATATTGTGTTAGCTTTGGGTGTACAGAAAAATGATTTGGTTATGCATATATGTGTATCTATTCTTTTTCAAACACTGCTATATTTAAAATGGATAGCCATAAAGGTCCTACTATGTAGCACGGGGAACTTCGCTCAATTTTATGTAACAATGTAAATGAGAAAAAATATTTGATATTAATGTCTTGCTCCCATGTTATCAGGTAAGCTTGAGAGGCTGTCCTCCTTTTTGCTTTCTTTATTTGAAACTAGAAGTCCACTTGAAAGTGAAAGTCGCTCAGTCATGTCCTGACTCTTTCCGATCCCACTATACAGTCCATGGAATTCTCCAGGCCAGAGTACTAGAGTGGGTAGCTGTTCCCTTCTCCAGGGGATCTTCCCAATCCAGGAATTAAACTCAGGTCTCTCACATTGTGGGCATATTCTTTACCAGCTTAACCACAAGGGAAGACCAAGAATACTGGAATGGGTAGCCTATCTCTTCTTCAGTGGATCTTCCTGACCCAGGAATTGAACCGGGGTCTGCTGCATTGCTGGTAGATTCTTTTTTTTTTTTCTGTTTTCATCTACTTTTACTTAATATTTTTAATTTACAATATTGTATTGATTTTGCCATACATCAGCATGAATCTGCCACAGGTGTACAAGTGTTCCCAATCCTGAACCCCCCTCCCACGATTCTTTACCAACAGAGCAACAAGGGAAACCCAGAATGAACCCAGTAGGAGTGGTTGGAAGCTTCCAAGAACGTGGGGAGCCAGATGCTCATTGAGACCTCAGTTAGAATACACTGGTACCAGCTACAGTAGAGAAGTGTATCCCTCCTATGGAGGTGGGGTTGTAGCACAGGAGAAACTTTTGGTAAGTAATAATGAATGTGGGCTGCCCCCGGGGCTCAGTGGTTAAGAATCCACCTGTCAATACAGAAGACGGGTTCTATCCCTAGGTCAAGAAGATCCTCTGGAGAAGGAAACGCAACCCATTCCAGTATTCTTGCCTGAGAAATGCTATGAACAGAGGAGTCTGTCAGTACACAGTCCATGGGGTTGAAAAAGAGTCAGACTAAAAGAGTCAGTCACTCAGGTGACTAAAAAATAGCACCAACAATAATGAATGTACTGCAGCTGTGTTTACCATGATGCTAGGGATAAGAGATATAAACAACACAGTGTTGGGTGGTAAATGTAGACGATTGATGTTATATAGAAAATATGGAATCAGAAAGTCAGATATTACTTATATTCTTTTGGGAAAGTCTGGAAAATCTTTATGGAGTCAATAATACTAGAACTATGGAAGAAAAGTGTGAGTTCACAAGGAGAATAGATAGGTGAGACCATACAGAGAGCATAGCTTATACCAAAAAAATGGAAATAGAGTCACAGAAAGTATTAATTGATTAAGAAAACTTGTATAGTATAAGAATTGAGACTGGATTGTCTGGAGAGAAGTAGCAGGACTGAAATTAGAGAGAATTGCAAAATATTTGACTATAATGTTACAATTTGTGAAATCTACCTATGGATTATAAAATATACATTGAGTTACTTTATACCGCAGACCAGTCTGTTACACAACATAGTGGCTTAAAGCAACACCATTTATGCAGTTAATAATTCTATGCGTTAGCAATAGGGACCGGGTTCAAGGCAGTGGCTTGTCTGATCTCTACTGGCTCATCCATGTGGCTACAGTATTTCCGGGTAAACAGAAGACTAGTGTGATTAGGAGTCACATGAAATCTGATCCTTCATTGGATTAGCCCAGGCTTGTTTACTTAGGGAAGACAGATAAATCCCAGGAGAAATAGTGGGACTGTTGAAAGTGTCTCACAACCTAGATTTGGGAACTTCATGTTGATATCTTTCTATTTCATTGCATTGGCCAAAGCAATTCATAAGATCAACTGAGGGACAATAGACTCCAATTTTTGAGAGTAAAAGCTTAAGTCATATTGCATGTGGAATGGAAACCGAAAAGAACAAAAGATTGTGTCCACGTTTGCAGCTTACCAAAAGGGACTTCTGAATGATTATATTGGCACAGTGGGTATAAACTCTGTGCTGGATTCATTTTGAATCTCATCACCTGACTTCAGGGTAATCAAATCTTGAAAGAAGAAAAAAATAAAGGGATATAGGAACTAAGGAAATGGCAACCCACTCCAGTATTCTTGCCTGGAGAATCCCAGGGACAGGGGAGACTGGTGGCTGCCATCTATGGGGTCGCACAGGGTCGGACACGACTGAAGCAACTTAGCAGCAGCAGCAGCAAGAGTAAGTATGAGAGATTTTTTTTTTTCTTTCTTTTTCAATTTCCTCCTAAGGGACTCTGAAACCCTTAGACTCTTACCAAGCAGCCCAATGTTCTTGGCTCTCCCATTGGCCAAACAGAAAACACTCCCAGGTTAAAAAAAAAAAAATCACTCACATTGTTTCTCATGCCAATAATATCACAAAACAAAAATTAATCTCAATTAAAAAGTATTTTTTTAAATCCTTGTGCATATTAAGAAAGGCATCTAGTATTTACACATGAGCCACATTTAGCATAAATCAGAATAGAAGTGTAATTCAGGGGCTGTGTATTTCACTACAACTGGTAGGAGAATAAGCCTGATTGTGAGATACTAATAGGAGTTCTTTGGAAGGAATGATGCTAAAGCTGAAACTCCAGTACTTTGGCCACCTCGTGCGAAGAGTTGACTCATTGGAAAAGACTCTGATGCTGGGAGGGATTGGGGACAGGAGGAGAAGGGGACGACAGAGGATGAGATGGCTGGATGGCATCACTGACTCAATGGACATGAGTCTCAGTGAACTCTGGGAGTTGATGATGGACAGGGAGGCCTGGCGTGCTGCGATTCATGGGGTCGCAAAGAGTCGGACACCACTGAGTGACTGATCTGATCTGATCTGAATAGGAGTGTGAATCCTGTTTTGAACCTGTTCACTGTTTACTGTGTTTATTTTCTAGAAATGGGGTTGGGGGGAGTCAGGAAAAGGAAGATTACCAACAGAAAGGCAGGATGTGACGTGAAAGTCGCTCAGTTGCATCTGGCTCTTTGCGACCCCATGAACTATATACAGTCCATGGAGTTCTCCAGGCCAGGATACTGGAGTGGGTTGCTATGCCCTTCTCCAGGGGATCCTCCCAACCCAGGGATTGAACCCAGGTCTCCCATTTTGCAGGCAGTTTCTTCACCAGCTGAGCCACAGGGGCAGGATACAGAACCTCTAATATCATTTCTCCTCAGACAAGAGTGCAAAGAGGTTTCTAATCGGAGTGTAAAGCAAACTGGAATGGAGCAAGAGGGGCGTAAAGACTTTGGCCCTTGATGTGGTTAATTTTTCTTCTGAGATCCTTCTTATTTATTTATTTATGTTGCATGACATGTGGGATCTTATTTCCTGGATCAGGGATTGAACCCATGCCCCCTGAATTGGAAATGCAGATTCTTAACCACTGGACCACCAGGAAAGTACCTGAGATCCTTTTAACGATAATTTGCAATGACTATTATCTCCTTTCATGAAGCTTATAAGAAGCGACTTATGCTATTTCTAGATACAGACTGGTTTAAGTTTTCTCTTAAGTATACCTCTTTCATATTTTTAATTGAAACAACCATGTGTTGGACAAGAAAGTATTTTGGTAGCAGCCTTTCTCCTCTCAACATACACTGGATTTTGAAAACTGAATGTTTTTTAAGTGGCGCTGAGCCCCATTCCTTCCCATGTATCTATGGACACACATGAATACATAGAAAGTTAAAGGAGGGTCCTGCCAGAAAAGAGGATGATATAACAAATATATGCATCAAGTTGGTCAAAAACATAACGTTTTATGGAAAACCTGAACAAACTTTTTGGCTAACCCAATATCTACACTGTGGCTCAGCAGTAAAGAATCTGCCAGCTGATGCAAAAGATGCAGGTTCAATCCCTCGTTCAGGAAGATACTCCGGAGAAGGGAATGGCAACTCACTCCAGTATTCTTGCCTGGGAAATCCCATGGATAAAGAAGCCTGGCGGCTACAGTCCATGGAATTTCAAAGAGTCGGACACAACTTAGCAACTAAACAAAAACAACTATATATATAATATATATATGTATATGGCAATTCTAATGTATTGAAACAAATTTTGAGAAGAGAAAGACTTTTACTGAAGCCGTGATATAGGAAAAGATTACAGTGTGCCATCTTCTAGAACAAGCTTTTTTGAAGTGACCCTGGTTCTGGGCACAGAGTGGAACCTATACTATAACTCATTTTGGTGAAAATGTTGCATATTTTAGAACAAGTGTGTTTTATCCATAGGCCCTTTGAAGAAAGGCATTAATGATCTGAGAAAAAAAACAAAACATTTTAAACCTAGACACACCCAGAGGGATTATCATTAATGAATCAGATATTTTTTAATTATTATAAATTTATTTATTTTAATTGGAGGCTAATTACTTACAATATTGTATTGGTTTTGCCATACATCAACATGAATCTGCCACCATCCTGAACCCCCCTCCCACCTCCCTCCCCGTACCATCCCTCTGGGTCATCCCAGTGCATCAGCCCGAAGTATCCTGTATCCTGCATTGAACCTGGACTGGTGATTCGTTTCTTAAATGATATTATACATGTTTCAATGCCATTCTCCCAAATCATCCCACCCTCTCCCTCTCCCACAGAGTCCAAAAGACTGTTCTATACATCTGTGTCTCTTTACTGCAGGTTTGGAATATGGAGAGTAGTTGATATCTTTTGGATGGACAAGCCAAAGCAGAGGAAAAAAGCAGCTTGGACAGGAGTGGGAAGCCAGTGCTTCCATGTGGATTTCCAGAGACTTAAATCTCTGAGCTGTAATTTCTTGTGGGGCTTCCCCGGTGGTTCAGTGGTGAAGATTCCACCTGCCAGTGCAGGAGACACAGGTTCAGTCTCTGGATCGTGAAGATCCCCTGGAGAAGGAAATCACAACCCACTACAGTATTCTTGCTTGGTAAAGAGCATGGAGCCTGGTGGGCTACAGTCCATGGGGTGGCAAAAGAGTCAGACACGAAGTAGCATAACAACATAACTTGTCATATATACAGAGACACTTTTGAGAGCGCAACAAAAGTACATGGAGGCTTTCCTGAGCAGAAAAGAACATGCAGTCACACTTACTCAGAGAGAGATTTCTAACAGGGTACAGAAGTGCGCTTTGGGTGGTAATCGGACCAGTGTAGGAAAAGTCTGAGAAGAGCTGGGAATCTGGACTCCTATCCTGTCCCTGAAAGGAGAGCTTATTGCAAACTTTGTTCCAGCCAAAGGCCTGATACCCATTGTTGTCTGAACATGTAAAATATTTGCCTCAGACACAATCTTCCTTATTCTCTAATAAGTGAGAGTAAGCATGAATTAAGGAAAGATGGATCGCCAACCAGGACAAATAGTTTGGGCACATTTTGTTCAATATTTGGTAAAAAACCATGTGGGAAAGTCTGGAATTTCTGTTTAAGGAATAAAAGGAGGGTTAAATTTGTTGTATTTTGGTGAAAATGTCACTTCATTATTACTTATAAACTGGCAAGGGTAGAACATCCTCATTACAATTCATTATGAGTTTTTGCATGTGAGCTTCTAGGGACAGGTTAGGTGGTGAGTGTAGCAAGTCCAAAATGTCAAGATTTTTTGGCATGCACAGAAAGAAAGAGGTACATCAAATGTCAGCTATATTTCTAAGAAGAGTGCCCTCAACCTGGTGGTTATGTTATGTATAATATAAGGACTTCCTGAACATGATCACACTTAGTTATCTTACAAATATCCAACAGAGATCAACAGAATCAGTGAAAGAACTATTTTTCATGTCAGACTGGTTAGGAGAAAGAGATGAAGTTGGGTTTGAGGCATGTGGCCTCTGCCAGAGGAAGGGACATAACAGAGACAGGGCAAGAAATTTTAGCAAGATGCTCATCATCCCAGGAGTTGCATTCTGTACAATAGGTTTGCCTAAGACAAGCCTTGTCTTCTCTATGTCCCTGAAATTCCATGGGTGGAAAAAATATAGATCAGATTTTTATGAACTTCAGATAGTAAATGGGGCTTCCTTGGTGGGTCAGCAGTAAAGAACTCACATGCAATGCAGGAGAAGCAGGAGACACGGGTTCAATCCCTGGGTCGGGATGATCCCCTGGAGGAGGGCATGGCAACCCATTCCAGTATTCTTGCCTGAAGAATCCCATGGACAGAGGAGACTGGCAGGCTACAGTCCATTGAGCTGCAAAGAGTAGGATATGACTGAAGTGACTGAGCATGCATGTCCTGATTGTAAATAGGCCTTAGTGATCCATTAGCAAAGATGGAGGAAGAGAAGAAAACACACAACCTGCCTGCTTTCCTGCTCTTAGAATGTGTGAGAAGTTGAATGGGATGAGAAAATGAATGCAGATGAGCAAATTCCTGTCTTGCAGTTGTAGCTAAGTCCTGAAGAAAAGGGAGGCTTCCTCTGCTTGACCTGGTCCTTCCTTTATCCCCAAATGGTAGAGCCCTGTTTTCAGGGTTTCCTTTCTCCTCCCTTCCTCTTCTTTCCCTTCAGTTCCTGAAGGCCTAAAGGTATATTGGCTGTGCACAATAAAGCATGCACTTTCCCCTTGGACCCTAAAGAGCAGACTAATGGGAAAATACATTTCAATCATCACAACACATCATTGAGCAGTTGCTGATTTCATCCATCTGTACTACTCTATTTCTTTTGGTGTGGTGCACAGAATTAGAAAAATATTATTAATCCAGAATGTGTGAATCAGCAAGAGAATCTGGTGAGGCACATTTTCTCACACATGAGAAGTCAGTGGATTCACCTGGTCCTTCCGATCTCACACTCAGATCTTACCATCCCCTTCCCAAGAGCTGTGTCAGGAATTTTAGCTTTTCCTATTTCTGCTTTATTGTTTTAAGACCTTCTTCTCACCTTAAAGTAAACATTTCCACATCCTGCTTAATGAAGACACGCCTTTGGAGATAATGCCTGGAAATCATGGTTATTCTGTGTCATCAGTCTTAATACTTGGTACACCAGCTTATCAGTTTTTAAGATATGATAACAAAAAAAGTGGTAAATGCTATGAACATTGGTAGTAATGTGAATTTTGAATAAAACATAAATTATTTAATTTTTGTGTAGATATTTGTAATTCTTTTATATAACTGGCCAATTAGACTACATGATTATTAAATTGCAAGAGCATCTCATTAAATGATATTGCAGCAAAAAAAAGGTAGAGAACAAATAGTTACTAAATGGGTCACACTTACCACTAGCTTCCAAACTCACTTCTTCATTTGAATAAGTTTAATTTACCCTTTTATTAAAAGTTCACAAAAAGTATCTTATATTTATTGAGACAGAAAATTGTTTTGAACTCAGAGGTGTGGGCCCAAATATATGTATTTTCCATTATGCCCTGCTCTCTTTATTTACAATGTCTAGTATTAACAAAATGCAGCAACAGCAGTTATTGTAAAAGTGGGCCATTTTTTAAAATTAATTTCATATCTATCAGATGCTAAGTTTTAGTCTGTATGCTGACAAAATATTCCTCTTCTGAAACTCTTGAAATACTCTATTGAGCTAATACTAGGGGAAAAAAAAAAAAAAACAGTTCAGTCTGACTCTCTTATTAAATTACTGTACCATTCTGGACATACTGCATATTCAATCAAGATCCCATTTGTTTATCACCAAAGGAGTTGACAAAATTAAATAAACTATAATGTACTTCAAACTTTAAAATTCTATTTTTATAATATATTATATGGGTTTTTCTTCATATTTTATTTTAAAACTTAGAGTAACAGAGAAAATATTTTTACATTTCTGAAAAATATTTTGATTTTCATTTGGAAATATATATAGATAGATAGATATATGAAATGAGAATCTTTGCCAATAAAAATGATGGCTTGATAATCAGAACATCATGTGATTATTCAGTTCAGTTCAGTCTCTCAGTTGTGTCCGACTCTTTGCTACCCCATGGACTGCAGCACGCCAGGCCTCCCTGTCCATCACCAATTCCCGAAGTCCAACCAAACCCAGGTCCATTTAGTCGGTGATGCCATCCTCTGTCATCCCCTTCTCCTCCTGCCCTCAGTCTTTCCCAGCATCAGGGTCTTTTCCAATGAGTCAGCTCTTCGCATGAGGTGGCCAAAGTATTGGAGTTTCAGCTCCAACATCAGTCTTTCCAGTGAACATTCAGGACTGATCTCCTTTAGGATGGACTGGTTGGATCTCCTTGCAGGCCAAGGGACTCTCAAGAGTCTTCAACAACACAGTTCAAAAGCATCAATTCTTCTGTGCGCAGCTTTCTTTATAGTCCAACTCTCACATCCATATGTGACTACTGGAAAAACCATAGCCTTGACTAGATTCCAGCTAATTTGGATAGTTGGCAACTTTCTGATGAGAAGTAATTACAGCATAGATCTTAATAGAATGTAAACTTTCCAGATAATTTAATAGAAAGAAAAAATGTTCAAGCAGAAAAGAGTCATTCTATTTATAAATGATGACTACTTTATCACTGTATGGGAACTCTCACACTCACTCACATCATTAGTCACTACTTCGTTTATATATTTGTGAATTCATTTCAGAAATATCCGAACAGGTTCATTCCATTCCGTCACCCTACGAACTCTGTTTAAATCATTTTTTTGTTTCTTTGCTTCTTATCTAGATTTTGTACAATAAAGGATATAAATCAATTGTTATTTTCTCAACCAAACTGAGATTTTCCTGGTTTTTCATACAGTGAGTAATTTTGGATTGTATTCTACACAATAGAGATTTGAAAGGCATCCAGGTTCTCATCAGAAAATATAGTGGCCTGAGGAAATATAACAGTAGCTTTAAATGCTGAAAGAAAAGACATTCAACTCAGAATTTTATATCTGGTGAAAATATATTTTCACCAGAAAATATATTTTCTGGTGAAAATGAAGAATGAAGGTCAAACAAAGACATATTTTTATAAAGTAAGAAAATTAACTGATTTCAGTGATCCACTCAGAGAATTATTGAAGGACGATTCTTAAGCAGAAGTGAAATTATACTAGAGGGAAATATGGAACATCAGTAATAACAGAAAAGCAACAGCAATGATTAATAGTGAGTGAATGTGAAAAACAAATATCTTCCCCTTGACTTTTGAAATGTGTTTTACAGTGAAAGAAATTGACATTGTTATGGGATTTTCATTGTATGTAGATATAATACATAAGACAATTCAAAATAAATGTAGCAAATTAAAGGGCTCTTGATGGCCAGCATGCTGCATTCCATGTAAAGTGGCAAAATATTGATTGTAATTGAGTATCAAAAGCTAAGTATGTATATTATAACTTTAGAGCAGGCATTGAAAAGACCCCCCCAAAAAAATACAGTTAAAAACACAATGTTAAATTAAAATAAATAAGAAAATAAAGCTCAAATGACAATAAAAATGAACAAATGAAGTATGCAGAAAATAAGTAATATAATGGTAGATTTAAATCCGAACATTTTAACAATTATATTAAATATAAATGGTTAAACATATCAATTCAAAGACAGATTATCATCGGAAAATGGTACATCATGCATATGAAAGCAATAATCAAAAGAAAGCTGAACTAGCTATTTACATCAAACTAAGCAGACTTCAAAGCAAAGAGCATTGCAATATCTCTGCATTAGAAGATTACACTATCACACTCAAAAGGATCATCATGAAATTACTAATGACTACTCTCTAATCCAAACCAGGTGTGACACAAAGATATAGCAAATAATTGTGTAGAAATCAAACTGAGAAATGTTACTTGACAAGGAAAATGACAAATTATATACTATATAAATGCCCTTGCAAGCACACTTCTATTTTTTTTTAGCATCTTCAAACAGCTTTTTTCTTTTTTTTCTTTCCCCCAAAGCCCAAAGAACATATTAAAAAAGACATTTTTAGTTATTGAGCCAAAATAAAATTACTGGGTTGGCCAAAACGTTCATTTGTTTTTTTCCATAAGATGACTCTGGTCAGGATTAGTTGTCTTTAACTTCATTCAAAACAGTTTGGTTAGATTGCATTGCAACAGCTGTCATATCAGTGTGCATTTGGAAAAAAAAAAAAAGCTGATCAAAATTGGTGAATTTTTAGTAGCAATTTCAATATTAAAGATGGAAGAAAAAGCAATATTTTCAGCATATTATGCTTTATTATTTCGACAAAGGTACCAATGCAACTGAAATGCAAGGAAAAAAAAAGTTTTGTGCAACATATGGAGAAGGTGCTGTGACTGATCAAATGAGTCAAAAGTGGTTTGTGAAGTTTCATGATAGAGATTTCTTGGTGGATGATGTTCTGCAATCAAGTAAACCAATGCAGTTCTAGTGATCAAATCAAGACATTAATTGAGAGTAATCAACATTATACACACGGGAGATAGCCCACTTAAAATATCCAAATCAAGCTTTGAAAAGTATTTGTAACCACCTCGGATATGTTAATTACTTTGTGTTTGGCTTCCACCTAAGTTGAGAGAAAAAAATCTTCTTGACTGTATTTCTGAATATGATTCTCTCCCTATATGTTAACAAAAATGTTCTGTTTTTAAAATAAATTGTGATGATAATGAAAAGTACATTCTGTAAAATAATGTGAAGTGGAAGACATCCTTGGGCAAGCAAAATGAACCACTGCCAACTACACCAAAGTCCAGTCTTCATCCAAAGAAGGTGATGTGTGTATATGGTGGGATTGGAAGGGAGTCCTCTATTATGAGTTTTTCTGGAAAACCAAACGATTAATTCCAGCAAGTGCTGCTTCCAGTTGGGCATCCCTGGTGGCTCAGGGGTGGTAAAGAATCCACCTGCCAGTGCAGGAGACATGGTTTCAATCCATGGGTTGGGAAGATCCCCTGGAAATGGAATTGGCAACCCACTGCAGTATTCTTACCTGGGAAATTCCATGAACAGAGGAACCTGGTGGGCTACAGTCCATGGGGTCTCAAAAAGAGACAGACTCAACTTAGTGACTAAACAACAACAAAAACTGCGCCCAATTAGATCAACCTAAGGCAACACTCCACAAAAAGCATCCAGAATTAGTCAACAGAAAATGAATAATCTTCCATCACGATAATGAAAGATCACATGTTTCTTTGATAATTGGGCAAAAACTGTTAGAGTTAGGCTGTAAGTTCTGATTCATCCATCATTTTCACTAGACATTGCACCTTGGGATTTCCATTTATTTAGACCTTTACAAAATTCTCTTAATGAAAAAAAAAAAATTCAATTTCCTGGAAGACTGTAAAAGGCACCTGGAACAGTTCTTTGCTCAAAAAGACAAAAGATTTTGCAAAGATGGAATTATGAAGTTGTCTGAAAATGGCAGAAGGTAGTGGGGTAAAATGGTGAATGTGTTATTTATTCAGTATTGTTCTTGGTGAAAACAAAAAATGTGTCTTTTATTTTTACTTAAAAAACTGAACTCAATTTGCCAAACTCAATTGGCAAACTCAACTTTTTATGAAAATTGCCTTTATCATTCAACATTATGTTATAGATATGCTTTCAATTCAACTGCTATAATTGTAATTAATTCTTTATAAATGGCTTCACAGTATGAATGCACTGTAGTTTATTCAACTTTTCTCTTTCAAATGAGTGACAATTTATTTTATTTATTTTTTTTCTGCAATGAACAATACTATAATAAAAATTCTTCCACATGTATTCTTTCATAGATTTGCCCTAATCCTTATAAGGTAGATTCTGAGGGATAAAATTTTGAGTATATAAAACTCATTCAATAATATATTTTTAAGCTATTATTGAAGAGTTTGCTCTGGTTTGTTTCTTAAAACCATCTCTTAATAACTTCTAAGTTTTTAAACTCTTCTATTAAATGGTGAACTCTTAGGACACTGTTACAAAATGACATCAATATTCCCCAAATATCAAACATAAAATTTACAATGAATTTGCCTCTTTAAAATAATACAGTCTTTAAAATTATCAAAAAGGAGGAACTAATAAAAAGAAAGACCAAAGCACCTTTAATTGCAATGAGGTAAAAATGCAATTTCAGACTACAGCAAACTTTATACAGAGTTTCTCTACCCAGGGACAATCTATAAAAATGTAATTTCTCATGTAAGATTGGATACATTATGCCCTTTTAAAAATTTAGTTTTCATGGAGATATAAACATGTCAAGTTTACAATTCCCACATCTCTTGAAGGACCAATGGAAGGTTAGTGCATACTTGTAAAACAATTCCCAGGTTGGTTGTTTTTCCAGACAGTTCTTCATTTTGCATTGAAGGAAATAAATGGGAAATATTTCTTATTTAAAAAGCAATTCAGAAGAGAAAAATGGCTGTGGAAAAGGACATAAATTGAACCTAGAGTTCAGAGAGCATTGAATAAAGGATTTTAGTCTGAGTGTAACTGTACATTATGGGCAGAACAAGAGGACTGAGCTGCTGAAGCCAATGAATCTGGCATTCAAAGAATTCATGGACTAAATGTCACACCTCTCAACTGGTTTGACATATCATAAACGTTTGTGGAGAGAGTGTCTTCCATTTCGTATTCTTTAAATATACACTGTTATTCTTTTTAGTCTTAGACAGTTCTGAAAGTCTTCTTGACTTGTAGGAAGTAAGAGTGTTTTCATCCCAAGTATACCCACAAAAAGTAACACTTAAAAAAGGAGAACCATTTATTGATGGTGATAATATCTTGTTCTGCAGGAGAGAAAAAGGTAAATGTCCATTAATGCAATAAAACTAAAACCAGTTATAAAGTCAAATCCCTGTATATTTTGTCTGGCATTAGGATCTCTGTATTCATCATATCTCTCAACACATACACACATACCCATGAAAAATTTTACATTTAGAATTGATAAATCTCCCCAAGATCAACTGTCAGAAGTCCTGCAAAAAAAATTGTCCCTATTGAGTTACACTAAGCTTGTGATTTAAATACTACCAGCTTGAAGATCAGTTATCTTTAGGCTGGTGCCTATAAGAATACCTCTTTTTCAGAGAACAGTATGGGAGAGGGGAAAGAGCACAGTATTAGAAATGAAACAGCTTGACTTTATTTCTCAAGTTTTCAAACTCTTAATCTTATATCTTAAATTAGAGATACAAAGGGAATATTTCATACAAAGATGGGCAAAATAAAGGACAGAAATGGTATGGACTTAACAGAAGATAAGAAGTGGCAAGAATATGCAGATGAACTATATGAAAAAGATTTTAATGACCCAGATAACCACAATGGTGTGATCACTTACCTAGAGCGGGATCTCCTGGAGTATGAAGTCAAGTGGGCCTTAGGAAATACAACAATGAACAAAGATAGTGGGGGTGATGGAATTCCAGTTGAGCTATTTCAAATCCCAAAAGATGGTGCTGTGAAAGTGCTGCACTCAACATTCCAGCAAATTTGGAAAACTCAGCAGTGGCCACAGGACTGGAAAAGGTCAGTTTTTCCTTTCAATTCCAAAAAGGCAATGCCAAAGAATCTTCAAACTATCGCACAATTGCACTCATCTCACCCGCTAGCAAAGTAATGTTGAGAATTCTCCAAGCTAGGCTTCAACACTACATGAATTGAGAACTTTCAGACATTCAAGCTGCATTTAGGAAATGCAGAGGAACCAGAGATCAAATTGCCAACATGCATTGGATCATACAAAAATCAAGTGAATATCAGAAAAAACATCTACTTCTGCTTCATTAACTACAGTAAAATCTTTGACTGTGGATCACAACAAACTATGGAAAATTCTGAAAAAGATGGGAATACCAAACCACCTGCCCTGCCTCTTGAGAGGTTTGTATGCAGGCCAGGAAACAACAGTTAGAACTGGACATGGAAAAACAAACTGGTTCCAAATCGGGAAAGGAGTACATCAAGGCTGTATATTGTCACACTGCTTATTTAACTTATATATGCAGAGTACATCATGAGAAATGCTGGGCTAGAATAAGCAATAAGGTGGTATCAAGATTGCCGGGAGAAATATCAATAACTTCAGATATGCAGATGACACCACCCTTATGGCAGAGAGTGAAGAAGAACTTAAAAGCTTCTTGATCAAAGTGAAAAAGGAGAGTGAAAAAGCTGTCTTAAAAGTCAACATCGAAGAAACTAAGATCATGGCATCAGATCCCATCTCTTCATGGCAAATAGATGGAGAAACAATGGAAGCAGTGAGAGACTTTATTTTCTTGGACTCCAAAAGCACTGCAAATGGTGATTGCAGTCAAGAAATTAAAAGACGCTTACTCCTTGGAAGGAAAGTTATGACCAACCTAGACAGCATATTAAAAAACAGAGACATTACTTTGCCAACAAAGGTCCGTGTAGTTAAATTTATGGTTTTCCAAAGAGTTGAACATAACTGAGGGACTGGACAATAAGAAAGGAGTAACGCTTTGACACTTCATAATTACCAAGGTCCACAGTTCATCTTCAGTTATTTCAGTTCAGTCACTAAGTCATGTCTGACTCTGAGACCCCATGAACTGCAGCTTGCCAGGTTTCTCTGTCCTTTGCCATCTCCTGGAGCTTGCACAAACTCATGTCCATTGAGTCAGTGATGCCATCGAAATATCTTGTCCTCTGAAAATAAAATTATACAGACAATATATAAGATGCAAAACATAGAAACTTTATTTGATGTATCTTTCACTGTTGTTCCAGAGAAGGCAATTGCACCCCACTCCAGTACTCTTGCCTGGAAAATCCCATGAATGGAGGAGCCTGGTAGGCTGCAGTCTATGGGGTCGCTAAGAGTCGGACACGGCTGAGTGACTTCACTTTCACTTTTCACTTTCATGCATTGGAGAAGGAAATGGCAACTCACTCCAGTGTTCTTGCCTGGAGAATCCCAGGGACGGGGGAGCCTGGTGGGCTGCGGTCTGTGGGGTTGCACAGAGTCGGACACGACTGAAGCGACTTAGCAGCAGCAGCAGTAGCAGTCACTGTTGTTCAGTTGCTGTCAAGTCCGACTCTTTGCAACTTGGACTGCAGCACTCCAGGCTTCCCTGTCCTTCACTGTCTCCTGAGGTATGCTCAAACTCAGGCCCATTGAGTTGGTGATGTCATCCAACCATCTCATCCTCTGTCATCCCCTTCTCGTCCTGCCTTCAGTCTTTCCCAGCATCAAAGTCTTTTCTAATGAGTTTGCAGTTCGCATCAGGTGGCCAAATACTGGAACTTCAGCTTCAATGTCAGTCCTTCCAATGAATATTCAGAATTGATTCCTTTAGGGTTGACTAGTTTGATCTCTTTGCAGTCCAAGGGACTCTTAAGTCTTTTCAAACAGCACAGTTCAAAGCATCAATTCTTTGGCACTCAGTCTTCTTTATGGTCCAACTCTCTCATCCAGACATGACTGCTGGAAAAGCCATAGCTTTTCCTATAATCCTTGGTTACTCCTTGGTTTAAAAAAGAAAAGAAAAGTACCACTGTTGATAATGGTTATACATGTGAGAGGAAGGGGGCTATAGGAAATTTCGAACCTTCTTGATTTTGTTGTAAACCTAAAACTGCTTTAACAAAAAGTCTTAAAAAATTAAAATTCAGGGTAGATGTTTTTGGCAAAACTTTTGTTTCACTTTCATATATGTATATATATGATATGTTTGTGTGTGTGTATGTGTTGGATTGTGATCTAAAAAATACTAAAATGTATTTTTTAGATAAAAAATTTTATAGCCCACTGTAGTTAATTATACCAGCAAATAAAAGCACAAATTAACTTCAAAAAAGAAGCATGCTAACCTTTCAACTGAAGTATTGGTTATAGAAGTAAACTCATAAAAGTGTGATTTACGATTCACTAAACTATAAGTTTTCAGTGAAACTCTAATTACACAACAGTGGGTCTACTCACTCAGAAACTTCTTACTCAGATCAGAGATAATAAAATATCAATAGAATGGGGATAGTTTAAGGGTCATTAGAGTGGAGATTTTGTAAGTAAGAGTGCCGGTGTGGGACACTCACTATTCCTTCTCACAAAGGCAATGGGTGGAGGTGGGACAATTGAGAAATCACCCCATGCCTCGTGAAAAGAGTTTTAGCAGGTGTGCTAAGTAATCTTGATACGCATTCCCACAAGTGGGAGACACTGAGTGGACTCATGCCTGAAGACAACACATTCTTGGCACTGAGTAGGTTATTGCATCTGCAAAGTAACTGAACTTGCCGTCGAGAACAGGAGGTCAAAGTGCATGAATCCCAAAGACTATGTGTGACACATGCAGAAGGAACAGCTTCCTGGGGGTCATTCAATATGGTGCTTCTCCAAAGAGACGTCTCCTAAAACCAGAAGATTACAACAGTAAGTGGTTCCTGGAGGTGAAGGCTAAAGGCCAAGCTGCACGAGGCTCTCATTGCTCCCTTCATGGGAACTATAGTTCATGAATACCACTAAATTACTAAGTTACCTTCAAAGAACCCAAAAGATAAAGAAACCATGGCTTTAAATACCTTTTAGGCAAAGGATGCATGAACCTTGCATGTAGTACTAGTACCAGTTATGGAGGAACTTTCTTAGCCTCCCTTTTCATCTTCCCTCCCCTTCAGAAGGATTAGAAATAACATCTAGTAATGGAAGTAGATTTGAATGACTAAGAGAGTGAAGTCTAGGAAGAGTCCTTTCCTTTTTTTTATTTTTTTTTTTTCTGGTAGCTAGAAGTCCTTCTGAGGCTGGCCTTAATTGGGAAAGAAAAGAGAAGGCAAATTATGCTGACTAACTGTAAAAACGTCAATTAATATATGTCAATGGACACTTGAGTTTACTGAAATAATGAGACTGTGTTGCAACTTAGAGTGACAAAAGGATGCTGCCCTATCTAATAGCAATTAGAAATGATTGGGGTCCTCATCCAGCTTTCATCCAGCTGCAGAAGAAAAATGCCCCTCTCTGTAAAGGTTTAAAGGGACAGTGGAAGGAAAAAATAAATTAGTTCTTTATTATATCTAATGAGTCCTGCTTGATTAACACATAAATTATACATGTACATTCACTCTCCTTCATCATGATATGAGAAGTCAATGATTTTCTAAAACAAAACTCTAAAATGTTCAACAAGTAGAAAGAAAGAGAGATGACAACGGTAGACAGATGACAGATAGATAAAGTATGTATATCCATATGCAGGTGTCTTCACTTATCCAAAGTGTGTTTTCTGAAGTTTCAGTTACTGCAGTCAACCGAGTTCCAAAAATGTTAAATAAAAAATTCCAAAAATAAAACAATGCGTAAGTTTAAGTTGCATGCCGCTCTGAGTAGTGTGATGAAATTTCTCACAGTCCTGCCCAGGATGTGAATCATCCCTTTGTCCACGGCATCCCCCCATTAGTCACCCAGTAGCCGTCCTGATCATAGCTACAGGCACAGGATTGTGGTCCTTGTGTCCAAGTACCAATTATTTTACTTATTAATGGTCCTATAGTACATGAGTTGTGATGCTGGCCATTGAGATATGCCAAAGAAAACTCTGTCTTTCCTTTAAGTGAAAAGGTAAAAGTTCTTGACTTAAAAAAGAAAACAAATCATATGCTGAGATTGCTAAGATCTACAGTAGGAAGGAATCATTTACTCAGGAAATTGTGAAGAAGGAAAATTTGTGCTATTTTTGCTTATGCAAAAGTTATGGTTGCAGTATGTAAGTGCTTAGTTAAGATAGAAAAAGCATTAAATTTTAAAATAAAATATTTTGAGAGAGACCACATTCATATAATTTTTATTATAATATATTGTTCTATATATTCCATTACAATATATTGTTCTTTATTGTTAGTATTGCTAATCTCTTACTGTGCCCAAATTATAAATTAAATTTTATCGTACATACATGTATACACATATATATGGGTAAAATGGGCTTCCCTGATGGCTCAGGGCCTTCCCTGATGACTCAAGAATCTGCTTGACAATACAAGAGACATAGTTTCAACCCCTGGGTTGGAAAAATTCCCTGGAGAAGGAAATGGCAATCCATTCCAGTATTCTTGCCTGGGAAATCCCATGAAAAGAGGAGACTGGCCAACTACAGTTCATGGAATCCCAAAAGCTTTGAATACAACTTAGCCACTAAACAATAGATAAAAGTCATAACATATCAATATAGGATTTGGTGCTATGCATGTTTTCAGGAGGGCTTCCCTGGACTGCAAAGAATCTTTCTGCAATGCAGGATATCTGGTTCAATCTCTAGGTTGGGAAGATCCCCTGGAGAAGAGAACAGCTACCTACTCCAGTATTCTTGCCTGGAGAATCCCATGAACAGAGGAGACTGATGCATTACAGTCCATGCAGTTTCATGAGTCATATACTACTGAGTAAGTAATCATGTGAGTTTCAGAAATCCACTGGAAGTCTTAGAATGTATTTCCTTAGATAAGGGGATATATTTATTTATTTATATTTATTTCATTTATATACATTTTTTATTTTATTAGAGTATAGTTGCTTTAAAATGTTGTGTTAGTTTCCATTGTACAGCAAAGTGAATCAGCTTTACACATATTTTTGTTTGTCTCCACTCTTTTTTAAATTTCCTTACCATTTAGCTCACCACAGACCACTGAGAAGAGTTCCCTGTGATATACAGTAGGTTTTCATTAGTTATCCATTTTATATTAAAAAGCAGAAGGAGCAGAGGGCAACAGAGGATGAGATGGTTAGATGGTGTCATCGATGCAATGGACATAAACTTGGGTAAACTCTGGGAGATAGTGAGGGACAGGGAAACCTGGAGTGATGCATTCCATGGGGTCATGAAGAGTCGGACACAACTTGGCCTCTGAAAAACACCAACAATGTATATATGTCAATCCCAATCTCTCCCAACCCATCCCACGTCCCACATCCTCCCTTGGTTTCCATATATTTGTTCTCTGTGTCTGTGTCACATACTATACATGTATGTAATAAACAAGAGGAGGACCTAAACATTCAAGATAATATATAGCTGATGCTCAGAACCTGTTTGTGCTTCTGAATCAGCAGGGCTCTATTCCTTCCATGGATTTATATACATCCAATATTCCCTGGAATATTCCTTGGAAGAAAATTATGACCAAGCTAGAGAGGACATAACTTTGCCAACACAGGTCTGTCTAGTCTGCTGCTACTGCTGCTGCTAAGTCGCTTCAGTCGTGTCCAACTCTGTGCGACCCCAGGGACGGCAGCCCACCAAGCTCCCCCGTCTCTGGCATTCTCCAGGCAAGAATACTGGAGTGGGGTGCCATTTCCTCCTCCAATGCATGAAAGTGAAAAGTGAAAGTGCCATCGCTCAGTCGTGTCTGACTCTTAGCGACCCCATGGACTTCAGCCTACCAGGCTCCTCCATCCATGGGATTTTCCAGGCAAGAGTACTGGAGTCGGGTGCCATTGCCTTCTCCGCCGTTTAGTCTAGGCTATTGTTTTTCCAGCAGTGATGTAGGGATGTGAGAGTTGGACTATAAAGAAAGCTGAGTGCAGAAGAATTGATGCTTTTGAACTATGGTGTTGGAGAAGACTCTTGCGAGTCCTTTGGACTGCAAGGAGATCCAACCAGTCCATCCTAAAGATCAGTCCTGAATGTTCATTGGAAGGACTGATGTTGAAGCTGAAACTCCAATACTTTGGCCACCTGATGTGAAGAGCTGACTCATTTGAAAGACCCTGATGCTGGGAAAGATTGAGGGCATGAGGAGAAGGGGATGACAGAGGATGAGATGGTTGGATGGCATCACTGACTCAATGGACAGGAGTTTGAGTAAACTCCAGGAGTCAGTGATAGACAGGGAAGCCTGGCTGCTGCAGTCCATGGGGTCACAAAGCATCAGACAATGACTGAGCAACTGAACTGAACTGAATATTCCCTGGTGTCTTAGTGATAAAGAATTCGCCTGCCAATATGGATATATATGGGTTCGATCCCTGGGTAGGGAAGATCCCCTAGAGAAGGAAATGTAACCCTCTCCAGTATTCTTACCTGGGAAGTCCTATGGACAGAGGAGCCTGGTGAGCTACTGTCCATAGGGTCACAAAAGAGCTGGACATGACTTAGTGAGTAAACAACAACAGCAATTTTTTGAATAACTACATTTCATTTTAGAATTTCACTCGTCCCACTTTGCTACATGAGGCATACCTTTGAAATAGATCAAAACCTTGAATCCATTAATATTCCATTTTTTATTCCCTAGATTTCCACCCCTCAATTTTGCTCTTCTTGATTCTTGAACTTGGACCTAATCAATCATTTTACCTCCACTCTGTTCTGGGATCTAAATTCTGTCCAACTTATTACAGAGCCACACCTGCCCCTTTAAGCTCGCAAACACTAATCGATCTCACATTTGTTTTCTATTCATTGACCCCCTAGAGGCTGAACATTGCTTGGGAATATTTCATCAGCTTGCTGATTGGCACTTTTTTCAGGTTATTATTCAACCCCAGCTGCTCTCTTAGTCTTGGCAAGTTATTTTTGGAAATCCTTAATCATATTCTTTATCAAACCACTAAAATTTCACTAACATCAAATGGCCTCCTCATTTTTAATCGCTGTTTTACTTTTACTTCCCTGGTTAAAAAACAGTTACTAGGACACTGTCACAAAACCCTTATCTTCACTTATCCTTCCTTTTGTCATCCTTCTCTTTATTACCTTTTAAGATTGACTACCTCCATGCTATTTCTCCATAAGTTACATCATTTTCTACTGTTGTGTTTTATTTTCTCCTACTCTTACTGCCACTGCTTTATTTCCTCAAAATGGTGCTTTTCAATCACAGGTTCAGTTCAGTTCAGTTCAGTCGCTGAATTCTGTCCGATTCTTTGCGACCCTATGAACCACAGCACTCCAGGCCTCCCTGTCCATCACCAACTCCTGGAGTTTACCCAAACTCATGTCCATCGAGCCAGTGATGCCATTTAACCATCTCATCCTCGGTCGTCCCCTTCTCCTCCTGCCCTCAATCCCTCCCAGCATCAGGGTCTTTTCCAATGAGTCAGCTCTTTGCATCAGGTGGCCAAAGCATTGGAGTTTCAGCTTCGACATCAGTCCTTCCAATGAACACCCAGGACTGATCTCCTTTAGGATGGACTGGTTGGATCTCCTTGCAGGCCAAGGGACTCTCAAGAGTCTTCTCCAACACCACAGTTCAAAAGCATCAGTTCTTCTGTGCTCAGCTTTCTTTATAGTCCAACTCTTACATCCATACATAGGGGAAAGCAATTTTGTCCTCATGGGGACATTTGCCAATGTGTGAAGATGTTTTCAGTTTTCAAGAGTGGGTAGGTGGAGCTATCAGCATCTAATGCAGTGGGGCTAGGAAGGCTGCTAACTTCCTAACATTCACAGAACAACTAGTCCCCACAACAAGAAAATATCAGGTCCAAGAAATCAACAGTGCTGATGGTGAAAAATCCTGCCCCGAGTACATGAAGTCATAAGGCTGCTTTTAATAACAAACAGACGCACATGTATGTGTGTGCACACTTGCTAAGTCGCTTTAGTAGTGTCCCACTCTCCAACCCTATAGACCATAGCCCTCTAGGCATCTCTGTCCCTGGGATTTTCCAGGCAAGAATACTGGAGTGGGTTGCAATTTCCTTCTGACAGAGAGAGAGAGAGAGAGAGAGAGAGAGAGAAGGAGACAGCTGTCTTTCTTTGATAATATTAATGTTCTCCTGTATAATTCTACCATGACTGTTTCCTTTTTATCACCTCTGAATTTGTTTTTTTTTAAAAATCACTGTATGCAGTTTATTTCTTTTTATTTCACCTGCAATATTGCTAATTAAACTCTCATTAAATTTGTTAAAACTTACTAAATATGGCCCTAGTTCCAAGGTGTTTAACTGCTCACTGATGATATTTGACAGTGTAGAAAAGTACTTTCTGTAGAAACTCCGAGTATCCTTTCTCATGATGTAGCGAAAAAGGCATGGGCTTTGAGCCAAACTTTCAAAAGGGCCTGAACTTTACTGCCTGGGTGACTTGGATCAAGCTCTTTAACCTCACTGAATTCCAGCTTCCATATCCTGCTCCCTTTGGATTCAGATCATGTATTATTTTTGCATCTTTTCTCCTCTTTTCTAACATTTTACTTGACTGATAGTGAGTGTTCAGTCAGATCAGATCAGACCAGATCAGTCGCTCAGTCATGTCTTTGCAACTCCATGAATCGCAGCACGCCAGGCCTCCCTGTCCATCACCAACTCCCGGAGTTCCACCCAGATTCACGTCCATCGAGTCAGTGATGCCATCCAGCCATCTCATCCTCTGTCGTCCCCTTCTCCTCCTGCCCCCAATCCCTCCCAGCATCAGAGTCTTTTCCAATGAGTCAACTCTTCGCATGAGGTGGCCAAAGTACTGGAGTTTCAACTTTAGCATCATTCCTTCAAAAGAAATCCCAGGGCTGATCTCCTTCAGAATGGACTGATTGGATCTCCTTGCAGTCCAAGGGACTCTCAAGAGTCTTCTCCAACACCATAGTTCAAAAGCATCAATTCTTTGGCGCTCAGCTTTCTTCACAGTCCAACTCTCACATCCATACATGACCACAGGAAAAACCATAGCCTTGACTAGATGGACCTTTGTTGGCAAAGTAATGTCTCTGCTTTTCAATATGCTGTCTAGGTTGGTCATAACCTTCCTTCCAAGGAGTAAGCGTCTTTTAATTTCATGGCTGCAGTCACCATCTGTAGTGATTTTGAAGCCCAGAAAAATAAAGTCTGACAGTGTTTCCACTGTTTCCCCATCTATTTCCCATGAAGTGGTGGGACCGGATGCCATGATCTTCATTTTCTGAATGTTGAGCTTTAAGCCAACTTTTTCACTCTCCACTTTCACTTTCATCAAGAGGCATTTTAGTTCCTCTTCACTTTCTGCCATAAGGGTGGTGTCATCTGCATATCTGAGGTTATTGAGTGTTCAGCAGGTTGAAAAAAATATACTGAATATATCCATGGGCACTAGTCTTACCCTCACTCTGTCCTTCCTTTTGATGTGTTTGACATGTAGTTTCAGAGTCATTTCCACGGAGCTCTGAAAGGTCACTATGGTTCACTTTTTGTCTGTGTGTTCATTTCTTCTGCAATTTTGTAGTATCATTCATCATGGTCCCTCCCTTGGATTTTATGGACTGTTGTGAAATACTTGAAGAGATGATGTGTTTTGACTTATTCTGTGTAATGTCAGAATACAGAAGTAAAATCAGCATTTTAAAGAATAAATTACTCCTGTTTAAGCTATTCAAAAATGAAAATGATCAGTATGCATGAGTTAGCAATCATCCTGTTATCAGAAGTAGATGAACAGATGCTAAATGCTAACCTATTAGTTGATTCAGTTCAGTTCAGTTCAGTTGCTCAGTCGTGTCCGACTCTTAGTGACCCCATGAATCCCAGCACGCAAGGCCTCCCTGTCCATCACTAACTCCCGGAATTCACTCAGACTCATGTCCATCAAGTCAGTGATGCCATCCAGCCATCTCATCCTCTGTCGTCCCCTTCTCCTCCTGCCCCCAATCCCTCCCAGCATCAGGGTCTTTTCCAATGAGTCAACTCTTCACATGAGGTGGCCAAAGTACTGGAGTTTCAGCCTCAGCATCAGTCCTTCCAATGAACACCCAGGGCTCATCTCCTTTAGAATGGACTGGTTGGATCTCCTTGCAGTCCAAGGGACTCTCAAGAGTCTTCTCCAACACCACAGTTTAAAAGCATCAATTCTTTGGTGCTCAGCTTTCTTCACAGTCCAACTCTCACATCTATACATGACCACTGGAAAAACCATAGCCTTGACTAGATGGACCTTTGTTGGCAAAGTAATGTCTCTGCTTTTCAGTATGCTATCTAGGTTGGTCATAACTTTCCTTCCAAGGAGTAAGTGTCTTTTAATTTCATAGCTGCAATCACTATTTGCAGTGATTTTTGAGCCCCCCAAAATAAAGTCTGACACTGTTTCCACTGTTTTCCCATCTATCTGCCATAAAGTGATAGGACCAGGTGCCATGATCTTAGTTTTCTGAATGTTGAACTTTAAGCCAACTTTTTCACTCTCTCACTTTCATCAACAGGTTTTTTAGTTCCTCTTCACTTTCTGCCATAAGGGTGGTGTCAGTCTCCACCAAATGATTAGAAGAGAATCATGATTTAATGTCAAAAGCAATGGACTCAAAGGGATGCAACATGGTTTAGGGTCCATTTGCTTGCTTGGCCAATTCACCTTGACCAAGTTATTTGATTTCTCTAAACTTTAGTTTCTCATATGCTAGATCATACAAAGTTTGATGTCAAGATTTGAATAAATGGCTAGGAAGATATTTTGTAATATATAAAGCACTATATTTTTAAGTTGTTAAAACTTTAAGGGCTTATATGCACATTTGAATTCACTGTTGCAGTGATGACGGCTATATATTAGTAGTAATGGGTGAAAATAGATATTTTCTGCACCTAGGTGTGTGTGCATCTATTTTCTTTCTCATATTTCAATGAAAGCAATATGGAGCACAAAAAATTAGCTATTTCTATCAAAAAATAATACTAGCAATAAAAACAAAATGGCAGAAATTTCTTTTGAATTACTATGGCACATTTCATAAATATCATATTTAAGCATGAAAAAGTATCTTGTGATACATATGGGTTTGTTTTTTTTAATCTCAAGTTAATATGCACAGTGCTATAAAGAAAATACTTTTGAATTTCAGTCTTTTCAGATATTTCTAATTCCCCACCTAACCTCTTAACTTTTAAGTCATTAAAATTGTCACTTAAGTTCTGTTTATTTAACTATAAATATATAATAAATATATTGAGAAACCTATATGCAGGTCAGGAAGCAACAGTTAGAAGTGGACATGGAACAACAGACTCATTCCAAATAGGAAAAGAAGTATGTCAAGGCTGTATATTGTCACCCTGCTTATTTAACTTATATGCAGAGTACATCATGAGAAACGCTGGGCTGAAAGACGCACAAGCTGGAATCAAGATTGTCGGGAGAAATATCAATAACCTCAGATATGAAGATGACACCACCCTTATGGCAGAAAATGAAGAGGAACTAAAAAGCCTCTTGATGAAAGTGAAAGTGGAGAGTGAAAAAGTTGGCTTAAAGCTCAACATTCAGAAAATGAAGATCTTGGCATCTGGTCTCATCACTTCATGGGAAATAGATGGGGAAACAGTGAAAACAGTGTCAGACTTTCTTTTTTTGGGCTCCAAAATCACTACAGATGGTGACTGCAGCCATGAAATTAAAAGACGCTTACTCCTTGGAAGAAAAGTTATGACCAACCTAGATAGCATATTGAAAAGCAGAGACATTACTTTGCCAACAAAGGTCCATCTAGTCAAGGCTATGGTTTTTCCAGTGGTCATGTATAGATGTGAGAGTTGGACTGTGAAGAAAGCTGAGCGCCAAAGAATTGATGCTTTTGAACTATGGTGTTGGAGAAGACTCTTGAGAGTCCATTGGACTGCAAGGAGATCCAACCAGTCCATTCTGAAGATCAGCCCTGGGATTTCTTTGGAAGGAATGATGCTAAGGCTGAAACTCCAGTACTTTGGCCACCTCATTTGAAGAGTTGACTCATCAGAAAAGACTCTGATGCTGGGAGGGATTGGGGGCAGGAGGAGAAGGGGACGACAGAGGATGAGATGGCTGGATGGCATCACTGACTCGATGGTAGTGAGTCTGAGTGAACTCCGGGAGTTGGTGATGGACAGGGAGGCCTTGCGTGCTGCGATTCATGGGGTCACCGAGAGTCAGACACGACTGAGCGACTGAACTGAACTGAACTGATATAATATATTTTATTTCTCTAGAAAAATTAAACATTAAAAAAGCAGACAGAACATAAATTAAGCAAAAATGTAAACAAAAGTTTATTCTGACACTTTAAAGTTTATTTCAGACACTACTGTAAATTACAGAAAAAATATTTGAGAAATGTAGATGTTTCTCCTTTTTGCTGTTTCCTAGTCTGCCTTCCTAGTCTGCTTTACCAAACTGCAGGATCATTTGGCACTGTTTTAGCATAATCTGTTGAAAAAAACAAGAACATGGTTTCTATCTCAACTTTAAGTTTTCCAGGATTTGCTGTTGCCACATCCCTTCTTGTCTGAGTTAATCACAAGGGTGGGGATACAGGCCACTTCTGACTTCAACAATGATTCCTTCTGCCTTACACTCATGGGAAACATCTTTATAGATAAAGCGATGATGTGCAGCACGTTGAATGTGCCTCCTGACCAACCCTGGAAGAAGAAACAGCAGAGGAGGGATATGCTTGGAATTGCTGGTTCATTATAACCCTTTTCAAAAACTAAATCTGCACTGGATTTTCATAAACTGAAAAAAAAAAAAAAACCCTCATGATTTAGCATTCATTTTTAAAACTAAGCAGAAACCAAAAGTGTTGTTGATTGTTGTTGTTTTTACAGTCCAAGAAATCCCTTGACATGCTGAATGCTCATAGTCTTAATGGAAAAGATTTTAGGTCTTTATTAGCTTTGAAAATGTTTTGTCATCATTTCTGTTGTTACTATTCATTTCAAATGCAGGTTAGTATTAAAACAATTATCTGCTTGGCCTGTTGACATTCTGAGTGCATTATTCTCTCTTGTAACCTCAGCATACTGTCTTGAAAATGCCTTTTCTAAGTATCTGAAATTGTAAAAAGCAGGATGGATTTAGCCAGCCTTAGGCTATGGTTTTTCCTGTGGTCATGTATGGATGTGAGAGTTGGACTGTGAAGAAGGCTGAGTGCCAAAGAATTGATGCTTTTGAACTGTGGTGTTGGAGAAGACTCTTGAGAGTCTCTTGGACTGCAAGGAGAGCCAACCAGTCCATTCTGAAGGCGATCAGCCCTGGGATTTCTTTGGAAGGAATGATGCTAAAGCTGAAACTCCAGTACTTTGGCCACCTAATGCGAAGAGCTAACTCATTGGAAAAAAATCTGATGCTGGGAGGGATTGGGGGCAATAGGAGAAGGGGACGACAGAGGATGAGATGGCTGGATGGCATCATCAACTCAATGGACATGAGTTTGGGTAAACTGTGGGAGTTGGTGATGGACAGGGAGGCCTGGTGTGCTGTGATTCATGGGGTCACAAAGAGTCGGACACGACTGAGCGACTGAACTGAAATAAGCCTGAGTAGACTTCCAAAATCGATTTGAGATGTGTCATGTTCTACCACATTGCTAAATCTGTCCTGTGTTGGTCTTACTTTTCTGTGTGTGATACTCTTCTGCATTGTCTTCCCTTTAGAAATTGTTCTGCTTGTAAAGATTATTCATGAAACCATTTTAATTGCTTTTGGCATGCCATATTCATGTACAGCTGATTCTTCCAAATATATATTTGATTGCAGCATTTTTTGCTTTAGGTTACCATGAAAATTTCCTATGATTAAACAATGGGTGAATAAAAACAAAGTTGTGGGTTGTTTTGCATATAGGTTAGACAAAATAAACTTTTGCCAATACAATTGCTCAATTTTCATTTAGTTTCTAGACTAAAAACATCTGAAGTTTAGGCTTCCTTTATAAACACAGCTCATATTTGTATCATTGAAGCAAACTAACTATGCTTTGATTAAAATTTTGATGAAATGGATCTGGAAATTTCTCATCACAAGAAAACAAAATTTTGGGAAAAAGTTTTATATTCGCAGTAACAGCTGTTTCAAGGCAGAAGTAGAAGGCCATATATTGAAACTCAAATGGATAAAAAAGGAAGTAGTAAGATAAAATGACTTAGATTAACAAAAATTAATAATGTCAAAAATTAAATCATTTGTTTAGAGCATGAAAGAAAACCATGTTGCCACTCTTCAGGATGAAGCCAAAAGTCTTTGTCTCTTTATTTCATCCCATCTATATACATCCACACTGTCATTCCAGTCTTGCTATTTTGATTATTTGGAGTAAACAAAGAAATCTAGGAGTATAACAACTTAGTTTTCACCAAGAATTATGTCTATCTTTAGATTTTAGGCAATTTATTCTCTAACTGTAAATTTACAATTTCTATAGATAATTTAAGTGATCAGTAAATTGGATTTAAGAGATAATTTGTCATGCTAAGAAAATTTAATTTGTGTTAAAATATGAAAAAATAATCTTATTTGAGAAGTAGATCAAATAATAGATCATTCCATCTATGTATGGAAAACAGACTTTAAATATTCTTTATATTTATCTTTAATTGAACACTATACTCATGAAATACAAAAATTAGAAGATGTATTTTCCCCAAAAAGTGCCAAGACAATTTCTTACCCGTAACTCACATCTTTTAATTGACTGTTAGAAAATTTCATTGAAAAATGATATTCAGTGAAGTCATACAACCCTATTCAAATAATGTTTCCAATGTTTGTATCTAAGTCTTAAGCTAGCTTTCTTATATTATTGAGCTAGCAGTTTTATGGCTGAAAATAACTCTTTATTTTTTATCATTTATGTAACATTTTTCAGATCTTGAATCATGAATCTCCTCCTTGGGGGATTCTCTGAAATTACAGTCTTCTCTGAAATTACTCTCCATTTATGCTAAATTTCCTTCATACGACTTATAAAAATCTGTGGAAATCTGTAATACAGAAGTTGCCTCTCTTTATATATTTTATTCATATGTCTCACAGCTATGCACTATGCTCCTGGAGGAAAGGGTCTGTATCAGTCAAATTTCAACCAGCATACCAGAACCAGTAGGAGCTATACGTTAAAAGGTTTATGGCAAGTAATTAGATTACTTGATTCTGGAGTCTGCTGCTGCTGCTGCTAAGTCTCTTCAGTCGTGTCCGACTCTGTGTGACCCCATAGATGGCAGCCCACCAGGCTCCCCCGTCCCTGGGATTCTCCAGGCAAGAACACTGGAGTGGGTTGCCATTTCCTTCTCCAATGCATGAAAGTGAAAAGTGAAAGTGAAATCATTCAGTCGTGTCCCACTCTTAGCGACCCTATGGACTGTAGCCTACCAGGCTCCTCCGTCCATGGGATTTTCCAGGCAAGAACACTGGAGTGGGTTGCCATTTCCTTCTCCAATGCGTGAAAGTGAAAATTGAACAAGTCCAAAGACTTCCCTGGTGGATCAGTGGTATGAACCTGCCTGCCGAAGCGGGTGATGCAGGTTCAATCCCTGGGTCAGGAAGATCCCCTGGAGAAGGAAATGGCAACCCCTTCTAGTATTCTTGCTTGGGGAATTCCATGAACAGAGGAGCCTGCTGGGCTACAGTCTATGGGGTTACAAATGAGTCAGACAGGACTTAACATCTAAGCCACAAGGCAAATCCAAAGTCCATAGACAGGAAGAGTAAGCCAGAACTCTAGGATAAGAAGCTGGTATTTCAGTCACAAGCAGAATTTCTTCTTCAGTTTCTTTCTAATTGATGCCTTTCAACTGACTGAATTGGGTCTACCCAGATCATAGACATTAGTCATATTTGCAAAATATCTTCACAGCAACAGCTAGATTAGTGTTTAATTAAATAGCTGGGTACTATAGCTTAACCATGTTGACAAAAAAAATGGACCAACACAGGGTCTACTTCTTTTTTCCTAATTTCATAATAAAATTTTTTAAACCATCAGAAAAGTGGGAAGAAATTTATAAGAAACACCCACATACTCCCTATCTAGATTTAAAATGTGTTAACATTTTAGCAAATCTGCTGTTATATGTCTGTGTGTGTGCACATTTTTGAAATTATTTGAAAATACATTGCAAACATCACCATGCTACAGATCCAAGAACTTCAGCCTGTATCTCCTAAGAATGATATTCTTCTTCTGTACATAACCACAATTACATTATCCCCCTCTCTGAAATGAATTAACAATAATCTTGTAAATTATCTAATAATTAATTCACATTCAGTATTTCTCAATTGTTTCATAACAGGGAAGGAAAGAAGGAAGAAATGAAGGAAAAGATAAATGAATCATGCTAAAAAGCAATAAACAAAGAGGAGATATTGAGGGTTTTTTTGTCTAAGATTTAAGATCAGCTTAAGGGATGCATGTTTAATATATCCCTTATGTTACACTCTCTGGGAATCTGTGTTTAGTATTAGGTAAGCTCAACCTGGAATGGATCCAACAGAAGAGGGAATGATGTTGCCTCCAACTTCTACACACCCCTCTGAAATTTTCATAGGCTACAAAGTAGTACATATATTAATTTAGGTTTAATATATGTACTACTTTGTACATATATATATATACATGTATATATATATATATATTTTAATATTTCATGCATTTAGAGCCCTAAGTTAATTTACATGTGTGTGTGCTAAGTCACGAGTCATGTCTTGCTCTTTGTGACCCTATGGACTGTAGCCCTTCAGGTTCCTCTGTCCATGGGATTCTCCAGGCTACATTACTGGAGTGGGTTGCCAAGCCTTCCTCCAGGGGATCTTCCAGACCAAGGGATCAATCCCACGGATCTTATGTCTCCTGCACTGGCAGGCTGGTTCTTTTCTACTAGCTTCACCTACCACTAGCATCACCTGGGAAGCCCATTTAAATTCATTTAAGTGGAATTCTTTTGCTAGATATCAGTTGTGTGGAGGTCCTAACATGTACCATTGTATGGTAATGATCATAGATTATATCTTAATAGGTTTAATTTTTCTCTGTACCAATCATTTTATATTTATTTTTACATCATCTGTCTCAAGAGCAGCATTATTTGAGTAAATAGGATCTTTCAAGTGACTTGTATTATTAAAGCAGAGTCTTTGCTCATTGTTTTCAAGTATGCTTACCTTTAATTTTATGGACATTTAAGACAAAAAAATTATTTGTCATAGTATTGTTTCTTTATCAATTTGAAATGATGTGAATATTTAGATTATTTAGAATATTTACAATATTATTAGAATATTTAGATCAGTATTGCAATATTTAGATTAGTACTATTTTTATTGATAATATGAATATGTTTTATGTAGTGCTAATGCTCCCATGCTCAGTCATGTCTGACTTTTTGTGACCCTATAGACTGTAGCCCACCAGGCTTCTCTATCTATGGGATTTTCCAGGAAAGAGTACTGGAGTGGATTGCCATTTCCCCCTCTAGGCAATCTTCCCGACCCAGTGATTGAAACTATGCCACTTTTCCTGCATTGCAGGCATATTCTTTACCACTGAACCACTGGGGAAGCCATGCTCCATGTAATATTGGAAGTGATTTGTATGTAATTAATAATTATATTTATACTTTATTCAAAAAGGAAAACTGAATTGCTATCAAGCTGCTTAATAGAACTCAAAATGAGTGTATTACATAGTCTTCATGATGAAGGAAGCTAGGCAAAGTAAGGATAAAGATAGAACCATGGACTAGAAAAGATGGAAAATCTAACACATAAACAGCACATTTCCGTCTCCACTGGGCAATTTCAGCCCCCTTCTTCATTTAAACTTGCTTCTTGTAAATCCCCACCCTCTTTTCTGCCACGAGTTAGGAATTACTTAGTTTAACAATCCTCCATCTGTATGTACAGGCATTATGAAGAGGAATTCCTTAGCCATTCCATTAAAGATAACAACCTTGTGCATGACAAAATTCATTTTTCCCTTTATCCATTTAATTCCACAAGATGTTTATCCACTTACCCATTATTTAAATCTAGTTTCAAACAGGATTTGAGGAAGGATTACTTTAAAGAATGCTTTTTGAGATATTTTAAAATGGTAATTGATGACAGGAGTATTTGCCTAGTGAGCCTGGCTCTTTGACTTTGGAGAACACTCTGTTCCCAGGAGGTAGTCTCACTATATAGCAAGTGCTTAAGAAAACAGAAGGAAAAAGTAAACTTTCTGAAAATTGCTAACCTTGTGCAATTTCAAGTCAACCTCAAAATTTTGTGGCAAGATTCTAAGAGTTACAAATGAACTGGATTTATTCTCATCCTTCACAATGTGAAGAATTGGAGTTTGTTAGAGGTTCAGTTCCAGGCAAAAGAAGCCTCGCCCTAAGCTCTGGCTTGGCCTTCTCACAATAAATTGAGGTCCTGAACCATTGCCATTAATGCATCACTACAGTGTAGAGGCTTTCCCAAGGGTTATAAATTCAAAGTCATGGTATTCCCACCTCCTAAACTGCCCTGCGTCACAACCTATGTGGGACTGGATTTATTAAGTCCTTGTTTTGTCACAAGGTGAGGAAAGAGAGCTTAAGAACTGGATATTTGGGTAAGAAAAGATGAAGAAAGACTTTTTGGATAGAAAAGATCAATAAAGTAGTTATTTCCAAGTGAAATTCATCATTAAACACTTTAATAATTAGTTTTTTCCTTCAAAGACTTAGTGGACTTAATATGCATTCCAAAATTTCTGAATTAAGATCCTATGCTAATATCAAAGAAATTGCATTGACTTTGATAATTTTGATGTATACTTCCTCGTTCTTTTTCCATCTTACATATTCCTATATCTCCAAAGGGGACTGTAACTAAATCCTTTCAATCAAATACAATCAATACAAATATGTTCCACATCTAGTTTGAGATATTTCTTAGTTTGGAAATAAGCCCCATAAAGATTTTGTATCTCCACAAAAGGACTACATTTTCCCTTATGAAATTTTCTATCTACCTAATCCATTGATTGATTGTTTATGTACACAAACAAGAATAATTTCAGACACTTGCAGCATATTAACTCCTGAAACTTTGGTTGACAATTCTGTTCTCTTTCCTTTTTGTTTATATGATAAGTCTGTGCTTCATGCATGTGTTGTTGTTGAATAGAATTGCTGTTCTATTTATGAGAGAGAGATTTTGGTTTGGTTTTGAGAGTAAAGTTTTTTAATCCTGAAGAGAGAAAGATGTGTTAGTTACTACACACACTGGAGCAATATGAAATAACATATATTTATAAAGCTTCCATTCTGGTAATCATAATTGTTTTTATGATTTATAAACTTTACCTGGGAGTTATTCCATTTTAACTAAAAATTATTATTATTATTATATTTTTTTATTGAATCACTGGAAAAAGAATATGTTAGCATATTTTCACACCATAACTAGGATTTTGTTTCTGTTGGAAAAAATGTCTATTGGGAATACATCACTAAACAAACAAACAAAACAAACGAGAATTTGGTGCCAAGCACCATCTTATGATAAATTCCACTAGTTTTGCCATTCATGGTCAAGGATAAAATACTTTGCCATGAAATAAATAAAATAAATGTGAAACTAAGAGATAAGAATGGGCATCTAATAAAAATATTCAAATATTATTCATTTGGCTTCTATATTTGTACTATTGTTCAGTCACCAAGTCATGTCTGACTCTTTGAGACGCTATGGACTGCAGCATGCCCGGATTCCCTGTCCTTCACTATCTCCCTGAGTTTGCTCAAACTCATGTCCATTGAGTCAGTAATGCTATCCAGCCATCTCATCCTCTGTCACTCTCTTCTCCTCCTGCTCTCAATCTTTACCAACATCAGGGTCTTTTCCAATGAGTGGGCTCTTCACATCAGGTGACCAAAAAATTGGAGCTTCAGCTTCAGCACCAGTCCTTCCAATGAATATTCAGGGTTGATTTCCTTTAGTATTGACGGGTTTGATCTTGCTGCCCAAGGCACTCTAAAGAGTTTTTTCCAGCACTATTTACTATACATATATATATAATATAAATATATCATATATATTATAGTGAATATTATATATATATTCACTGTATATACATATATAGTGAAATAAGTATATATTATAAATCACTAGGGTTATCTAGTGATTTATAATAATAAATAATAAAAATAAATAGTTTCTCAAAGTATTTCTGTTAAAACTCTTAATTGTTGATGTGCTCCATCGTCCTGGTCTTTCTTCTCTATCTAAACTCTCTGGATCTCATCTAGTCTCATGGCTTTATATGCATTCTATCAATCAGTTCAGTTCAGTTGCTCAGACTCACTTTAATAATAGCAACATGCTTCTTTTCTCTGAAATTTAGAACAGTATATCACCTCCCTATGGGACAATCTAACTTAATCTTAACAAGTAGATCAACTCCACCATATCAATTCCTTATCTAATACCCCTGCTGTGAAACTTGGTATCATCATCTGCCCAGTTATTTATCCAAACTTTTAGGAGTCCATTCTTCATTCTCACTTTTAATCCATAAGCAAATCTTCAGATACTTTTACTAAATTTATCTGCTCTCCCTTTACTACTCTACTGTCATCGCGAGACTCCAGTCCTCCATATTGCTTACTTGGATGACTACCATGAACCACTAGACTTCCTGCCTTAAAATTCACTTCTTTTAACTTCACTTGTATTGTGTACTTGGATGACCGCCATCCACTAGTAGACTTCTTGCTTTAAAATTCACCTGTTTCTAAAGCAAACATCATGACCTTCTGAAAGTTCAAATTGCTGTGCCTAAAACTGCTAAAACCACCCAACTGTTTTCCATTTCACTTATAGCAAAATCCACACCTTTCACAATGACCAGTCACAGGATCCAGTCCCTGCTTCACTCTCTGGTTACCCAGGGTACCAGTTAGACTTTGCTCTCTGTAGGAAGCCTCACTGGCTTTCTTTCTAGGTTTTCAATCACTCCGAGTTGGCTTCCACCAGCACAAATAATAAAACTATTGTGTGAGCACCAAACAGCTCTGTTGTACTGATTTCTAAAATGAAATCTAGACAATTAAAGTGTCAACTTTTTTCAGATGTCTCCCATTCTAGTAGAGATTGAATAATTTTAACATACTCTAGATTGATTCTTCATATTGATCTTCATAAGTAAGAATTCCAAGAATGCTAACCAGCTGCTATTCGTACAGATAAATCTAGAGTCTGTAAAGCTAAAAGATGTCAGCCCCCCAAAAAATATGAGCTGCCATTACCAAGAGTGTGAATATTGAAATGTATTAGATAAATTGAAGAATAAGATACAGACAATAAAAATAGTCACTAATCACAATACTCAACCTTGTGGCTATAAATGATCTCAGAGATATTTTAGCTAATGACATCTGCATTCAAGGAAAAAATATTAATTTATAAGCCCTTGACACATTATTTTGTAAGCACATTAAGTATCTTTTTGTTTGGATTATCTTATCTAACATACTTAGAAGTGAAGTGCCAAAAGTCATTCTTTCTATAATCTTCATGTTAGTTTCCAAAATTACACCAAGATTACTCTGAATTTTTAACTTCCTGCAATTCATTTTTTTCTCTGCTGCACAAATCACTTTAATGTAAAACTAATAACAAAAGAAAGTTGGCGCCACAGTGCAGCTGAGCTGAGCCCTTAACATGTGACAAGTATAAATCAGCAGGGACAGTAAGCAGAGCAACATTATAAACACATATCGCATGCTGACCTTGCATCTTCCTGATTCTATTTCTGCTACTTCCAGCTCCTATTTGAAAGAACTGAAAATACCACAGTTGTGCCAGTGTTAATTTCAGTGGTCAGCAATCAAATGGAATTAACAAAAAATACAAAGTGATTTTTAAATAAACACCTGAAAAAATACTCAACATCACTCATTATTCAGTTCAGTTCAGTTCAGTTGCTCAGTCGTATCTGACTCTTTTCGACCCCATGAATCGCAGCATGACAGGCCTCCCTGTCCATCACAAACTCCCGGAGTTCACTCAGACTCACATCCATCGAGTCAGTGATGCCATCCAGCCATCTCATCTGCTGTCGTCCCCTTCTCCTCCTGCCCCCAATCCCTCCCAGCATCAGAGTCTTTTCCAATGAGTCAGCTCTTCACATTCGGTGGCCACAGTACTGGAGTTTCAGCTTCAGCATCATTCCCTCCAAAGAAATCCCAGGGCTCATCTCCTTCAGAATGGACTGGTTGGATCTCCTTGCAGTCCAAGAGACTCTCAAGAGTCTTCTCCAACACCACAGTTCAAAAGCATCAATTCTTCGGCGCTCAGCCTTCTTCACAGTCCAACTCTCACATTCATACATGACCACAGGAAAAACCATAGCCTTGACTAGATGGACCTTTGTTGGGAAAGTAATGTCTCTGCTTTTCAATATGCTATCTAGGTTGGTCATAACTTTCCTTCCAAGGAGTAAGGGTCTTTTAATTTCATGGCTGCAGTCACTCATTATTAGAGAAATGCAAATCAAAGCTACAATGAGCTCACACTGGTCAGAATGGACATCATCAAAAAATCTACAAATAGTAAATTCTGAAGAGGATGTGGAGAGAAGGAAATCCTCTTGCATGCTTGGTGGGAATGTAAATTGATAGAGCCACTATGGAGAATAGTATGGAGATTCCTTTAAAAACTAAGAATAAAACTTCCATATGACCCAGAAATCCTACTAGTGGACATATACCCTGAGAGAACAATAATCCAAAAAGACACATGTACCCCAATATTCATTAAGCACTATCTATAATAGCTAGGACATGGAAGCAACCTAGATATCCATTGATGGATGGATGGATAAAGAAGTTGTGGTACATATATACAATGGAATAAGACAGCTATAAAAACTAAATTTGAGTCAGTTCTAGTGAGATGGTTGAACCTCGAGACTGTTATACAGAGTGAAATAAGTTAGAAAGATAAAAAATAAATATCATATATTAATGCGTATATATGGAATCTGGGCTTCACCAGTGGCTCAGATGGTAAAGAATCCACCTGCAATGCAGGAGAGCCTATTTTAATCCCTGGATCAGGAAGATCCTATGGAGACAGGAATGGTCACCCACTCCAGTATTTTCACCTGGAGAATTCCATGGACAGAGGAGCCTGGTAGGATACAATCCATGGGGTCGCAAAGAGTCAGATACAACTGAGAGACTAACACACACACATATGGAATCTAGAAAAATGATATTGATGAACCTATTTGCAGGACAGGAATAGAGACACAGACATAGAGAACAGATTTATGGACACAGTGAGGGAAGGAGGGGTGTGATGAATTAACAGAGTAGCATTGAAACATACACATAACAAAACATAAAATTTTATATTATTTATATAAAATAGATAGCTAGTGGAAAGATAACACAGGGGACCAGACCCAGTTCTCTGTGACAACTTAGAGGGGTGGGATGGGGAGTGGGGGATGAGAGGGAGGTTCATGAGGGAGGGGACAAATGTATACTTATGGCTGATTTATGTTGCTGTATGGCAGAAACCAGTACAGTAGTATAAAACAATTATCCTCTGCAAACTATTCAATGAATATCTATTGCATTTACTAATTAATAGTTTCTAAGCAATGTCCAAATAATCTAAAGTGTATCCAAACAGCTGGAATTCATCAAATTCCTATCTACTATAAAGAAAGAGGCATGAATGATTTGCATTTGCCAAACAACTACTTTTAAACTACAAAAGTGTATCTCATGGCCCTAAGAGATGAGGGAAGCCAGAGCCTTCATGCAAAGATAAGCTCTAAACCAAGAACAGTAAACAGCAGTATTGGAGGTGCTTATAAGCATAGTAAGAATTTCAAACTTGGGGGAAGAGAGAACTGGAGACAAAGGGAAGGAGCACGGAAACAAGGAGGCAAGATTCATGCATATCTTTTCTGTGGATCAGCTTCTGCTTAAAATTCTCCTTTAGAGTCCAGCAATGTCTGCTAAATATCAGCTCTTGATTTCATTGAGGACCAAGAGGCAAAACAAACAACCGTATTATAGGAACCCATGGTGTGGCTCACAGATTTCCCCTTTTAAAACTGAAATACCTCATCTGCTTATAGCTTAGAGCTTTGTCTAAGCTATGCTTAGAGCTTTGTCTGCAGTCAGTTCAAAGTTGAGGCTTTCTTCAGGAACTGCCTACAGCCAAGTAGAGCCACTTTGCTCTCGCTCAGTCTGAAGACTGTTGTTCATTGTTCAGTTGCTAAGTTATGTCAGACATTTTGTGGTCCCTATAGACTGTAGCACACCAGGCTTGCCTGTCCTTCGCTATCTCCCAGAGTTTGCTCAAACTCATGTCCATCGTGCCAACGATGACATGCAACCATCTCATCCTCTGTCAGCCCCTTCTCGACCTGCCTCAATCTCTGCCAGCATCAAGGTCTTTTCCAATGAGTCAGGTCTCCACATTAGGTGGCACATATTCACTGACAAGTCAGTGCAGAGAACAAAGGCTTGGTCCCTTTGCTTCTATGAAGTGTATCTCTGAAAGGTCATGGCAGGGCTTAGAATTCTCCATGGATTTAGCCAAGACTTCTGTCGCAGCTGCAATCACAGTTCAGCTCTGCCTAATCCTGCTACCTATGCTTCTTTTCAGGTATTGTTTCTGAATGCACTCCACATAAGCCAAATGCAGACACAACTCCCTCTTTATATGTGGTTCCTAGAACATGATAGTTGGAGAAGGCAATGGCAACCCACTCCAGTACTCTTGCCTGGAAAATCCCATGGGTGCAGGAGCCTGGTAGGCTGCAGTCCATGGGGTCGCGAAGAGTCGGACACGACTGAGTGACTTCACTTTCACTTTTCACTTTCATGCACTGGAGAAGGAAATGGCAACCCACTCCAATGTTCTTGCCTGGAGAATCCCAGGGACGGCGGAGCCTGGTGGACTGCCGTCTATGGGGTCGCACAGAGTTGGACACGACTGAAGCGACTTAGTAGCAGCAGCAGCAGAACATGATAAAGAAAACTTTCAGTGCAGCAGACTTAGAAAAGAATCTACATGGGAATTGTGTAGCTGTGTCATTGGCTAGATAACTAGTAGTTGGGGCATAGAGAACCTCTAGGAGGCAATCAGTTCAGTTCAGTTCAGTTGCTCAGTCATGTCTGACTCTTTGTGACCCCATGAATTGCAGCATGCCAGGCCTCCCTGTCCATCACCATCTCCCAGAGTTCACTCAAACTAGTAGGCAATAGTAGTGTAATATTAAACTTTTCTTCATGGAAGGAAATGCAACACAGTTTGGTACATTCTGGTGCATGCAACACATCATGCATTTGAGAGTTCATTGGAAATAGTCATTATAGGGATCATAGAATTGGATGGCTTTTGCTGGGGGTCTCAGTTTTAGAAAATGTTAATGAAAGGCTGAGGGTAATTGATCATTGATTTCAGGCCACATGTGAAAGTCAGAGGTCATCTCTTATAGCCAGAAGACAGAAAAAAAGTTGAATATCCAGTCTGGAGAACCTGATTATAAAAATATAAGCAGAGCTGTAATAATGAAGGTTGAAATTTTTAAAATTAGCAAGTCTGTGAAAGCATGTCCAAGTACTTATTCAAGAGGAGTTAAATCCTGAAACTTGATATCCCCATATCAGGTTGGGGATATGTGGACAATGCCTTAAAAATCTTGAATCACAGATTATTCTGAACACTACTGCTGCTGCTGCTGCTGCTAAGTTCCTTCAGTCATTTCCGACTCTGTGAGAACCCATAGATGGCAGCCACCAGGCTCCCCCGTCCCTGGTATTCTCCAAGCAAGAACACTGGAGTGGGTTGCCTTTTCCTTCTCCAGTGCATGAAAGTGAAAAGTGAAAGTGAAGTCGCTCAGTCGTGTCCGACCCTTAGCGACCCCATGGACTGCAGCCCACCAGGCTCCTCTGTCCGTGGGAGTTTCCAGTCAACAGTACTGGAGTGGGGTTCCGTTGCCTTCTCTGATTCTGAACACTGGACCTGCATAAATGTCACACTCTTCCTAATTAATGTTTAGCCAACCCCCTTGCAATGGGAACAAAGCATAGTCCTTTGCTCACATATTGTCTGTCTTCTTTCAGACCACAGCAGAAAAATTGAGTAACTGAGAAAGAAACTCCATGACCCTTAAAACTGAAAATGTTAACCATAAGTCCTTTTAAGAACAAGTCTCCCAATCCCTGATCTAGAGGACTTTGACACTCCGATTCTGTAACACCCTCCTATACAATGAAGAACAATGAAGTCCAGGCCCAGGAGTAGCTCATCCAGTGGTAATTTCTGTGGTCTCAAGATGTGTAATTGAAATGATCACTTTGATAGTTGGGAGAATCCTACAACGCTACTTCTCCTGTAGGATAAGAGCTACCAAAGTAAGGGGAAACAAGTGGAAAACTTTGAGGTTGCTATACTACTCCAGTCTGGTCAAAAGAGTAAATCAAAACATTACTTCTCAAGGGCAAACAGCAGCTATTACTCAAGTATTTTTCCTCAATATATCCATATCATCAACTAGTTCTCTATGAAATTTGGAAACATCTTTTAAAATATGCATGGACTACTATAAATTCAAGGCGGTCACAGTCCTGATTGCAGCTGTGCTGAGGGACATATTTTCTTGGCCACAGTAGATATGTATGGTCTCAGATATATCATACACTTGAAGTATAGTGAATGAGTTTTTTTATTTCCATCAAGGAATAGAACAAGACACAGACACATTCATATGGGAAAGTTTGTTTACAGTTTTCCTTCTTGAGTTCAGTTTACAACTCCACCTGCTATCATAATTGAATCTGAAACCATTTGGAATATCAGGACACTCCAAAGAGTATCACATAAGTCTACTATATCTATGGCACCATATCAGTTCGGTTCAGTTCAGTTCAGTTGCTCAGTCATGTCCGACTCTTTGTGACCCCATGAATTGCAGCACGCCAGGCCTCCCTGTCCATCACCAACTCCTGGAGTTCACTCAGACTCACGTCCATCGAGTCATGCCATCCAGCCATCTCCCATATAGAAGCCTTCATAAGATGAAAGTGTTCCAGAAGGTGGAAGATATAAGCTATAATGATAAAAGATCTCACTGTGTCAGTGAGCATTTAAGGAACCAATGATATGGGGGATGCTAGAATATATGTATCAAAATAATATATCAATACTGTGTTTCTAACTTTCCACAATTAAAACACAAAACCTTCTTTGGGCTTCTAAGGTAACATGTTCTACACTTGGGAAAATAATCCAACCTATTCACTGAGTGTCATGCAATTTTAGCAACTGTGAATAGGACCCAGAGAAAGAAGTGTTCACCATCAGGTCCTGGTCGTGATGAAAGTGCTGCTGACACTGAGTCATAGGCTGTGGACTGTATACATTTGAAGGATCTTAGTGGGCAGTTGTGTGACAAGTTCTAGCTCACAATTGCAACAGAGAACTCTGGGATTCTGGATCAAAACCACATCATATGAATCTACATATTTAAAAAGCATCTCCTAGTCTGTCACTGGGCTGGAGGCACAATATCTGATCAAGGGATGCCATGTGATCATGTGATCATAACTGCTCACATTGCACTGGGTATGTTATACTCACAAAACCACAAGATCCCAAAGGCTTTGCAAAAAGTTGCCCCATCAACATCACCCTAGGATTCTGCATAGAATCTCATTGGATAAAGGGATTTATTTTACACAAATTGGGTTAGGAGAGTGGGAACACAACCCTGGAACTCACTGGTCACATCACAAGCTGCATTGTACGATATGCCAGAAGCTGTCAGCTGATGGAACAATGGAATGATCTTCTTAAGGCACAGCTAAGGCACCACGCTGTAGACATGTTGGAGATACACTCCACAGGTATGAAGCACCATCTTCCAGGATGAAGTACACACCCTAAAGTGACAGCTATTGTATGATACCATATCTCCAATGGAGAGAACAGGGTTCTGGAAACCAAAAGGTTGAAATAGAAGCTGACTCACTTAACCTTACTCCCTGTGATCCACTTGGGAAATTTAAAATTTGGGTCCTCATCACTATGTTTTAAGAGTCTAGAAGTATGGATTTTCAGTTGGTAAACAGTTCCACCAGTGGGCAAAAGGAGTGCTATTAAATTTTAGACTCATCACTTTCCCATTCATAATCCTTGAGCCAAGAAATCTGCAAACTAGTAAAGGAAATATTATCTTGGTACAATGACATCAGAGAAGAAAATATTTGGCAGCCAGAGGATCCCCAGGAGCACCTCTTGTTAACCCTCTACTCATATTTGATAGCAAGTGAAGAATACCAGCAGTTATACTCACAGAAAGGTATGGTCATGGGGCTTAAGGACCTCTTAAGATTAAGAGTCTAGGCGACCCAACTAGATAAGTCATCAAGTCAACTAGATAAGGTAAACTGAGATGTGAGCTGAGGATAAGGAAATCTAGAATGGGTAGTAAAGGAGGGGAATGAGCGTATCCGTTTCTAATTCTGAGACCAGAGCTGTCACAGTGAGGACTCTGAAATTTTATCAGACATACAAGATAAGGTCATCTTGCTATGGATTCATGGAAGTTGACAGCAGACAAATCACTTCTCACCAGAGACAGATTATTTTTTGCTCAAAGAAAAATCATTATCCGGAGGATCAGCATATTTTTTGCCAAACATCTGAGCTGCTATGTTCACAAGGCAAAGTGGAGAATCAGATGGCAGTATTAGATGTATTGGGGCATGTGAAGGAGAAGATCACTGAGTTTGTTGGGGTCTACCTTTTCTATAATAAGTGATGAGTGAATCAGGTCTTTGTCTCAGAGGGATATTACTTGCTCCTTAAAAGTTATTTGGTGAAAACTCAGTCTTAAGCTGTGTGTAAAGGATACTTTTTCTTCCATTCCTGACATGCACGGCAAGATGTATAGGAGTGCAAAAAACCCATGGAGTATTGCCCTCCAATAAGTGGTAAGGTTTGTTATTTGCTTTATTTTCCAGGTCACTTGGAATCTTGAGGCAGCTCTTTTCAGATGAGCTAAAATTATCATAAAATCAAGTATAATTTGGCAATAGTGTGAACTGAAGTAGGTACTTGAAGTTTCCCCCAGATGCCCACTCACTCCACCAACTGCTTGATGTGCTATCTAATTATGGCTCACAGATAATTTTCTTCCTAGGAATTTCATTTAGTAAAAGAACTCTTCACCCAAGTTTCTTCCTCTGGCCAATTCTCCTTAGTTTACTTATTTACAGATACTATTCCTGAGATAGTTCTGAGAGAACTATTCAATCCCTGCAAGTCTCAGTCTCAGAATTTGTTTTCAAAAGAACTCACCAAAGAGCAGACAAAAGAGACAATAACTTCAATCCCACAGCCTCCAGAATGAAAATTACAATCCAGAAATCTAACCAAAATGATCACATGGATTACAGCTTTATATAACTCATTGAAGCTATGAGCCATGCCATGCAGGGCCCCCCAAGATGGACAGGATCATGGTAGAGAGTTCTGACAAAATATGGTCCATTGCAGAAGAGAATGGCCAACCATTTCAGTATTCTTGCCTTGAGAACCCCATGAACAGTATGAAAAGGCAGAAAGACACGACACTGGAAGACTAGACCCCCACGTCTGTAAGTGTCCAATATGCTACTGGAGAAGAATGGAGAAACAGTTTCAGAAAGAATGAAAAGCCTGGCCCAAAGCAGAAATGATGCTCAGTTGTGGATGTGTCTGGTGGTGAAAATAAAGTCCAATGATGTAAAGAACAATATTGCATAGGAACTTGGAATGTTAGGTCCATGAATCAAGGTAAACTGGAAGTGGTCAAACAGGAGATGGCAAGAGTGAGCATCGACCTTGTACGTACCAGTGAACTAAAATGGATGAGAATGGGCAAATTTAATTCAGAAGACAATTATGTCTACTACTATGGGCAAGAATCCCTTAGATGAAATACAGTAACCCTTAGAGTCAACAAAAGAGTTCAAAATGCAGTAATTGGGTGCAATCTCAAAAATGACAGAATGATCTTGATTTGTTTCCAAAGCAAACCATCAACATTACAGTAATCCAAGTCTACACCCCAACTGCTAATGCCAAAGAAACTAAAGTCCAGTGGTTCTATGAAGACCTACTGCTGCTGCTGCTGCTGCTGCTGCTAAGTCACTTCAGTCATGTCCGACTCTGTGCAACCCCACAGACAGCAGCCCACCAGGCTCCTCTGTCCCTGGGATTCTACAGGCAGGAACACTGGAGTGGGTTGCCATTTCCTTCAAAATCCTCTAAAACTAACAACAAAAAAAGATGTCCTTTTCATCATAGGGAACTGGAATGCAAAAGTAGGAAGCCAAGAGACACCTGGAGTAACAGACAAGTTTGCCTTGAAGTACAAAATGAAGCAGGGTAAAGGCCAACAGAGTTTTGCTAAGAGAATGCACTGGTCATAGCAAACAACTTTTTCCAACTACAGAAGAGAGGAGGAGACAACTCATCAAATGGACATCACCAGATGGTCAATACTGAAATCAGTACCAACAATCTTTGGTCAATACCAAAGACTGATTATATTCTTTGCAGCTGAAGATAGAGATGCTTTATACAGTCAGCAAAAGCAAGACCAGGAGCTGACTGTGGTTCAAATAATGAACTCCTTATTGCGAAATTCAGACTTAAACTGAAGAAAGTAAGGAAAACCACTAGGTCATTCATGTATCACCTAAATCAAATCCCTTATGGTTATACAGTGGAAGTGACATGTGGATTCAAGGGATTAGATCTGGTAGACAGAGTACCTGAAAAACTATGGATGGAGGTTCATAACATTGTACAGAAGGTGGTGACAAAAACCACACCAAGAAGAAGAAATGCAAGAAGGCAAAGTGGTTTTCTTACAAATAGCTGAGAAAAGAAGAGAAGTGAAAGGCAAAGAAGAAAGGGAAAGATATACCAAATTGAATTCAAAGTTCCAGATAATAGCAAGGAGAGATAAGAAAGCCTTCTTAAGAGACCAGTGCCAAGAAATAGAGGAAAACAATAGAATGAGAAAGACTAGAGATCTCTTCAAGAAAATTACATACACCAAGGGAATATTTCATGCAAAGATGGACACAATAAAGGACAGAAATGGCAAGAACCTAACAGAAATAGAAGACATTAAGAAGAAGTGTCAAGAATACCCAGAACAACTACAGAAAAAAGATCTTAGTGAACCAGATAACCACAATGGCGTGGACGCTGAACTATAGTCAGACATTCTAAGGTATGAAGTCAAGTGGGATTTAGGAAGCATTTCTATGAACAAAGCTACTGGAGGTGATGAAATTCCAGCTGAGCTATTTCAAATTCTAAAAGATGATGCTGTTAAAGTGCTGCACTCAATATGCCAGCAAATTGGAAAAACTCAGCAATGGCAACAGGACTAGAAAGTTCAGTGTTCATTCCAATCCCAAAGAAGGGCAAAGGTAAAGAATGTTTAAACTACTGCACAATTATGTATATTTCACATGCTAGCAAGTTAATATTAAAAATTCTTCAAGCTAGGCTTCAACAGCACTTGAACTGAGAAACTCCAGATGTACAATCTGGTTTTAGAAAAGACAAAAGAATCAGAGATAAAATTGCCAATGTCTGTCAGATATAGAAAAAGCAATGGCATTACAGAAAAGCATCTACTTCTGCTTCATTGGCAGAATGAAAGGCTTTCTGTGTGAAAGCCTTTGACTGTGTGGATCACAGCAAACTGTGGAAATTCTTAAAGAGATGTGAATACCAAATCACCTTACCTATTTCCTGAGAAACCTGTATGCAGGTCAAAAAGCAACAGTTAGAACTGGACTTGGAACAAAAGACTAGTTCAAAATTTGGAAAGTAGTACATCAAGGCTGTATACTGTCACCTTGCTTATTTAACTTATATGCAGAGTACATCAAGTGAAATGCTGGGTTGGATGAAGCACAAGCTGGAATCAAGATTGGTGTGAGAAATATCAGCAGCCTCAGTTACGCAGATGATACCATTCTAATGGCAGAAAGTGAAGATGAACTAAAGAGCCTCTTGATGAGGGTGAAAGAGGAGAGTGAAAAAACTGGCTTAAAACTCAACATTCAAAAACTAAGATCATGGAATCTGATCTCATTCCTTCATAACAACCAGATGGGAAAAAAAGTGGAAACAGTGGTAGATTTTATCTTACTGGGCTCCAGAATAACTGGGGACAGTGACTGCAACCATCAAATTAAAAGTCATCTGCTTTTTGGAAGGAAAGCTAAGACAAATCTAGATAGTTTATTAAAAACCAGAGATATAACTCTGCTGACAAATGTTCGTATAGTCAAAGCTATGGTTTTTCCAGTATTCATGTATGGATGTGAGCATTGGATCATAAGGGTGAGCATCAAAGGATTGATGCTTTCAAACTGAGGTGTTGGAGAAAACTGTTGAGGGTCCCTTGGACTACATAGATATCAGACCAATCAACCCTAAAGGAAATCAACCCTGAGTATTCATTGGGAGGACTGATGCTGAAGTTGAGGCTCTAATACTTTGGCCACCTGATGTGATAACGTAATAAGGGCTGACTTATTAGAAAGGATCCTGATTCTGGGAAAGGTTGAAGGCAAAAGGAGAAGAAGGTGACAGAAGGTGAGGTAGTTGGATAGCATCACAGATTCAATGGACATGTCTTTGAGCAAACTCTGGGAGATAGTGAAGGATAGGAAAGCCTTGCTGCTGCATGGATTAGTGACTGAACAACAGCAACAACATCTATCAGTTCAGTTCAGTCTCTCAGTCATGTCTGACTCTTTGCAACCCCATTAATCACAGCACACTAAGCCTCCCTGTCCATCACCAACTCCCGGAGTTCACCCAAACTCATGTGCCTGGAGTTGGTGATGCCATCCAGCCATCTCATCCTCTGTCATCCCCTTCTCCTCTTGCACCCAATCCCTTCCAGTATCAGAGTCCTTTCCAATGAGTCAACTTTTCGCATGAGGTGGCCAAAATGGAGTTTCAGCCTCAGCATCAGTTTTTCCAATGAACACCCAGGACTGGTCTCCTTTAGGATGGACTGGTTGGATCTCCTTGCAGTCCAAGGGACTCTCAAGAATCTTCTCCAGCACCACAGTTCAAAAGCATCAATTCTTCGGTGCTCAGCTTTCTTCACAGTCCAACTCTCGAATCCATACATGACCACTGGAAAAACCATAGCCTTGACTAGACGGACCTTTGCTGGCAAAGTAATATCTCTGGTTTTCAATACGCTATCTAGGTTGGTCATAACTTTCCTTCTATAGCATCCACATAAAGAACATAACCACCTGAACATTTGAAGTTTTACACCTGGGTGCATCTAACAATTATGTTGATATTATGATTTAAGCTTACTCTCCGACATTAGCTATCCCTGTTTTCAAAAATAAGAAAAAAACATAAGCAATTTTTTTTCCTGAAAAACAAATGGCTTCAAGTTCACCTATCATATTTGTCTCCTGCACTTCTCAAAACACTGCTTGAATGAAAGCAACTATATTTTTACATCATGTGTTATTTACTTTGCAGTCTACATTCTTATACTTTTATGTTCTTTCTTCTGAAGTATTGAACATGGAAAATCCCCTACTTCCTAATTTCTTTCATTTCTCTCTTTCTATATGGGAAGACAAACCTGTAGAGTCAGTGATTGATTCAAAGGGTATTCTCTGAAGACTAATTCAGTCACTGTTCTATTCTAGTGTATTCTACCGTACTAGCTTCTTTGTCTGTTACCTAAAGTAAGGTAATTATGCTTGATCAAATCTAATCTCACCAGTAAACAAAATATCAGATTCCTGTGCCAAACAATGGTCCGCTGCTGCTGCTACTAAGTCGCTTGAGTCAGACTACTATAAGTAGGGAAAACCACTAGACCATTCAGGTATGACCTAAATCAAATCCCTTATGATTATACAGTGGAAGTGAGAAATAGATTTAAGGGCCTAGATCTGATAGATAGAGTGCCTGATGAACTATGGAATGAAGTTCGTGACATGGTACAGGAGACAGGGATCAAGACCATTCCCATGGAAAAGAAATGCAAAAAAGCAAAATGGCTGTCTGGGGAGGCCTTACAAATAGCTGTGAAAAGAAGAGAAGCGAAAAGCAAAGGAGAAAAGGAAAGATATAAACATCTGAATGCAGAGTTCCAAAGAATAGCAAGAAGAGATAAGAAAGCCTTCTTCAGCAATCAATGCAAAGAAATAGAGGAAAACAACAGAATGAGAAAGACTAGGGCTCTCTTCAAGAAAATCAGAGATACCAAAGGAATATTTCATGCAAAGATGAGCTCGATAAAGGACAGAAATGGTATGGACCTAACAGAAGCAGAAGATATTAAGAAGAGATGGCAAGAATACACAGAAGAACTGTACAAAAAAGATCTTCATGACCCAGATAATTACGATGGTGTGATCACTGACCTAGAGCCAGACATCCTGGAATGTGAAGTCAAGTGGGCCCTAGAAAGCATCACTATGAACAAAGCTAGTGGAGGTGATGGAATTCCAGTTGAGCTATTCCAAATCCTGAAAGATGATGCTATGAAAGTGCTGCACTCAATATGCCAGCAAACTTGGAAAATTCAGCAGTGGCCACAGGACTGGAAAAGGTCAGTTTTCATTCCAATCCCAAAGAAAGGCAATGCCAAAGAATGCTCAGACTACTGCACAATTGCACTCATCTCACACGCTAGTAAAGTAATGCTTAAAATTCTCCAAGCCAGGCTTCAGCAATATGTGAACCGTGAACTTCCAGATGTTCAAGCTGGTTTTAGAAAAGGCAGAGGAACCAGAGATCAAATTGCCAACATCCGCTGGATCGTAGAAAAAGCAAAAGAGTTCCAGAAAAACATCTATTTCTGCTTTATTGACTATGCCAAAGCCTTTGTGTGGATCACAATCAACTGTGGAAAATTCTGAAAGAGATGGGAATACCAGACCACCTGATCTGCCTCTTGAGAAATCTGTATGCAGGTCAAGAAGCCACAGTTAGAACTGGACATGGAAAAACAGACTGGTTCCAAATAGGAAAAGGAGTTCGTCAAGGCTGTATTTTGTCACCCTGTTTATTTAACTTATATGCAGAGTACATCAAGAGAAATGCTGGGCTGAAAGAAACACAAGCTGGAATCAAGATTGCCGGGAGAAATATCAATAACCTCGGATATGCAGATGACACCACCCTTATGGCTGAAAGTGAAGACGAACTCAAAAGCCTCTTGATGAAAGTGAAAGAGGAGAGTGAAAAAGTTGGCTTAAAGCTCAACATTCAGAAAACAAAGATCATGGCATCTGGTCCCTCCACTTCATGGGAAATAGATGAGGAAACAGTGGAAACAGTGCCAGACTTTCTTTTTCTGAGCTCCAAAATCACTACAGATGGTGACTGCAGCCATGAAATTAAAAGACGCTTACTCCTTGGAAGGAAGGTTATGACCAACCTAGATAGCATATTCAAAAGCAGAGACATTACTTTGCCAACAAAGGTCGTCTACTCAAGGCTATGGTTTTTCCAGTGGTCATGTATGGATTCGAGAGTTGGACTGTGAAGAAAGCTGAGCGCCAAAGAATTGATGCTTTTGAACTGTGGTGTTGGAGAAGACTCTTGAGAGTCCCTTGGACTGCAAGGAGATCCAACCAGTCCATTGTGAAGGAGATCAGCCCTGGGATTTCTTTGGAAGGAATGATGCTTAGGCTGAAACTCCAGTACTTTGGACACCTCATGCGACGAGTTGACTCATTGGAAAAGATTCTGATGCTGGGAGGGATTGGGGGCAAGAGGAGAAGGGGATGACAGAGGATGAGATGGCTGGAAGGCATCACTGACTCGATGGTAGTCCGTCTGAGTGAACTCCGGGAGTTGGTGATGGACAGGGAGGCCTGGTGTGCTGGGATTCATGGGGTCGCAGAGAGTCAGACACGACTGAGCGACTGATCTGATCTTATCTGATCTGATCCGATGAGAGATAGGTTTGACCACAGAGTGGCACAAGAGAATTTTTTAGGATGATGGAATTGTTCTATGTCCTGATTGTGGTGATGGTTTCTTAACTGGATGCATTCGTCTTTCATAGAACTGTATAACTTAAAGGGGTGAATTTGACTGTGTGCATATTATATCTCGAAACTTAAGAAAAAATAATTCAGTAACCCAAGCAGAACTTAGAAAAATTTCTATTGCATAGTAAGCATATAGAAAATGCTAGCCGCTATTGTTACTATCATCAACACTGTCATTATTACTGTAAAGACAAACATTTTCAGCAAATGAATAACTATATTATAAGATATACTGCAACACAGGATAAATTTTATAATATAGGATATATAACAGATACTATAATATATAATATAGGATAAAAATTTTATAATATAGGATAAAAAGGTGATGTGATTTCACACAAATTCATTATCAAATATTGAAAGTCAAGTAAATAATTCTATAGAAGTCCAAGTATACTAAATAGTAAATTTGCATTAGAAATGAGTCAAGCATTATACATTTTGCTTTTACAACATTCTATCAAAATTTCTAAAATAGATTAACTGTCTATGTATGTATTTGATCTTGCTATATTTACTGATTATTTACCATGCATCAGTTTTGTTTTTTGGTTTTTTTTTAGTATATATTGGGAATGTATTGATTAGAAAGATCACTAATAATCTTTATCCTTACATAATCTAGTGCACTGCATAATCAAATCATGGAATAATACTAAAGTCAAAATACTTAGGAAATATATCAAGCTAAAGACTGAATAGAGATATATTTGCATAATCTTCAAAGAAGAATGTTTCTGTGCCACATGGTTGGTGGAAATCAAGTCAAATAGAGCAATTGATGATGATGTATGTATGTAAACTATTATGTAAAGTTAACATTCAGAACGGAGAAGGCAACAGCACCGCACTCCAGTACTCTTGCCTGGAAAATCCCATGGACGGAGGAGCCTGGTAGGCTGCAGTCCAGGGAGTCGCTAGAAGTCGGACACGACTGAGCGACTTCACTTTCACTTTTCACTTTCATGCATTGGAGAAGGAAATGGCAACCCACTCCAGTGTTCTTGCCTGGAGAATCCCAGGGACGGGGGAGCCTGGTGGGCTGCCATCTATGGGGTCACACAGAGTCGGACACGACTGAAGTGACTTAGCAGCAGCAGCAGCAGCAACATTCAGAAAAAAATAACAAAAGAACATTTAATGGGAAGTTGTGATATAAAATTATGTTTGAATGACAGATGGTCTAGCTGCTATTGCTTCATAACAAATTATCTCAAAACTTGTGTAAATACACACACACACTATTTTAGTAGTGTTGTAGACTGGGGTTCAGCTTGGCATTATCTTAGCTCCACAGTTTTTTAGGGCTACACCTGGGAAGACTGGGTAACTGGAGGCTGAAATCATCTAGTGGTGTCTTTACTGCTTTTTGACTGAGACAGACTTGAGTCAAGTTGTTGATTGTGTGTGTGTTAGTCGCTCAGTCATGTCTGACTCTTTGCCCATGGACTGTAGCCTGCCAGGTTCCTCTGTCCATGGGCTTTTCCAGGCAAGAATACTGGAGTGAGTTGCCATTTCCTCCTCCAGGGGATCTTCCCAACCAAGAAATCGAACCCAGGTCTCCTGCATTGCAGGCAGATTCTTTACTCCCTGAGCCACTGGGGAAGCCTGGTGATTAGACACATATCAAGGGCCTCTTTATGTCTATTTAATGTATAAGAAGTCACATTTGGACTTTTCAGCATGGTGATGAGAATCAAATATCACAAGAGACCAAGGTGAAAATAGATCTCATTTTTATAATCAACTTGGGAATTTTATGGCATTATGGCATGATTTCAGCCATATTCTACTGGTTGAAATAGTCATAAAGGTCTACACAATTGCAGGGCAGAGGGTGAGCAAGGCATACTTTACATTATGACATACAATGGAAACAATATCAAAGACACATTAAGAAGAGTATGAAGGATGGGCTGTTTTGGGAAATGCAACCTTCTACAAAAGGTGAAAGTTTGCCATAGAATTACACAAATATTGGTATAATTAGTGATTGGACAATTGCTCACTTGGAAATATAGCAACTGGCACCAGAATTAGTGAGCATCACATATTTGGCCTTAAATATTTATCAATAGATTCTCAGTGCAATTAAGAATCTCTTAAATTATTTCCATTCTATAGGCCAGTTTCCTATTGATATGTATGTTCTAGAAGCAAGAGTCATTATTTATAGCTAGCCAGAAATGCACTATTTGGCAGAAATGTATTCACAACATGTATCAAATGTTTATTATGTCCTCAGCACTAGTAATACTTCATGTTTTCCATATAAAACTATAATATTAAATACTTTGCCAATTCTGAGTATTTTTTTCCTTATAAAGTCATGTATTTTACTGCTACAGAAGAGTTTTTTTCTCAGCCTACAAATGTTGGTTGGATGTTTGTCAATTTGATTACTACTAAGGAAGTTCAACTGAACTAATATGCCTTTTGGGGAATGGGCTGAAATGAAGAACTCAATGTATTTCTCACTGTTATCGTTTCCCTGACAACATCATTCTATGAGATTGAATTTAAAATCACAGATTATCAGTTTATAATAACCAATAAATGTAACCTACACAAATCAGAAGTTAGAAAGCTTGCACAAGAGAATTACATATCTCCAAGTGCAATATCCTCTGACATGAAGATAGATATTTTCTTCCCCAACATAGGTAAAATTCAACTAATCATGACGATAACATAAGAATGCCAAATGTTTTTTTCTCCAGTATCCTCTCCTGTAGCCAATCTCTTCCTTCTTTGAAAATCATAAGTAGAAGATGGACTTAATAAGAATGCTTGCTACTCACCAAATCTGTTTTATATTCCAGAATGACAGAAGAGAAAAATATAAGTAGCTCTGACTGATAGAATGCAGATGAAAATAATGTAAGTCATTTTATTAAAGGACTTTCTTCTCTTGTTCCATGTCCAGATGCAGGGATCAGCAGATGACTTGAAGACTCTAGAGGACTTTGAAACATTTGATATGAATGGAGAGTACTAGATAGAAAGAATTTTGACCCTTGAATCACCACTTGGAAGAAATTTACAGAGGTTTTTCAGTGAATATCTACATTGAACTTGGTGGAGCAAGGATAATTTTATCCTCTGTTGAAATCTGGGAGGTTCTGTTTTACATCAGTTAACCTACCTGGTCAATACTGTTAGTACTGTGGGACAGACAGATGTGAGGTTTGAGGTTTGTTATCCATAGTTTCAACACAAGCAGCTCAAGAAAAACATTTTTAATGACATGTGAGGAAGGGTATGAAGATTTTAAAAAATGAATAGAATGGTTGTGTAGTATACCTAGTTTTTGTACCCATAAGATCCTCTCAGGACCACCAGCTCATCTGCACAGACTTTCTCCAGGGCTTGAGCCTGTTTCCTATGGAAGAGTTATATCTCGTGGACTGTCATATCTAGAAACTTTCATTGTTCTATCACCTCTGGAGATTGGGGCAACCCTGATGCTCTGCATTGACCAATGAAGAAAGACTGTTCTACCATTACACTGGCTAGACTGGACCTGGAGGGTGTTTCTGGCTTTTCTGGCTGCCCAGAAGAGACAAATTACATAGCTCAGAGGAATGAGCCAGGCAATGCTTCATAGGGCACACCATGACCCATGAAAAACAGGATGTAGGATTTTCTTGTCAATAAGACCTTAGATATCCAAATATGAAGAAGAGTTCACACAAATCAAGCACATATTTCCCTATAAAACACCCACATTTTCTTGCATGTAAATAGGTTAAGTTGAAGATGTGATGCTAACATACAAAATTTCTCAGTACATAAAGGCTGATTTTCTGGTAAATAAACACTTTGACACTTAAGATGATGTAAAAAGTTTTAAACTGAAGAGGGGAGGTGGAGTTTTATGCCTCTGGTAAATGTTTGGCTTCTGTGCTTTTAAATGACCATTATAACTTCAAAACCACTTTTGATTTAACCATGGAAGGTTTAAGAAATGAATCGTTGCCTAGGGAAGTCATAATTATAGAGAAGCTGTTGCATGATAGAACACTAATTGTGTGTGTGTGTGTGTGTGTGTGTGTGTGTTGGACAAAAGTAAAGCATTCTGGCCTGTGCAAATCAAATACAGCTGACTGATGATCAGGGTAGTCATGTATGTGTTCTTTCTACATCAACCTCATTAGAATTTTGGCTGATACCTATTTACAAAAATGTGCACCAACCTCAGATTAAACTATCTGTTTAGAAGTTTGCTTTCCCTTTGGGACTGATCATAAGCACTTAAAGTTAGAAAATGTTATTTATAAATTTTTTTTCAAGTATTAACATTATGTGAAGTATCTGATAATTAGTAGAGGGTCAATAAAGATGAATTAAGCTAATTTAAGAAGAAAGGTAAACATCTGAGGCTGAAAATAAGTAACTGAAAAAGGAAGTATTATGGGAGGTATCCTAAGGAATTGACATTTTCATTAATTCTTCAACATTACAAAAAAGATATCTTGCACTGTCACAAATCTTTCAGAAAAATTGTGCAAGGATATCATACATTTAGAAGTATCATATAATGATCCCAGGAAATAATTGTTACTTGTAAAATGGTTTTCATCAGTGTAACATAAACTTTCATAGAACAGGATCACTTGAGGATAAGAATATTGGGTTGCTGCAGAGCCATAAATTACAAATTTCCAACCAGTTGACAGATTCAGCATAAAAAGAGGAAAATGCAACTCAAAAGTTTGAAATGTAAATATGTTGCCCAAAACCCTTTAAAAATCAATTTGCATGATACTTTCAAAGCCATTTTCAAAAAAAAAAATGTTTAAGTAAACAGTATTGCTTACACTTTGAAGCTAGTTCCTGAGAACAAGGAGTCTCATTTGTCTTATTCACCATGAAAATAAAAATATAAGATCTACTTCACATTACTGCTTAACATTATCCCAGGTCTGCAGTTATGCTGTATCTACTGGGTCATTCTAAACTTTTCCATATAAATCTACTACTACAGGAGACCTCTTTCTTCTGTTAAGACCATTCTAACTGATAATCATGCCATCATAGAAGAACTTATTTCTCATAACCATATTAATGGGATTTAGTAAGCAAGTCAAGACGATAGCAGGGGGTCAAAAGAATTGGAATTTTTATGGCTGTGACATAATCAATGAGGCTCTATGAACTGCTGAGTGTGATATCATTTTGGAAATATTTTGCCCTGTGCTTGTTATTGAGTAATTTTATAATCTGATTCTGGGACAAATCCCCCCACTATGTACTATTTTCACTCCTTTATTGTTGCAAGATTTAGTTATAGAGCCTTTATTTGTTTTTTGTTTTTTCTTTACAGAACCACATGCTAGCAGATTTGTGTGTTTGGTGAGGGGAGAAGAATTACAAACTGGACACGAAAGAACTTGCAATCTCATAGAGGAGATGACACAGGAGTCCAATTACAAAGGCATTGTAGGAAGTTCTCAGAGCACTTAGATCACTTAAGGCTCACATTTCTCTCATCCCTCTGTATACTTGTCTCTTTATTTCTTAGCTCAAAATTCTATCACCAGGATAGTGTCATAATTTTCAGACATGTACCTCCCATTTCCACTACTCCTTTCTCTCTTTCAAATCAATCTCTGTATAAATCTCTGCCCACCTGAACACTTTATCAACCTCCCTTGAACTTAAATACCATTTAATCTCTTAGTTTTCAACTGACCTTGACCCAGCTGTACCCTTCCTCTATGTTTTACATCTACCAAACTTAGATTTCACAATCCAATCTTTCAATTAATTTTGTAGTAATACTCAATCTCTTTGAATTTTCCCACTTCCACAAGTCTGGCAAAACCTTTATCAGTTCAGACCCAAATAATCATTCTCACTTTGCTTGCACATGTAAAGCTAAACATTGCATGTTGGTACCAGTATGAGGTTACCAACTTTAACCATGATAAAGTTCAGAGAGGCTGACAGTGAAAACAAAAGTGTTAGTCACTCAGTAGTGTCCAATTCTTTGTGACCTCATGGACTGTATGGACTGTAGCCTCTCAGTCTCCTCTGTCCACAGAAATTTCCAGGCAAGAATCCTGGAGTGGATTGACTTTTCCTTCTCCAGGGGATCTTCCCAACCCAGGGATAGAACCCAGATCTCCTGCAGTGTAGGCAGATTCTTTACCATCTGAGCCACTAGGGAAGTCCCAAGGCTGACAGTACTTCACTGTTTTTCTGCTTGGAAGCCAAGTAACCCCTCAAGTTTATCTTGTTATCCAAAAATAACACTCTCCTGTGAATTGAATTTCTCTTTATTTTTCTCATCCCACTGTATATCGAACACATCTGTCTAGTTATCAAAGCCAGAAATCTAGATTTTAGGAGACTGCCTTTTCCTTTACTTGACAGTTCCAATTCATCATGTGTGCATGTGTGCTCAGCCAATTCAGTCATATCAGACTCTTTGTGGCACTATGGACTGTAGCCACCAGGCTCCTCTGTTCATGGGACTTCTCAGGCAAGAATACTAGAGTGGGTTGCCATGCCCTCCTCCAGGGGACCTTCCTGACCCAGAGAGTGAACTGGTATCTCATGTCTCCTGCATTGCCAGGCAGATTTTTTACACTAATACCAGCTGGGAAGCCCAATTAATCATGAGGTTAAGTCATTTGGTAGACATGTCCATCTTCTTTTCTACAACTCCACTGTCACATCCTAGTCAAATGTTTTTTATAGATAATTAGATCAGACTCAACTCATCCCCCTGATTCCAATCTTGCTTCTTACCAATATGTCCTATACATTGAAGCCTGAGTAAATTGAAAAATGATTTGATCATTGTTCTCTTTTGCTTAAAATACTTCAATAAGTTTTTATTTCATTTAGGAAAATGTAAGATCTCATGACTTTTAGACATCCCTATCCCTTGGCCACAGGTACTTACCCAGTATCATTTCTTATTACTCTCTTTCTTTATTTTAATGTATCTCCAGCAACATTGAATTTATGTTTTATGCACTTTCACTGAAGTGTATTTGATTTACAATATTATAGAAGTTTCTGGTGTACAGCATAGTGATTAAGTATTTTCACTGATTGTGGTCCATTAAAGTTGTTACCAGATAATGGCTATAATTCACTATGCTATACAATAATTTCATGATTGCAGCCATGAAATTAAAAGACGCTTACTCCTTGGAAGGAAAGTTATGGCCAACCTAGACAGCATATTAAAAAGCAGAGACATTACTTTGTCAACAAAGGTCCATCTAGTCAAGGCTATGGTTTTTCCAGTAGTCATGTATGGATGTGAGAGTTGGACTATAGAGAAAGCTGAGTGCTAAAGAATTGATGCTTTTGAACTGTGGTGTTGGAGAAGACTCTTGAGAGTCCCTTGGACTGCAAGGAGATCCAACCAGTCCATCCTAAAGATCAGTCCTGGGTGCTCATTGGAAGTACTGATGTTGAAGCTGAATCTCCAATACTTTGGCCACCTGATGTGAAGAGCTGACTCATTTGAAAAAGACCATGATGCTGGGAAAGATTGAGGGCAGGAGGAGAAGAGGACGGCAGAGGATGAGATGGTTGGATGGCATCACTGGCTCAATGGACATGGGTTTGGGTGGACTCCGGCAGTTGGTGGTGGACTGGGAGGCCTGGCGTGCTGTGGTTCATGGAGTTGCAATGAGTCGGACATGACTGAGAGACTGAACTGAACTAAACTGAATTTGTTTCTGTTCATGACATAACCCTAACTTGCCCTTCCCACCTACCCTTTCTACTCTGTTAACCCTAGATTTGTTTTCTGTATCTGTGAGTCTGTTTCTTGTGATTCTATAATTATTTTAAAATTAATATTTATAATGAATAACTAGTTTTTTTTTAATTTATCATGAAAGAATGCTTTGGAGAATATAATAGTATTATTAGAAAACAAAGTATAGATATACACATTCATTTTTAGAGTCAGGAAAATATTCAAGCTTTATAAGTATAATTGGAACAAATGTAATATGTAAAAAAAGAAAATAATTTCAAATGCAACATGCACTGATTAATAAAAGAATGTGTATAGGCCATTAATATAGAGAATTGTTATTATACTATTTATCTCTCTACAATCACAAATAGAGAAAGTTTAGAATTGAAATGTGGTTTCATATAATTGGGAGAAAGCAATGGCACCCCACTCCAGTACTGTTGCCTGGAAAATCCCATGGATGGAGGAGCCTGGTAGGCTGCAGGCCATGGGGTCGCTAAGAGTCGGACATGACTGAGCAACTTCACTTCACTTCACTTTCATATAATAAACACCAACATATGCATTAAAAATACTTTGCATGTAAGTATTTAAAGATAGTTAAAGAATTTATCATATAAATAAATGATAAATTCAAAAATTTTTTCCTTCCTTGTTAACATGTCTAAGCTTTCTGACAACCATGCATGACATGATGGCTGTCTGTACTATTTCTAGATTTTGTTTTAATTACACTCATTGTATAGAAATGCTTCCCAGGTGGCACAGTGGTAAAGAGTCTGCCTACCAGTGCAGGAGACCCAAAAGATGCAAGTTCAATCCATGTGTTGGGAAGATCTTCTGGAGTAGGATATGGAAACTTGCTCCAGTATTCTTGTCTGGAAAATTCTATGGACAGAGGAGCCTGGTGGGCTATAGTCCATGGAGATGCAAAGAGTTGGATATGACTGAGCATGCATGCAATCCAACTACAGAAACCAATCTCATAAATGTAAAGAAGAATGGGACAAGAGCCTTTAAAGTATGTTCAGCAAGCTCAGCTTATTTTTAACTTGCATCCAAAAATAAAGCAAGTGATAGCATGTTTTCAAAACTCACCTGCAATAGATCATCAGTATCTGGTTCTATCAATTTATACTTCTATTATGTTTGGAGCCTTTGGTAGATTATACAGAAGCACTTCTAATGGTTTCTACTTGGCCTTTCCCAACATAATAATAACAGTCCTTGTTGCACAAGTCAAAGGGCAAATGTGGGGACTGCGGAAGCTATGAAGTGTGTCTATTTAAAGTATGTATTTGGGAACTTGGAAAATAAAAGAATGGGTTTGGGATCCATTTGACTCACTGTGAGAAGGACTTGAGCAAAACTCCATTGATCATGTTACTTCTGTACACCCCTACTCGGGGGTGATGCCGACACTTTGGGTCTCCTGAAATTAGTGTCAGTTTAAAGACAGAAGTCCCTTAGGTATCTGATGATTTGCTTTCCCAATGTATTTGTTTTACCCTGGGAAAAGGCCATAGGTCTTTTGAGGAAAGTCTAGGAGGATGATACATAGCATAAATCTACAGTACTTTAAGTAAATCTTCCTCAAAGAGATCTGACCGCTTCTTCATTCAGGAGTTCTGAGTTTATGCATTGGCTCAACTCTAGGATTTGATTGAAAGATTGTGATTCCATTTTATGATTCAAATTCATTTGACCTAGAACTTTTCTGTTTATACAGATCAAGTAAGAATTTAATAGGTTTCCTATTTATATCACTTCTAGAAACCCATGATTATCCAGCAAATGCCTTAAATCTGCATGAGTCAGACTATTTTGATTACTGCTTTGACTCTGCTGTACATTATGGTAGCCACACCCACCGGCCTTTAGGGATGGAGAGTTGCCATTTCACCCCTGTCACCTCTGAATCCAATTACTTTCATTGCTTTTATTTTCCCAATTCATGGCTGCAGTTCCTACTGTAAGGCCTGAACTATAGGAAGGAGTAGATATGGAGACTTTCAAGGATGTTGGGGTTCCCCTCATAAATTTATTTCTCAAAATATTGATGAAAGGAGTGAGTAGGTATTAACCGACAAATCTATTCCAACGGTCTAATTGACCTAAACCTTTCAATCCCTTCCTCTCCATGAAACCAAAGTAGGTAGGGAATTTCCAGTTCACTAAGGTGGGTCATCTTCTTGGTCCATGTTTCAGCCGATCAATCAAATTGTTAGAGCCTTGTATAACCTCTCAAACTGCAACATTAAAGGCAGAATCTCTGCCTAGAGGGTCCATATCAATAAATTTTGCCTGATCCAAGTTTATCTAATACCCTTAGTGTCCATTCCCATACAACATTCCCTGGACTTCTGCTTGTATAACTGAGAAAGTTCAAGGTATGTTTTTGAAGTGTAGCACAAACTCCTCATGGGTCACACTTTTTACCCCCTCTTTAGGGGCCTCTTGGGAACTAAGCCTAGATGGCAGAGTGGTAAAGAATCCACCCGCACAGGTACTGAGGCAAAGAAGTGTGGTGGAGTGGGTCCTGGAAGAGAATCAGCATTTTCTTACAAAACAGCTGCCTCAGGGGAGGCCATGGCTATTTCCTCAGTCAATGTAGGGATAATCCCTTCAGATCTAAGTGGAAAGCCCATACCACTGAGTGTGAAGATGGGCCTCCCACTGGGGGTTTGCTGTTATTCAGTTGCTCTGTGTGTCCCATTCTTTGCGGCCCCCTCGACTGCAGCACACCAGGCTTCCCTGTCCTTTGCCATCTCTCAGAGCTTGCTCACACTCATGTTCATTGAGTTGGTGATGCCATCCAACCATCTCATCCTCTGTCGTCTTCTTCTCCTGCCTTCAATCTTTCCCAGCGTTGCCACTTGGGGTGGGGAAGCTGATTCCACTGGGGGTTAAGAGACCTCTGTAACTGACAAAATGGCTCATCAAAATTTAGAAGCCCAACATCTCCACTTCACCTGGGTCTTCCCACAAGCCCCCTTCCCAATTTACAGAATCTTAAGGAGATCAGCCCTGGGATTTCTTTGGAAGCAATGATACTAAACCTGAAACTCCAGTACTTTGGCCACCTCATGCGAAGAGTTGACTCATTGGAAAAGACTCTGATGCTGGGAGGGATTGGGGGCAGGAGGAGAAGGGGACAACAGAGGATGAGATGGCTGGATGGCATCACTGACTCGATGGATGGGAGTCTGAGTGAACTCCGGGAGTTGGTGATGGACAGGGAGGCCTGGTGTGCTGCGATTCATGGGGTCACAAAGAGTCGGACACAACTGAGCGACTGATCTGATCTGATTCTTTCCTTATCAAGGTCCTCCCTTTAAAAATAGATAACCTGTGGGGCTGAGAGTTCAATTTGTAATTCCTCCAGTTGCAGGATGAAGTTCTGCATTTATTTTCCAGCAATTTAAGCCCTGTGGCTACAGGAGATAAGGGTCCCCTTGAGGGCACACAAAGAAGCTCTTAGATCATTTATGCAGCACTTCAGCTGGGGATTCAGACCCCTGAGTTCATGTTTTCCTTTCATCACTCTGTCCAGTAACAGTAGGAGGAACCAATCCTTTTCCTCATATTCCTTCAGTTCAGTTCAGTCGTTCAGTTGTGTCCGACTCTTTGCAACCCCATGGACTGCAGAATGCAAGGCTTCCCTGTCCATTACCAACTCTCAGAGCTTACGCAAACTCATGTCCATAGAGTGGGTGATGCCTTCCGACCACCTCATCCTCTGTCATCCCCTTCTCCTCCTGCCCTCAATCTTTCCCTGAATTAGGGTCTTTTTCAATGAGTCAGTTCTTTGTATCAGGTGGCCAAAGTATTGGAGTTTCAGCATCAGTGCTTCCAATGAATATTCAGGATTGATTTCCTTTAGGATGGACTGGTTGGATCTTCTTGCAGATTCCTTAGTTTTCTTAAACTCTTCCTTAGTTCTAGTTCATATTCCTTAGTTTAATTCATATTTCTTAGTTTTAGTTCATATTCCTTAGTTTTCCTAAAACTTTCCGAAGTATCAGACAGAGAGTAACTTAGCTGTGTGCTTCTGATGAGTGACTGTTGATTAGAAATATACAATGCAGTATTTTGTGTATCTCTTTAAACAGTTCACACCATGCAATATCAGTGTTCTCTTTACTACTGGATATAAAGGTGTTAGCATATTTAAATAAAATTAGATTAGAGGGTCAATTTTAGAAACTTTATAACAAAGGATGAGTTTCAGAAAACTCATTCTTGTGACTCTCTAAAACCACTTAGGAACCAAAATATTTGCCAGAGAAAAAGAACAAGTAGAATACATATAGATATTTAAAAGAATGGCTGCAATGAAGTATTGACTGACACAATTATGGATGCTGAGAAGTCCCACAATCTCAACCTGTGAACTAGAGTCCCAGGAAAGCTGATGGTGTTGTTTCAGTCCAAACTCTAAGGCTGCAGAACCAAGGGAACAGATGTCAAAGTCCTGGTCAGTCCAAGTCCAAACACGAAAGAACCAGGAGTGCTGATGTCAAAGGCTAGGAGAAAATGGGTGGTCCATTTCAACTGCTGCTGCTGCTGCTGCTGCTAAGTCGCTTCAGTCGTGTCCAACTCTGTGTGACCACATAGACGGCAGCCCACCAGGCCCCACCGTCCCTGGGATTCTCCAGGCAAGAACACTGGAGTGGGTTGCCATTTCCTCCTCCAATGCATGAAAGTAAAAAGTGAAAGTGAAGTCGCCCAGTCGTGTCTGACTCTTAGCGACCCCATGGACTGCTGCCTACCAGGTTCCTCCATTCATGGGATTTTCCAGGCAGAGTACTGGAGTGGGGTGCCATTGCCTTTTCCTAGAAAGAATGAAATCACGTCTCCTCTGCCTTTTGTTCTATTCAGACCCTCAATGAATTAGGTGATACCAACCCACATCTGTAAAGGAGCTCTTCTTTATTCAGTTTCTGGATTCAAACGCTGACCTTTCAGAAGCACCTTCACAGGCACTCTCAAATGCCCTTAACCCAGTCAAAGTGACATGTAGAAACCGGCACATCTTTCATTAAATTTTTGATGATAACCTTTTTGCACATATAAAATAGTAACATTAAGGTTTACTTTTTGACAATTGTTTTAACTTCATAATATCTGTAAAAACTGCTTTTACCAAGCTCCTAAGTTTGTTTTTTGCCCTCCAATCTTATCTGCCATTGAAAAACTTATGTCAGTTTTACCATTCCTAGGAATACTAATATCATTAAGTGTACATGAAACATCATATGAACAAGAAATCCTGTTATTATTATTTTCAAAAAGTTGGAACCAAACTAGTTTCTTGTTTTACTGAAATACCATTTTCTTTAAGAACTTCAAATGTTTAACAGTTTTTCTTTGTAAACAGCACGCCTCTTCATGTAACAATGTGAGTTTATAATCAGCTTCCATATTATCATTTGATAAAGAAAATAATCTCAAATTCAATTTATTAGTGTTTATTCACACATGTTGCTATGCTACTAAGCACTATGTTTATTTAAGCTGACATTTTGTGCAGAGCAAGACTTTTGAGAAACAAAGCAGTGTGTTGATCTGCATTTTGGTGCAAGCTCAGCTCCGTATCTGAGAAACTACTCCAGAATGTTTTCTGTCATAAATATTATGTTATCAGAACATACTCTTACACAAAGCTTAACTTCCAGACTACTCTGGTTAACCATTCCTAGTTCTACACAGTTCAGATCTAGACATTTTAAGTCAGTGATGAAGTAAAAAAGTTCCACCCATCAAATTGAAAATGCAATATGGTAAAAGAATTGCCATGTGAGCAGTATCTGTGCATTAGCCTAGTTTCAATTTTGAAAGTTTCAATTAAAGACACTCTGCTAGCTTAGCCCAGTGGGCTGCCATCTATGGGGTCGCACAGAGTCGGACATGACTGAAGCGACAGCAGGCAGCAGCAGCATAAGCTTTATTATTCTATCTAATCACTAGATCCTGAATACAAAGTATCATTTGAAAATGCTATCTGATTGAACTCATACCACAGATTCTTCCAAACAAATATCTTTTTTTCCCAAATATTTTTAATGCTATATTTCACTACAGAGTCAGCAATTGTGTATATGTTTTATTTAGTCTCAGCAACTCAAAATGTTACTTTACAGGAAGCCCACATAGCACCAATATTTATATGTGAAATGATAAACCTCTGTTTTTGTCAGTTTTTTAATGTGATAGTCTTTTTTACAAAGAACTCTTGGTTTTGAACATATTTATTTACATGTTTTATGTAAATATCACTTACATTTTGTTGTTTTGATCCCTTAATTATCCCATATATCTCCATAAATAATGCACTGTGGTTTTAGTACACTATCATCAATTATGGTTTAAGAGAATGATTGCAATATGCTAAGAATTTCATTTCTGAGTAAATAAGGATGAACTCTTGGGTTTCAGCTCTTTATAATGAGTTCCATCAACATCACTTGGCCTATGTTCCTTAGCATGCACAGAATATATATCGCCTCTTTACCAGCCCAGTGCAGTAAATTCTCCCTATGTAAATTAGCTTTAAAAATAATGCAAATTGAATTTCCTTATGATAACTAATATTGTTAAACTATAATTTAAAAAGAGTGTATCAGTAAAAATACACAGGCTTATAACACCAACAAATTATAAAAATATACATGCTTCTAACAAATTATAAAAATATATAAAAGCTTACATTATCTCAAAATGCTACACATACTTAGGGCACAAACTAATATTAAAATGTCACATGTTGCGGTGTAGTTCCACTGCATGCGACTAGCATCAAGTTTATAGCATGTCTGACTGAAAACACTCTGTTTTATATGCTGGCTAGAAACATTTCACTTATTAGAAACTTGGATGGCCTGGCCATGTCAAATTGTGGCAAATATTTTTTTAATACTTACCCCTATCTCAATGCTTATCCCTATCTTTATGCTTATCCTTATCTCAAGGCTTATACTTATCCTGCTCCAAACTAGTAACAGAGCTCTCCACTGGCTCTAGTTCACAGGGTTCACACTTTGAGTGCCCAAGTCTAAAAGGCAAAAGAAGATAAAATAATAATAATGATGCCAATGTATTATAGATACAGATTATGACACGGCTATAAAGGAAAGCTATAGGGTGATATGAGCAAAGAAAATAAGAATGCTATGTACATCAAAGAATGAGGAAAGTCCTTTCAAGAAGGATGAATGAATGAGGGAAGACTTCTAGGTACAAAATGAGGAATAATCAAATTGCATAGAATCTGGGGACTGAAACGAGGGCAGAGTGGCCGTGGGTTGTGAGGCTGCAGTAAGTCCTAGGAAATAAGCAATAAAAAGAAGGAACGCCAGAGCCTGCAGGCACTGCAACCTGGGTAAATAAGTTTGAATTTTTCCCAAAAGCTATAAAATATCATCAAAAAAGAACAAGATAGACAGTTTGTGATTGTGGGGCATGATATTATAATGTATATGTTACATACATACAGATCTGCAGAAGCTGGGGCAAACTGCAAACACCTTTGTTAGAAGAAATCAACATTAGTCTGGGGAGAAAGGGTAAGACTGAGAAAGAGGTCAAAGATGAAGCATTTTTATCTTTAGTAATTTGCTTGCTATGTATTGTTTTCATTTGTCTTTGTCGCCTATTGCAGGAACTCAATAAATATCTTTTAATGAATTAATAAATTTATTCCACATGCTGTCCAAAAAGCATGACTTCTTATCTTAATATAATATAGAATCAAATAATTTCCTGATAGAAGTATTAATATCAATGCTATCAATAATTCATAGTGTTCCTGAGAAAGGATAAAAGTAATTGCATCGAAAAAATTATAAACCCATGTTCTGAAGGTGATGCTTATCCTCAGGTCACTTTTAAGAATCACTCACAAATGTGATAGCATCACTGTTGATACTTAAAAACTGAACCAGCTTTTCTTAGATATTTATAGGATGACTTTGTAGGTAAAATATAGGAGTAAATATTTGTGCTAGAGTGTTTCATTGAAGAGTTATTCATTCCTCCTTTCCTATAAGGGAATTGCACGCTGCTATTCATTTGGTTAAAGATATTTCCAGGAGAAAATATTCTAGGATTCCTTATTTATTTTCATATATGGATAGTTATGTTTCCTAAAAAGTTAAAATTCGAAGGGATTTATTTTATTCAAATTCCATATTCCAGATTTTTCCTGACATTTCCATTTAGTTTAATAAATATTTGTTGAGGGCTTGAGCATTATTCCAAAAATGGAGGGGAGGAAAATTCTGAATAGCTTCCTGATGATTTCATATCATCAAGAAACTTGAAGTCTATTTGGAAAGAAAAAATAGATACAAAATTAACAAATAAATAAGCCTTCTTATGTAAGCAGTAGTTGTGGAAGGGTTATATGTTCATATTCACTAGAAAAATGAAAGAATGTTGCAAAATCTTGTCCACTTTTTTTTAAATTAACATAAGGAAGAGTCCTACTGAGATAAAATTCACATAAAGTTTACCCTTTTAAGATTTAGAATTCAGTGGCTTTTAATATATTCACAGATTTGTGGCTCCATTTCTACTTTAATTCCAGATCATTTTCACGGCCTCCAAAAGCGATCCCAAATGTGTCAGCAGTGAGCCTCCCTGGTGGCTCAGTGGAAAAGAGTCCACCTGCCAATGCAGGAGATACAGGTTGGATCCCTGGGTCGAATCCAGATCCCCTGGAGAAGGGATAGTCTACCCAGTCCGCTATTCTTGCCTGTAGAATCCCATGGACAGAGGAGCCTTGGGGACTACAGCACATGTGGTCACAAAAGAGTTGAACTCGACTTGGGCTTCCCCGGTGGCTCAGACGGTTAAGAGTCTGCCTGCCGTGCGGGAGACCCGGCTTCAATAGCTGGGTCGGGAAGGTACCCTGGAGAAGGAAATGGCAACCTACTCCAGTATCCTTGCCGGGAAAATCCCATGGACAGAGGAGCCTGGCAGGCTACAGTCCATGGGGTCCCAAAGAGTCGGACACAACTGAGTGACTTCACTTTCACTGTTGCTGCTGCTGCTGCTGCGTCGCTTCAGTCGTGTCCGACTCTGTGCGACCCGATAGACGGCAGCCCACCAGGCTTCCCCGTCCCTGGGATTCTCCAGGCAAGAACACTGGAGTGGGTTGCCATTTCCTTCTCCAATGCATAAACTAGGACTGAACAACAACAACTTATTGCCATAGAGTTCAAGGGGCTCTTTATGAAAGGACTCCCTGCTTTACTGACATTTGCCCTACAATGTGACGTCCCTGGACCAATAAAATATGAATGGATATGATGTATATTGCGCTGGAAAAGAACATTGAAGAGGTACTAATTAATTTTGCCAGCTCATTTGTTTCTATTTCCTGTCTGGGTCTGGAATGGAAATATATGCATAAGGATTGCATGTGACTGCAGCCTACATGTAGCATGAACAAGAAATAATGTTGCTACATTGTTGTTCAGTTCAGTTCAGTTCAGCCACTCAGTCGTTTCGCACTCTTTGCCACCCCATGAATTGCAGCACGCCAGGCCTCCCTGTCCATCACCAACTCCCAGAGTTCACTCAAACTCACTGCAATTTTATGGTTGTTAGTTTCCTTAGAAAATCAGTTAAAACCATCTCTACCATTACAGTTTGGCTAACCGATCTTACTCTGTATGGCAGACACCCATCACCATTGTTGAGTTTTCAATGTTTGGACATAAAATTAGAACTCAATAAAAAATTTTAGAAGACTTAATGGAACAGTGAATTGAGTGATAAGTAAGAAGATAGTCATCTTATTATTGGCATGTTTTGAAAATCAGGAAGAAATAGAAAATAAGGTCAGATGTAAAATGGGGTCACATCAAGGAAAGCCAGGAATAGCAAATTAGTCATCTTTTATGCTGTACAAAACCATAATTATTTTAGAGTTTTAGTTATCCCTTAACTCATTCTAATTTGTTGTTTCCCTCTACTAGTCCCCCACATGTCCTCCCAATGCAAATATTTAAGGTTTCATCTTGACATTTCAAATATGCTTACCAATCATGATTTTTTGAAACACCTTCTCCCTTTTAAAAGGCCACACTCTAGTGGTTTTCTACTAACTGCCCTTTTTCAGACATTAAGTGCTGACATTACTCACATCTTCACACTCCATACCGAACTTCCTGAATGACTTTATCCATAATCACAGCTTCAGTTACTTACCTACTCAGGGATAACTGACACAGTTACATCTCTAATATTCACCTCTAAGTGGAGCTTTAGCCTCATATGACCAAGCCTGTTTTTGACATCTGCAAGTAGATTTTTCCAAGACAGGGAGCAAAGTCAGAGCTATGGAGTGCTTCTGAAAGTTTCCATAAAATAAGAATTGAACCGTACCCATTGAATTTAGCTACCAAAGAGTTGTTTTGGTGAAATGATAGAGGTAAAAATCTAAGTAGAGATAATATGAGGAATTAACAATTGATGAGGATATTGAACGAGTTAAAATGGACAAACTTGCTGAAGTTTATGATGAGATAGGTTGGCAGCTTGAGGAGAAAGTGAATATGTTTAGATTCAGGTAGATTTCACGTTTGAGTGATTGGAAGCACAAAACAAAAGCTATAATATTAATGTATCTTTAAGAGGTAAGTACTATGTTAGAAGAATAAATACTATACTTTTGGCACACACTTTGGGTAATTTTGTCCCCAACTTGATACTGAAGACAAGGTCTTCCAATTTACATAAGTAAATGTTTTATAGACTGTCAAGGATTATTTATGGGTTTAATATACAGACTGCCATTCTATAAGCCAGTTATATAGGCAGCTGATACATTCCCAAATGTAAAATATAAAAAACATAATTAAAATATGGTGTATAGAGTAAAATAGTTTATTCCATGTGTCTCTCATCATTTGGAAATAGACAACCAAATTAACATACTTGAGATTTTTTCTGGGTGTGATGGTTTATGTGTCAACTTGAATTAGGCTATGGTACCAGTCTAGATGTTGTTGTGGAGGTAATTTTTAGAGGTGACTAACATTTAAATCAGTAAAGTTTGAGTTCAGTTCAATTCAGTTGCTCAATCGTGTCTGACTTTTTGGGACCCCATGAATTGCAGCACACCAGTCCTCCCTGTCTATCACCAACTCCCGGAGTTTACCCAAACTCATGTCCATCGAGTCAGTGATGCCATCCAACCATCTCATCCTCTGTCATCCCCTTCTCCTCCTGCCCTCAATCGTTCCCAGCATCATGGTCTTTTCAAATGAGTCAGCTCTTTGCATCAGGTGGCCAAAGTATTGGAGTTTCAGCTTCAACATCAGTCCTTCCAAAGAACACCCAGGATTGGTCTCCTTTTGGATGGACTGGTTGGATCTCCTTGCAGTCCAAGGACTCTCAAGAGTCTTCCCCAACACCACAGTTCAAAAGCATCAAGTTTGAGTAGATTACTCTTCATAATATGAGTGGACCACATTCATTTTTTTGAAAACTTTTAGACAAAAGACTGAAGTTTCCTGAGATACTGTAACACCAATACTTCTAATATCCAGTTTGCTTATCAAATTTGTAGATTTCAGATTTGCCAGTCTCCACATTGAAAGAGCTAATTCCTTAAAATGATATTGAGGAATATACACGTGTTCCCCATCCTAAACCCCCCTCCCACCTTCCTCCCCATACCATCCCTCTGGGTCATTGGCAAAACCAATACAATACTGTAAAGTAAAATAAAAAAAAAATGATATTGAGGAATATATATAAAATTCCTTAATACATGTACACACATCTTATATCCTACTGTTTTTCAGGAGAATCCTGATTAATACACTTGGTTTGCAAATAGGCATGAGAGGCAGTTTGGAAGGAACTTACAGGACTTTCAAGCCACAGGCAATGTTCAATTTTTTAACAATTTCACATGAAATGTTCCCTTGGTATCTCTAATTTTCTTGAAGAGATCTCTAGTCTTTCCCATTCTGTTGTTTTCCTCTATTTCTTTGCATTGATCACTGAGGAAGGCTTTCTTATCTCTTCTTGCTATTCTTTGGAACTCTGCATTCAGATGCTTATATCTTTCCTTTTCTCCTTTGCTTTTCACTTCTCTTCTTTTCACAGCTATTTGTAAGGCCTCCTCAGACGGCCATTTTGCTTTTTTGCATTTCTTTTCCATGGGAATGGTCTTGATCCCTCCTGTCTCCTGTACAATATCACGAACCTCTGACCATAGTTCATCAGGCACTCTATGTGAAGATGAACTAAAAAGCCTCTTGATGAAAGTGAAAGTAGAGAGGGAAAAAGTTGGCTTAAAGCTCAACATTCAGAAAACGAAGATCATGGCATCTGGTCCCATCACTTCATGGGAAATAGATGGGGAAACAGTGGAAACAGTGTCAGACTTTATTTTTGGGGGCTCCAAAATCACTGAAGATGGTGACTGCAGCCATGAAATTAAAAGACATTTACTCCTTGGAAGAAAAGTTATGACCAACCTAGATAGCATATTGAAAAGCAGAGACATTACTTGGCCAACAAAGGTCTATCTAGTCAAGGCTATGGTTTTTCCAGTGGTCATGTATGGATGTGAGAGTTGGACTGTGAGGAAAGCTGAGCACCAAAGAATTGATGCTTTTGAACTGTGGTGTTGGAGAAGACTCTTAAGAGTCCCTTGGACTGCAAGGAGATCCAACCAGTCCATTCTGAAGGAGATCAGCCTTGGGATTTCTTTGGAAGGAATGATGCTAAAGCTGAAACTCCAGTACTTTGGCCACCTCATGCGAAGAGTTGACTCATTGGAAAAGACTCTGATGCTGGGAGGGATTGGGGGCAGGAGGAAAAGGGGACAACAGAGGATGAGATGGCTGGATGGCATCACTGACTCAATGGACGTGAGTCTGAGTGAACTCCAGGAGATGGTGATGGACAGGAGGCCTGGTGTGCTGTGATTCATGGGGTCCCAAAAAGTCTGACATGACTGAGCGACTGAACTGAACTGAACTGAACTGTAGTTACTTAGATATTTATTTTACTAATATTCTTTAAAACATGTAATTCATATATATTCTCTCCAGTATTAATGTACTTCACAATTGAAAAGTAAAATTATACTAGAATTGCTGTTCGAATTTTTAGTTGACTATACAGCATACGACTGAGCAACTTCACTTTCATTTTTCACTTTCATGCTTTGGAGAAGGAAATGGCAACCCACTCCATTGTTCTTGCCTGGAGAATCCCAGGGACAGGGGAGCCTGGTGGGCTGCTGTCTATGGGGTCGCACAGAGTCGGACACGACTGAAGTGACTTAGCAGTAGCAGTACAGGATATAATATATAAGGAAATATCTAATTATTTCATTTATGAGATGATATCAGTTCTAGTTACCTCTCTATATAAAACAGATAAGGTCTTAAAGAATCTCAGATATAACATTCTGGTCATGTGTCTGTTACTTTTTTTTTTTCCTTCCTTTTCTTTTTATGGCAATTTTAGAGGTAATCTTCAGGATACTATGACATATGAAATAAAAATAGTTTGACTTTAAATATCCTTCAATGAATTTAAGTTGTGATTGAATAGACTCTTATTTTTTCTTTACACATTTTCCATCAAAACGTACTTAATTCCTTGAAATCTTGCTTAGAGATAGATAGTCAAGTGTTTAATTGAATAAAATTTTATTTTTAATATAAACTAAACCTTGTCTTTTAGCCTCCAGATACCAGTCTCTTAATCCAACTCAAATAGAGCCCTTAATAGATGTCTAAATCAGACCAACTCAGAAGCATTGCAATTAACTGGGGAAAAGTTATTTGGGATGTTTATCATTCTTTTAGACACAACCATATATGCAGATCCCTCCTACACAGGGCTGGCAAAGAACCTATTATATAAACAGAGTTGGCTGGAACCCTGGTATAAATCTTTCCATCTTTAGCCATGAACTGCTCAGGACTGTCAAAGAAAAGGAGAAAATGAGGAATGCATTCCATTCTTTTCCTTCCTTAATCTATTTTCCATAATGAATTTGAAAGTCAACTAATTAGAGCCACATTCATTGAATTTACACACAAAACTATGCAAAGTTTGAGGATTTCGCTCATCTCCTGGTAATATCTGATTTAGGTTTCTCATCCCATAGGCCAGGTGATTTTTAAATAACACTATTCCACCTGCAAATATGGTGACCCATTGATTCAATTTGCTTTTTAACTGTCAGAGACTTTATTTTGCAACAGGAAATTTGTTGTATCCAACTCTGATCTTTAAAATGATGTTAGTTCAGTTCAGTCGCTCAGCCGTGTCCAGCTCTTTGAGACCCTGTGGACTGCAGCATGCAGTTAAAATGATGTTAAGAACTGATTAAAATTGAAATATAAGTGCTTCACTACCACAAGTATACATGTGCATCTGTAGTGATTCTGCAGTAATAGGCAAACTGTATTTTGAGAAAAATATACTTTCATTAAGTAGTAATATGCTTTGATTCTTTTCTGTGCAATTCAAAATGAGTCAAAAAGATGAAATTACTGAATGTTAGATTTCATTCTTTATGCAAGATTTATGAACTGAAACTATCACCCAGTAAGTTTACATTATCACCATTTATAATAAAATGCCAAATTCAGTCATAAGAAAAAAAAATAATTGAGACTATGTGATCACAAAACATATCATTCTGGACTTTGTTTAATATGAAAGTGGTTCTGAATTCATTAAAATGAATTTACTTTAGACACGTTCAGTTCACCTTCTGTGAGATTTATTTGTTTGCAAATTGGGCTATTTGGCCAATGATAAGACATCAAGGAATGAATGAGAGAACTGTTTGCATTTGCTCCAGTGAAAGTTCAGCCACATTCTTTGTAGGGGTTGAGTTGTTTTCCACTTCTAAATTCCAGTCACTCCTCATTGATCTTAGAAAAAAAGATGTTTATGTAGTGACAATATAACTATTTTATAAAATGTGACAGATTTTCCAGATTTTCTTTTTTTTTTCAGTTAATCTTTTGGTTTTGCTGTATTTTTTCCCGAAGGCCTGTATAATAGAAAAACAACTGAACAAACTGGAATAAAGTTTTATTTTTAATTGAGGTATGATTGATTTAAAATTATATTCACTTCAGATGTACAATGTAATGATATGATATTTGTATATATTGCAAAATGATCATCATTATAAGTGTGGTTAGCATCGTTCTCCATATATAGTGACAAATGAATTTTTTTCCTATCATGAGTATTTTAAAAATTTACTCTCTTAGCAAGTTTCAATACGTATCTTGATATTATTAACTATAGCCAACATGTTGTACATTATTTCCCCATGATTATTTATTTTATAACTGGAAAGTTGGAATAAAAATAATTTTTTAATTCAAGTATACAATAAGCTGAATAAACCGAATCTTCAGTGAGTTTTATGTTGAATATTGGGGCTTTTTGTTTGTTTTGTTGAGTTTTTTTCTGGTGAGCACTAAATCTCAATTGCTTCCTAATTTTTGATCTAGAAGAAATCCAAGTATATCAGGGAAGTGGGTTATGGCTAGAAACTTTGTTTCTCAAGTTTGATGTGAGGAATAGATAAAATTAGAAGTTTTAGGTCCTTACATTTCACCAGTTACAGGTCTAAACATATTATAATTCAAGCATTATAATTACCTACAAGGTAATTATGATTATTCTCCTAATGTTGCAAATGAAGAAATCAAGTCAGAGAGAAGTAAAGTAACTTTCATTTTAAAAGCAATAAAAAAGAAGTGGTTTACATAGTGGTCTATTTCAAATATTTGAGCATTTTAAAAAACAGGAATAGAAAAAAAATGCAGGTTATTTATTCAGGAGATAAATGTGTACTTCTCTTACTACAGGTTAATTGCCAAAGTATATACAACAAGAGAAAAAAAAAATTTTTTTTTTTTGTCACTGAGATAGTTTTAATCTGCTTTTGCAATTCCAGGTTGAAAATATATTCACTTATATTCAGCTTATTGACCTACCTTGTAAATTTTGGACTTGCCAGCTTCCATAATCATGTAAACAAATTCCTTAAAATAAATAAATCTCTCTCTCTCACAAACACACTATCCATCTCTAAATAGAAGGAAATAAATAAGGAAACATGTTACATGATAATACATAATACTAAACTTAGATTGAAAATGAAGCAGGAATAAGAATAGAGTTTTCTAGGAATCAAGATTTAAATTTCAAATAGGGGATGAAGAATAGATAGTATTTTTAAGTTATAAAGGAAAAGATAGGATAATCTTTGCAGATAATGATAAGATAGTTGCAGGCTGAGAGAAAGCAAGTTGAAAGGCCCTGAAATGGGAGTGAGTCTGGTATGTCCAAGAAAGAGCTACGTGGGCAGTGTATCTAGACAAGAGTGAGCAAAAGGGAGTGATGGGAAAATAGATCACAAAGGCAATGAGGGACAAAATCATGCTAAAGATTGTTGAGATTTTGACTTTTAGGTGAATGAGATGGGAAGACTTGGGAAGGTTTAAGTAGAGGAATGACATGTTCTAACTTTGGTTCACGTGGATTATCCTGGCTACTGTGTTCAGAACCAAACATATGTATACTTATGGCAGATTCATGCTGATATTTGGCAGAAACCAACAAAATTCTGTAAACCAATAAATCTTTGCATTAAAATATATATATATTCTCATAGTAAAGGATTTCTTAGAAGGAACAATTTTATACAATGTGGGGCCTAAGAATGTGTGAAGTTCTTAGGGCAAAGAGTCAGGAGAAGACCGTGAGAGGCTTATAGCCCATGGGCACAAGCCAAAACTTGTCCAGAGGATGTTAGGAAGAAAAGACCAGGAAAGGCTGGAACGTAACAAGTGTGAGCCAGAACTCTTCCACAAGGTGGAGTCTTTCTCTCCCACAGAAGACCTAAGCCCTCTTTTAAAGGTTTCCCAAGTGACTAGGTTAAATGCCCCAAAACTAATATTCTCAGTTTAGATCAGTTAATCTGATTTAATCTACAAAATGAAGGCACTTATTCTGAAAAAGAAGGCAGAGGAACCAGAGATCAAATTACCAACATCCTTTGGATCATATAGAAAGCCAGAGAATTCCAGAAAACCATCTACCTCTGCTTCATTGACTATACTAAAGTCTTTAACTGTGTAGATCACAACAAACTGTGGAAAAGATGGGAATATCAGACCACCTTACCTGCCTCCTGAGAAACCTATATGCAGGTCAAGAAGCAACAGAATCAGATGTGGAACAATGGACTGGTTCCAAATTGGGTAAGGAGTACGTCAAGTTTGTATATTGTCAACATGCTTATTTAACTTGTATGCAGAGTTTATCATGTGAAATGCCAGGCTAGATGAAGCACAAGCTGGAATCAGGATTGCCAGGAGAAACATCAATAAACTCAGATATGCAGATGACACCACCTTTATGGCAGAAAGCAAAGAGGAGCTAAAAGAGCCTCTTGATGAAAGTGAAAGAGAACATTGAAAAAGCTGGGTTAAAACTCAAAATTCAAAAAATGAAGATCATGGCATGTGGTCCCATCACTTCATGGCAAATAGATGGGGAAACGATGGAAGCAGTGAGAGACTTTAGTTTCTTGGGCTCCAGAATCACTGTGGATGGTGACTGCAAATATGAAATTAAAAGACACTTGCTCCTTGGAAGAAAAGCATTGACAAACCTAAACAGCATATTAAAAAACAGAGAGAGAGCAAAATGGTGGAGGAGGACATGGGATACATCTCGCTCCACAGATACATCAAGAATTCACCTTCAGACACAGAAGTGCATGCAGAACAACAGCTGAGAGCGGCCAGGAGTACCTGACCAGTGGAAAAGAATGTATAGAACCACACAAAACTCTGTAGAATGAAGGAACTAGGGGGAAAAACAAGAGGGACTGGACCTGCCCTTGGCGGGTAGGGAAACTGAAGCAGGGGACTGATTCGCACATCAGGGCAATTGTCTGAGTCAGAGGAGAAACATTTAAGGCTGAGAGGGAAACAGCTGATCTGAGGCAGCCTAAATGGAATGAGAATCCGACAGTCCTTGCCACAACCACACATACCCTGGAGAAGGATGCTGGAAGGCACAGCAGCTGGGAGCCAGAGTTTAGGGACTGTGGAGCAATCCCTGGGTGAGGGCTGCTGTTAACTGCAGAGAGACTGACTGGGGGCATATGAGGGAGGAGATTGTGGTGGGAAATGCCTGTGGAGGAGGAAAGAGGGCAGCCATGGAAGCAAGTCAGTGCTGCTGAGTTACGCATAGGGGATGGAGTCATCAGCATAGTCTCTCTCCCCACACTCCAGCATCGGCAGCTGAACAACAGAGAGCCTGGCCCATCAAATGCCTGCCCCCCTGAAGTACAGAGCAGGACCCCACCCAGGGTGCTACTTTAAGTGACTGATGCCCCTAACTACAGAGTAGGACCCCAACTAGGGGCACCCCTCTATGTGCCTGAGGCACCGAATAACAGAGAAGGACCCCAGGCAAGGGAGCCCTCTAATTGCCTGAGAAGGCTGAGCTATAGAGAAAGACTGGCCAAAGAGGCCCTCTGATCACCAGCTACAAGAGGCTAAAAAAAAAAAAAAAAAAGACTTTGATAGGGCCAGAACTCCAGGGGTGGAGGCAGTCTGTGTCCCTGCACGCCTGCACGTCCAGGGTCCCTGCAAGCCAAGCAGCTGTGCCACCTTTCACGCCGGGGCAGAGCGGTCACAGGCAAAAACAAACAAACTTGCATCTATGTGCGCAGGGTCGCTTTGGTCATGTCCAACTCTTTGCGACCCTGTAGACTGTGGCCTGTCAGGCTTCTCTGTCAGGGGGGTTCTCCAGGCAAGAATACTGGAGTGTATTGGCCAATACTGGTTGCCATACCCTTCTAGAGCACCGTATGTCCGACTGCCCTAGCCGCTAACCCCCCTGAGTACCTGGTGCTGCCAGAACCCCTGTGAGTCAAGCAGCCGCACCACCTCCACACCTGGCTCTCACGGAGACAGACACAAGTCTTCCAGGACAGCCCCAGGAGCAAGCCCCAGTGGACGACCCACATGCACAGGTGGAAATAAAACCACAATTGAAACCCAGAGCAGTGTGGCTAAGGAATAAGATTCAAAACCTTCCCACCAGCTTTACAAGCTGTAGATTAAATCCACACGATCAACTAGGCAGACTCTGTGACTATGGAATATATAAAAGGTCATTAAGAGCTCCCACAAAAGAAAACACACTAGTTCTGAGAGCTGTGGACATTGGAGGCAAGAACACACAGGAGCGGGACCAGATTAGAAACTGAGCTGCCCCCACAGCAGGTCCAGAGACCAGCACAGTGGTGGAGGGCATCCTAGGGAGGTGAGGGGGCTGTGACTCCCAGCGAGGGAAAGGACTCTGACAGCAGAGACAAGAAAAACATTTATTATTCTTCTTTTGACTTGTTCTGTAGATTCTTTTGGATTTCTTTTTTCCTATTTCCCCTCTATGTGGTAGTTGTCAATTTTATTGGCATTATGAAATCTAATTAAGCTTTTGAGATTTTTTTTCTCAGTCATATTTTTTATTAGTGCTATAAACCTCTGCTTCTACATTGGCCTTTTGCAGTTATGTGGAGTTATCCTTTTTTTTCTGTTTTTTTTTATTTTTATTTAAAATTTTTAAACCTATTATTATTTTTCTGCACTTTTTCCTTTGTTTGCTTTTCCTACTGTTCTTTTCCCCTTGCAGTTAATCTTTAACTTTTGTGAATCTTTCTTTACCTCTATTTGACTTTGCATATCTATTCTTTCTTTCTTTCCTTTCCTCTCAACATATTTTTTAGTTTTGTTTCATTAATTTATTCTTCAGTTGGCACCTGGGCTTTAGTTTTGTTTTCCAGTCTGTGCTTTAGTTAGTTTTGTTCTTAACTGGTAAATGTAATTCTTGATTTCCTTTCTTCACCAGGTAAACCTACTCTATTTTTGTTGGACTGTTTTGACTTTGCTCATGGTGTATATGTATATGTGTATATTCCATTATTTTAATTATTATTTGCCTGATTTTATAACTTCCATTTCTCTGGGGTTCATTCTGGTTTCTCATTTTTGGATATTTGTTTTAATCTCACTTAATGCCATAACAAACCACTTGTGGAATCTTTGTTCCTGACCAGAGACCAACCCTGAGCCTTTAGAGTGGGAGCACTGACTCTAAGACCCTAGACTACCAGAGAACTAAGTGAAGGGAGTATCAAATAGTGAGAACTCACACAAAGGGAACCACTTGCATACAAGACCTGGCATCACCCAACCACCAGTAGCACCCTGTGCAGGATGCCTCATCTAAACAACAAAGAAAAAAAAAAAAAAACAACACAAACCAAATCATCAGCAGACAGGATTACCACCTCACTCAGTTTTGCCCATCAGAGGAAAACCAAACAAACAAAAATTCAGCACAAATCTCACACTATAGGAAGCTTACACAAACCACTGGACCAACCTTTGGTTCAGTTCAGTCGCTAAGTCATGTCTGACTCTTTGCGACCCCATGAATTGCAGCACACCAGGCCTCCTTGTCCATCACCAACTCCCGGAGTTCACTTAAACTCACGTCCATCGAGTCGGTGATGCCACCCAGCCATCTCATGCTCTGTCGTGCCCTTCTCCTCCTGCCCCCAATCCCTCCCAGCATCAGAGTCTTCTCCAACTCTTCACATGAGGTGGTCAAAGTACTGGAGTTTCAGCTTTAGCATCATTACTTCCAAAGAACACTGATCTCCTTTAGAATGGACTGGTTGGATCTCCTTGCAGTCCAAGGGACTCTCAAGAGTCTTCTCCAACACCACAGTTCAAAAGCATCAATTCTTCAGCTCTCAGCTTTCTTCACAGTCCAACTCTCACAACTATACATGACCACAGGAAAAACCATAGCCTTTACTAGACGGACCTTTGGTGGCAAAGTAATGTGTTTGCTTTTTAATATGCTATCTAGGTTGGTCATAACCCTCCCTCCAAGGAGTAAGCGTCTTTTAATTTCATGGCTGCAGTCACCATCTGCAGTGATTTTGGAGCCCCAAAAAATAAAGTCTCACACTGTTTCCACTGTTTCCCCATCTATTTGCCATGAAGTGATGGGACCAGATGCCATGATCTTCATTTTCTGAATGTTGAGTTTTAAGCCAACTTTTTCACTCTCCTCTTTCACCTTCATCAAGAGGCTTTTGAGTTCCTCTTCACTTTCTGCCATAAGGGTGGTGTCATCTGCATATTTGAGGTTATTGATATTTCTCCTGGCAATCTTGATTCTAGCTTGTGCTTCTTCCAGCCCAGCGTTTCTCATGATGTACTCTGCGTATAAGTTAAATAAGCAGGTTGACAATATACATCCTTGACGTACACCTTTTCCTATTTGGAACCAGTCTGTTGTTCCATGTCCACTTCTAACTGTTGTTTCCTGACCTGCGTACAGGTTTCTCAAGAGGCAGGTCAGGTGGTCTGGTATTCCCATCTCTTTCAGAATTTTCCACAGTTTATTGTGATCCACACAGTCAAAGGCTTTGGCATAGTCAATAAAGCAGAAATAGATGTTTTTCTGGAACTCTCTTGCTTTTTCGATGATCCAGCAGATGTTGGCAATTTGGTCTCTGGTTCCTCTGCCTTTTCTAAAACCAGCTTTATGCTATAAAACTATGTTAATGCTCTAAACTGTGTGTATGCTTTTCTTTGATTTTTCCACCTCCTATATGAGACTATTCTTTTAGCTTACCGTCTCCAGAAGCATTCTAGAAAGAGAATTCTAGGGAGTATAGTTTAGCCTAACTGAGTTGTTAAGTCATAAGACATTGTAGGAAGAAGGAAGCTTACCAGAAACACTAATAAGACAATACCACAATAATCAGGACAAGAGATTATGGTGGCAGAATAGAAAAAAAAATTGTAAGAGGAGGGTAAGGGACAGACTCAAGCAGTTTGATGGTCTCAAGGCCTACATTCATGGCTGTGAGACCAGGAGCAATAGAAAGCAGGGACATCCTCAGGGTTCCAGAGAGTTCTGTAACCCTCTATTTATTGGACACTTGGAGGCTGGGACAAGGATGGTTTTATATTTTCTGTTTTGTTATAGCAGAAACCTTGGGCCTCCCTAGCCTCACTCTAACAAAACGCTCAGCTTCAGCTTCATCAATTCCTGGTTCCCAGTGCCTTTAGGGAGATTAACACAATGCCTTTTACATGTTTGCTGCTGCTGCTAAGTCGCTTAAGTCGTGTCCGACTCTGTGCGACCCCATAAACTGCAGGCCATCAGGCTCTGCCATCCCTGGGATTCTCCAGGCAAGAACACTAGAGTGGGTTGCCATTTCCTTCTCCATTGTGTGAAAGTGAAAAGTGAAAGTGAAGTCGATCAGTTGCTTGCGACTGGTAGTGACCCCATGAACTGAAGCCTACCAGGCTCCTCCATCCATGGGATTTTCTAGGCAAGAGTACTGGAGTGGCTTGCCATTGCCTTAGCCCTTAGTAAGCACACATAGCCTTTCCCTTCTCCAGGGGCTCTTTCCAACCAGGGATCGAACTCAGGTCTCCTGCATTGCAGGCAGATTCTTTACCAGCTGAGCCACAAGGGAAGCCCTTCACACACACAAGCACCAGTTACTTATCATTACTGTTTTCAAGCCATCGAATTGGTATAGTCAGATTTCCCTTTTTAAGTAAGTTATTATTGGATCAGCTTCCATGAAAATCATATTTTTGTTTTGCTTTAAATTGCAACAGAAGATCCCTGGAGGAAGGCTGACAATCCATTCCAGTATTCGTGTCTGGAGAATCCCATGGACAGAGGAGCCTGGTGGGCTATACAGTCCATGGGGTCACAAAGAGTTGGGCACAACTGAGCGCACACATGTGCACACACACACACACACACACACACACTGCAGTATTAGAACTTTTAAATTATTGAGGAGCTAAAATATATTAAGGTCATAGTTTTGGAGCCAATAAAACTGAGTTTCAATCACAAGGCTGCAGTCTTTTATGGCTGGGCAATCTTGGAGGACTCACTTATTCCCTTTGCATAGCTCATTACCTGGCAGAGTTCTGAGGTAAAAGGAAATATCTACAAGACTTTGATTCATTGCGGGCTCCCCATTAATGCCATTTTCTTTTTTCTCTGAGGTCAATAAGGAGAGATGGCCTCCAGGGGCTCATTTCATCCATTCCTATGGTAAGACCGAAGAACTGGCTCAGTGGAGCTGAAGTCCTCAGCAGGAAAAGAGACTGATTCCAGCTCTTGAAGTTCCCCTTTCTAACAAGGCACTTTCTCCAACTAGGGAGCTTCCCTTTTGGTGCACAATCTATTCAGGTTCTTAAACTCTCACTTTATGGATACAGAGACAGAGGGTCAAGCTTCCTCCAACAGGCTTTCTCTTCTGTGGCCCTAAGAACATGCAGGACATTGCAAGTCAGCAGCTTATGTGATCCTTGGTAAATTTCTGCTCATAGGTTTTTTTTCCCCTAGGTAAACTCATTTTGATAGTGAACGGTATGTCTCTAGCATCTTCCATGTGTTCATGAAGCTGTGTGTGTGCTCTCTGGCCTCTTTGCTCAACTTGCTCCATCATTTCGTGTTACTGTGATGACTATTACGTTCTGCATTTTCAGCTAAATAGCTAATACACAGTGAATCTTCTTCTTCTTTTTAATGTTAAGCTTATTTTATTTAAATAAGGGCTAAGTGAATATATTCTCCCTATTAAATTACTAATTTTTAAATTAATGTCCACTATCTACATTTTAAAATACACTTTATTTTTTGAGAAGTTTTAGGTTCACAGCAAAACTGAGTAGAATACAGAGAATTCCCATACCCTCCTGCCCCCCAGCCCACACACAGCCTCCCATACTATCAACATCACACACAATAGTGGTGTATTTTAAACTGATGAACCTGCATTGAATTGACACATCATTATCACCCAAAGTCCATAGTTTACATTAAGGTTCATGCTTGCTGTTGTACATTCCATGGGTTTGTACAAATACAAAAAGACATGTGACCACCACCATAGTATCATATAAAATAGTTTCACTCCCTAAAAATCCATACCACCTGAGAAGCCCTCATTCATTTCCCATTCTCCCTAAATTTTTGGCAGCTATTGATTTTTACTATCTCCATAATTTTACCGTTTTGACAAGGCCATTTAATTGAAGTCATACAGTATGCAATCTTTTTAGACCAATTTTTTTCACTTGGTAATATGTATGTAAGCTTCTTTTATGTCTTCCCAGGTCCTTATATCTATTAATACTTTTTTTTTAAGTGCAAAACAACATTCCAGTGTTTGGATATATCACCGTTTATTTATTATTCACTTATTGAAGGACATGTTGGTTTGTTTTATTTTTTGGCAATTATAAATAAAGCTACTATAAATATTTATGTGCAGGATCTTATATGGACAAAAAGAAACTTTTTAGGTAAATGCCAAAGAGCAAAGTTGTTGAATGACAATCTATATTTTACTATCATATCAAAAAAGTCTTAGTATTCTCTTAATTTTCCTACATACAGAACTTTAGCTAATAGACTCATTTGGCAATTACCTGAATCTTCTAATAAATAGCAAATTGTCAAATCAGAAATGTAACATTATAGATAATACATATGGCCTTTGGTTTTAATTAACCTTGTGTAAAAAAAGCTTAATAAAGTGACATTTCATATGTTAGTACAATTGGATGGGAAGATAAAAACATACAATAATAATGAATGCCTATTGTTTTCATATTATTTTCTCTTTTTTACTTTATATCTTATATTTTCTAATCATTTTCATACAAATATACACAAAAGTTCAGTAGTCTGATTTTTTCTTTTAGAAATTAAGACACTTAGAGAAAGAATGATTCAATAATTTGCCCAAGTTGAAACACCACAAAGCCATCTGTCTGTCTCTGAGTCCATGACTTTTCTAGGACACAATATTCACAATTATGAGGGAAGGAGATTTCTGCTTTATTATCTTATCTCAGCTTATTTTCCAGAAAGAGCTTGTAAACTATAATGCCCTTGGGTCTATCCCATCTGTGAGATTTTTTCTCTGTGTACGTTCAGGGTAGGGCTGCAAATGATTTCATAATACACAATTACAGAATCTAAACCATATGACTGTATTCTATGTTTGCACAAACATATCATGCTATCTCCACACAACAGTAGCAGTACATATGTAATTGCATCAGTTATTACAGCAGGAATCCTTGCCCTCCACAAAGAAAACCATAACAATGTAGTTATTTAGAAATCATATGTGACAAACTTCTGCATTTTTTGCCTATAATATACAAGTGAGTGAGTGAGTGAGTGAAGTTGCTCAGTCGTTTCCAACTCTTTGCGACCCCACGGACTGTAGCCTATCAGGCTCCTCCGTCCATGGGATTTTCCAGGCAAGAATACTGGAGTGGGTTGCCATTTCCTTCTCCAGGGATCTTCCCGACCCAGGGATCGAACCCGGGTCTCCCTCACTGTAGGCAGACGCTTTTACCATCTGAGCCACCAGAGAAGCATATTAATATAAAAGAAGTAGAATTATAAAAATATGGTTTCCTTAGGAATTGAAAATTATTTCCAACACAAGATGTTTTCACAATAATAAATTTTATACCAATGTTTTCATAAAAATGAATAAATACACTATGTTTAAGAATGTTTCCTTAGCAACAGCCTGTAATTAATGTTTTATTAAATGCTCAGCCAAAATGTCTCTACTGTTGCAGGAGCTAAATAGGCTTCTTTAGGAAAAACAAATGTTACACTCTTCCATAATTTACTGCAGCATTCAAATTTAACATTGCTTGGATAAATAATCTCTAATGTCAAAAATATTTGTTAAAATTCCTTCAATCTTAGCTAAGTAAAGGAAAAGCTCTTCTAAGAAGAAGCAAAGGGAAGTTCAGTACCCACAAGTATACTTAGAAGAGGACTCCCCGGAAAGACCCAGCCCGTGGTATGACTCAGGCAGTGAATGACGCCTAACTGACCTCACCTGCAAAAGAGAAATGATAACTCATACCCAGCAGTGTCTGTGATGAATGTAAATTTCAGAGTAAGTGAGTCTTCCAACAATATATTTTGTCTTTTGAAATTTCCTGTTTAATGCCATTGACAAGTCATGGATATGGGAATAGATGCTCTTTGCCAATGAAACAGAAAAATCAACTTTTCTCTAAAATAATATTTGTGACAGTATGAAAGATTATATTTCCATGCCAAATGTGATGGAATGAAGAATTTATCCAATAGCCATTTTAATTAAGATGAAACAGCAAGCCCTCATATAATTTAGCAGAAAAAGTTTACTTTTTTTTTTTTCCCAAGGATGTAAGCAGAATAGTAATGGGTTTGAGTGCATCTAAACTTTTTTACCCTTTGTCTGATTTATTTACAGAAATGTTTACACATTTGGGTAATGAATTGACAATAGATACATGAACACTGAACAAAAGTGTTTGTCAATTTAATAACAAATTGCACTTGATTATTTTTAAATAATACAATACTACTACCATCATAGAATCATGTACTTGAGTCATATGGCATTCAACAATAAAGGGAAAATAAATATTTGGAAATGAAATATTTAACCAAAAAGCCACTCTAAGAATTTTGCATTATTCTTTTATGTGGGTACATGAAAGAAAGTGAAAGTCTCTCAGTTGTGTCTGACTCTGTGAGCCCTGGAATTCTCCAGGCCAGAATACTGCAGTGGATAGCTGTTTCCTTCTTTAGGGGATCTTCCAACCCAGGGATCAAACCCAGGTCTCCCGGCTTTCAGGCAGATTATTTATCAGCTGAACCACAGGGAAGCCCTATGTGGGTGTGTGCATATATATATATATATATATATATATATATAATTAAAAGACCTTGTATTTTAAGTAATCAAAACAGTTTGAACAGTAATTTGATTATTGAATTCTAAAAAGTTCCAAGACATATGGACTACATTTCCCAATTCCATTACAATCCTATTGGGTTTTGAAATAATGAGAAAAGCCTCTTTTTAAAAAAAGACCCAAAACATATGAAAAATGACTGAGCATTTAGACAAACTCCAAATACAACAGAAGGTGCTCCTCCTAAGTATTGGCCTAAGTCATAGGATTTCTGTACAAGTACACATTTCTTTTTGTCACAGTGGTAAACAGAATCTACTAGACATAATAACACCTTGCAGTTTCTCCTGCTACCATATATATATATATATATATATTTTTTTTTTTTTACTTAATTGAACAGTGAGTTAAAGAATGATATTCTAAAAGCTCTTAAGAAATTGAGAAAGCTGACACCCACTTTCAGTAGATTATTCAGTCAATTAGGTGTTCATTTGCTTGGTTTTTGTTTGTTTTTTAATATACATTAAAGGCAGGGATGAGCTAGATAAGAATTATGACTTATTTTTAACTCCCAATCTTTATTCCTGGATTTAGTCACTTGAACTCAAAGTATTTTCAGGAAGTAGAATTATACAGAATTTAAATTTTAGATTCATGCTATTGAAATTATAATATTCAATTTTAACCTTTTTTATTTGCAAGGGTAATCACTAAGATTCAAATCATACTTGCCATATAATGTTCTCTGCAGTTCAGAGTAGCAAATTCACCCAAGTGGGAGAAATTTTCCAAACTCACTTAATAGCATGTTGAAAATAGTGTTATTTTTTGTAATTTTGTAGAAAATGTGTTTATTTTACTTTGAAGTTGAAAGATGAGCAATTCTCCTTTATCTCCACAACATTACATAAGAGACAGCTGTCAACTAGACATATGCTGTCCAAATTGCTATGGTTTGCTTTCTTAAAGTTTAAATCTGCATCTTCTCACATTCCCTTGTAACCTTTGAGATAGTCTCACTCTTCAGTTTCTAAATTAAATATTTCTCATCTTCAATCCATCACCTTTCTTTATTTCCTCACATCCAACCAGCCTTCAGTCCTGTCAGTGTTCCAGATTTGAGAGTTCATTTCTTCTGCATTCTCTTTATCTCTGTAGTCTAGATTATCACTTTGCACTTTGATTATATCTTTAGAATGCACACAAAATGTCACAATTTACTCCCATTTTACTCCTTTCCAAAGTGTTTTTCATCACCTGAAATCTCATGTCTTACCTCTCATATAATTCAAATCTAATCATCTATTAAGGGCAAACTGATATCACTTATGATAATCCTAGTAACTGAGATAATAAAATACTGTTATTTCATTTATTTTGAAAGGCTTAAAAGCATTTTGTTTTAAAATGAATGAATTGTTTTAAAATGAATTTAGAATTTTATATTCAATTTTGTTTTGATATTTTTAGAACTTTATACTATGACACAGAATTCATCATTAGAATTTTTTCTTTGCATACAAATTAAAAAATATGAAATAGTCCTTATCTAAAGGACTTCAAAGGTTTCCCTGGTTGCTCCACAGTAAAGAATCTGCCTACATAGCAGGAGACATCAGAGACTCGGGCTTCATCCCTAGGTAGGAAAGATCCCCTGTAGAAAGGAATGGGTACCCACACCAGTGTTCTTGCCGGAAAATCCCATGGACAGGGGAGCCTGACAGACTTCAGACCATAGAGTCACAAAAGGTTGAACATGACTGAGCACGTGAGCAAAGGACTTCAAAGTAAGTTTAATCAGAACCAAAAAAACCATCAGCTTTGGCTGGCCGAGATCAATGTAAAGCTGCTACTATCATCTGAGAAACCTTTGCTTTTGGGCTACGTATATTACGATATCATAAATCAATCATTAATCAACGCTACTTGGGAAAAAATACCTAATTAAATAAGTAATTTATGTCATTTTATAGTGCTTAGTAGCTCAGCTGTGTCTGACTTTTTGTGACCACATGGACTGTAGCCCACCAGGCTCCTCTGTTCATGGGGATTCTCCAGGCAAGAATACTGGAGTGGGTTGCTATGCCTTTCTCCAGGGGATCATCCCAACCCAGGGATCAAACCCAGGTCTGCTGTATTGCAGGCAGATTCTTTACCATCTGAGCCACTAAAGAAGCCCAAAGACAGACTAACAATGATGATTTTCATCTGCCAAATACGTTTGGAGTTTGTTTTGTTTACCTCTGTGCAAGAACCTCCAATAGATGATGTATGCTTCAATTATTTAGACAATAAATTTCTTCTACCTCTAGATTCTTTGGTTCTCTGATTATTTTTTAAATTCTAGCAATGCCGAAGGACCACACACACACACACATACCATGTAAAACTAAAAAGCATACAAATTCTTCATTTATAACATGGTACTTCAACTACAGCAAAAGTAAGGTTCTTTCCAGAAAACAAACAAAAATTCTAGAATTCCTTCAAACAAATCCAAAATAAAAATAAAAAACATTAAAAACAGGAGGATTTATTAAGAAACCAGGATAATTTGGAACACAAAACATTAAAATAGGCTGTACATTATTATACACATACATACACCATGGGGGTTTTCCCAGGTAGCTCAGTAATGAAGAATTCGCCTGCTAACACAGGAAATTCATGTCCAGTCCCTGAGTTGGGAAGATCTCCTGGAAGCCGACGTGGCAACCCACTCCAGTATTCCTGCCTGGAAAATCCCATGGACAGAGGAACATGCCAGGCTATAGTCTATAAGGTCGCAAAGAATTGGACACAACTTAGCAACTAAATAACAATGACATAATACCACACACTAATGCCAAAGACCTCCAGAGTCATACTGTAGTCATCTTTGTGTGTGCAGTCATCCCTGTCTTCAGGTTTCATCGCTTCCAAACATACTTTCTTATAGAATGAAGAATATAATTTGGATCATTGATGAAGCTGAATGAAGGATGTGTCAATCTAAAATGCATCGAACACATTTGATGGAGAAAGATGATTGTTAATAGAAAGAAAAGTGGTGCAACTTCTTTCTTACTGGATCCTAATGAGACATGTAAGGCATGCAGTATTTTTGGAAGATTTACTATTGGTCGATTAGAATATGTTGAATAGGAATGAATAAATAACTCAAAGGGATTTGTAGTCACAACTCTGAGACTAGCTGTGATTAAGGTTCAGCAATACAAATCCCTAAGGAGATAGTAGCAGAAGGAATGTAAGCTAGCAGTATGATGAAATAAAATAGTTGCAATTGCAGATGGATTATTAGCTAATAATGACTCTTGCTCTAAAAGCTGTCAGAGCTTTGCTATGCAGCATTGAAACAGCTGGGAATGTTCTGTCAAGAAAGCACTGGGAGAAACATTTACTTGGGTTAAAATATAAAATTAGATATTTGCTAAGAACATAAAAGTCATATGTTTATTCGTGAGTCAGACAAAACCAAATATTTTTTAGTGTATTCTAAAATGTGTGTTTTTTTCATTCATCAAACCTTAATTAAGTACTTGCAAAGTGACAAACTCTACAGATTCTGGCAGGTAAGTAACATACCAATCCTTCTGTTACAGAAATTGAAATCCAGAAAGCATTGAACTTATCATTTAAAATTTTCTAGAATAATGGCATAAATAAAAGGCCTCATTGGTTAAGGAAAGCTAACTGCTGTAAAAAGAGATCTAAAGAGGGACTTCCCTGGTGGTCCAGTGGCTAAATCTCACACTTCTAATGCAGGGGTCCTGAGTTTAATCCCTGGTGGAGGAACTAACATACCACATGTCACAAAACACCACAGGAAAAAAAAAAAAAAATAAACAATTAAAAAAAAATCCAATTAAAATAAATAGAGATCTAAAGAGATAGAGGCTCAACTTAATGGAAGCTTAGATCTCATTAATATTTCTATTTTGGGTGAGAGGTCTAGGTTGAGGGATTTTTTTTTTACATTGCTGCCACTCATGTGCCATGGCCCCTTTTATTCTGCTATTCCACCTTCCCATAAGTCCTCATCATCATCAACGACTAGTAAGAAGGAGGGATATCTCATTGTAGTTTTGATTTGCATTTCTCTAATATTTAGTGATTTTGAGCATCATTTCATGTCCCTCTTGCCTATCTGTATACCTTCTTTGGAGAAATGTCTATTTAGACCTTCCACCAATTTTTTTGATGGCCATCATCAAAAATCCTATAAACAATACATGCTGGAGAGTGTTTGGAGAAAAGGGACCGCTCCTACACTGTTGGAACATAAATTAGTAGAGTCACTATGGAGAACACTATGGGGTTTTCTTAAAAAACTAAAAATAAAGCTAACATATAATCCAACAATCCCACTCTTGGGCATATATTTGGATAAAACAATAATTCAAAAAGATACATGTATCCCAGTGTTTATTTCAGCACTATTTACAATAGCCAGGACATGGTAGCAACCTAAATGTTCATCAACAGAGGAATGTATAATGAAGATGTGGTTGTATATAAGCAATGGAATATTACTCAGCTGCAAAAAAAAAAGAAAAAAAAAAAAAGGAACAAAATAATTCCAGTTACAGTGACATGGATGAGCCTAGAGATTGTCGTACTGAGTGAAGTCAGACACAGACAGGCAAATATCTTATGACATCATTTATACATGGAATCTTAAAAAATGGTACAAATAAACATATTTGCAAAAGAGATATAGTCACAGATTTAGAAAACAAACTTATGGCTACCAAAGAAGAAGGGGTAAAGCAGAAATAAGTTGGGAGATTGAGACTGATATATACACACAACTATATATAAAGTAGTAATTAATAAGAATTTACTGCATAGCACAATGAACACTATTCAATTCATTTTAATGGCTTACATAAGAATAGAATCTAAAAAAGAGTGGATATATGTTTATATATAACAGATTCACTTTGCTGTACAGAAGACACTAATACAAGATTGTAAATCAACTATACTCCAATGTTGTTCAGTTGCTAAATCATGTCCGACTCTGAGACTTCATGGACTGCAACACACCAAGCTTCCCTGTCCTTCACTATCTTTCAAAGTTTGATCAAACTCATATCCATTGTTTCAGTGATGCCATCCAACTTCTTCCTCTGTTGCCCCCTTCTCCTCCTGCCCTCAATCTTTCCCAGCATCCTGGTCTTTTCCAATGAGTTAGTTCTTCTCATTGGGTGGCCAAAGTATTGGAGCTTCAGCTTCAGCATCATTCCTTCCAGTGAATATTCAGGGTTGATATCCTTTAAGATTGACTAATTTCATCTCCTTGCTGTCCAAGGGACTCTCAAAATCTTCTCAAGCACTGTGATTCAAAAGCATCAGTTCTTCAGTATTCAGCCTTCTTTAGGGTCCAACTTTCACATACATACATGATTACTAGAGAAGCCATAGCTTTCACTAAAAGTTAATTTTTAAAAAAAGAAGAGGATAGACCACACAGAAAGGAGATTCATGTCCTGAAGCCTTGGTCCCAAAGAGGCACATCCCAATTCTACTCTCATTCAGCTGGGTGATGACTGGTATAATGGCTCCTACAGATAGTAAGAAAGGTGTGAATAATGGGGAGGTAGGGAGGGGGTGCATGTAGAGGTAGAAAATGTAATAATTGATTTGGCAGCTGCCTTCCAGATACAACTTTATAAGTATGAATGAAGAGACCAGATTTTGATAACAGTCAGACTGCACTAAGAACAAAACAGAAAGCATCACTTAGAAGCAAGCATATCATATCCAGGCCTTTAGTTATGGTTTTTCCAGTGGTCATGTATGGATGTGAGAGTTGGACTGTGAAGAATGCTGAGAGCTGAAAAATTGATGCTTTGGAACTGTGGTGTTGGAGAAGACTCTTGAGAGTCCCTTGGACTGCAAGGAGATCCAACCAGTCCATTCTGAAGGAGATCAGTCCTGGGATTTCTTTGGAAGGAATGATGCTGAAGCTGAAACTACAGTACTTTGGCTAAGAGTTGACTCATTGGAAAAGACTCTGATGCTGGGAGGGATTGGGGGCAGGAGGAGAAGGGGATGACAGAGGATGAGATGACTGGATAGCATCACTGGCTCCATGGACGTGAGTCTGAGTGAACTCCTGGAGTTGATGATGGACAGGGAGGCCTGGCGTGCTGCAATTCATGGGGTCACAAAGAGTCGGACACGACTGAGTGACTGAACTGAACTGAACCAAACTGAAGGTTTTAATAATGCAAATGTCAGCTTAAAACTTTCAAAATATTTGATATACAAAAATGTTAAGTGTTTTACATAGCAATTTTTTTTCCAACCAGGTTTTGACACATGCACACTACTATACATAAATAGGTAACTAATAAGTACTTATTGTATAGCACAGAAAACTCTTCTATATACTCTGTAATGGCCTATATGGGAAAAGAATCTAAAAAAGTGGATATATGTATATATATGAGCTTCTCTGGTGGCTCAGATAGTAAAGAATCTGCCTGCAATCCGGGAAGACATGGGTTCAATTCCTTGGTTGGGAAGATCCCCTGGAGAAGGGAATGACTACCCACTCCAGTATTGTTGCATTGAGAATTCCATGGATGGAGGTGCCTGGTGAACTGCATTCCATGAGGTTGCAATGAGTTGGACATGAGTGAGCAACTAATACTTCATTTCACTTCTTATGTGTATATAACTGATTTATTTTGCTACACAGCAAAACTAACAACATTGTAAATCAATTATACTCCAATAAAAATAAATAGACATCATAAAGAATATTTCCTTTGGTAAATATCTCATTTGGAAATTGGGGTAATCTTTGCCTTCTTCAGAGATAATTTCAGCATTAGGATAACTGACTATTCAAGAAATGAATTTTGAAGTGACCTAGAATTGTTGTATTAACATGAGCAGAAGTCAAGCAATCTTTTTTGTAATTTTAGAATTCTCTAATTTGTTAATAACAAGAATATCTTTAAAATCACAAGTACCTAGTATTAGATGTCTCTAGGTTATCACTGTCATACTATATTGTACAAATCAACTTCTTTACAAAAGAGAAATAGACTCACAGACACAGAAAACAAACATGATTACTGAAAGGAATAGCAAGGCTGGGCGGGGGAGTGGTAGATAAATTATGAGTTTGTGACTAACACATACACACTATGATATATAAAAGAAGTAGACAACAATGACCTACCATATAGCACAATGAGCTGTATTCAATATCTTATAATAAACCATAATGGAAAGCATTTGAAAAGAATATATATGTATATGTGTGCACATATACATGTATTATATATACAAATATGTGTATGCATAACTGAATCACTGCTGTACATCTGAAACTAACACAGCATTGTAAACTAACTATACAATAAAAAAATGGTAAAAAAATCAAAAGTACTTGGTATTAGATGTCTCTAGATTATAATTGTTATACTACATTATAATTCAATGATAAAAAAAAAATCCACAAAACTGTGAGATAAAGTGTAAGATGGTTGAGAAGACCAAATTACAGAGGGTACATAACACATCTAGAATTATTTCATAGTTTACTTACTCAACTTCCTGAAATCTATGATAAATGCACCTCTCTGACATCCCACCTTTTCTTTTAAGTTTCCATACATTTTAAAATCGCATTCATCTTTATAAACATAGCTAGCCAAATTATCCTAGAAGAGCTCGAAATCCACACGAAATGAAGGTATGTATAAGCAGTAAAATGAGTTAAATCTCTGTTTTGGTAGACACTGCTATCATTTCATTTCATATGCACTAATACAACACTTTTTTTTTTCCAAAGACTAAATGCCCCTAGACTGATTTGAATTAAAAATTGAAAAGGCAAAAATCATAATGGGTTGGCTATTGTTCTCCACTCTCTCTACAGCTGCCCCTCACTGAAGCTTGTAATGATCATACAACCTTATCCTGAACAATGAGACCTGAGTAGAAGTCAGCTGGGAGTTTTCTAAAACAGGCGCATTCTTGATAACAACACAGGTACAGCTACAAAAAGCCAAGAGTTGTTGTTCGGTTGCTACGTCATGTCTGAGTCTTTGCAACCCCATGGACTGCAGCACCCCCAGATCCCTCTATCCTCCACTATCTCCTGGAGTTTGCTCAAACACATGTCCATGCCTTCTTCTTTTGCCTTCAATCATTCCCAGCATTGGGGTCTTTTCCAGTAAGTGGGTTCTTCACATCAGGTGGCCAAAGTATTGGAACTTCAGCATCAGTCCTTCCAATGAATATTCAGGACTGATTTCCTTTAGAATTGACTGGTTTGATCTCCTTGCCTTCCAAGCAACTCTCAAGAGTCTTCTCTAGCACCACAATTCAAAAACATCAATTCTTCAGAGTTCAGCCCAGAGTACTTTACTTTCCCCCATCTTTTGGCTTTGAATATATATTAGTTTGCTAGGGCTGCCATAACAAAGTACCAAAAACTGTGGCTTGAGCAATAGAAATTGTCTCATAGTTCTGACTGCTTAGAAGTCAAACATTAAGTAATCACAGAGTGTGTTTTCTCTGAAGTTCATGAGGGAAGGATTTGTTCCAGACCTCTCTCCATGGCTTGTAGAAATTTGCATTCTTCTCCCTGTGTCTCTTCATCTAATCTTCCCTCTATGCGTGTTTGTATGTCCACATCACCCCTTAGTATCTGTGGCGGATTCATTTCGATATTTGGCAAAACTAATACAATACTGTAAAGTTTAAAAATAAAATAAAATTAAAAAAAAAACAACAACACAGAATACTTTGGATTAGTCACCTAACAGTAAAGATCTTGCCTCTAAAATATCACATTTAGAAATGATCGTGATTAGGACTATAACATACATATTTTTCTGGGACACAATTTAACCCCTGACAGAATTCAACCCCTGACAGAATTCAAACATAACGTGAAAGTAAGGCAACCATCTTGCCACCAGATGAAAGTGAAATCCTACTGCACCATAAGCTATGAATTGTGGACAGAACCAGAGAGTACCACTGACCGTGCTAGAAAGTATCAGACTCCCTTCTTCTTACTTCAGAATTAACAGTTTCTCTAAACTGTATTTCCAAAGTGAGAAAACTAATGGATATTTTCTTAATAATTAAAAAAATAAGTATTTCAGAAATTCTTGAAAGATTTGAAAGAATATAATTTAGAGGTTTTAAGGCATATTTTATTGTTGTTGTCGTTTAGATGCTAAGTCATATCCGACTCTTTGCGGCCCCATGGACTGTAACCCACCAGGCTCCTCTGCCCGTGGGATTTTCCAAGCAAGGATGCTGGAGTGGGTAGCCATTTCCTTCTCCAGGGGATCTTCCTGACCCAGCAATCGAATTCGTGTCTCCGGCATTGGCAAAGAGACTTCTTTACCACTGAGCCACCGTGGGAACTCAAGGCATAATTTACTTTATGTTTATTATATGTAAGTATGCTAATTGGAAAATAAATAAATCTTGTTATAACAGTTGATTTACATTTACATAGTTCCAAAAATGCTTCATAAAAGAAACCATTATTTGAAGGCATTTGTAAATATTATTTAGTGTTGAAGAATCTAAACAAAGCATTTCAAAGCAGCAATAGTTACCCTATTTTCTTTATTTATAAATGAAACAAAAATATTTGCTTTTATATGATTGACTGTAAGCATGACTCCCAGTGATTTGTAAAGAATTTAATTTATGACACATTAGAGTATGTCTCTAAATGCTTTCACTTCTATTTATACTTTTCAGTGCCGTACCCTTTAATGACCTTTATTTTTCTCTGCATAAGTGTTTAGCTTGGTCCACATAACTATGTTAGACAAAACAATTTTACTCTCCAACGACATTGGGGTATAAGACTTTAATTTCCACAACCTGCCTAAATTTTGATATTGTTATTTATAATATTTGTGAAGCTTGTATTACTATAATAAATCCCTGCAATATGTATATAATAATATGTTCCATCAGTTCTTAGAACACTTGCTGTCTGTTGTTTGGATTTCCAGCTGCGTGTAGGCAACTGATCACATTTTTTTTTCCTATTCATATAAACAGACTATTAAAATTATGTAAATACTTTAACTTTTAAGTGATTATTATATTCCATTAGATCTATTTACTAGACTCACATAATTTTAAATATATCAAAGTTTGAAAGAAGGAGTATAAGATTAGGGAGCTATTCTAAGACTAAACAACAATATATAAGTTTAGTTTCATATAAGAAAGAGGAAACACAAATCATTTTTCAACAAGAAAAACCTGGGGAAGTGTAGCAATGAAAGGTTACATTTATAGTTGGAATCACAGTCTGATAGATCAAATAGAAACTGATGGAAAGAAGCACAAGCTGAAATCAAGATTGCTGGGAGAATTATCAATAACCTCAGGTATGCAGATGACACCACCCTTATGGCAGAAAGTGAAGAGAAACTAAAAAGCCTCTTGATGAAAGTGAAAGAGGAGAGTGAAAAAGTTGGCTTAAAGCTCAACATTCAGAAAACGAAGATCATGGCATCTGGTCCCACCACTTCATGGGAAATAGATGGGGAAACAGTGGAAACAGTGTCAAACTTTATTATTTTGGGCTCCAAAATCACTACAGATGGTGACTGCAGCCATGAAATTAAAAGACACTTACTCCTTGAAAGGAAAGTTATGACCAACCTAGATAGCATATTCAAAAGCAGAGACATTACTTTGCCAACAAAGGTTCGTCTAGTCAAGGCTATGGTTTTTCCTGTGGTCATGTATGGATGTGAGAGTTGGACTGTGAAGAAGGCTGAACCCCGAAGAATTGATGCTTTGAACTGTGGTGTTGGAGAAGACTCTTGAGAGTCCCTTGGACTGCCAGGAGATCCAACCAGTCCATCCTGAAGGAGATCAGCCCTAGGATTTCTTTGGAAGGACTGATGCTGAGGCTGAAACTCCAGTACTTTGGCCACCTCATGCGAAGAGTTGACTTATTGGAAAAGACTCTGATGCTGGGAGGGATTGGGGGCAGGACAGAGGATGAGATGGCTGGATGGCATCACTGACTCGATGGACGTGAGTCTGAGTGAACTCCGGGAGTTGGTGATGGACAGGGAGGCCTGGCGTGCTGCGATTCACGGGGTCGCAAAGAGTCGGACACAACTGAGTGACTGAACTGAACTGAACTGAAGGTAAATATTTAAGGACTCATGATATTAATATAATTTGCATGAATGTATCAATTGCCCAATTCTCTGGGGTTAAATGATATCTAAACAAAGTAATAATTTGCTTTATTTTTTGTTTCGTTTTGTTTTTACTTTGTGAAGAAGTAGAAAATTCTTCTCACCCTCACATTTTGCCTTGTTTGAGAAGGGGGAACTGCTTTTTTACCCATATCATTCACTTGCCAAAACTTGGGATTGATATGAAAATACTAAGATGTTTGTGAGAGAAGAGAACAGTCAATCCAATGAATGGAATCAAGGTGAAAGTGCTTTGGAGAAAGGAAAAAGTTTTATTAACTTTTTAATGCTTTAGGATATATCCTCTTTAATTCAAATGATTAATCAATGTTATATATTTGATGGTATTCAAATAATTTGAAATCATCATATATTTACAGGAAGAAAAATTAAAATAGGAAATTCCTTCATAATAGGTATATGATTATGCTACTTTATGGTTGGAAAGAATATTGGATATCATACAAAGCACTTTTTCCCTCAACTTGAGAATCTATTATGGGATCATACAGGTCCTTTCTTTCTCTTTTGCATTGTGCCTTGCAGCATGAAGGATCTTAGTTCCCTGACCAGAGACTGAACCCATGCCTTCTGCACTGAAAGTGAGGAATCTTAATCTCTGGATGGCTAGAGAAGTCCCAAAGTCCTTTTCAATACTTCATCCAGGAAGGATTTCATTGTGATGGTAAAGTGACAAAATTCATTTCTGAATAATTCTGCTTGCAATATAGATTTGCTTAAGAAAATCTGCTCTTCCTCAAATATTACTAGATTTACTTTGCTGTATCTTTTAATATTCTGTAAATAAATTCAATCAATCTCAAAAATACAGTATATTTTTTTCACCAACCTAATGCCTTAATTCCTCATTTGACTTTATGTGTCTGGAGGGCAGAATCATCGCTTATTTACCATTTACTAATTACTATTTCTATGGCCAAACTGATGATAGATTTTCAATTATTTGAAGACTTACAAGGAAAACTAGCTATTTACATAATAATCTAAAATGATTATCAGAACCACATAACTATGTATTCTCACAGCATATGGGAGCTATTCATTGTCATCAACTGTGTTTTCCAAAATTGTTTTGAAGTTAGATTGAGCCTCCTTCTCCTTTTAAGTTGATGCCATTAATCTTTTTTGTATCAATTTGACTTTCTTGTTGCTAAACTATTTTAAATATTTTAGAAGTCCTTAATTTTATATTTCATTCAACTAAAATTATCTTTGGGAGACATAGAGCCGTATTCCATGTTGATTGTTGTGGTAGTTGATATAGTACAATACATAGGTGCTAGAGCTGAGTACTTGAAATACAGATATTTCAAATTGAAATGTGTTGTAGGCATAAAACAAACACAGATTATGAAGACTTAGAACGCACACATAAATGCAAAATATCTTAGTAATAATTTTAACATTGTTTGTGTGTGTGTGTGTGTGCTCAGCCATGTCTGACTCTTTGTGACCCAATGACTATAGCCCACAAGGCTTCTCAGTTCATAGAATCTTCCTGGCAAAGAATACTGTACCAGATTGCCACTTCCTACCCCAGGGGATTGCCCCGATTCAAGGATTGAAGGCATGTCTCTTTCATTTCCTGAATTAGCAGTAGATTCTTTACCACTGTGTTACCTAGGAAGTCCTTCTACATTGTTAATATTGTTTAAAAATATTGTTCAAATAAAAATTCCTTGGCTATAAAAAAGAACGTATTTGAGTCAGTTCTAATGAGGTGGATAAAACTGGAGCCTATTATACAAACTGAAGTAAGCCAGAAAGAGAAATATCAATAGAATATATTAATGAATATATATGGTATTTAGAAAGACAGTAACAACCATCCTATATGCAAGACAGCAAAAGAGACACAAATGTAAAGAACAGACTTTTGGACTATGTAGGAGAAGGCAAGGGCAGGACAATATGAGAAAATCGCATGAAACATGTATATTACCATATGTAAAATAGATGACCAGTGCAAATTTGATACATAAAGTAGGGCACTCAAAGCTGGTGCTCTGTAACAACCTGAAGGGATGGGGTGGGGAGGGAGGTGGAAGAGGGTTTCAGGATGGTGGGACACATGTACACCCATGGCTGATTCATGTCAATGTATGGCAAAAGCTGCCACAACATTATAAAGTAATTAGCCTCAATTAAAATAATAAATAAACTTTAAAAAGAAAAAAAATTCTTGGAAATATTACACAAATTAAGTATATTATTTAAATTGTTTTTTTACTTTTTTCATGTGCCATTTAGAAAAGATGGGCTTCCCATGCAGCACTAGTGGTAAAGAATCCACCTGTCAGTGCAGGAGACTCAAGAGGCACAGATTAGGTCCTGGTGGGGAAGGTCCCCTGAAGTAGAAAACAGCACCCTGCTCCAGTGTTCTTGCTGGGATAACCCCATGGACAGAAGAGCCTGGCAAGCTACAGTCCATGGGATTGGGTCATGATCTTCATCTATAATTTTTATTGAGTTATTATAAATAACTTTGTTAAGAAATATTAGTGAAGTTTCATCATATGTTAATTCAAAGGATCTCTTTCCTCTGATAATCTAAGATTGCTTACCAGTAGTGCTAGTCCAATTAATCATTTTTGTTGAAGACAATTTCCTCACAGATGCTGTGCAGTCTGTTATTAATGAAACAGATTACTTTTTGCAAGCCTCTTTTTCCTTCTGTTGTATTCAGCATTTTCATCAACCATTTGTTTCTCTGAGTGATATTCCTAAGTACATTATGTGATAACATTGTTTTTTTAAACATAAAATACATTGTCCCTAGCATATGGCTTAATTTCATCATGTGATTATAATAAGTGTGATTTATTAGGATATGATCAGTAGGAAATAAAATATTGCCACTATGGGAGAAAATGCATATCTTTTCTGTTTTAATAGTTGCAGTTTCAAGAACTATGTTAAAGGTCAATGTTAAATCTGTTATTAATGTAAGGGCGATGTGAAAACAGAACTGCACTGATTTTCCAGTGCTATGTCAGGGTTCTATTAAATGGGATTTCAAATGACCTCATTGTATCAACCATTTCCAAAAAATAGGCAGAGATTCTTTAATGCATTTAATACTTAGTTTCCAAGTATCATTTTAAAAGAAACATATCCTCATTTCTGAGCTTTCTGGCTCCCAAGTTAAGCAAGAGTAATAAAATATTGCTGCCAAACTGAATTCTCTCAAAATTTCAACAACAGAACAAGCATTTTCTTTTAGGGAGTCATGAGCTGAAAGAATAAGAAAAGCCCTAAGACTCGACTCAATCATGTAATTATTGCCCGGGGAAGAATTACACTTTTGGCTAATTCATCAAGTTCTTTCTAACTCAACATAAACTATTAGATAAATACCTTCAGCAAAACTTTAAACAAAATACATTGTGAACACTACCAAGGCTATCTTTATTCTAGTAAAAAAAAAACACATTAGAATACTTGTCAATATACCCCCTTAAATTTAACTGAGAACTTAGTAAACTCAGGTCAAAAAAAGTCTTGTGATGACATTTTAGAACATACAGTCAGCATACAATATTAGCAAAGTTGAGGCATATAAGATATTTGAAGGAAAGGTTGTTTATACTTGGTGCTAGTCATAGTAGCCTGTTTAAATAAGATTTATTTTTTCTCTTTATTCTTATTGTTTTCAAAGTAAATTTTTATTATATTGATTTCTTGGTTATTTTTCATTCCCATTGCTTTTTTATTTTATTTAAATTTTCAGAAATTTAACTTCCAATAAGTCAAGGCTACCCTATCACTTACTTCACTTATTGGTGTCTACCACATCCACATATTTACATATTCACATATTTAAATTCTTACAATGTTTTTCTTTTCCTTGAAAGCACTGTATAAGTTCACATAACCTGACTTAAGCAAATATTGCTACAGAACTCTAAAATATAGTAGCTGGGAAAAAAATGAGGTTTAAAAATCTTGCCCGAAACCACATAGTAAAAAATGTGGTTATATATCCCCCCCATACACATACACACACAAACACAAATCCACTGAGCATGCTTTCAATCACTTTTCTACCAAGTGTAAGATGTACAGATTTTGGGGTAAATAAGGTAATGAAAATATGGGGAAACTTACATGAACGGATGAATTTTCAAAATTAAAAAGCATAGCAGTAATGGAACAAGTAATATGTGAATATCAATAGAGAAGTTCAACCCTATATCACTCCCTCATAATAGTATCAACTTCAATATGGGAATCAACCCCCCCTTTTTTTAATTTAATTTTATTTTTAAACTTTACAATATTGATTGGTTCTGCCATATATAGAAATGAATCCACCACAGGCATACACGTGTTCCCCATCCTGAACACTCCTCCCTCCTCCCTCCCCATACAATCCCTTTAACAAGAAAAGAAAAGAGAAAACCTAAAGACTACTAAAGCTCATCAATTAAATCAGTAAAGTTGCAAGATACAAAATTAATATAGGAAAACATTATTTTCTATACATTAACAATAAACTATTGGAAAGAAAAATTAAGGAAACAATTCAATTTATAATTGCATCAAAAAGAATAAGATACTAAGGAATACACCTATAAGGATTAAAAAAGGAAACCATACCTATAATCAAAACTATAAGACACTGATGAAAGAAACTGAAGATGAAACAAACAGATGGAAAGATATACCATGTTCTTGGATTGAATTAGTATTGTTAAAATAATAATACCAGCCAAGGGAATTACAGATTCGATGGAATCCCTATCAAAATATCAATGGAATATTTGCAGAACTAGAACAAATAATTTCCAAATGTGTATGGAAACACAAAAGACATCAAATAGCAAAAATTATCTTAAGAACAGAGCTGAAAGAATCACACTTTCTGACTTCACACTATACTACAAAGTTACAGTAATTAAAACAGTATGATTCTGTCACAAATACGCATGCATAGGTTAATGCAACTGAATAGATAGCCCAGAAATAAAACTCACACACTTATGGTCAATTAATTTGACAAAGAAGTCCAGACTGTACAATGGAGTAAAGAGAGTATCTTCAATAACTGGTACTGAGAAAACTAGATAGCTACATGTAAAAGAACGTTAGTACATTCTCTAACACCGTATAAAAAATAAATCAAAATTGGTTGAAGAATTATATGTAAGACAGAATACTATAAAACTCTTAGAGAAAAACATAGGCAGAACACTCTTTAAAATATATTGCAACAATATTTTTTGAATCTGCTATCTCAGGCAAGGAAAAAGAAGCAAACATAAACAAATAGGACCTAATCAAACTTAAAATGTCTTGCATCACAAAGGAAATCAATAACAAAGCAAAAAGACAACCTACTAAATGGGAGAAAATATTTGCATATGAAATGACTGATTAGGAGTTAATATCCAAAATATATAAATAGTTCATACAACTCAAAAACAAAAATGCATACACATAAAACAACCAACCTAATTAAAAACTAGGCTGAAGGCCTGAATAGACATTTTCCCAAAGAAGACGTAAAGATGGCCAACAGGCACAGAGAAGATGTTCAGCATTGATAATCAGAGAAATGCAATTTAAAATCATAATGAGATATTATCTCATACCTGTCAGAATGGCTACTATCAAAATGAACATGGATAGCAAATGTTGGCAAGAGCTTGATGTTGTTTTGTTTGGTTTAGAGAACAAACATAACAAACATCTCTAAGCTTTTCCCTCTACATTTGATGTTCAACTTTCCACCACACCATTATTTTACAAATGCTCTTCAGCATGCGATTAGTTGCCATTTCATACTATTTTATACATGCAAATAAGCAAGAAGAGAAAAATCCACCAGGCTGTAAGTTCTATTTCTAACTACAAACAGAAAGGAGAAGTGACTTTTTCCCAAATCTAAAAGGCAAACTTTTGTGAAAACCAGAGACTGTCCCAGGGGAAAGAAGTAACCTGCTTGAAAGAGTATTCTTGGCACCTGAGAACTTGATATCACTTTTTGATTCTTCCCTTAATAAGGACAACTTTGTGCCATTGGAATATTATCCTCTAATTTTTAATTGTTGTATGGACTTTGGACATGCATTTGAAACTGTTGTTGTTTAGTCGCTAAGTCACGTCCAACTCACTTGTGACCCTGCCAGGCTCCTCTGTCTGTGGGATTTCCCAGGCAAGAAGGCTGGAGTGGATTGCCATTTCCTTCTCCAGGGGATCTTCTTGCCTCAGGGATCAGACCCGTATCTCTTGCATTGGCAGGTGCGTTTTTTTACCAATGAGACACCCGGGAAACCCCATAAGCACTATTAGATGTATTAAATTAAAGATGGCTTCTCTAGTGGAAAAGAACTCTGGTTTATATCTTTCCTGAGCTTCAACTTCTCCAGGAATTTTAGATATTTTTGGAGACAGTGGTTTTTTCTAATATGAAAGATATTTTAAACATTTGTCTAGTCTTTGCATTATTTAAAGTTTCCTGTAGCTACTGTTTTTAACCAAATTTTCTCCAATTCATATCAGTTACCAAGAAAGAAATAAGAAAGGCACATCCAGTATCTTTTTTATTAACTGATGCTTTTTCTCTGGAAACAAGAAAATACTACTATATTGTAAATGAGGATTCAAAATCAAGACCAATAGATAGGTAAATAGATATAGATATATAAATAGTTAGGAAAATATATGTGAAACACATATTTTCTATTTCATTCTTAAGGGATTCTCTCAGGAAATAAGTTATGATTACATTGATGGTAAACAGCAATCACCTCAATTATAGCTAGCATAATTTATTAATGGTTTGAATTTAGATGAGTCAATAAATAAAAATAGGAAATCTTTTAGTTAACTGAGTTGCCTAGCTCATAGTCAACACTCAATCAATATTTGGTAAATTGAATTAAGAGGTGGAAGTATATCATGTGAAATCTTGAAAGAGGTCTTCCTTTCCTTTGTAAAATCAATCTTATTTCCACTACAATATCACAATCTCTTTCTTCTTCTAAAAGAGAAAAACAGGATTTTTTTTCCTATTAGGAACACACACAAACTTTTTTTTTTAATTATAATCTACAATAGTTTGTCACAATGCTACTTTAGACTGAATGTGTGTGTACTCCCAAAATTCACAAGATAAAACCTAAATCCTAACGTGATAGTATTTGAAATGGGGGGATTTGGGGAAGTCATGAAATCATGAGGTCAGAGCGCTCATACATAGAATTAGTACCCTTATAGAGCAGATTCTAAAGAGCCCCCTCAACTCTCTTCCTCCAGAAATGTGAGAAATAAACTACTGTCTGTAAAGTCACCCTGTTTACGATAGTTTCTTATAGCAGCTGAAATTGACTAAAACATCCAACGTGGGCACAGTACTTTTGCATGAAAACCACGATCTTATTGCTAATAGAGATCAAACTCTCATACCAAATCAAAGTTAATTGTGTTTGGCTTGTTCATTGGAGTTGAATTATTGCAGATTTTAATAACAGAAATATTTCAGCTTTGGCTTTATCTTGCTTTAGTTTCCTTTTTCTGTAATATGTGGTTTTTAAAATAAATGAATTTTCAACAACAAACATGTATTATGTTTATAAAAATTTTTTAATTACACTAGATGGTTAATAATATTTAAAGTTAAACATTATGAAGACAGGCAGCAGTAGAGTAGAAATATAATTATTTCAGGCCCTCTGAGAAATAATTAAGGAAGGATACATAAATGAGACGCTAAACCTATGACTAATTATTTCCTAATGTACTTCCATTAATTTAACATAATGATTACATTTAAGAAATATTGCATTGAAAAACCTGTTACTAAACTTGAAAACAAATTGATCCTATATTTTTCCAATGTTTTTCTTTGAAATTGAGGTTTGCAGTTTTCATTGTACTTATATATACTTACTTGGTCAAATTACTTCTTTTTACTAGCATGCTTCTCTACTCTAAACTTCCAAATGATCCAACCATCCATTCTTCATTTATGCATTTGGTTTGTTGTTCAGGCAACTAGTATTTATTGAGCACTTAATGTGTGCCGTACTGTGTACTGATGTACATCAGGTACTTGAGATAAGGCTTCTAATCCTAGTACTTCCTCCTGAACTAGGTTCTCTTTATTTTTCTAAAAAAAAAAAAAAAAAAAAAACCTTGATTGATGGCTATTTTAATCAATATCCAAATCTTTCATGACTGACATTTGTAAATGGCAAGCCCTAGGTTTGAACAGGTCTGTCTTACACAGCAGCCTTAAGTTGTTATAGACGTGCTTCACTACAGCACTAAGAAACCATACAATAAGTTACCATCTTTTCCCGTTTACTGAGGCCTGTTTCATTTGTTTGTTTTCTATTAAGTTAGCTGCTGTTCTCAATTTTGTCAAAGTTGAATTTTGCCCTGTAGGGTACATTTGCATTTTCTTTAGAGACCTCTTCACCAATTTGTTGGGCTTTTAAGGAGTGATGAAGTTATTGGCAAAATTCAAAAGAAGGACAAGATATGCATTTTATGGGAAACTACATGGAAACTTAATAAAACAATTATGCAGATTAGGTGACAACATGGAATGCTCTCTCCTGATAGAAGTATGCCTCAGCCTTGCCCCCGTTTCCAAGATTCACTCGTGCAAAACCCTTAATGAAACTACCTCCTATAAGAATCTGAATAAAGTTAGAAACAGTTGTTCTATTCTGATTTTCTCACCTCCTACCCTATTATGCAAATATTCTAGTTACTCTGATTATGCGCTAACCTGCTGGTTAAGCATAAGACTTGTGTTTAGATCTGTTCTGTATGCATCCTGATTAATTTTTATTCCAGATCTTTAGCTAGTGCCTCTTGGGATTCAAAAATCTCCAAAATTTCCTCTTAAATGTTTAACTTATTGCACCGTGGATACTTCACAAGTTGCTAAGTCAAAAATAATAATCTTTTTCCCAAGACATGTTCCTTCTCATCTCTATAAAAAATTAATTTCTCACTCACACAACTCAAAACTTATATTAACTTTTACTCTTCAAACCCCTTCTTCTTGCCAACTGACATTATACAAAAATGGTAAAGCTCATTTTAATTCAGTTGATCATTTCTTTTTATCTCACTACCAGGATGTTATTTCTTTGATCTTGAGTAATTTTTAATCTTGGTTCAATGCATATGCTCTATAACTAGACTCCTTTGTTTTGAGCCCATGATAGTTTCTTAATTCTGTGATCTTGATCTGATGTTTTAACCTAACTGCATCTGTGCTAATGCTTCTAAAATGCCTATGGCAACAAAACCAATATCATGTTTGAGGATTAAATATATTAATATATAAATAAATAATTTAAGCCAATGAGTGAAGTAGAGTAAAACTTTTAAAAAGTTATAGTGATATCTTAACAGATTTATTGAACTTTAGTTTTTTTTTTATGTTTCACTTTGAACTTAACATGCAATTTTCCAAATCAAATTCCTAAAACATGTCTCTAATTATATAATTTTTCTTTAATTTTTTTCACAATTTTCACATTGGCTACTGATGGGACTACAAAATCCTTCATCTGAGTTTACAAGGATTAGCTATAGTTATCCTTCCAACTCTCCTGGGGTCAAGTACATATGGCAGATTCAAGTACTCATTTCATTAAATTAATATGTCATTGTAAGTTTCTCTACTTTCTTATTCATATGTATCATAAATAAATTAATTCATGCTTATGTGCATACACACTTTTAGATTTTGGTGATAAAAAGTGCATTCAGTTCATTTCAGCTCAGTTGTGTCCAACTTTTTGGGACCTCATGAACCGCAGCACGCCAGGCCTCCCTGTCCATTACCAAGTCCCGGAGTCCACCCAAACCAATGTCCATTGTGTCAGTGATGCCATCCAACCATCTCATCCTCTGTCGTCCCCTTCTCCTGCCCTCAATCTTTCCCAGCATCAGGGTCTTTTCAAATGAGTCAGCTCTCTGCATCAGGTGGTCAAAGTATTGGAGTTTCAGCTTCAACACCAGTCCCTCCAATGAACACCCAGGACTGATCTCCTTTAGGACTGGTTGGATCTCATTGCAGTCCAAGGGACTCACAAGAGTCTTCTCCAACATCACAGTTCAAAAGCACAGTTCAAAAAAGTGCGTTCCTGAATGTAAATTTAAAGTATTTTAAATAAAAATCGCAAATGAGTGGAGAATTCAAGAGGCCAATAATGATAACGATATAAAACCTGTATGAAAGTGAAAGTTGTTCAGTCATGTCCAACTTTCTTTACAACTCCATGGACTCTACAGTCCATGAAGTTCTCCAGGCCAGAATATTGAAGTGAATAGCCTTTTCCTTCTCCAGGGGATTTTCCCAACCCAAGGATAGAACTGAGGTCTCCCCCATTGCATGTGGATTCTTTACCAGCTGAGCCACAAAGGAAGCCCAAGAATACTGGTGTGGGTAGCCTATCCATTCTCCAGTGGATCTTCAAGACCAAGGAATCGAACTGGGGTCTCCTACATTGCAGGCAGATTCTTTACCAACTGAGTTATCAGGGAAGCCACTGATATTCAAATCAAATTCTTAAAATATTCCTCTAATTGTATAATATCCAAGTCACTGATATCAGGAAAAACCTGTATAGCTGCTTGTAGTTCTCATTGTAATTGATTACACTGAAGATTATTATTTACAACAAGTGAATGTATGTTTGATTTTTGTACCATCATGAATGGTATCCAAAAAACTGTGATGGTTTTGGTGATATAAACAAACATATGCATATGAGGCCTCTGTAAATCATATAATTAATCTATAAGTGATTAAAGATTGTAAAAGATTGCATCATCAAAGTTAGTCAGAAATTATCAATATTTTAAAAGTTTTGATAATATGTGCATGCTGAAAACTTTATCGATAAAGTATAGCTCCACATTTTTATGCATTTCAAAGTAAGACAATTTTATGGATATACAGCAGCCATGAAATTAAAAGATGCTTGCTCCTGGGAAGAAAAGTTATGACCAACCTAGACAGTATATTAAAAAGAGGAGACATTACTTTGCCAAAAAAGGTCCGTCTAGTCAAAGCTATGGTTTTTCCAGTACTCATGTATGGATGAGAGAGTTGGAATACAAAGAAAGCTGAGCACCAAAGAATTGATGCTTTTGAACTGTGGTGTTGGAGAAGACTCTTGAGAGTCCTTTGGGCAGCAAGGAGATCCAACTAGTCCATTCTAAAGGAAATCAGTCCTGAATATTCATTGGAAGGACTGATGCTAAAGCTGAAACTCCAATACTTTGACCACCGATGTGAAGAACTGACTCATTAGAAAAGACCCTGATGCTGGGAAAGATTGAAGGCAGGAGAAGAAGGGGACAACAGAGGATGAGATGGTTGGATGGCATCACCGACTCAATGGACACGAGTTTGAGTAAACGCCAGGAGTTGGTGATGGACTGAGAGGCCTGGTGTGCTGCAGTCCATGGGATCACAAAGAGCTGGACACTACTGAGCAACTGAACTGAACTGAACTGAAAGAGGGACAAATGCATGAATAATAATATGATAAAGCCAGTATTTACATGCTAAGTCACTTCAGTCGTGTCCGCCTTTTTGTGACCTTATGGACCACAACCTGCCAAGCCCTTCTGTCAATGGGATTCTCCTGGCAAGAATACTGGAATGGGTTGCCACGTGAATTCCCTCCAGAAAATCTTCCCAATGCAGGGATCAAACCCGCGTCTGTTATGCCTCCTGAACTGGCAGGTGAGTTTATTACCAAAGTGCCATCTATAGTAAAATATTCACTGTAGAATGTAGGTTGCATATTGTTACCTGTGAGGTTGCTATAAATGTTTTCCAGTTTTTCTATGTTTGACCACTTTCACAATAAAACATTAGAAAAAGCAGTACTTCTGTAATTAGGAATAAAATTCTTCGTATCCATAAGAATCCATATGGCAACACATTTTTAGGAAAAGTTTATCTGAATGAATAAACTTTTATTAAGTTTATATTAAGTTTATCTGAATGAAGCTGTGATTTTAAAATCTTCATTATCAAGAACAATAATGTGAGTTCTACCTGTAGGTTTTTGGACCAGGACTATACTATCTGCCTCAGCAACAGCCAATTCATAGGCCAGTCATGAAGCTTGGATGACAATGGAGGAGAAGAGGTAGCAGTTAGCCTTTCTCTGATACATTTTGTTGCAAACCATGACAAAACAGCAGAAGAGAATTCATTAGCATGGAGGTAGATTTAAGGTAAAGAAAAATCCAAGGACAGTCCATGGCAGCGAACAGCCAGCCCTTCCATGGGGAGCTTATAGTTTCAACATGGAAAGCATAATCATTAAAAATACTAACTACATAAATACAGTGACAGGTAGTGTTCAAAGAGATGAGAGAAAATTGAAGCTTTTACTCTTTATACTCTTTTTACTCTTTATAAAAGAGTAAAATTTTTTGTTGCTGCTGTTTTTCAGTCGCCAAGTTGTCTGACTCTTCACGACCCCATGGACTGCAGCATGCCAGGCTTCCCTATCCCTCACCATTTCCTGGAGTTTTCTCAAGTTCATGTCCATTGAATCTGTGATGTCATCCAACTATCTCATTCTGTCACTCTGTTCTTTCCCAGCATCAGTGCCTTTTCCAGAGTCAGCTGTTCGCATCAGATGAGTTTTGGAACTTCAGCATCAGTCCTTCCAAACAGCATTTAGTGTTGATTTCCTAAGATTAACTGGTTTGCTCTCCTTGCTTTCCAAGGGATGTTTAAGAGTAAAACAGAGAACATCAAATTAGATTAGGACTTCAAAAGAGGTCTCAATGAAAAAATAATTTACTCTGCTAGTGGGTAGTTTAAAGCATCAAATTTCTCCTGCTGCTCATTTGCGCCAAAAGCAGTGGATAATTCTGGGACTTTTTGTCTCCACCTCCTCATCACCACTTTGTATTTTTCTCACTGGACAAAGTTTTCAACAACCCACCCAAGTTTCAGAATTACTTAAATATATGCTGTACAATAAATTTACAAAGCAACTAGGCACAAAACTACTGATCAAATTGTTTTTTCTAATGCAGTCAGAGTTTTCAATTCTTTCTGTATCCAAGTTTTGCTTAAGTTCCTGTGTCCACATAGTATGAATTAATAAGAATATTGGGATAGTTGCATTCATTAAAGCTAAGAAATGGGGCTGAAGCATTTTTATGTTGATAGCTTTAAAAAGCTCCAACTATCTAAATACTTAAAGACACAACTTTAAGTGTTTGAAATGTTTTCTTTTGAGGAGTGGACATGCATCACAGATGTTAAGACTGATATCCTTGTATTTGCATAATGTGCTAAAGAATACTCCTAAAGCCACATTCACCAGAACATAATGTAATACATGCTTTGTAAACGACTTTTTACAGACACATTTAGTTTTTGTTACACCCTTTGGGGAGTTAACTGAGAAAGTGTTCCTGTAACACTCTCAAATGTTTGGGATGCATTTTTTAGAAATTACTATCTTATTGGCATATGTGTCCTATTACCTCATATGCTTTTTTGCCTAAAACTTCATGACATTTTCAGGGGGAAAAATAGGAAAGAGTAGCCTATCAGCTATGTAAAAGCAAACTGCTTAGTGTTATGAATTTAGGCAAGAAGAACTCTCACAGCATGTCTTAAGAGTGAATTGCATCCCAAAGGAACAAAATACTTGCTGGATTCAAACAATATGGTGAGGGGGTAGGGTGGACTAGGGAATAAAAATCAATGACTTTGTCATATTGAAAATACTGAATAAAAGTCAGAAATATAAAGATAAAGAGGAGAGGGGTTTCTTGAGCTCTTTCTGTCAGTGAAATCTATGCATTCCAACATTTTTTTTTTAATTTTCTGACAGCAAATATTTTTGCACTACACGTTACAGAGCCAGAGGAGAAGATAACTAACTCTTTATATGTGCAAATTCCTAAAACATGGACCAAGTCCAGTCCTTCTTTGTGAGGCTTTTGTTATCATGAAAGGATTTCAACTCACTTGTATTTCTCTTGCAATCAAAGTCACTTTTGTGAACTCTCTTTCCTCTCCTCTGGAGGAATGTGCACAGTTGGGTACATCTTGCAAAATCACGTATGTGTATTGGTAGACATACTTCCCTTTAAATTTGCCATATGCTGATAGCTTGCTCTCTTGGCATCAAATAAAAATAGAAACAGATTTCAATCTGAACTTCAATATAGTTGGCTAAAAACTGAAATACAACTGAATTTAATTAAGCACAAAGGCAATGATTGGAAGACATTTTAGACATGGAGGTTAAATACATCCAACTATTTTATAATATTCAGCTCATGTGAATAACAGCTATTACAATTAACTAATAGCTGTAAAATCAGGAACATGAATGATTCAAGTCATTTTCTCCAACATACAACGTATGAAAGAAAAATTTGACAGTCTCTGATGGGTAATTGACCATTAGCAAATGACAGAACAAAAGAGGAACCTAAACTTTCACAAAGATAATCAAAAAGAGAATCAAGACTACAGAAAAACAATAAAAATCAGTGGTGCATTTCCCATTTACTGTTTACAAAGTATTTTTTCAAGCAAAGTCTCAATTTTCAAGCAAAAATAAAAATTCATATTGTTCCCCCCTTCAGATACTAAATAGATACTGAATACTTTTAATAAGTTGTTAAATATCTCAATAGAAAAAGAGCAAGTTCATTAGAGATGCTGAAGTTGGTGATGGACAGGGAAGCCTGATGTGCTACAGTCCATGGGGTCACAAAGAGTTAGACATGACTGAGTGACTGAACTGAAAAACTTCACCAAGTCTTGGTGACTGGGTGTGTTAATACTTCTTGTGACAGGATGGAGAAAGAGGCTCCAGATGAAACCAGTATTATGATTTTTACTAAATGATGTTTCAAACCTGGGAGGAAAATGGAGTTTTTAGATAGGATGCCCTAGTTTTTACATCCAACAAGTTTATGTATATTTTTAAATTCCCAGACAGAGTCAGAAAAACAGACAGAAACAGGAGGAATGTGGCAATGACTTTTAACAGTGCTTAGCCGCTGAAAATTTCCTGACTTGGAATGAAAGACAGCTTATAATCCTCCAACAACTCTTTGGACCCCTGATCAGGCCAGTGATGTGCTCTAACAGTCTTAAATGGCTTATGAAAATTAAATACTGAAAAAATGAATTTTTCAAGTCAGTTGGTAGCTTGAAATAGGCCATGGTAGATGTATTTATACCATCAGTTCAGTTCAGTTTAGTTCAGTTCAGTTGCTCAGTCGTGTCCGACTCTTTGCGACCCCATGAATTGCAGAAATTGTGAAATACTAAAAATCAGGGTCTTTTGTAGAGATACAATTTGTTACCAAACCACACCTGTGTACCTTGAAGAGTAGTCTGAAGAGTAATGTGGATACCTCCATTATTAACACAGAGCTAAGCTATTGACTTTTCATTGCATTTATGGGGTTCACTACTTTTTGTGATGTGGGTAAAACTTTCCAACAATAGCTAATGAGCACCCTTGTTGGGTTTTCAGTCACTGTTTAAGAAGTCTACATAACCAATGATAGTCATAAGAGTGGCCATCCTTATCTTGTTCCTGATCTTAGAGGAAATGCTTTCAGTTTTTCACCATTGAGAATGATATTTGCTGTGGGTTTGTTGTATGTGGCTTTATCACATTGAGATAGGTTCAACAGAGGATGAGATGGTTGGATAGCAACACTGATTCAATGAACATGAGTCTGAGCAAGCTCTAGGAGATAGTGAAACACAGGGAAGCCTATTGTACTGCAGTCCATGGGGCAGCAAAAAGTTTGACATGACTTCTCGACTAACCAAGATTCTCTCTATGCTCTCTTTCTGGAAAGTTTATAAAAACTGGGTGTTGAATTTTGTCAAAAGTTTTTTTTCCTGCATCTTTTGAGATGATCATATGGTTTTTATTCTTCAATTTGCTAATATGATATATTATATTGATTGATTTGCATATATTGAATCTGACAACCCTGGGATAAAAACCTCTCAATCATGGTGTATGATCCTTTTGATGTGTTGTTGGATTCTCTTTGATAGTATTTTGCTGAGGATTTTGGTGCCTATGTTCATCAATAATCTTCTCCAATTTTCTTTTTAGTGATATCTTTCTTTGGTTTTGGCATCAGGGTGATGGTGGCCTTATAAAGTTAGTTTGAGAGTTTTCCTCCCTCTGCAATTTTACTGAAGAATTTGAGAAAGATAGATGCTAGTTCTTCTCTAAATGCTTGATAGAAATCACCTGTGAAGCCATTTGGTCCTGGACTTTGGTTTGGTGGAAGAATTTTGATCACGGTTGCACTTTCATTACTTGTGCTTGGTTTATTTATATTTTCTATTTCTTTCTGGTTCAGTCTTAAAAGGTTGTACTTTTCCAAATAGTTGTCCATTTCTTCCATATTGTCCATTGACTATCATAGAGTTGTGTGTAGTACTCTCTTATAATCCGCTGTATTTCTACAGTGTCAGTTGCAACTTTTCCTTCTCTAATTTCATTGACTTGAGTCCTCTCTTTTTTTCTTGATAAGTCTTGCTAAAGGTTTATCAATTTTGTGTATCTTCTCAAAGAACCATCTTTCAGTTTTACTGATCTTTGCTATTGCTTTCTTCATTTCCATTTCACTTGCTTCTGCTCAGATCTTTATGATTTATTTCCTTCTACTAACTTTGGGTTTTGTTTATTCTTCTTTCCCTAGTTGCTTTAGGTATAAGATTTCTTGCCTCTTGAGGTGGGATTGTATTGCTATAAACTTTCCTCTTAGAGCTGCTTTTGTTGCATCCCATAGGTTTCGGGTCATCATGGTTTCCTTGTCACTTGTTTCTAGGTATTTTGTGATTTCCTCTTTGATTTCTTCAGTGATCCATTGGCTATTTAGTACATATTGCTTAACCTCCATGTGTTTGGCTCTTTTGAGTTTTTTTTTTAATCTTTTTCTAAAATTTATTTTTTATTAATTTTTTTCAATATAAATTTATTTATTTTAATTGGAGGCTAATTACTTTAACTGGAGACTAATTACTTTACAGTATCATGGTGGGTTTTGGCATACATTGACATGAAATCAGCCACGGGTACAGTTTTTGTCTTAAAATTGATTTCAATATCACAGCACTGATATGATATGATGACATAAGAAAATTTAAATTTTCTTAAATTTACTGGTTTGACTTGTGACCCACGATGTGATTTATTCTGGAGAATGTTCTGTGTACTCTTGAGAAGAAAGTATATTCTGCTGCTTTTGGATGGAATGTCCTATAAATGTCAACTAAGTCTATTTGGTCTAATGAATCATTTAAAGCTTATGTTTCCTTATTAATTTTCTCTCTGAAGGATCTGTCTATTGGTGTAAGTAGGGTGTTAAAGTCCCCCACTAATACTGTGTTATTGTTGATTTTCTCTATTATGGCTGTTAGCATTTGCTTTATGTACTGTGGTGCTCCTATGTTAGGTGCATAAATATTTACAATTGCTATATCTTCTTCTTGGATTGATCCTTTGATCATTATGTAGTGTTTTTCACTGTCTCTTGTAACAGCCTTTTATTTTAAAAGTCTATTTTATCTGATATGAGTGTTGCTAGTCCAGCTTTGTTTTGATTTCCATTCACATGGAATATCTTTTTCCAACTTCTCACTTTCAGTCTGTATGTGTCCCTAGCTTTGAAGTGGGTTTCTTATAGACAGCATATACACAACACTATTATTCAACATTGTTTGGAAGTTCTAGCCACAGCAATCAAAGAAGATAAAGAAATATAAGGAATTCAAATTGGAAAAGGAGAAGTAAAACTGTCACTGTTTGCAGATGACATGACACTATACATAGAAAATCCTAAAGATACCACCAGAAAACTACTAGGGCTAATTAATGAATTTAGTAAAGTTGTGGGATACAAAATTAATACATGGAAATTTCTTGCATTCCTATATATCAACAATGGAAGATCAGAAAAGATATTAAGTAAACAATCTCATTTACCATTGCAAGAAAAAGAATAAAATATCCAGGAATAAACCTACCTAAGGAGGCAAAAGACCTGTACTCAGAAAACTAAAGGATACTGATGAAAGAAATCAGACAACACAAACAAATGGAGAGACATACCATGTTCTTGGATTGGAAGAATCAATATTTTGAAAATGACTAAACTACCTAAAGCAATCTACAGATGCAATACAATCCCTATCAAATTACCAATGCAATTTGTCACAGAACTAGAACAACAGCAAAAAGTCTTAAAATTTGTATTGAGACACAAAAGACCTCAAATAGTCAAAGCAGCCTTGGGAGAGAAAAATTAAACTGGGGGAATCATGCTCTCTGACTTCAGACTATATGATAAAGCTACAGTAATCAAGGCAGTATGCTAGTGGCACAAAAACAAAAGTATAAATGAATGGAAGAGGATAGAAAGCCCAGAGGTAAACCCATGTACCTATGGCTGCCTAATCTATGATGAAAAAGGCAAGAATAAACAATGGAGAATAAACACTTCAATAGGTAGTGATGGGAAAACTGAGAGTGATATATATATATATATAAATGAAATTGGAACACTCCCTAACACCATACACAAAAATAAACTTAAAATGAATTAAAGATCTAAATATAAGACTGGACACTATAAAACTCTTAGAGGAAAGCATGTGGAGAACACTCTTTGACATAAATCACAGAAAAATCTTTTTTGGCCCACCTTCTAGAGTAATGGAAATAAAAACAAAAATAAACAAGTGGGACGTAATTGAACTAAAAAGTTTTGCACAGCAAAGGAAACAATAAAGAAAACAAAAAGACTACCCTCAGAATGCGAGAAAATATTTGCAGACAAAGCTACTCATAAGGGATTAACCTCCAAAATATACAAACAGATTATGCAACTCAATATCAAAAAAACAAACAACCCAATGAAAAAAAAGGATAGAAGAACTAAATAGACATTTTTCCAAGAAGATATAGAGACGGCCAAGAGGCACATGAAATGATGCTAAATATCACTCATTATTAGAGAAGTGCAATTCAAAACTACAATGAGGTATTACCTCATATTGGTGAGAATGGCCATCATCAAAAAAATCTACAAATGATAATACTGGAGACGGAGTGGAGAAAAGGGAACTCTCTTATACTGTTGGTGGGACTGTAAGTTGGTACAGTCACTGAGGAGAACAATATGAGCTTCCCTGGTGGCTCAGATGGAAAGAACCTGCCTTTAGTGCAGGAGTCAGTTAGTTAGTTCAGTCGCTCAGTCGTGTCCAACTCTTTGCAACCCCATGAATCGCAGCACACCAGGCCTCCCTGTCCATCACCAGCTCCTGGAGTTCACTCAAACTCATGTCCATCGAGTCGGTGATACCATCCAGCCATCTCATCCTCTGTCGTCCCCTTTTCCTTCTGCCCCCAATCCCTCCCAGCATCAGAGTCTTTTCCAATGAGTCAACTCTTCACATGAGGTAGCCAAAGTACTGGAGTTTCAGCTTTAGCATCATTCCTTCCAAAGAACACCCAGGCCTGATCTCCTTTAAAAGAGACCTGGGTTCGATCCCTGGGTTGGGAAGATCTCCTTGAGAAGGGAATGGTTACCCACTCCAGTATTCTTGCCAAGAGAATTCCATGGACAGAGGGTTCTGGTGGGCTACAGTCCATGGGGTCACAAAGAGTCAAACATGACTGAGCGACTGACACTTTACCTGTGGAGAACAGTATAAAGGTTCCTCAAAAAGCTAAAAATAGAAATACCATATGACCCAGCACTCCCACTCTGGGCACATACCCAGAGAAACCCGTAATTCCAAAAGATACATGCACCCCATGTTTACTGCAGCACTGTTCACAACAGCCCGGACATGAAAGCAACCTCAGTGTCCATCAGCAGAGGAATGGATAAAGAAGATGTGGTACATATACACAATGCAATATTACTCAGCCGCCAAAATGAATGAGTGCCATCTGCATAGATGGGGACGGACCTAGAGACTGTCATACAGACTGAAGTAAGTCAGAAAGAGAAAAACAAATATCATATGATATTGCTTATATGTGGAATCTAGAAAAATAATACAGATGAACTTGCAAAGTTGCAATAGAGACACAAAGGTAGAAAACATACTTATGGACACCAAGCAGGGGAAGGAATGAGTGGGATGATTCAGGAGATTGGTATTGACATTTATAGACTACTATGTATAAAATAGATGACTAATGAGAACACATTGCATAATACAGAAAACCCTACTCAGTACTCTGCAGTGATATAAAAGGGAAGGAAACCTTAAAAAGAGGGGTTATATGTATATGTATAACTGATTTAATTTGCTGTACCATAGAAACTAACACAACATTATAAATCAGCTGTTCACCAATAAAAATGTTTAAAAAGAACTCTACATCATCAATCAGCAATGAGGTTGGTTGGAAGAAACGTTTCTTATAGATGATAGGATATAATTCAAGATCAATTTCTCAAAAGTGGATTAAGAGACAGCTATAAAGGCAAGAAGTCCACTGAGTCTCAACCTGGGGATCAGGGTGGTTTGTTTATCCTTACTGGACAAAATCAGCTTCCTAGACCTTTGGTGGCTTGCTGCCAGATTTAAAAGGAAATATAGACTTGTCAAACTATGCATTTCATTTAACTTTCATAATTCAAATAATTCATTCTAGGAAATGATTAAATACTTGACAAGGAGAAACATTCACAGGCATTCATCTCAGGGAAAGTAAAATAAGAATCTGTTTAAACAAATTATACTTTTAAAATGGAGTATTATAAAGATGCTAAAATATTGATGCATATTTATTTTCCATTAGACATAGAAATTTCTTAATATAATGTTCAGTCCAGTTCAGTCACTCAGTCATGTCTGTTTCTTTGTGACTCCATGGACTGCAGCACGCCAGGCTTCCCTGTCCATCACCAACTCCCGAAGATTGCTCAAACTCATGTCCATTGAGTTGGTGATGCCATCCAACCATCTCATCCTCTGTTGTCCAATTCTCCTACTGCTTCAATCTTTCCAATCATCAGGGTCTTTTCAAATGAGCCAATATTTCACATCAGGTGGCCAAAGTATTGGAACTTCAGCTTCAACATCAGTCTTTCTAATGAATATTCAGGATTGATTTCCTTTAGGATTGACTGGTTGGATCTCCTTGCAGCCCAAGGGACTCTTAGAGTCTTCTCCGACACCATAGGGCAAAACATCAGTTCTTCCGTGATCAGCTTTCTTTAGCCTCTAACTCTCACATCCGTGCATGATTACTGGAAAAACCATAGTTTTGACTATATGGACCTTTGTTAGCAAAGTAATGTTTCTGCTTTTTAATGCTGTCTATGTTGGTTATAGTGTTTCTTCCAAGGAGCAAGTATCTTTTTTATTCCAAGGAGCAAGCAAAAATTGAAGATGGCGGAGTAGAAAGATGTGTGCTTATCTTCTCCTGTAAGAACTGTAAAACTGCAACTCACTGCTGAACAACCTTATACAGGAGAATGTTGGATCCCACCAAAAAAAGTTACCCCGCATCCAAGGGCAAAGGAGAAGCCCAAACAAGATGCGAGGAGAGGTGAAGTCACATTTAGAATCAAATTCCAAACCCACCAGAGACACTCAGAAGGCTCAAACAAAACCTTGTGCACACCAGAACCCAGACACCTGACAGAGACTGAGCCAGACCTGCCTTTGAGTGTTTGAGTCTCTCCTGCAGAGGTGTGGGTCAGCAGTGGCCTGCTTAGGGATAGGGACTCTGGCTGCACAGACCTAGGACATGCAGCATGTGGCATAAGCCCTCTTTTAGGAGATTGCCATTAGCCCTACCATAGAGGCACCAAGCAGACAACTCATAAACTGCAGAACAATTATACCAAAGAAATTCTTGTACTGTTAAGAAAGTTCTGGGACCCACAACAGATTTCCCAACCTGGGGATCTGGCAAAGAGACTGAGAACTCCCAGGGAATTTGTCTTTCAAGGCCAATGGGATTGGATTATAGAACTTCCACAGGACTTGGGAAACAGACTCTTGAAGGGCACAAACAAAATCATGTGTGAACCGGGAGCCAGGAGAAAGGAGCACCGTCCCCACAAGAGACTGAGTCAGACTTGCCTGTGAGTGTCTGGGAGTTTCCAGTGGAGGCATGGGTCAGTGGTCTGCTGTAGGGTCAGGGGCACTGAGTACAATAGTCCTGGTGTTCTGACATAAGTCCTTTTGAAGGAGGTCTTCATTACCCTTACCATAGTCTGGCCTTAGGCCAAACAAAAGGGAGGGAATATAGCCCCACCCATCAACAGAAAACTGTATTAAAGATTTACTGAGCATGCACCCCACTCCAGTACTCTTGCCTGGAAAATCCCATGGACAGAGGAGCCTGGTGGGCTGCAGTCCATGGGGTCACTAAGAGTCGGACACGACTGAGCGACTTTAATTTCACTTTTCACTTTCATGCATTGGAGAAGGAAATGACAACCCACTCCAGTATCCTTGCCTGGAGAATCCCAGGGACGGGGGAGCCTGGTGGGCTGCCGTCTATGGGGTCACACAGAGTCGGACACAACTGAAGCGACTTAGCAGCAGCAGCAGCAGCCTACCCAGCAAAACAAGATCCAGATTCCCCACAGTCAGTCTCTCCCATCAGGAAGATTCCACAAGCCTCTTATCCATGAGGGGGCAGAAAGAATGAAAACCACAGTCACAGAAACCTAACCAAGCTGATCACATATATCACAGGCTTGTCTAACTCAATGAAACTATGAGCCATTCTGTGTTCAGTTCATTTCAGCAGTCACTCAGTCATGTCCAGCTCTTTGCAACCCTATGGACTGCAGGATGCCAGGCTTCCCTGTCCATCATCAATTCATGAAGATTGCTCAAACTCATGTCCATCGAGTCAGTGATGCCATCCAACCATCTCATCCTCTGTCATCTTCTCCTCCTACTCCCATCAATCTTTCCCAGCATCAGGGTCTTCTCCAATGAGTCAGTTCTTTGCATCAGGTGGCCAAAGATTTGGAGATTCAGCTTATTAGCATTACTCCTTCCAATGAATATTCAGGACTGATTTCCCTTAGGATTGACTGGTTTAATCTTCTTGCAGTCCAAGGGACTCTCAAGAGTCTTCTCCAACACCACAGTTTAAAGCATCAATTAATCAGCCCTCAGCTTTCTTTATAGTCCAAGTCTCACATCCATACATGACTACTGGAAAAACCATAGCTTTGACTAGACAGAACTTTGTTGGCAAAGTAATGTCTCTACTTTTTAAAATGCTGTCTAGGTTAGTCTTTTTTTTTCTTTTTTTTTAATTTTATTTTTTAACTTTAAAATATTGCATTGGTTTTGCCATATATCAACATGAATCCGCCACAAGTATACACGTGTTCCCCATCCTGACCCCTCTTCCCTCCTCCCTCCCCATACCATCCTTCTGGGTCGTCCCAGTGCACCAGCCCCAAGCATCCAGCATCATGCATAGAACCTGGACTGGCGACTCGTTTCATATATGATATTATACATGTTTCATTGCCATTCTCCCAAATCATCCCACCCTCTCCCTCTTTATTGGAGGATAATTGCGTTACAGAATTTTGTTGTTTTCTGTCAAACATCAGCATGAATCAGCCATAGGTACACATATATCCCCTCCCTTTTGAACCTCCCTCCATGTCTAGGTTAGTCTTAACTTTTCTTCCAAGGAGCAAGCGTCTTTTAATTTCGTGGCTGCAGTCACCATCTGCAGTGACTTTGGAGCCCCCAAAAATAAAGTCTCTCATGTTTCCATTGTTTCCCCATCTATTTTCCATAAAGGGATGGAATGAGATGACATGATCTTAGTTTTTTGAATGTTGAATTTTAAGGCAACTTTTTCACTCTTCTCTTTCACTTTCATCAAGAGGCTCTTTAGTTCTTCTTCACTTTCTGCCATAAGGGTGGTGTTATCTGCATATCTGAGGTTATTGATATTTCTTACGGCAATCTTAATTCCAGCTTTTGCTTCACTCAGCTTAGCATTTCTCATAATGTACTCTGCATACAAGTTAAATAAGCAGGGTGACAATATACAGCCTTGACATACTCACTTCCCTATTTGGAACCAGTCTAGTTCCAAGTCTAGTTTTAACTATTGCTTTTTGAAGTGCATACAGATCTTAGCAGGTCAGGTGGTGTGGTATTCCCATCTCTTTAAGAACTTTCCACAGTTTATTGTGATCCACACAGTCAAAGGATTTGGTACAGTCAATAAAGCAGAAGTAGATGTTTTTCTGGAACTCTCTTGCTTTTTTGATAATCCAATGGATGTTGGCAATTTGATCTCTGGTTCCTCTGCCTTTTCTAAATCCAGCTGGACCATCTGGAAGCTCATGGTTCATGTACTGTTGGAGCCTGGTTTGGAGAATTTTGAGCATTATTTTACTAGTGTGTGAGATGAGTGCAATTGTGTGATAGTTTGAACATTCTTTGGCATTGCCTTTCTTTGGGATTGGAATGATGAAAACTGACGTTTTCCAGTCCTATGGCCACTGTTGAGTTTTCCAAGTTTGCTGGCCTATTGAGTGCAGCACTTTCACAGCAACACCTTTTAGGATTTGAGATAGCTCAACTGGAATTCCATCACCTCCACTAGCTTTGTTTGTAGTGATGCTTCCTAAGGCCAACTTGACTTCACATTCCAGGATGTCTGGCTCTAAGTGAGTGATCACACCATCGTGGTTGTCTGGGTCATGAAGCCTTTTTTGTATAGTTCTTCTGTGTATTCTTTCCACCTCTTCTTAATATCTCCTGCTTTTCTTCGGTCCATATCATTTCTGTCCTTTATTGTGCCCGTCTTAGCATGAAATGTTCCCTTGGTATCACTAATTTTCTTGAAGAGATCTCTAGTCTTTCCCATTCTATTGTTTTCCCCTATTTCTTTGCATAGATCACTGACAAAGGCTTTCTTTTCTCTCAATGCCATTCTTTGGAACTCTGCATTCAAATGGGTATTTATCTTTCCTTTTCTCCTTTGCTTTTCACTTGCTTTCTTTTCACAGCTATTTGTAAGGCCTCGTCAGAGAACCATTTTGCCCTTTTGCATTTCTTTTTCTTGGGGATGGTCTTGATCACTGCCTCCTGTACAGTGTCATGAATCTCCATCCATAGTTCTTCAGGCACTCTATCAGATCTAATCTTGGGAATCTATTTGTCACTTACCTGTATAATCATAAGACTGAAAGTCACTCAGTCGTTTCCAACTCTTTGCCATCCCTTGGACTATACAGTCCATAGAATTCTCTAAGCCAGGATATTGGAGTGGGTAGCCTTTCTTTTCTCCAGGGGATCTTCCCTAACCAGAGATCAAACCCAGGTTTTTCCGCTTTGCAGGCTGGGCCAGCAAGGAAAAGCCCAATATTTTCAAGTGACAAAATGGTAGAGTTATGTGCACTCATTTTCTTCTGTGAGAACTCCAAAATTAAAACTCACTGCAGAAAAATCATCCACAGGAGAATGTTGCATCACACACACACACACACACACAACAAAAAACCCACATCCAGGGGCAAAGGAGAAGCCCCAGCAAGATGGTAGGGAGGCAAAATCACATTGAGCATCAAACCCCATACCCACCAAAGACTCTCAGAGAAACAAAACCTTGTGCACATGAGGAGACCTCACAGAGACTGAGACAGACCTGCCTTTGAGTTTTTGAGTGTCACCTGCAGAGGTACAGGTCAGCAGTGGCCTGCTTCAGGGGCAGGGGCTCTGGGTGCCACAGTCCTGGGTGTAGCACAAGCCCTCTTGGAGCATGTTGCCATTACCCACAATAAAGCTGCCGAGCAGATGACCCACAAACTGCAGAACAATTACACCAAACAAATTATCACACTGTTCTGTGACCCACAACAGATTTGCCAACCTGGGGATCTGGCAAAGGGACTGAGAACCCCCAGGGAATTTGACCTTGGAGGCCAATGGTATTTGATTACAGAACTGCCACAGGACTGGTGAAACAGACTTTTGGAGGGTACAAACAAAACATTGTGTGGACCACGACCCAAAAGAAAGGAGCAGTGACCCCACAAGAGACTGTTCCAGACTTCCTGAGGGTCCAGGAGTCTCTGGTGGAAGTGTGGGTTGGCAGTGGCCTGCTACAGAGTCAGGGGCCCTGAGTGTGGTGTGTGCATGGGACCTTTTGAAAGAGGTCACCATTATCTTCATTACCTCCACCATAGTTTGGTCTCATGTCAAATAACAGGGAGGGAACATAGCCCTGTCCATCAACAGAAAATTGGATTAAAGATTTACTGAGCATGACCCCACCCATCAGAACTAGATCCAGTTTCCCCCACAGTGAGTTTCTCCCATCAGGAAGCTCCCATAAGCCTCTTATCCTTATCAGTCAGATGGCAGATAGAATGAAAACCACAATCACAGAAAACTAATCAAACTGATCACATGGACCACAGCCTTGTCTAACTCAATGAAACTTTGAGGGCTACTCCATTTCTTCTAAGAGATTCTTGCCCATAGTAGTAGATATAATGGTCATCTGAGTTAAAGTCACCCATTCCAATCCATTTCAGTTTGCTGATTCCTAAAAAGTCGATTTTCACTCTTATTGTTTGAGCACTTCCAATTTACCTTGATTCATGGATCTAACATTCCAGGTTCTTATGCAATATTGTTCTTTACAGCATTGGACTTTACTTCCATCACCAGTCACATCCACAACTGGGCATTGTTTTTGCTTTGACTCCATCTCTTCATTCTTTTTGGAGTTATTTCTCTACTCTTCTCCAGTTCATCTTCCAGTGTCATATTTTTTTGCCTTTTCATACTGCTTGTGGGGTTCTCAAGGCCAGAATACTGAAGTGGCTTGCCATTCCCTTCTCTGGTGGACCACAATTTGTCAGAACTCTCCACCATGACCTGACCATCTCGGGTGGCTCAACATGGCGTGGCTCAAAGTTTCATTGAGTTAGACAAGGCTGTGGTCCATGTGATCGGTTTGATTAGTTTTCTGTGATTGTGGTTTTCAGTCTGTCTGCCTTCTGATGGAAAAGGGTAAGAGGCTTATGGAAATTTCCCGATGGGAGAGACTAACTCGGGGGAAAACTGGGTCTTGTTCATATATATATATATATATATATATATATTTCAGAAAAATTCTAGGAAAATATACATCAAAATGTTACCAGTGGTTATTTTAGAATGATGAAAATTTAATTGTTTTATTTCTTAATTTAGGTTTATATTTTAATGTGTTTTTGCAACTTTCTCTGCAGTGAAAAAGTTTTAACACTATTATAACACATTTTGTAACACTTTTAATACTTAATGCAAATAGAAAAATCTTTTGAAAATATTAAATCAATCAGTTTTCCACTTCCTCTGAAACTTGTCGACCTACAGTCAGTTTTTAGTATGGTCACAAAGGGAAAGGGAAGTCGCTCAGTCGTGTCCAACCCTCAGCGATCCCATGGACTGCAGCTTTCCAGGCTCCTCCATCCATGGGATTTTCCAGGCAAGAGTACTTGAGTGGGGTGCCATTGCCTTCTCCGAATCTATGCTAGGCTGGCTTAATCAACCTCTTCAATGGTGGGCCCAGAGGAGGCACCACCTGATGGAGGAGCTCCACCACCAGGGAAGCCCCCAGGCATTCCTCCTGCACTCTGGTACAGCTTGGTAATGATGGGGTTGCAGACTTTTTCCAGCTTCTTCTGCTGATGTTCAAATTCTTCCTTCTCTGCAGTCTGGTTCTTATCCAGCCAGTTGATTATTTCATTACCCTTGTCAAGAATCTTCTGTTTGTATTCATCATTAATCTTGCCCTGAAGTTTCTCATCCTCAACAGTAGCTTTCATGTTGAAGGCATAGGATTCAAGTGAATTCTTTGAAGACACCTTATCCCACTGCTTCTCATCTTCAGCTTTGTACTTCTCTGCTTCTTGAACCATGCGTTCAATGTCTTCCTTGCTCAAGTGGCCCTTGTCATTAGTGATGGTAATCTTGTGCTCTTTTCCTGTGCTCTTATCCACAGCAGAAACATTGAGGATGCCATTGGCATCAATATCAAAAGTGACTTCAATCTGAGGAACACCACGGGGGGCAGGAGGTATGCCTGTGAGTTCAAACTTGCCAAGCAGGTTGTTATCCTTGGTCATGGCACGCTCACCTTCATAAACCTGAATGAGCACACCAGGCTGGTTGTCAGAGTAGGTGGTCACAAGGGTGACTGAAACATCCCGAAAGAGAAGGAAATGACCAAAATATCCAGTTAGACAAGAAATTAAAGAAAGGGAAGTCCTTGTAATTCACAGAAGATTCTAGAAGTAGGAAGAAAGTAGAAAGATGGGAAGAAAGTATCCTTCATCCATATATACCCTCCCAAGCTCAAATTCAAATCTATAAATGTTAAATACATGAAAAAGTTTATATTATAGGGGCTGTTGCCCTATTTTCTGTTTTGGACCATGACTGAATTATTGCACAATATGAAAGAAATAGTAATATGTGTCTCACATCAATACTGGACACATCCCTCGTAGCTCAGATGGTAAAGAACCTGCCTGCAATGAGGGAGAACCAGGTTCAACCCCTGGGTTGAGAAGATCCTCTAGAGAAGGGAATCCTACCCTTCTCTAGTGGGTACTACCCACTCCAGTATTTCTGCCTGAAGGAGTCCATGGACAAAGGAGCCTGTTGGGCTACAGTCCATGGGGTCACAGAGTCAGACACTACTGGACAACTAACACACACACACACACACACACTGGTCTCATGGTTAATCCTGCATGAAGTCATCTTTCCTTACTTCTGGGCTTGTTTTATGATGGATAGTCTTGGCTTCTTTGTTTTAAGCTTATCTTATCTGGTTGTAAGTAGAAACATTTTAAGGCAATGACTTATAATTTATGCTCTGTTGAAGCTGAAATAATCATCTAAGTTATATAGCTTGGGATTTTTTTTTTTTTTTAATTAAGGAGAAAATCTAGTATATGTCATTCCAGACATTAACCTTTGGCCTTAGAAGCAAACGATTGCCTCTAATAATGATAATACATAAAATTTTTCATATGATGACAGAGAATGTGACACAATTTACTCAATTCATAAATTAAAGAATAATTTAATATGGGGTTTGAGCACCTTTTAAAAAAGAATTAATTGCTTTAGCTTGACTTTCATCTCTTCACAGAGTGTGATTCTTTCTAGTGGGAATAAAAAACAATCTATTTCATGCTTTATGCACCTACTTAGAGTTACTTAGGGCTGAAAAAAAAATATGGTTTAGCCATTAAAATATTCACAAGCAATGGATTTTCAAACCAGTCTCCTTCCCAGAAATTTGGAATTATTTGGGAATTACTATGGAAGTCCTGTAGAGAGGGGATTTCCCCCCCACCCCAAACTAAGCAAATGTGTTCAGGGAAATATGGAGGAAAAATAACTCATATGGGAAGGCAATGGACAAAAACCAGACTGCTACCACTCTTCATGTAAAAGTGTCTTATATGATAGCATTATAGTGACCTAGTTTATTTGACATTAAATTCAATTAAAGATGGAGTGTGACCTTAGGGTTTCTTTTTAATTCTATCAGCAAATGATACTTTTAAAATTCATTTAAAGATGTAGGCATGAGTTTTTATTTAATCATTTCCATATAAATCAGGATAGATCAGGCTTTGCTTTAACCCCAAAATCTCAGTAACTTAAGATACGTAATTTTTTTTTCTTTTGTTTGTAAAGATCACCACGCATTTGGGTGACTTATCTACTCGGTACATCAGGGTGCTTCACTCTTTTTATCACCTTAACAATGGCCTTAACAATGGCCTCTACATTTAGTATCTTGGAGGATGGTATAGGCAGAAGAATTGCTACCTGGGACTAGCATTACTGCAGCCCAGGAGTGACACCCATCACCTCTTTGATTTTTACTGGTCATCACCCTATAACCTGATAGAGATGTAGTTTCTCATATTGCCATGAAAGAAAGGATAATCAAACATTGTTTACTCCCATTGTTCTCTATCATTCTACTGAATAAATACTTCTTCCCCCTCTATTCATATCTGCTCACTGTATTTCACAATAATTTTTCTTATTTGGTATTCAAAACTTCTTGAAATACAACATTATCAGTAAGCTGGGCATTTGTGTTGTTAAGTCCCCATACTCAAGACAAAAATGGCTAATTAACTACTTTGAGACCTTGCTTGTTAGGTAAGTTTTCTTCATATTGGATACAGCTACCTTTACCAAAGAAATGGAGCTAGAAAGTGAACCAAAACTGGAGAGCTATGTCTTTTGGAAAAAGACATTTTTAGGTTAGAAGATAACATCATTAAAGGCTAAGTAACCTGACATAATCACCCATGTAGTAAGTGGCAGTTCTAAAAATCAGAGCTTCCTGAATGTAAATATAAATCATTTCCAGAAAAGCTTATGAGTGGTCTTGGGTTGTGGATCTTGACAAATCCATCCTAAAAGTGCTTTAATAGTATATTTAGATTTGAAATGTTGAGCTCTGACTTTTAAAATATTAAATTTTGATACATGTTTTCAATGGACATCAATAGTCATTCAGGTTCATGCTATCCTTGCTATACTTTAATCTGAATAAACATTATTCAATAAATGAGACTGATGTTTTATGACTTATTTTATTCAAAAGCAACATTTTCAGCTTGCAAAATATGTTATTCCTAAACCTTACTTTTAGTCTTGACCCCATCATCCCCAAATCAATGGCACAGTTTACATGCAAATTACTTTTATGAGCTTGAAGTGCAATCTCTAGGTTCAAAAGTTACATGGGAAAATACTTAGTTATTGAGGTGTGACTCATTTGGGAAGTCTTGGTTTTCTGATTTTAAAATCTACTAAGAAAAAAAAAATGATAGTTTCCTACAACTTCTGGATGAAGAATGTATTGAGTTTCTCACGCTGCTGAAACTCTCTTGGGACAGTCAGCTTTTTGTTCCCTACACTGTTTGATGCATGGAAGCCAGTGCTGGAAGCCAAACCATTTCTAAGACAAAGCTCAGTATTTTTTAAATAAACTGGGAGGTAGTGTCTTGCATCACTGTTACAGAGTACAGCATTTACTGGAGCTTCATCTTGATATATTCTTCTCTCTCTCTGCATACATTTCTTTCCCTGGAGTTATAGGTAGCTACACTTTTAAAGAGAAAAAGGGTGGTAGAGTTATGGTACTGAAAGAGCATTATTAATGTTTCCCAATTTTGAAAGGGTTTTTTGTGTAGTTTTTGAGTAACATGTGCCAACGTCCTTACTTACCTGGGTATAAATTATGAATTTATCTGGCTACAGTCTTGTTAATTTGACTACAAAGGAAACAATATATACTGGTATCAAAAAGTTTTGGTTCAATTTTTCTGATAATGCTATCATAGTAACGGTCTTCCTTTGTTCAGGAAATGCAGTTGAGACTGTGAAACTCTGCATACACAAATCAAGAAAATATCAAAGACTCAGTGGTACAGAATCCACCTGCCAATGAAAGAGATGCAGGTTTGATCTCTGAGTGGGGAAGCTGCCCTGGAGAAGGAAATGGCAAACCACCTTAGTATTTTTGCCTGGGAAATCCTGTGGGCAGAGGAACCTTGCTGGTTACAGTCCATCGGGTTGCAAAAGAGTTGGACCCTACTCAATGACTAAACAACAGTAACATAGGTTAAGGAAAACCTGTGGATGAAAGATAAAGGAGGCAGAAGGCACACCAAAACTGTGTGGGAAGGGACTTCCCTGATGAGCCAGTGGCTCCAGTGCAGGGGACATGAGTTCAATCCCTAGTCAAAAATGTAAGATTTTACATGCCTTTGGGCAACCAAGCCGTACACAGCAACTACTGTGCCACAAATAGAGGGTCCTTAAAACCTGGCACCACCAAATAAATAAAGATTTTCTTTCTTTCTAATTTTTTTTTTTTTTTTTTTTTTTTTTTTTTAGGTATGGGGAAGAAAGAATAAGACAGAATCAGAAAGTATATCATGGTGCAGTGAGATTGTCACACATCCAGAAGTTTGGAAAAGACCTGTTGTCCGTATCCTAGCTGGAAAATGCGAACCCCTTTCTCACAAAGAATAGGGTGAAAGAGTTAATTTTTGTATCCAACAGCTGAAGACACTGAATGGTGATTTCCTTTCCTCACTGACTTTTGCTTTTTTGTACATCCTGCATTCGGGCTAGAGCAAATCTGTAAAATACAAACTCTAAGAGTTTAATAGATAGGTATAAGCTGCAGGGGGCTTCATCCCCGTGGACCAGTGGTAAAGAATCTGCGTGCAAGGCAGGAAACAAGGATCCATCCCTGTGTCGGGAAGATCCCCTGGAGGAGGGTATGGCAACCCACTCCAGTATTCTTGCCGGGGAAATCCCATGAACAGAGGAGGCTGGTGGGCTGCAATGCATGTGGTCGCAGAGTTGGAAGTGACTAAGCTCGCATGCAGGCACAAACTGCGCACTTTGACATTTCTGTTGTGGTCATAATTGTAAAAAATCTTCAGTTTCAAAGTGACTTAGAGATCTCTGATCATTCTTTGCAAATGCAATGGTGGTTCAGTTAGCATATCTTAAGCTAATTTACTGGAAAGTTCCCTGTAGTCCTTCCAGCCCCTGGGAACACTAGCATATGGAAATAGTGTGGGTGGAGTAAATGATGCCACCCAGAAGAGGAAAACAAACCCAGTGGCAGATGTTGGAGGAAGAATAGAGCATATAAGATGCAGAGATGCAGGGGGTAAAAAAAGAAAAGCAAATGCAGACAGGCAGTGGCCAAAACAGAACTCAAATACTGAAAAGGGAAGAAAGGAAGATACGTTACACCCACAGTGCCACTCTAACAGCTTTCAAACCCAGAATCCTGCTAAGCGAATTTGAAAAAGCTGATATCACATTTCTTAGCCTCACAACTCATCTGTAATTGGGCCAGGAATGTACTGAGCACCCAAATCTAGAACTGACAAACTCAGTTGAATCAGAATTCTGTGGGATAGATTGCTATGAAAGCTTGAGTTAGAAGAGCCTGACTGAATTTTATCAAAATTTTCATAAAGATTTAAAAGATTTAAATGCCAGATACTGAGATTCCTAGAAGTTTGCAGTAGAAGTCAATAAACAAGCAAAAAAGTAGCAGAAATAATACATGAGCAGAAACAATGACTAAGTAGACTTCAGGAAGTAAATAAAGATAGAATAGAATATGAGTTTGTCTCTTCAGAAATACCAGATATTGACACCCAGTCTCCTGTATTACAGGTGGATTCTTCACTACTGAGCCAACAAGGAAGCCCTGGGTTTCATTATTACCTCACATATCTCCTGGACAGGGAGCTTTCATGGTAGCTCAGATGGTAAGGAATCTGCTTGTGTTTCAGATCAAGGTTCTAAATCAAGGAAGATTAAGGTTCAATCTCTGGGTCAGAAAGATCCCCTGGAGAAGGGAATGGCTACCCACTCCAGTATTCTTGCCTGGAGAATTCCATGGACAGAGGAGGCTAGAGGGCTATGGTCCATGGGGTCAAAGAGTCAGACATGACCGAGTGACGTAACACGCAGCATCCCAGGCAGGGTGCTGCAGGAGCCACCAAACAGCCAGTCCTCTCTTGCCTCTATGCCAAAAAAAAAAAAAAAAATTCAGAGAAAAGCCTTTTTCCCCTGCTAAGTCACTTCAGTTGTGTCCTACTCTGTGTGACCCCGTAGACGGCAGCCCACCAGGCTCCTCTGTCCTTGGGATTCTCCAGGCAAGAACACTGGAGTGGGTTGCCATTTCCTTCTCCAATGCATGAAAGTGAAAAGTGAAAGTGAAGTAGCTCAGTCGTGTCTGACTCTTCGCGACCCCATGGACTGCAGCCTACCAGGCTCCTCCGTCCATGGGAGTTTCCAGGCAAGAGTACTGGAGTGGGGTGCCATTGCCTTCTCCAGGGGATCTTCCCAACCCAGGGATTGAACCTGGGTCTCCCGCATTGTAGGCAGATGCTTTTACTGTTTGAGCCACCAGGGAAGTTAACTGCCCCTCTATTTCTGTCAAATACCAACAGGAAAAACTGCAGCATACCCTCTCCCCATCCACATGTTAAGCAGGCCTGAGTGGGGAGTTGACTTAAAACCCATGTTGCTGTCTTGCAGAAGCAGGTAGCAGGGCTCCAATTTCCCCCTTCCCTGGTATCAGTAGGCAAATAACGAATCTTCCATTCCTGGCCTTGTTGAGACAGGGCAACCTCCATTTACCAGCTGGATGTTATCCAAAGGGCAGAGCAGGTAGCTGATCTTTCAACCCTCTCCTGGTAGAAGGAAGTAAGAGCAATCTAATTCACCCACTGGCATAGAGAAGGATGGAGCAAACAAGACACTGAAAAATAAATACAAAATAATGTATACATAATTTTCTAAGGAACTGAGATCAATTATGTTATCTGCAATTTATTGGCATCAAGGAAATGAAGGGCCAGGACTATTAATGACTGGGTTCTAATAGATATTTGGAGACGGGATGGAAAATAGAGTCTCACTGAATGGATATGCTTGTTTATTCAAAAACTAGTTTACCACTTGCTACTTGTCAGGGTGCAGTGGAAAAGAATCTGCCTGCCAATACAGAAGATGCAAGAGATGCAGGTTTAATCCCTGAGTTGGGAAGATTCCCTTTAGTAAACAATGGCAACCCACTCCAGTATTCTTGCCTGGGAGATTCCATGGACAGGGGAGCCTGTCAGGCTACCATCCATGGGGTCTCAAAGAGTCTAACACAACTGAGCGACTGAGCACGCACATACACACACTGTCCAAAAACTATCTTGCAACTAAATCAGTAACATTTGTCAAATGTTGGGAGACTCAGTTAGCAACTTATTTTTATATTTGATTTTAGAGAGTTGACAGCATGCAAGATTTCAGTGCATTGTATAACTGTAAAAAAGATACTAATTTAGTTCCTTGTGCAAGTTTAACATATGTTTCTTCATTGATACCACAGTTGTAGAAAATACCACATTTACATTTATCAAATACTTTTCAGTACTTATTAAGTTATTATCTACATTCTTATACATACTGTAAATGTATATATCTACATATGTATTGTAAGTGTGTGTGTGTGTGTGTGTATAGTAAGCTGTTTGAATTTTCACAGACTAAGCACATCTTTATAACCAGCATGCAGATCAAAATCAGAGCATCAATAGCCAACCCCATACCTCCCAGCTCTGAAAACTCCCTTTGGACTTTGCCTCTTCCAGTAGTTCACTGCTATCCTGGATTCTAACCACATATATTTGTTGTTGTTTAATCCTTAAGTCATGTCACACTCTGACTGACCATGCGATTTCCTAGGCAAGAATACTGGAGTGGATTGCCATGCCCTCCTCCAGGGGATCTTTCCAACTCAGGCATTGAACCCACGTCTCCTGCTTGGCAGGCAGATTCTTTATCATTGTGTCATGCAGGAAGCCCCTAACCATACAGATTAGTAAGTTTTCTTATTTTTCTAATGTATGTAAATCATATAATATCACTTTTCTTCACCTAACTTCATTTCGCTCACCATTATGTTTATGGCATTCTTCCATATCATCCTGTGTATGCCCTCAGCAAATCATAACTGACCACTTACTATGTACCTGCTACAGCTCTAGCTGCCCTTCTTACATCTGTGACCTATGTCCCCATTACTAATGATCATTGGTGACTACTCATAATTCATACTAAATTAAAAATCAAAAACCAGTACAAAAAGTTGGTAAAATCCCTGCGAAGATTTAACTTGGTAAATGAAGTTATATTTTGGCTGATCAACTCAGCCAGAGCTCATTTTTATACTTGGCTACATTTGAATTTGTATGAAACACAAAATGGAGAACAATGCATGTGGAGTCTGCCAAGCTGAAAACAGCACATATATACTATTTTTTTTTAATGGTAAAGAAAATATTCTTTCCAGAAAATAGTTACTAGCAAGATTTATTGTGAAAGTCAACAGACTTTGGAAACTCAGTTGGAAACTCTAACACAATGTCTGCTGGGTCCTGAAGACAGTTCTGAGAGTCAACAAAACAGGGGATTGTAATGTGGAACACAAAACCTTGCATAAATCCATTCCATGAATCAATTGCCATTTGAAATAGGTAGCCAATCAAAGTGGTTGTTTATAGAGTGGAAAAGTTTTCAGTAGGTACTATAACTTATGGTGCCTATTAAAAACAGAGCATTTATCAAGTTTTTCAGTACTTTTAAAAACTATTTAGCATACAAGTTACCAGAGAGATTGCGTGCATGCTCAGTCACTCAGTAGCATCCAACTCTTTGTGACCCCCATGGACTGTAGCCTTCCAGGCTCCTCAGTCCATGGTAGTTTCCAGACAAGAATACTGGAATGAGTTGCCATTTCTTCCTCCAAGGGATCTTCCCAACCCAGGGATCAAACCCATGTCTCCTGCATTTCCTACATTGGCAGGCAGATTCTTTACCACTGAGCAACTTGGGAAACCCAACCAGGGAGATGATATCACCTTAATGAAAGGAAAGTGTAGAGTAAAGAAATGGGATAGCCTGTTCACCTACAAAGCAAAGTGTTCCACTATACCCTGTAAGAGAATCCTCTGTAATCTGCATTCAATTATGTTTTACCAAGAGAGAGACTGGTAGCAGGCAGAGGAGGCTAGGGGGTGGACCAAAACTCAAAGTGATCAAACATGAAGATGCAATTAGACGATGTCATCTCTACAGAACTCACTTTATAGAAACAATAAGCCAAGTAATGATTTACATGGGTACAGAAGCCCACTTACACTAGAATTCTAGAGATATTATATAATATAATGGAAATTTTAGTGGTGCAGGGAAATGGAGTTAGCTGGAATGCAGAACGTAGTCAGAAAGACTATGTTGAGAATGTGAGAATGGTATGGATGAAACTTTCTAGAAAGTGAAAGTTGCTCAGTCATGTCCGACTCTTTGCAACCCCATAGACCTTATAGTCCTTGGAATTCTCCAGGACAGAATACTAGAGTGGGTAGCCTTTCCTTTCTGCAAGGGATCTTCCCAAACCAGGGATCGAACCCAGGTCTCGTGCATTGCAGGCGGATTCTTTACCACCTGAGACACAAGGGAAGCCCAAGAATACTGAAGTGGGTAGACTTTCCCTTCTCCAGTGGATCTTCCCAACCCAGAAATCAAATAGGGGTCTCCTGCATTGCAGGAGGATTCTTTAACCAACTGAGCTATTAGGGAAGCCCATCATTTTCTAGAAAATGACCTCAGTATTGGAAATCCTTATGGTAGAATGTACATAATCTGAATAAAAGCCAATGTGACTAAAGTACATACCACATTAGGGAAAGTCAAATGAGGTTGATTTGGTAGGCAGGGAAAAATACTGCAGTAATTTATGGGCCATGGAAGTGACTGGCCTTGATCTTGAGAGTAATGGAAACATAAAGACAGGCTGTAAAAGAAGGAACAGGATCAGACTTGCACTTGTTAAGTACTGTATATGGAGTCCAGATTGAACAAAGACAAGAAGAGACAAACTAGACACATTCACCATGCCTCTATGAAGTGCTGAAACTGTGATAGAATACAGAAGAAACACCAAATGAGGTTTCAGCCTTTTCCCTCCAGTGAATATTTCCAAAGGCACTGAAAATTAATTTCTCTGAGACTTAGGTTCTTCAACTGTAAAGTGATAATAATCTAAAATAAAATAAAGCTTTTTGAAAAATCACTCAAATAAATGGAAAGGTACTGATAAATACCAAAGAACATGGCTAGTTTATATTTTAATGATTATAAATTTAAACAACAAGTAAAATGAATAAAAACTTGACAAAAAAATGAAAATTTACCATGAAGAGTATATGTATAGTTACACCATAAAATTAAAAGAATGTCAGTGTTCTGAAAGAAATATTTTAGCAACTCATTCAAAAATAATCAAGAAAGCTAGCTTAAGCCTAAAAACTCATATAAACTCATTCATTGGTGATATGAAAAGAACTGCACACTGATACACTCACACACACATACATTTTCCAGGTGTTAGAGGAGTTTAAGTTTTTTTTTTTTTTTTTTTAAGTAATAAATTAATTTACCACATTTAGAAATGTTTTACATCTTCTTGGAGCATAGCATAGATAATGGATGGCATGTGATTTGTCACATTGACTGGATTCTTAAAAAATCCTATCAAAGGAAAAAGTATCCAAATTCCATTAAGCTCAAGTGATGACAGAACCTCTATTTTCTTTGGAAACAAAAATCTCTCAAGCATAAGTGCTGGCATTCTGTGGAGTAAAATATGTTACTTAAACAGAATCTTAAGAAAATTATTTTCCTCTTAGGATGAAATGGTGATTAATCAGTGGGAACAGAAAAGAAAGCAGGAGGAAAAAAAAAGAAACTGTTGCTTATATTTTTTAATAGAAGGACAAGGGCACTACTGTTCTAACAGAACAAGTGTACTTTTAGATCTTTGTAATAAGAGTAATAATTTCCTATTGTTGTCCTGTAGAAAAATATTTTAGGAATATTTAATTAACAAAAGAATATTCTTGATTGTTGTCAGAGATGTGTATTTGCTCATTTAGAGTGTAAATGAAAAGCATCCTTTCATTGCATAGAAGGATATGCTCATTAACATCATAACTTGTTGACAGCAAAACCAATACAATATTGTAAAGCAATTAACCTCCAATTAATATAAATAAATTTATATTAAAAATTTTTGATATACTTAAAAAAAAAGATTGAAGGAATGAATGAATGAGAGAGGCAGAGGAGGGGAAAGAGGAAGGGAGAAGAGAAAAAGAAATGGAGAAGGAAGGAAGTCTAGCAGGAAGGAGAAAAGAAACAAAAATTTTTAAAAATACATGAACAGGGATCCTATTTCACAACTCTCATTTCCATTTCATAAGTTTTAAGGATAATCGGAGCTTTCTGCTTTAAGTGAATACATGAATATATAAGAGATGCATATTAAAAAAAAGTTAAAATTGCCTATTCACTGTTGTTCAGTCACCTAAATAGTAACCTAAGTAAACCTCAAAAATCTAAACATATCTGTACACTTTTTAAAGCAGAAGTGTGATTTTTGTTTTGTTTTATTTTGAAAGTAATATATAAAGGCTCATTTGAATGTTCACATTTTATTAACAATAGATTTGGGAGAATTATCTCTTATCTATATTTGTTGATAAAATATTAAAATGTTATATAATCAGTGGTCACTCATTGCAGAAATCTATATACCAATAGCACTGTAGGCTTAATTTTTTTTTAACTGAAGTGTAACTGACATATAATGTTACATTAGTTTAAGGTATATGACATAATGATTCAATATTCGTATATATTTTACAAAATAATCAACACAATAGGTCTAGTTAACATCTGTCCCCACACATAGTCTTTTAGCCTTAATTCTTCATAAATATAATTCAGTATAAAATAATTTCTCATATAATTAGAGTTTTCAAGAAAGTTAAAATATTTCTCTTTAAGTTTACTTTTGTTAGTAGCTATGACAGTAATAATACATGTTTTCCAATAAAGCATTGCAGCATCTTAGTGGCAGAAAAGGAAATTCCTAAGATTTTTTTTTACTGTAACATAACTTAAGGCATACATAACACCTTATATATAGGGTTTGGACTCAGGCCAAACAAATAAAATAAGAATAGGAGCACTGACAGTTTTGTTTCAAAATTGGCTTAACTTCTACTTTTAGGACGTTGTAGTACTTTATGAAGCTGACTTCTGGATTCACTGTCTTTTACAGAATTCTGCAAGATTGGTATTATTTTTTATAAAGATTGATTCAGGCAGATCAAGGAGGTGTTAGGATTTGAAAAGTCCTCCAAGGAGATATAAATTCTATCACATGATATTAACTTTAATTACAAATAAATGGAAAATAAAATAAGTGAAAACTGAGACTCTTCCATCATCTTACAAATGTGATGAAACACAAATTTCCAAAGCTTTTAAAGTATGTAAAACTGAGTTGGGCGATTCTATTAAACTGGTAGGAATAAATTCCTTTATTTCATGAGAGGTAGCAAAATATAAAACTAATCATGAGGAACAAGTTGTTTTAGCCAGACATGGCCCTTTAAAGCATATTTCCATTAGTTACATTAGCAAGGAAACATCAAGCTACAATATAATTCTCTATAATTATTTTCAGCCTGTTCATTCTGATCTTTTATAGAACTAGGCTTTTTCCCTCCAGAATTACCCACATATACTCCCTTAACTTTCTTCACTGTTAGAATTACATCATTACTCAAAATAATTCTAAAAGCAAAACTGAGCCACCTAATTAAATTATTATGTTTCATGTGTATTTTATATGTGGTCTGATATTATGGGTTAAATTCATTTGAAATAAAGTGAAAATTCACTCTACTTTTTTATAAGTATACTAAAGGAGCTATGTCACAGGGTAAATTATGTTTTGATGAATTTTTATAAAAATCTACTTTCAATATTACACATTTCTTAGGAGTATGTACATTTATGATATGTTAACAATTCTTTGAAAGCTATTAAAATGGGATTTTGCTTGTTGCAAAGCTGTGTAAAGCTGAATTTTTCTTATCACTTAGCTCAATCATTAACAATCTAAGAGCTAAAACATTAAAAACAAAGTACTGCAAACCTTCAATCATAAAACAATTAGTTCACTCACCTAAAAACCTATAGGAACTTTGGTACTATCAAACATACTTTTCCTGATTTGGGAAACATTGTAGCAATTAATATTGAATATCCATATTAAATTAGATAGGAAAAATGCAAAAAAAGGTTTAAACATATAAAATAAAACTAAGTGAGAGTCCTTAGTTTAAGGACTTTTAAGTAGAAAAGCAAATCAGGGAAGGGACGAAAGCTCAGATGGAAGGTAAAAGAAATAAACACAGACTATTCATGGCACCCCACTCCAATAAGCTTGCCTGGAAAACCCCATGGATAGAGGATCCTGGTTGGCTGCCATCTATGGGGTTGCACAGAGTCAGCCATGACTGGGGTGACTTAGCAGCATTCATAACCCACAAAACACATATGTGCATGCACTGAGGAGTGAGCAAAGAATAAGGAAGAGAAATTTGTTGAGCATGTATAATGTGCTGACAGACATATATATGCTACCTATTTTATTTTTTCATGAACCTTCACAAACTGTTTCTTTTTAATGCCCATTTTCAAATAAGGAAATGAAAATCAGAAAAGTTCAGCAATTTGTTCAAGATCATATTATTTATAAGCAAATTCAGGTGTATCTCACTCAAAATTGTATGATGCTTCTTCTATATATACTTCCTTTCTAATACTTTATCATAAAATGGCTAGTCTTTGACAACTGGATAAACTAATTTTTAATAAGAATCAAAATAATACTTATAATTCCAATTTTCTTTCTTTCTTTCCTTCTTTCTCTTCCATTTTCTCTTCCTTTTTTTCCTTCCTTCCTTCACTTTCCTGTTTTACTTTGTTCTTTTCTTTTTTAGGCTTTAATATAGACAGAATACTGGAGAAGGCAATGGCACCCCACTCCAGTACTCTTGCCTGGAAAATCCCATGGACGGAGGAGCCTGGTAGGCTGCAGTCCATGGGGTCACAAAAAGTTGGACACGACTGAGCGACTTCACTTTCCCTTTTCACTTTCATGCATTGGAGAAAAAAATGGCAACCCACTCCAGTGTTCTTGCCTGGAGAATCCCAGGGATGGGGAAGCCTGGTGGGCTGTCATCTATGGGGTCGCACAGAGTCGGACACGACTGAAGTAACTTAGCAGCAGCAGCAGCAGCAGCAGCATAGACAGAATATCCCAATAAACTCTCTTCACTAATTTTTTTATAATTGAATACTATTCTCCTTTACCAAGGGAAGACGCCTGGTTGCTCTCCTGGTAAAGAATTGGCCTGCAATGTAGGAGACTCCGGTTGGATTCCTGCATCAGAAAGATCCACTGGAGAAGGGACAGGCCACCCACTCCAGTGTTCTTAGGCTTCCCTGGTGGCTCAGAGGGTTAGGAATCTGCCTGCAATGTGGGAGACCTAGATTCGATACCTGGGTGGGAAGATCCCCTAGAGAAGGTAACACCTACCCACTCCAGTATTCTGGCCTGGAGAATTCCAGGGACAGAGGAGCCTCGAAGGCTACAGTCCATGGGGTCTCAAAGAGTCAGACATGACTGAGCAACTTTCACTCACTCACTCCTTTCCTAACTTAAAAAAAAAAGTGAACTCTAAAACTGATTTCCTTTTCCACTTGATGTACACACACACTGGGCCCTATGCATTCTGAAACAAACTTAAATAAGCAAACCGATTTAGGTTTATTCTCTCTCCAAATCTGGTAATCTGGGGAAATCAAGAAAAAAGGAAAATGCATCTATTCTTGGGATGGGGAAGAGAGGACAGATGCAGAAAAGTGGAGTGGAGAGTCCAGTACCATTTTGCTAGATGCTCTTCACCTCTTATAAACCATTCCAGTACACATTTTAAAGACTGTAGAAACTCTGTCCAAATTTTGTTTGCTTTGCTAAAAGCATCTGTGGGTTGATAACAGCTTAGCCCTGCCTCTGGCTTGCTGGAGAGAGATTTCTGGCTGGCTCAACTGATAGATCATGCCTGTGGTTTGCATTGAGGCTAGGGCTGTATCCAAGGTGGACAGTATGTCTAGCCTGGCAGGTTGATAGAAAGTTGCACTGTTGGCATAAGTTTGCTCTACTGGCCACATGTGGTAGGAAAATTAGTTTGTCACAACTAACACCATCAAAGAACGAGAAAGAAGATTTCAGAAAAACATAACATCAAAAGCAAAGAGAAACTCCATATGAACTCAACCCTCTCAAAGCAATTATGGCCAAGATAAACCTTATTACAAGAAGATGGGCAGCCAGAGAGAAGTACAGACTCCAGCACTTGTAAGCATATGACTCTGACAGAAGAGAATTATTAGCTCAGGCTTCAAAGAGATGATTCAAATTGAGTGTTGGTAGGAACATGGAATTAGGTGAACATGGAATAGGTCAAGAAGGAACAGTTAGAACTGTACATGGAACAACAGACTGGTTCCATATGGGGAAAGGAGTAAGTCAAGTCTGTGTATTGTCACCCTGTTTATTTAATGTATATGCAGAGTACATCATGAGAAATACTGGGTTGGATGAAGCACAAGCTGGAATCAAGATTGCCAGAAGAAATATCAATAACCTCAGATATGCAGATGACACCACCCTTATGGCAGAAAGCAAATAAGAGCTAAAAAGCCTCTTGATGAAAGTGAAAGAGGAGAGTGAAACAGTTAGCTTAAAACTTGATATTCAGAAAACTAAGATCATGGTATCTGGTCCCGTATTTTTCACTTCATGGCAAATAGTTGGGGAAATAATGGAAATAGTGAGAGACTTTATCTTTTTGGGCTCCAAAATCACTGCAGATGGTGACTGCAGCCATGAAATTAAAAGACGCTTACTCCTTGGAAGAAAAGTTATGACCAACCTAGGCAGCGTATTAAAAAGCAGAAACATTAGTTCACCAACAAAAGTCTGTCTAGTCAAAGCTATGGTTGGTTTCTCCAGTATTCATGTATGGATGTGAGATTTGGACTATAAAGAAAGCTGAGGGCTTTTGAACTGTGGTGTTGGAGAAGACTCTTGAGAGTCCCTTGGACTGCAAGGAGATCCAACCAGTCCATTCTAAAGGAGATCAGTCCTGAATATTTATTGGCAGGACTGATACTGAGGCTGAAACTCTAATACTTTGGCCACCTGATGCAAAGAATCAACTCATTTGAAAAGACCCTGATGCTGGAAAGATTGAAGGCGGGAGGAGAAGGGGACGACAGAGGATGAGGTGGTTGGATGGCATCACCAACTCAATGGAGATGGGTTTGATTAAACTCTGGGTGTTGGTGATACACAGGGAAGCCTGGCGTGCTGCAGTCCATGGAGTCGCAAAGAGTTGGGCACACTGAGTGATTGCACTGAACTGGAATAATGAACTAAAATTGTTTGTTTAAAAAAATTTGTTGATTTTTTGTTTGTTTGTGTACTTGACAGTGTAGGTACTTAAATGAGAATGTAATGCATGTCTAGCTTACTCTCTAGAACAAAGAGCAATGTTGTAAAAGTAAACATTGTTTTTCTACTACTTGTCATAGCATCATATTACTTTTTGTCATTATTCCCTTCAAGTTATTTCAGTTATAGTTAATTTCCAAGTAGTCAAGTTTATCCTTTCAAAGACACATTCAATTTTAAAGAAATGCATTGTAATCTATTAAAATATATTACACATTACTTATTGTTCTTCATAATTTGAGTATTACAATAGACATAAATTATTATTTTTCCCAGGCCATAGTTATGACATTAGAGGTATTAATTTATTCAGGACAATTTGCTCCTTCTAAAATAATTGACAGTTAATAGAGCTTTCTGAATTTTCAGGTCTAATATTTGTTGCTTATCTTTATCCCCTTTTTCTTTGCAATCCATATCCTACACATTTCAGATCAGATCAGTCACTCAGTCGTGTCAGACTCTTTGTGACCCCATGAATCGCAGCACGCCAGGACACCCTGTCCATCACCAACTCCCACAGTTCACTCAGACTCACATCCATCGAGTCAGTGATGCCATCCAGCCATCTCATCCTCTGTCGTCCCTTCTCCTCCTGCCCCCAATCCCTCCCAGCATCAGAGTCGTCTCCAATGAGTCAACTCTTCACATGAGATGGCCAAAGTACTGGAGTTTCAGCTTTAGCACCATTCCTTCCGAAGAAATCTCAGGGCTGATCTCCTTCAGAATGGACTGGTTGGATCTCCTTGCAGTCCAAGGGACTCTCAAGAGTCTTCTCCAACACCACAGCTCAAAAGCATCAATTCTTCGGTACTCAGCCTTCTTCACAGTCCAACTCTCACATCCATACATGACCACAGGAAAAACCATAGCCTTGACACATTTAGCATAACTCTATTTTGGGGGTACTCTTACTATCCATACACATCATGTATGGATGTGAGAGTTGGGCTGTGAAGAAGGCTGAGCGCTGAAGAATTGGTGCTTTTGAACTGTGGTGCTGGAGAAGACTCTTGAGAGTCCCTTGGATTGCAAGGAGATCCAACCAGTCCATTCTGAAGGAGATCAGCTCTGGGATTTCTTCGGAAGGAATGATGCTAAAACTGAAACTCCAGTATTTTGGCCACCTCATGTGAAGAGTTGACTCATTGGAGACGACTCTGATGCTGGGAGGGATTGGGGGCAGGAGGAGAAGGGGACGACAGAGGATGAGATGGCTGGATGGCATCACTGACTCGATGGACATGAGTCTGGGTGAACTCCGGGAGTTGGTGATGGACAGGGAGGCCTGGTGTGCTGCGATTCATGGGGTTGCAAAGAATCGGACACGACTGGATGACTGAACTGAACTGAACTGAACTTACTATCCAATTTCCTACTGTAAGAAATATTATCATCAGCATAGTCTGTAGGAGGAAAGTTGAAAGGAAACGAGTGCCTAGTAGTCTCAAATAATAGCATGGTTTTGATACCTCAAATTGCTAATTAAAGAAGGCCCTTGACAAGCACATTTCACAGTATACACTTCAGAATAAGACAGCTCCAAGCTCCCACCCTAGCTCTGTCATTTCTGCTCATGTGGCTTTAGACAAGTTATTAAACCTCCTAAGATTTGCTTTACTTACATGTAAAACAGGGATAATAACAGTGTTTAATTCATGGGATTGATGGGAGCTTAAAATAAAATAATGCACATAGAGCTCTGAGTGTAATATCTAACAGAATCAATTCAGTTCAGTCACTCAGTTGTGTCTGACTCTCTGTGACCCCATGGACTGCAGCACGCCAGGCCTTCCTGTCCATTACCAACACCCAGAGTTTACTAAAACTCATGTCCATTGAGTCAGTGATGCCATCCAAGCATCTTGTCCTCTGTTGTCCCCTTCTCCTCCCGTCTTCAATCTTTCCCAGCATTAGGGTCTTTTCAAATGAGTCAATTCTTCGCATCAGGTGGCCAAAGTATTGGAGTTTCAGCTTTAACATCAGTCCTTCCAATGAATATTCAGGAATATTCTAACAGAAGAAGACCCCTAAAACAATTTTAGTCATGGAAGTAGTTGCATATAGTGAGGACATGTGCTTTTTTTTTTTTTTTTAATCCTCCATTATGTGAAGATTTTATGTAACTACAAGTATACTGGAATCTTATTATTTTACTAACCATGGAAATCCACACTAAGGAAACTGCTGCACAGTTATTTTCCCTTTTAGTTTTTAAATAATTAATCAAAGTAAATGTGTCAGTGACAATTTTTAATATTGACTTTCAGTGTACCCTAATATATGTAGAGCAATTCCTATCATATTTGTTTGATGAAGTTCTTTCACTTACTCTATATGAAGAGTAAGTAAAAGACAATTATTTCTTATATATATATATATTTACAAATATTTTTAACTGTAGCATATTTAAAGGTAAAATATTTAAAACAGTGTATTGGTACACAGTGGTATAACTATAAAAGCCTACATATGTTGTATTAATTTATTCAATAATATATGACAATTGAGAGCCAACATTATACTGGAGTTTAGGAATGCAAAGCGGAAAAAATGGTGAACAAAGTTCCTTCACCATTTAGATGAGAAAACAAAATTATAAATGAATGAATAGTAAATAACTAGACATTGTTTAAATTTTAAAGAAAAAAATAAAAGCAAGGATTTCTTTTATTGTAGAACCTAATGTAAACAGCATAGTCAGAGAAAACTTTTCAGCAGAGGTGAAGTCTAAGCTTATACCTGAAGAATGAGGCTGAGCACATGGGAGGTAAGGGTAGGAGTGCTCGGGGCAGGGAGGGTAGTCTGTGCAAACACCCTGTGATGAGGAAGGACTAAGGAAGCACAAAGACAGAAAGAAGGATTTTGCAGAGATAAAATTCTGAAAGGAAGGCAGTAGCTCAGTCACATTGGATTACAGACCAAACAGACTTAGGTTTTAAACCAAGTACATTGAAACACATAGGAGAATTGTAGTAAAGAAACCGACCTGACCTGTTTTTCAAGTTCTATTTGTGTCTGCTGAATGAGCAAATGACTGGACAGCTTGTGATGGAGTGAAAAATGCAGAGACTAACTATTGTTCAGTTGCTCAGTCATGTCTGACTGTTTGTGACTCCATGGACTGCAGAACACCAGGCTTCCCTGTCCTTCACTGTCTCCTGGAGTTTGCTCTAATTCGTGTCCATTGAGTCAGTGATGCTATCTAACCATCTCATCCTTTGCCGATCCCTTCTCCTTTTGCATTCAATCTTTCCCAGTATTGAGGTATTTTCCAACAAGTTGGCTCTTCACATCAGGTAAGTATTGGAACTTCAATTTCACTATCAGTCCTTCCAAAGAAAATTCAGAGTTGATTTACTTTAGGATTGAGTGATTAGATCTTGCAATCCAAGGGACTCTCAAGAGTCTTCTCCAGCAACCACAGTTTAAAAGCATCAACTTCTTCAGTGCTCACCCTGCTTTATGATTCAACTCTAACACACATACATGACTACTGGAAAAAAACATAGCTTGGACTATATGGACCTTTGTTGACAAAATGATGTCTCTGCTTTTGCATATGCCATCTAGGTTTGTCATAGCTTTTCTTCCAAGGAGCAGCTGTCTTTTAATTTTATGGATGAAGTCACCATATGCAGTGATTTTGGATCCCAAGAAAATAAAATCTGTCACTGTTTCCACTTTTTCCCCATCTATTTCCCATGAAGTGCTCATACCAGATGCCATGATCTTAGTTTTTTGAGTGTTGAGTTTCGCGCCAGCTTTTTCATTCTCTTCTTTCATTCTCATCAAGAGGATCTTGTTGATAGTCTCAATTATTCTGATCCAAGTAAGAGAGGGGAGTTCCTCAGTTTATATTGGGAATATAGTTTGAAGATAGTACTTAAAGAATATCAGTCAGTTCTGTTCAGTAGCTCAGTCATGTCCAACTCTTTGTGACCCCATGGACTGCAAAATGCCAGGCCTCCCTGTCCATCACCAACTCGCAGAGTTTACTCAAACTCATGTCCATTGAGTCAGTGATGCCATCCAACCATCTCATCCTCTGTCATCCCCTTCTCCTCCCACCTTCAATCTTTCCCAGCATCAGGGTCTTTTCAAATGAGTTAACTCCTCACATCAGGTGGCCAAAGTATTGGAGTTTCAGCTTCAGCATCAGTCCTTCCAATGACTATTCAGGACTGATTTCTCTTAGAATTGATTGGTTTGATCTCCTTGCAGTCCAAGGGACTCTTAGGAGTCTTCTCCAACACCACAGTTCAAAAGCATCAATTCTTTGGCACTCAGATTTCTTTATAGTCCAACTCTCACATCCATACATGACTACTGGAAAAACCATAGCTTTGAGTAGATGAACCTTTGTTGGCAAAGTAATGTCTCTGCTTTTTAATATGCTATCTAGATTGGTCATAACTTTTCTTCCAAAGAGCTGGCATCTTTTAGCTTCATGGCTGCAATCACCATCTGCAGTGATTTTGGAGCCCCCAAAAATAAAATCTGTCACCATTTCCACTGTCTCCCCTTCTATTTGCCATGAAGGGATGGGATCGGATGCCATGATGTTAGTTTTCTGAATATTGAGTTTTAAGCCAATTTTTTCTCTCCTCTTTCATTTTCATCAAGAGGCTCTTTAGTTCTTCTCTTTCTGCCATAAGGGTAGTGTCATCTGCATATCTGAGGTTATTGATATTTCTCCCAGCAATCTTGATTCCAGTTTGTGCTTCATCCAGCCCAGCATTTCTCATGATGTACTCTGCATTTAAGTTAAAGAAGCAGGGTGACAATATACAACCTTGATGTACTCCTTTCCTGATTTGGAACCAGTCTGCTGTTCCATGTCCAGTTCTAACCATTCCTTCTTGACCTGCATACAGATTTCTCAGAAGGCAGATCAGGTGGTCTGGTATTTCCATCTCTTTCAGAATTTTCCACAGTTTGCTGTGATCCACATAGTCAAAGGCTTTGGTGTAGTCAATAAAGCAGAAGTAGATGCTTTTCTGGAACTCTATTGCTTTTTCAATGATCCAGCAGATGCTGGCAATTTGATCTCTGGTTCCTCTGCCTTTTCTAAAACCAGCTTGAACATCTGGAAGTTCACAGTTCATGTACTGTTGAAGGCTGGCTTGGAGAATTTTGAGCATTACTATGCTAGCATGTGAGATAAGTTCAGTTGTGTGGTAGTTTGAGCATTTTTGGCATTGCCTTTCATTGGGATTGGACAAATTAAAAACAGAGGATTAGTGTAAGATAAAAAGGAACCTAAGTTTTGAATCTGAATCCTGATCCCTACTTATACCTGATATGAACTTGAGAAAAATCACCTAACTTCTGTCTGTCTATCTAGTCCCATTGATATACTTTGATAATGTTTATATCTATATTGCCTATTGGAACAATTTTCAATAAGATCAATAAAACTAGGTATGTGAAGTCCTCTGTTGGTTGAAACAACCCAGTAAATACTTGTTTTCTATAGTCATATTGTTACTATTATAATTGCAATACAAGTAATTACCATTATAACTTGAGCAAATGTTGATGCCACAAGTTAAATAAGATGATATGGAAAGCCTAAATAAATTGTTTAGCCAGTCCAATAATTTACACCGCTTGGTATCTTTGAAAATGAGAGTTTGAAGCAAATTAGTTTTAAGAAGTCTCTGCACACGTAATATTCTAAATTCATCTAATTCATTTATGGCTAGAATTAAATATAGAGAAAGGAGAACGCCATTTACTAGTTAGGGCAATACAACAATAGGTGATGATTATAATAGTTTTGAGTTACCTTGAAAATTGAACAAGTAATACATTTAATACTCTGTTGGACTAAAAGGATTTATTTCAATAACTATTGTTGTTAGTTTAAATCACTTCATGCTAAAAAATGAATCCAGAAAGCTTGGAATGAACTGGCTAAGTGCCTTAAAATGAATATGAGAGAAGATAACTAAAGATAATACTAAATGACATAGAAGAAGATGAACAAATTCTCACAGAACTGCTTGCTTACTGATGCCAGATCTTCTGGGACTATTAAGCCATTGGGTGAGACAGTATTCTGTATCCAGCTGTTAATAACTGAAAAATTAACTAGATTTTCCATCTTGATCAGAAATAGAAAATATCAACACAGAGTACAAAACTTTTGACCCACTCATGAGAAACACCATTCACCTTCATTGATTTCTGGATCCTTAGTATAGAACTCAAATGGAAATGTGTTATCTCTGGGTGGTCCATCAAAATCACTCTAGAAGAAAGCCCTGCTTTGCCAAATTTGTTCAACGCTAACCAACTCTGGTTCTATTCACCCATGTAGGATAATCATAAAATACAAACACAACAAGCAAAGTATCATAGACAAAGTAAGGGCTCTGGAGTAAGCCTCTCTGGGTTCAAATCCTGTCTCCAGCACTTACTACTGCATAGCTTCAAGCAAAGTATCATAGACAAAGTAAGGGCTCTGGAGTAAGCTGGTCTGGGTTCAAATCCTGTCTCCAGCACTTACTGACTGCATAGCTTCAGTTACTTCATCTGTAAAATGTCAATAATAACAAAACTCTCATTTGAAGTTTTGCAGAACTGGATGAGTGAATACACATAATGAGCTTGGCACATAGTACTTCTTCAACCTCTCAGGAATGTTTAGCTGCTATAATCATGTATTAGGGAAAATGTATGCAGGTATCTGAGAATCCTACTATTTAAAAGTCAGCATTTTATATTATCTGTTTACATATCTTATATCTGTCTTCCAAGGACTTTGAATCACAGAGGTTACAGGTTATAAGATCTGGCAGGTTTATTAACTAGCTGCCTTTCTGATCTAAAATCATGGTAAGTTTGTCTTAGAATATTTGACCACAGTTCATAAGCAATCCCTTCTTTCTTTTTACTTTTACGCTCCTATATCCAATAATGTTTTCCAGATCTTCTCCTATGATCTGGTTTAGATTATTATTTTTGTTCTTTAAATGCACAAAAGTTTATTTATCTCTTTTAAAAAGCCAACATTTGTTTCTTCTCCTAATTTCAAAGTCCTTTGACTAATTTCTCAGTGCTTATGCCAGCATTTTAAAAGTATCATTTATTAGTAATGCTTATGTTCACGAATAAATTATGTTTTCCCTATTAAGATGTTAACGAAAATGAAACACCCTGATACATTACGGAAGATGCCAAAATGTAATGTTATCCAACCACACCCAACCAAATTCCCTGAATTTTTATTTATCATTATCATATGACTTCAGAGTCAAAAGCTTTAAAACTCAAAGGGAGCATAGCAGTCATTTACTGCAACCTCCTCATTTTTACATCAGAATGTCAAAGCCTGCATTAGTTAGATAAATTAGTAAGTGAACTGGGATTATACACCAAATCCTTTGACTGCATCCTGAGTCATTTTCTGGTAAAACACACCAGCAATTTAATCACATGAATAAAATGACATAAAATGTGGCAAATAATTAGTAGAAAATAAGCAGGAAACAGATTAGTATCAAACATGTAACACATTATTCTATAGCTTTGATATTTTTAATATTTTAGTAATGTTCCAGGTTACAATGAGGTTGAATATTGGACTGAAAAACATGTAGAAAAGATAAGCTGTTTCAATTGTTTACTAAATGCAAAATTGAGAGATTTTTAAAGTTATGATTCTAGATGAGGAAAATAAGAAATAAAAAATTCCATAGGGAAAATATATTCTGAATTCCTAATGAAGAAGCATCTTACTGCTGGCATGAATTTTCCCTTAGATGATCATAAAGGCATCAATGTCAGATTCTAAGATTTTAATATTTTCTTTTCAATGTTAATAAGTCATTGATATAGCATTTTAAATATCTTCCCATTTTTTTCTCAAAAAGTCCCCCAATATCAGATTGTTTAAAAGTCTATGAGTAGTGACAGTTACTATAATAAATAAAAGTTTCTACTTTTTTATTTTAACATTCTTCATGTTCAAGTTAGATCATTTTATTAAAAAATTTAAATGTGACCTTAAATATTTCTTTGTCCTACCCACGAATTTTTGATGTATGTATTATATGTGTTTATACTTAAATTTTAAAAAATTATATTAAGAAGTTTATTTTCAAATAACTTTATATCCAACTTAGACCAAAGCTTTTTATGTAGCACCACTTAGAAATTTGAAAAGTGACAAGTACATCGTAAGCAAATATAAAGATTGTCTGTTCAAACTGTTACAACTCAGTAGTGTGATCATAACATGGGCTCTACTCTCTCTTACTAGAAATCAAAATACCTACCAGGCAAAATTTAAAGAATCTGGTTTAAACTTGTAACATGGTTATCCTCAAGTTAAAAGAAAACAAGATCATACTAGATCCAGGATACATTCTACTACATAGACCTGTATAACAAGTCTAAGGGAATGTCCTGTTTTACAGACAAGTCTTGGGAGCTTGATTAGGGGAAAACAAATATTTACTTTGCTGAGTGAACTGCACTTGACCTATATTCTCCTACAAGATTAGCTCAAGTTTCAGGACATAGAGAAGATGTTTTTCTATGAGAGGTACTGTGGTACAAATGAACATACCAAGCTTATGATTGGAAATTAGACATTCTTGGGTTTTCAGTCAGCATCTGTCACTTTCTAACCATGTAGTCTTGGGCATGTTATATATCCACCCTAAGTCTTGATTATTTTTTTAGCTACAAAGGGAGACAACAATGCCTTTTTTTCAGAGTTGGTGCAAAAGTGAAAGAGGAATAAAAGTTGGGAGATACATAATAGAACTCAAAAAATGGTAATATTTTTATGGTTATCCCCTCTGTAGTTGAAAAGCATGATGGTATTAAACTATTCGCACAGCTATTGAAGAGGAGATCAACTTTAACAACCTAACATGCATCAAAGAATTTTAAAATTTTAATTTCTGTGTCAGGGCAATAACTGGTAAGTTTTAGCATGACAGAAGGACATGTCAATACTATAAGTTGGCTCATATCAATTCTGCCTTGAATGGAGGCATCTCTGTTTTCTCTCACAAAGCCCTTGATCAGCAAAACAAATTAAACCTCCTTTCAACTTTGCTCATGACCACATGTATGATGTTTCTAGAACTCTGACAAGATTAGACAGAAGTAGAACAGTACAAGTAGATAATATAATAGCTTACAGTGTCTTTTTCCCCCCTTCTCATAATTCAATTTCCTGACTTAAGCTTTGATTGCTGAAGCATCCATTTCAGAGAAGCATCCAGTTCAAAGATGGTTAGCTCAAGTAATTTTTCCAGGAACTTGACTAGATAAAGAATTAGGCTGCCTCCCAAACACAGGCTTTGTTTCAGAGATCTAGATTGATTTGGGCTATTGGTTTTTACCTCTTCCCAAATTTTATGCCAGATCTTATGTTTTAAATTAGCCAATAAAGAATGAGTCCAGAAACCCTAAGTCCCTAACCTTCAATTTCCTCAAAAAACAACTTCCTGATGTAGCAAGGGAAGATCAAGAACACTAGAATAGGTAGCTCATCCCTTCTCCAGTGGATCTTCCTGACCCAGGAATCAAACTGGGGTCTCCTGCATTGCAGGCAGATTCTTTACCAACTGAGATATCAGGGAAGCCCCCAGGTCCTGTGAGTAATAAAACTTTATCTTTGCAAAGTTTACTGGTGGTCTTTGCTAAAGGGGATGCTGCAATCATAATAAGAACCACAAGGGCCAATCGAACACGACTTTGGTTACTGATAGGCTGAGACTGGCACAAAGCACATTTCCTTTAATTTTAGTTTATTTTTTGCCTATTGTATCATGAAGTGGTTTATTCCCAATCATTTCTCTCCCTCAGTTCAGTTCAGTCGCTCAGTCGTGTCCAACTCTTTGCAACCCCATGAATCGCAGCACGTCAGGCCTCCCTGTCCATCACCAACTCCCGCAGTTCACTCAGACTCATGTCCATTGAGTCAGTGATGCCATCCAGCCATCTCATCCTCTGCCATCCCCTTCTCCTCCTGCCCCCAATCCCTCCCAGCATCAGAGTCTTTTCCAATGAGTCAACTCTTCGCATGAGGTGGCCAAAGTACTGGAGTTTCAGCTTTAGCATCATTCCTTCCAAAGAAATCCCAGGGCTGATCTCCTTCAGAATGGACTGGTTGGATCTCCTTGCAGTCCAAGGAACTCTCAAGAGTCTTCTGCAACACCACAGTTCAAAAGCATCAATTCTTTGGAGCTCAGCTTTCTTCACAGTCCAACTCTTATATCCATACATGACCACAGGAAAAACCATAGCGTTGACTAGATGGACCTTTATTGGCAAAGTAATGTCTCTGCTTTTCAATATGCTATCTAGGTTGGTCATAACTTTCCTTCCAAGGAGTAAGCAAGCATCTTTTAATTTCATGGCTGCAGTCACCATCTGCAGTGATTTTGCAGCCCCCAAAAATAAAGTCTGACACTGTTTCCCCATCTATTTCCCATGAAGTGATGGGACCAGATGCCATGATCTTCGTTTTCTGAATGTTGAGCTTTAAGCCAACTTTTTCACTCTCCACTTTCACTTTCATCAAGAGGCTTTTTAGTTCCTCTTCATTTTCTGCCATAATGGTGGTGTCATCTGCATATCTGAGGTTATTGATATTTCTCCCAGCAACCTTGATTCCAGCTTGTGTTTCTTCCAGCCCAGCATTTCTCATGATGTACTCTACATATAAGTTAAATAAGCAGGGTGACAATATACAGCCTTGATGTACTCCTTTTCCTATTTGGAACCAGTCTGTTGTTCCACGTCCACTTCTAACTGTTGCTTCCTGACCTGCATACAAATTTCTCAAGAGGCAGGTCAGGTGGTCTGGTATTTCCATCTCTTTCAGAATTTTCCACAGTTTATTGTGATCCACACAGTCAAAGGCTTTGGCATAGTCAATAAAGCAGAAATAGATGTTTTTCTGGAACTCTCTTGCTTTTTCCATGATCCAGCGGATGTTGGCAATTTGATCTCTGGTTCTTCTGCCTTTTCTAAAACCAGCTTGAACATTAGGAAGTTCACAGTTCACGTATTGCTGAAGCCTGGCTTGGAGAATTTTAAGCATTACTTTACTAAAAGGAAAAAAAAAAGTGTTATTAATAGAGAAAAATACAATAGGCCGACTTCACAATTTTTTTTGTTTTGCGTGGTTTCATTTTCCAGATGGTGCATTGGTAAAGATTCTTCCTGCCAATGCAGGAGACTCAAGATAGGCTAGTACGATTCCTGGGTCAGGAAGATCCACTGGAGAAGAAAACGGCAAGCCACTCTAATATTCTCGGATGGAAAATCCTGTGGGCAAAGGAATCTGGCATTCTACAGTCCATGGGGTCACAGAGTTGGACATGACTAAGTGACTGAACAAACACACACATATGATTTTATTAGCCTTCAAATAATAATGAAACACATCTCATCAGTGAAAAAGCAATGCATTTCCATGTTATTCAGTAATCTGCCAAACTCACTAGGCAGGATTGCTCATATGTCTCCTACCATATAGGGATTGACCATAAAAAGTCTTTCCTCCCTTTAAGGCAGTGACTTCCACAAAGTTTTCAGCATTTATACAATAATGGATATGATAATTGCTTTATAATGAAGACAAGAATTAACAAATAAGTGAAAAGAAACACAGCTGTGGGAGGTTGGAAAGGATCACCCACATTTTCATGTTTTAAAGGCTTATTAGCGAGAGTGTCGTAAACCATGGGTGCAGAAGAGGATCTCTAGCTAAAATAGCATTACAAAAGATATAACATGTATTGAATATAGATAGCTCTTAAAGGCTGAATATGCTATGGGAAAGTACACTTTAGGAAAAGATGCTGATGAAAAAGAATTCTGGAAGAAAGACACCTAGGTGAAGACAGCCAACCACTAGATGGAAAGTCAGGAGCCCCAAGAAACTGGAGTTCAAAGGACCCAAGGGAAGGATAGAAAAGGGGAAGTCTGGAAAAGTGAATTAGTGAAAGGAGCCAATCCTGTTACATATCCAAAAAGTCGCATAAGAAAAACAGAAATCACAAGAAGATGTTTCACTCCAGTGAAAATACAATTTATAAACAAACTAGAAAATGGCTTAAATTTCCAAGGACCCTTATGAGTGTTAGTAGAGGCAGCAACTTTTTAAAATTAATGTTCTTTTTCAAAACTTAAAAAAGCTTTCCATGCTACTGACAGATTTATACTGATATTTTTTTCATAGTTGGAAGTGGAGATTAGGCTCATTTGATAAAAGAACAGATATAACATGTAGAGAGGTGTAATGGGAAGACTAATGAAATGACAGCCAATGGGGCAAGTGGTAAATTTAAAAAGTGATGAGCAGAGATTGAGGTTATTAAACACACAAAAGTAGAACTGTTCTGCATCACTGTTATAACTGAGCTTCATACAGAAAAGTATTTGCAAATCTAGGAGAAACAATCTTTAAGAATTTTCTTCATTTGCTTTTGTCCATAATACAGTTGCCAGTAGACAAAAGGCAACTTGAGGTACAAGGCTTCAGTTGGGTTGCCAAGTATATTATTCATCACAAATAGCACATCCTCCCCCAATTTAAAAGGGGAGACAATAAACTACCATTTTTTTTTCCACTATAAAAATCATGATTTCTTGCTTGTCACCACTTGCTGTAAATCAGCTACTTTTCTAAGTAGTGAAAAAATTCCCTTTGGAATGGAGACATTGTAAATTGTGATGTACCATTGCTGACAGGAGAGATTTTTATAAAGCCCAGTTATTGTACATACACAAAACAATATCAGGGCATGAGAGAGACTTGTACACTCAAAGCTCTATTCATTTCCATGGGATCTGTGTCATATTTATGCTAATTAAAAATTCTTTCCATTTGGAGAGAGAAAAAAAGGTCAAAGAATGTGCTTTCTGAACACAGTAAACATGCAAATAATTATTACCATAGTTTATCAATTTCTTTTCTCTGTTGATAAATGATTCACTGTCTTTTACTCTCAGCAAGCATCTAAAAGTGAATTAAAGCTTGAGTTGTCTGAAAAGGAAAAATTCCATGACCTTAGACAAAGCTAAGCAATAAAAAAAAGAGACAGTGAATTTGCCTGAAAAATGGAGGGTTTAAAACAAAGCAATACAAAAGCAAGATGGCAAGAATTCTTTCTCTATACCACTCATCACAAAGAACTATCTTACTGGCCAATTAAAATTAATCTTTAGTAAAAAATCCTTGGTAAAAATCCTTAGTAAATAGGAAAAAAAGACATCTCACAGAAGAGTCCCAGACTCAAAAATTTATTTTCAAAACAGTAACATTTCAAATTTCTTACTGTTGTGAAATGGAGTATTTCTATATCAATAAATAAGGATGTCACAGCAGTCCATGATTCTGGCCCTCTGAATGTGAATTTCTGAGCCCAGGAGGTACCCAGGAAGAACAATGAGGGCTATCTGGCAGAAACCAACCACTCCCCACAGTGAGCACTGGCTCCAGATAGCTGAGATGCTTATATATATAAAAAAAAAGTTTTCAGTAAACCCAGACTTCCATCTCCCCATAAATAGAAAAATGCTAAATTCCTTACCTTGAGATATCTACTTTTCCTTAATTAACAATTGTCTTTTGATGTTCAGACTACCTGCTCCTTGTTGCAAACTTGTATATAACCTGACTCCTCACATCCCTCCCCCACCTATGGGACAGTTCTCTTCCTGTTACTTGAGATGCTATCTCCTTGGCTTGAATTTCTAAAAACTTCTTATGAAATAAAACATAACTCTCAGGATACAGGGATCAAGACCATCCTCAAGAAAAAGACATGTGAAAAAGCAAAATGGCTGTCTGAGGAGGCTTTACAAAACACTGTGAAAAGAAGAGAAGCCAAAAAGCAAAGGAGAAAAGAAAAGATATACCCATTTGAATGTAGAGTTCCAAAGAATAGCAAGGAGAGCTAAGAAAGCCTTCCTCAGTGATCAATGGAAAGAAATAGAGGAAAACAATAGAATGGGAAAGACTAGAGATCTCTTCAAGAAAATTAGAGATACCAAGGGAACATTTCATGCAAAGATGGGCTCAAAAAAGGACAGAAATGGTAGGGACCTAACAGAAGCAGAAGATATTAAGAAGATATTAAGAAGAACTGTACAAAAAAGATCTTCACCACCCAGATAATCATGATGGTGTGATCACTCACCTAGAGCCAGATATCCTGGAATGTGAAGTCAAGTGGGCCTTAGGAAGCATCACTACGACCAAAGCTAGTGGAGGTGATGGAATTCCAGTTGAGCTATTTCAAATCCTGAAAGATGATGCTGTGAGAGTGCTGCACTCAGTATGGCAGCAAATTTGGAAAACTCAGCAGTGGCCACAGGACTGGAAAAGGTCAGTTTTCATTCCAATCCCAAAGAAAGGAAATGCCAAAGAATGCTCACACTACCACACAATTGTACTCATCTCACACACTAGTAAAGTAATGCTCAAAATTCCCCAAGCCAGGCTTCAACAATATGTGAACCATGAACTTCCAGATGTTCAAGCTGGTTTTAGAAAAGGCAGAGGAACCTGAGATCAAATTGCCAACATTTACTGGATCATCAAAAAAACAAAAGAGTTCTGGAAAAACATCTATTTATGCTTTACTGACTAAGCCAAAGCCTTTGATTGTGTGGATCACAATAAACTGTGGAAAATTCTGAAAGGGATGGGAATATCAGACCACCTGACCTGTCTCTTGAGAAACCTGTATGCAGATCAGGAAGCAACAGTTAGAACTGGACATGGAACAGACTGGTTCCAAATAGGAAAAGGAGTACATCAAGGCTGTATATTGTCACCTTGATTATTTAACTTCTATGCAGAGTGCATCATGACAAACTCTGGGCTGGAAGAAGCAGAACTGGAATCAAGATTGCCAGGAGAAATATCAATAACCTGAGATATGCAGATGACACCACCCTTATAGCAGAAAGTGAAGAAGAACTAAAGAGCCTCCTGATGAAAGTGAAAGTGGAGAGTGAAAAAGTTGGCTTAAAGCTCAACATTCAGAAAACAAAGATCATGGCATCCTGTCCCATCAATTTATGGCTAATAGATGGGGAAACAGTGGCAGGCTTTATTTTTGAGAAGGCTGCAAAATCACTGTGGATGGTGATTGCAGCCATGAAATTGAAAAACACTTAATCCTTGGAAGGAAAGTTATGACCAACCTAGACAGCATATTAAAAACAGAGACATTACTTTGCCAACAAAGGTCCATCTAGTCAAGGCTATGGTTTTTTGATTGGTCATGTATGGATGTGAGAGTTAGACTATAAAGAAAGCTGAGTGCTGAAGAATTGATGCTTTTGAACTGTGGTGTTGGAGAAGACTCTTGAGAGTCCCTTGGTCTGCAAGGAGATCCAACCAGTGCATCCTAAAGGCGATCAGTCCTGGGTGTTCATTGGAAGGACTGATGCTGAAGCTGAAACTCCAATACTTTGGCCATCTGATGCGAAGAGCTGACTCACTGGAAGAGACCCTGATGCTGGGAAAGATTGAGAGCAGGAGGAGAAGAGGATGACAGAGGATGAAATGGTTGGATGGCATCACTGACTCGATGGACATGGGTTTGGGTGAACTCTGGGAGTTGGTAATGGACAGGGAGGCCTGGCGTGCTGGGGTTCATGGGGGTCACAAAGAGTTAGAAACGAGTGAGTGAGTGAACTGAACAGAACAACTTCTAGGTTGTGACTACTTCTGAAGTCAAAACTATGTAAATGAAACTATAGCAAAATAATATTACAAAACTAAACTTCATAAGAAGAATAAAAATCCAATGGACTTTTTCATTTGCAGGGAGGGATGACTAAAATTTTTAAAAGATAAATGTAAACCCATGAAGGGGAGAATTCCTTTTAGAACCAGAATATATGACAAAAGTCTTAGTACAGAAAGGGACTACAGCTTGCGAAACTCAACTGTGTATCTAATGTAGGAATGTCCTCTGGATCAGGGGTCTCCAATTCCAGGGCTCTGAACCTGTACCAATCCTTGGCCTGTTAGGAGGTGAGCGGTGGGCTATTTCTGCCTCTCCGCATCATTCCTCCTGGCTCTCGTTACTACCTGAACTATCCCCCTGCCACCCTCATCATGGAAAAATTGTCTTCCATGAATCCAGTTCCTGCTGCCAAAAAGGCTGGGGACCAGTGCTCTAGATCAATGCTTCAATATACACAACTGTCATTTGAGGATGTTTTTAAAATGTAGATGTGAAAATGCAGGTTTGGGATAGGGCCTGAGAGTCTGCATTTCTAATATGCTTCTTGGTCATACCAACTATGGTCTTTTGTGGGCCGCAGTATATGCAAGAATTCTCTAACCATTCCATTGTATGTTCCATAGCACGGCCTCAATTACTTCAAGAATAAGCACTTTCCATTTGGAGGCCATCAAACTGTTTTTCCTTTAATTAAGTCAAGCTTTACCTTTCCATATCTTCCATCCATTGATCCTGATTCCAGCCTCCAGAATCATAATTATATTACTAAATCTAATTTATTTTTACATGAAGATTAAATTCAAGAAATATATACCCCCTTGATTCTCTTTCTTCCGAGAAGATGACATCTCTGATACAAGAAGGGTTTTAAGTCCTCTCTGCCATTTTATTTGCTCTGTACTGGATATGTTTCAAGGATCATGTCCATCTAAAAGTGAGGTCCCATGGACCCAGGACTCCAGTCCAGATTGTACTGATGGTCATTATGCTTCTATTTATGATCTTATGTTTCCATAAGACATACTGACTGTGTCTAAGTTTCTATAAAACTTGTGGACTCTGACCAAAACTGGCCCTGACTTTCATTAATAATTCCCACAAAGGCAGCACCACTTAAACAAAAATAATGAAATAGCTAACCTAAGAATTAAATAACTAATCTCCTCTTTTGCAGGGGGCATGGCGAATTCTCATGAAATCTTTTTTCCATTGGCTTCATCACCTGGTTCACAACCTCATTCCCTCCCTTTCCGTCATCATTCTCACCCTGTGGCCTCACACGTCTTAAAATTATCGAACCCCAGTGACCTCCACCTCTGTGCCAACACAACCATTTTTTGGCAAACCACACCCCAGTTGTGTCATCCCTTTAACTGCTTCTACTCAAGCTCTCAGATTCTGACCACTGCTTCACCCTAATCCACATGCTACCCCACAATGCACACAAAATCTAATTTGTATCTTGATTGTACAAATCTCTCCATGCTATAGTAGTTCATCATTCCCCTCTAATTTCAATTTTCTTTCAACCCAGTTGGTGACTTCTTGTTAAAACAGTTTGAGAAGGTTCTTGCAGTGTCATCTGCAATGCTTCCTGCAGGGTTCACACTTATTTTCCCCATCCTAGCCCTGGAAAATCCTCATTATGTTTTCTTCACTCTTGTCTGTGCAAAAGTGTCTGGCTAGAGGGGGGGGAAAAATCTTTCAACTTACTGATTTCATTAGAAATGCAAGTGATTCAAACTGCTTTTCACTCTGTATTTCATTCCCTATAGCAACAGATCCAAACCTTCTTCAACGTCTTGAAGTCCCTAACACTCCCTGGAATCATAAATTTTAACTGATGAACAGATGATCTCATTGACAAGTCACTGAAATGATCAAGACCACCTGGCATGTGATCTCTCAACTTCCTTGTTCTCCATAGAGTGTCTTTATATTTTTGCATGCTTTTCCTTCTTCATTCTAACTTCCTCAGAGGAAGACTATCCCTTTCATAAATGCTGAGGTTAAAATGTCTACAAATTTCTATTTAACACTTTCCTGCCTAGAACAATGTATTGCTTTATCAGACATACATTCTGCCAGTCTTCTGGCTGGATTTATACTCTTTACCTATTAGCATGCTAAAATGTTCATATCCTTCTTCTCTTTTGCCTTTTTTTTCACTTGTAAGCTTCGTGAAATAAGCCTGTATTCCTGCTTCAATTTTAACCAAGTATATTCTTTGTAAGCTCTTGTCATTTGATTTTCCTTTGCACCTTTCTCACTACCATCTCACCCACTGAAAGTAATGACTTGAAAGTTACCTCTGATCTAACTTAACACTGTTTTGTCAGTTATGCTCCTTCTCGTTCTTTATACAGCATTTTGTTACTGATTCCTTTTTCTGTCTTAAAACATTATTTTTTTTCTGAATTACATGATATTGTATGATTCTGGCTCTTCTGTCCCTCTGCTCCTGAGCCCAATTAATTAAAAAAAAAATCTGCCACATAGCAGATTTTTCCTATCTTTTCCAATTCTCCTTTAAGGCTCCATTTCCAGTCACCTTCTATGACTACCCATTAGTGATCTACTACCCAGGTGATATGATGATGACAACCACATTTATATGTTTTAGCCTATATTTCTTTCTATAATTTCAGAGGCAAAAAGGAATAAATACACTGCAATAATCCCATATGAAAATTCCATAGGTGCTTCAACATATCCAAAATTTTTTCAATTTAGATATGACACATAATCATTGTTACTCTATTTCCTCATTGTCTCCCAAATCCACTATTCTATTCACTCTCTATTTCTCCATTCATTGCTTTAGTCTAGGTCTTCTTTTATCAGTTCTTGAAAGGTATATCACAATAAGGGTTTCCAAGTGGCACTAGTGGTAAAGAATGAGCCTGCCAATGCAGGAGATGCAAAAGATGCAGGTTTGATTCCTGGATTGGGAAGATCTCCTGGAGGAGGAAATGGCAACCCACTCCAGTATTCTTGCCTGGAAAATTCCATGGGCAGAGGAGCCTGGCTGGCTACAGTCCATGGGGCTACAAAGAGTCGGATGCTACTGAGTGACTGAGTGTGCACGCCCCGCGTGTGTGTGCACGCGCACACACACACACACACACACACGACAATAAGCTATTAACTGATTTCTGACCTTTCATTCTTTGATCCATCTTTAACATTGCTACCACTGTTATCTTTCTGTAACCTGGCTTACTCTCAGATAGATTCTACACACTGCATGTGGCACACATAATCTTTCTTGGCCTGGCACCTACCATTCAGATTCCTACCTAACATTAAGTGACTTTCCAAATCCTGTATGCTTCAATGCACACTCTTAGCTTTGACTAAGAGTGTCCCCTCCTTCAAAGCTGTTGGAATAGTAAATGCTCTTCATTTAGTTTACCCATCTCAAATTGCAGCACATAAAATACTAATCCTTTCCTGATTTCCACTACTGGGAAAAATACCAACTTTCTGTAAATGCTCAGGAGCTCTATTTTGGCACTCAGTCATATACTTATTATTGTATGCACTCCTACTTTTTCTCTCCATTTAAATGGTAGTCATCCTGAGAATGATTGTACATCTTTCCATCTTGAATAATGCCAACAACATGCTCTTTTATGCCTGCTTACTAAATTAAATTGCCTTTTAGTGACATTTTATGCCCTGCATGTAAAAGCCTTAATGTAAAAAATATCCAGAAATAAAAAGTATGATTAAAGTTCCACTAAAAGAAAGACAGACGGAAGAAAAAAGAAGAAATGGAAACAGGAAGGAAGGAAAGTCCAGATTAAGAGTTTTGTCTATGAAATTTTCTTCTTTGGATCATTCACTGAGAAACTCCAAATATCATATATCATATTGATAAATTTTATAATCGAAAAAAAAGAAGTTGCAGAATATAGAGTAACTTTAGATACGACATAAACAGAGGCCCAACTTTGATTTCTATAGTGTCTGTAAATACTTTCAGTTCAGGTTGCTGTGAATCCCAGAAGTAAGAAAATCAGCCGTTTTGAAGTATGATTGCTTTTTTCCAATGCAACACTATGGAAGTTGAATAACTTTTTCAGGTGCCACAGAGTAGGAACGGTACTGCTTCTACTTTTAATATTGAAACATAACACTTTATGTCATTAAGGACAATTTCCATGCTTTATTTTCTAGTGCTATTAACAAAATGTGCTTGCATGCTCAGTTGTTCAGTCATGTCCATCTCTTTGCAACCCCATGGACTATAGCCCATCAGGCTCTTCTGTCCATGAGATTTTCCAGGCACAAATCTTGGAGTGGGTTGTCATCCCCTTCTTCAGGGGATCTTCCTGAACCAGGGATTGAACCTGTCTCCTGCATTGGCAGGTGGATTCTTTACCACTGAGCTGCCTGGGAAGAAAAGCCATAGATATTATTTTCTGCTGAGATCACTTTCTACTAGTCTTTTCCATTGGAGACTTTACATGCCTGCTGCTGCCCTTATATAATGGAGATGGCAGTTGACTGCTTCTACCCACTTCTTCCTAGAATATTGTAGATATATATGCTGGTGAGCAGGACATTGCTTGGATATTCTGAGAATTTTCAACTTTCATTATAGTAAAGGGTGTGGGTGTGTGTGTGCACCCTTGTGCATACATATGCACATGGCTAAATCCACATCAGCAGGTGGAGAGTACGGAGAAGGCAATGGCACCCCACTCCAGTACTCTTGCCTGGAAAATCCCGCAGACGGAGGAGCCTGGTGGGCTGCAGTCCATGGGGTTGCTAAGAGTCGGACACAGCTGAGTGACTTCATTTTCACTTTTCACTTTCATGCATTGGAGAAGGAAATGGCAACCCACTCCAGTGTTCTTGCCTGGAGAATCCCAGGGACAGGGAGCCTGGTGGGCTGCCGTCTATGGGGTTGCACAGAGTCTGACACGACTGAAGCGACTTAGCAGCAGCAGCAGATGGAGAGTAATGAGTGTGACCTAACCATTTCTATACTCATGGAGATAGAGAAATAAAGCTTTCCTACATGCTGAAGAATGCTTACCCTCCTCCTGAACTGATTCATCTTGATGTGAGCCAGGACAAAATCAGATAAATTATTAATAAGTTATAAATGCTCATGGGCTTTACCCTAACCTAACCCCTGAAGTGACATATCACCACTTTTGTTATATCCTAGTCCTTAAAAACAAGTCTCTGGGTCCTGTTCATTCTCAAGGGACATAAACACCAAGAGACTGGGACCTCTGAGAGCCATCTCAGAAGCTGCTTATAACACACACCATTCACTTTCTCACCCGCTGTTTCTGCAGATGCTATGAATGCTTTCACATCTTTCCTTTGTAGGTTGGTTCTTCCAGAGGCCCAATTCAAAGTCATATTTCCCCCAAGAGAGGAATGGTACTAAGTGACGTGACAGAGCAAATTCATCCTGAATCCCTTTATAGCTGTGTGTGACAGGGCTCCACCAGCAGTGAGGAGTCGCCTTGACATGTGTGCCTTGAAGTACTGTGATGGGCGGGGTGCATCCCCTCAGAGGTCTTTTTCGCCAAAACCTTGCATACGCCCGACTCATCATAAAGGAAAAACATCAGACATATCCAAATGGAGCAGCATTCCAGGCTAGTCCTCAAAACCATCAAGGGCATCAGAAAACTAAGAAAGTCTGAGAGACTGTCTGTTAAGAATGATATAAGATGTAAAAATAATGTAATGTCTTGGATGATGTCGTGGAACAAAAGATTATTAGATAAAAGCTAAGGAAATCTGAACAAAATGGGGACTTGAGTTAAGAATAAAGTATATTGATTCATTTAAATAAAAGCTGCATGTGCACTATTAAGTATTTATTAATTACTGGAGGTTTGACAACAAATTCTTTAGAAAGGTCTGTCATCTACCTATCCACACAGAGGCCCAAGGATATAGACACATGCATTGGTTTGATCAGTATTACAATAAAAATCTGTAAGTGCTTTTGTGTTTCGGTGGTGTCATTATTAACAGCTTATTCTACAATTGAAATGAAGTAAATCTTTGTCTCAACCTCCTCACTGAGAATTTTGTTGCGGTTTTCACTCATTAAGTCATGTCCAATTCTTTGTGACCTCTTGGACTGCAGCATGCCAGGCATCTCTGTCCTTCACTATTTCCCACAGTTTGCTCAAATTCATGTCCATTGAGTCGGTGATGCTATCTAAACCATCTCATCCTCTGCAACCCCCTTCTTTTGTCTTCAATCTTTCCCAGCCTCAAGGTCTTTTCCAACGAGTCAGCTCATCACATCAGGTGGCCAAAGAATACTGTTCTCAAACGTATAGACTGTTATGAAACTATCTAGTGTGTGAAGAACTGAAAGTGTGTCCCTCCTCAGAATTCATATGTTGAAACCATACCACCAATGTGATAATATTGGGAGATGAGGCCTTTGGGGAGTAATCGGTGTTAGATGTTAAAACTCGTGATGTAATATCCTATGAAAAGAGTACACCAAAGAGCATGCTCACACTTTTTTCCCCAGCATGCACACAAAGAAGAGGTCATGTGAGCTTGACAGTGAAATGTAAGCCAGATACAAGCCAAGAGAAGATGCCTTAGAAGGAACTTTGCCTTGGTGGCATCTTGCTCTTGGATTAACGGCCTCCAGAGTGATGAAAATAAAATTTTGTTTACATGAATCAAGAACTTCCAGATGTTCAAGTTGGATTTAGAAAAGGCACAGGAACCAGAAATCAAATTGCCAACATCTGTTGGATCATGGAAAAAGTAGGAGAATTCCAGAAAAAAACAACTACTTCTTCATTATGCTAAAGCCTTTAACTTGTGTGGATCACAACAACTACGGAAAATTCTCAAAGAGATGGGTATACCAGACGACCTTACCTGCCCCATGAGAAACCTTTATGCAGGTCAAGAAGCAACAGTTAGAAGCAGACATGGAACAATGGACTGGTTCAAAATTTGGAAAGGAGTTTGACAAGACTGTATACCATCACCTTGCTTGTTTAACTTATATGCAGAGTACAGCATGCAAAATGCTGGGCTGGATGAAGCACAAGTTGGAACCAAAGTAGCCAGGAGAAATATCAGTAACCTTAGATATGAAGATGACACCATCCTCATGGCAGAAAGTGAAGAGGAACTGAAAAGCTTCTTCATGAAGATGAAAGAGGAGAGTGGAAAAGTGGATTAAAATTCAACATTCAATAAACTAAGATCATGGCATATTACTTCATGGCAAATAGAGGTAGAAATAGTGGAAACAGTGGCAGACTTTATTTTGGGGTCTCCAAAATCACTACAGATGGTGACTGCAGCTATGAAATTAAAAAGACACTTGCTCCTTGGAAGAAAAGCTATGACCAACCTAGACAGTGTATTCAAAAGCAGAGATATTTTTTTTCCAACAAAGATTTGTACAGTCAAGGCTATGGTTTTTCCAGTAGTCATGTATGGATGTGAGAGCTGGACCATAAAGAAGGCTGAGGAACAAAGAATTGATGCTTTCAAACGTGGTATTGGAGAAGACTCTTGAGAATCCCTTGGACTACAAGGAAATCAAGTCTGTCGATCCTAAAGTAAAGCATCCCTGAATATTCCTTGGAAGGACTGATGCTGAAACTGAAGCTACAATACTTTGGCCACTTGTTGTGAAGAGACAACTCATTAGAAAAGATCCTGATTCTGGGAAAGTTTGAAGGCAGGAGGAAAAGGGGATGATAGAGGATGAGATGGTTGTTGGATGGCATCACCGACTCAATGCACATGAGTTTGAGCAAGTTCCAGGAGATGGTGAAGGACAGGGAAGCCTGGAATGCTGTACTCCATGATGTCGCAAAAAGTCGGACATGACTGAGGGCCTGAACTGCCTGACTGATATGTTTTAAATACCAATATGAAAAACCAAACTAGACGTGAGTCTAGTCTTGGAACCATTTTAACCATAAAGCATTAGTCCAACAGTTATTTATATTTCAAACATATCCTGGTGAACCAATTGTTTTTAATGGGCCTTGTATCAGATTTAATATTCCAACAGTGTGCCCCTAGTAATAGAATGTCTCAGTGAATGAATGTTAAGAAGAAAAAAGAAAGCAAGTAAGATGAAGAGAGGGAAGGAGAAAGGAAGGAAGGAAGGAAAAAATGAGAGGAAGAAATTGATGAAACTTTTATTAACAGTACTTAATTACTCTTGGATCTACAGATTACACACAAGCCTAATCTGTTTATGACTTCTCTTTAAACTTCATGAAAAAAAAGTTTTCTATCCCTTCCTCATTTCCCTGAATTAGGTTGGTCTCTGACTGCTATCATTATTTTTCCCTCTAGAAAACACTGATTTTCTGACAAATTGCTATTTAGATGCTTTCCATAATATGATCTCGAATTCACATGAAAATAGCTGAATCTTCTTTAATAAACCAAGAGTCAGCAAAACAGTTTCAAAGAGCCCCTTAGAATGGAATTTGGAAGGCATTCTGACTGGCGAGTTAACACAATTTCTGTAACAGAAGGCCATTTAAACACAGAAAATCAATGACAGGGCTGGGGAGAGAAGTGCTAAGCTCTCACCAGACATAATTGCAAGGCGAAATTACATAATTTCAAATTATATAACGTTTATCCTACAGAGACAATAAATGTAAAAAACAAATCCCGGTCAAAGATTAGTGGTGTGTGGTCTTCTTCCATTTCCTCTCTTCTAACATTTAGTTCCCATCAATACTTGGAATCGAAATCATTGTTTTGCTGTGTTGCTGGCCGTAGATGCACTGGGGTGATTTAATGAACATAAAATTACAAAACATGGCAGCTTACATTTAAACTTATGGTTTATGTTTAGACTTCAGGGTCTTGCCACTGTTGTAGCCATACATTTAGTATAAGTTCTCAACTTGAGTTACCCTGACCCAGAGGCCCTGCTCCAAGGACCCCTGGAAACTTTGTCCACCACCCCCCACCACCTCCACTGCTATGCTCCCTTGCCTTATGGCATCCAGACACACTTGGAGTCACTTTATCTGTCCTTGAACTCATGATTATTTGCTTATGTCTTTCTGCATGATCACATTGCCTACCATGGAAGCTCCTTGAAAAATTTTATCTGTTTTCCTCAGTATTGTAATTCATAGATACCATGGTACCACTGTAGAGTCTATGAATTACAATACTGAGAAAAACAGATAAAAATTTTTAAGGGGCTTTCACTGCAGGCGATGTGATCATGCAACAGGACATAAGCAAATAATCACATATCTAGTACATACATAACAAATGTTCAAAAACTATGCACATGTAAACAAATAAATTGATCCACATATCTTTCTATCAATCTGTTGCAGGAAGGGGGACCCCTTCCAGGGCCCGAAACTGGGCTCATGTCTAACACTCAGAAATGAATTGTCCGAGGAGACACATGTGCTGACAAAGCAAGAGATTTTATTGGGAAAGGGCACCCGGGTGGAGAGCAGTAGGGTAAGGGAGCCCAGGAGAGCAGCTCTGCCACGTGGCATGAAGTCTCGGGTTTTATGGTGATGGGATTAGTTTCCAGGTTGTCTTTAGCCAATCATTCTTACTCAGAGCCCTTCCTGGTGGTGCAGACTTGTTCAGCCAAGATGGACGCCAGAGATGATTCTGCGAGGTGGTCAGACATGTGCTGTCTCCTTTTGACCTTTCCTGAACTCTTTCAGTTGGTGGCGGCTTATTTGTTCTGTGTTCCTTACAGGGACCTCCTGTCGTAAAACAGTTCGTGCAGATGGTTACTATGGTGCCTGGCCAGGGTAGGCTGTTTCAATCAGTGTGCTTCCCCTAACAAATCAGTAATCAAAATAATCGAAATAACTCTCTAGAAGAGTTCTATTCTCCATTGCTTGTAGAGTTTAAAAGCAGGAGATGTTACTTATGTAATAAACATGGCTACATGTACAGAAATTTAACAAGCTAATAGCATTCTAAAACCATACTTTAAGGGTAGGCCACTGAATTTACTTTATTCTTAAAAAAATTAGTTTTACAGTGTCTTTGTGGTAATTATCATTCATTAATTAGCTTTGTGAACCCTCTAATTAGCTGTTACAACTTCAGTTGTCTCATTGTAAAATGAGGGAGCTGAATTAGTGATAACATGAGAGGATGTATGTGAAAACACCTTGAGGATAATAAAATTTCTCTGCATAGGAATGCAGGGATGTGTAGGAATGTTATTATTACTGTTACTACTCTAAACTTCTCATCCAGGCCTGCAGTCCGCTGATTGGTGGCCCTGAAGAAGATATGTCTGGTAATTCTAACTTACCAAACTATTAATGTTTAATGACACTTATTCAATACACAATGGATTAAAGACTAATTTATAAACCTTTTACTGTATTTTGTAATGTGTATGTTGGAGCCAACTGATAGTTCCTAGGATGACTTTAGATGGTATATTGTTTAGTCTTTAAGTCATTCTTTTGTGACTCCATGGACTATAGCCATCAGTCTCCTCTGTCCATGAAATTTTTCAGGCAAGAATACTGGAGTAGGTTGCTATTTCCTACTCTAAGAGATTTTCCTGACCCAGGGACTGAACCCATGTCTCCTGTGCTTCCTGCATGTGCAGGCAGATTCTTTACCACTGACTCACCTGAGTAGCCAACTTCTGGCTGCTGGCTTTCTTGGACTCATGACCACATCACTCCAAGTTATACACTTTTCTTCACATCACCTCCTCTGTGTGTCTTCTCTATATGTCTCTTAACTTGTTATTAAATTTAGGGTCTATCCAGGTAATGCAGGATAATCTTTTATCAAAATCCTTAGTTACATCTGCAAAACTCCTTTTGCCTAATGAGGTGATAGTCTTGAGTCCCAGGGATTGGAATGTGGATACATAAGCAGATTTGGGCAAGAATGAGCTCTTTGCACAGAAGTGCTCTCTGTAGGAGACCCCTTTTACTCATTATTAACCTTAAACCAGGCATCCCCAAGATCTACTCATCTCTGGCCCTAGCACACCTATCAAAGACATAGAAATGAAGAATAAGTCATTAACAGCTGACTAGATCTCTTCCATATCTTCCCCTTTAGTTATCTCTTGAACACATCATATGAACAAAATAGTACCCAAAGAAAAATCACCCCATGACAAGCCTACACAGAAACCCACAGATAGTGGGGGATGGTGATGCTTTGACTGCCCCACCCCCATCTCAATGAGAGTGATGACTTCCCTATTTCCCTTTAAAAGCTTTCATGGCTGAGCAGAATCTTCAGAGGTGATTTTTGGGGACACTGAGTCCAGAGTTTCCCCCAGATTGCTGACAATCTGATTAAAAGCACCTGTCCTTTCTACCAACATTTACCTCTCGAGCATTAACTTTTGGAGTGATGAGCAGCTGAACCTGATTTGGTAGTCCATAGGGTCACAAAGAGCCAAACACAACTGAAGTGACTTAGCAGGCACACAAAACTAGTTAATGAATTCCAAAGAAAGATTACCATAAAGATGCTGTAAAAATAATTTTAAAGTTTTCACTTTTGTTTAACTTAAACAAATCAACTTATTTTTGCATTTCTTTTTCAATATCTGCACATCTACAGTGACATCCTAGAAGAATTTCTCATCAGTATTTTGGGAGCATTTACTGTTTTTTTTTTTTTGTTGTTGTTGTTGTTTTAATCTTTGTTTAGAAATAAGTAGTCATGCCATACATCCTGATTAGTAATAGTTAATCTAGAATAAGCTCTAACTGTGATGGACAGGGAGGCCTGGCATGCTGCGATTCATGGAGTCACAAAGAGTCAGATACAACTGAGCAACTGAACTGAACTGAACTGAACTGATGGGCCAAGCATGACTTTTTACATGCATTACCTCATTTAAGCACAATGTATATAATGGTTCAAATATGACTTGGCTATTGGACAAATTTGAATTTGAATTCAACTTTAGCATTTATACATAAGGAGTCCCTCGACTAGGCAAAGTCTTGAATCCTTGCTTTCATAAATCAAAAATTGGGAGGATTACTTCACCTGTCCACACTGGATTGTCCTAAATCCAGATACCTGTAGCCTTTAAAATGGGGTGTGGATCTAGGCCCTCCACCTAGACTATGTGTTCTTTTGGACAGAAAGCAGTTTACTTAATACAATTGCCTCATTCAGAACTAGATGTTTTCACTCATTTAACATTAGAGGGTATATTTAAAATATGTATATACATATATATATATATAATGATATTCATAATAGTTAAATACTTGCTCATATTCTGGACTTCCCTTCCCCATGCCTCCATCCCACCCCATCTGCATTCTTCTCCATAAAACTTCTTTTCAAATAAAAGCACACAAGGAATATTATTTTGGAAAATATTCTTTGGAACCAAAGAATGGCTAACAATACTGTCCTTAGGCACAGCAAAGGTGCTCTTCACCCTAGAATAAATGCGCCTTCTGAATCAAGAGGAACCAGACATATACAAAAATAGTTCCATAAAAATCTCCTACCTCAGTACTTATTGCAATGCCCCATAGACTGGGGAAAGTCCAATCTCTACAAACAATTCTCTACTATTCAAAAGGATGGCCAACGCTCATTCTCAAAGGTTTGCTGAGTGTGTAAATTGTGATGCAGATATAGTCTGTTTGGAAAAGACTCTTAAGAACTAAGACTCTTTATATCCAGGTGCCCCTTACTAGAAAAAGAAAAAGAGAGAAGAACTAAGACGTTATGATGTCTAAATAGACAACCCACTCAACTAGCTTTCTGTTTTGAATATGTCAGAAACAAAGGTTTGAACATTTTCGGTTGGTTTGCATGGCTTGCTGTTAACATATTCTGCAGATGGAGAGAAAGGGAAAAAGTAACTCATGATAATAGCAGAATGTAGAACTGTGAGGAAGTCTCCCAGAGGACCCAGCCAGGATCAGCAGCAGAGCTTTATTTCACATAACATCTTCACCCATGGCCATGAAAGGGGAACAAACAGCTCACTAATTACCTTCGTCAGAAGCATGATGCAAACAGCACTAGGGGAGATGATAATAAAAAGGGAAATAGAAGTGCTTAAAACTAGATGAAAAATAGAGTGAAATGGACCTAAATATATGAGCTAATAAATCTAAAGAAAAAGATTCAAACTCAAATATGTGTGAAAATCAGGATCTGGAAAGTGGGAAAAAATGATCTTAACATTAAATGATTGTGTGACTAAAAGGAAAAAAGAGTATTCAGATGGTTTTGAAACCAAACTAAAAGTGGTGTGATTAAATTGTACAAGGAAAGTTTGTCCAGACTATCAGAAAAACATTTCCTAGCAGCAAACTTTATGAAGCCTGAAATAACGTCTCCAGAGAATAGAAGTCCCTTCATCTGATTATTTTAAAATGAGACTAGACAAACCACTGGGAAACAACTGGTCTGAGGTTTACTCCATCCTGATGTGGCCAGGAAAGGCAGGCGAGATGATCTAATACATTGATCCACCATGTAGCCCTAAACTGATAATAAATATGACTAACCACTTGTTTTGTTCATATTCTCATTTGCCTCCCAAAAACTGAAACTGGCAAATATAAATGTGTAAAACTGCTTAACACATGGAATGCATTAAGTGTGTGCTCCAGGAAGAGGATTTTATCAGGCACTGAGGCACAGACATCCTCACCCTCATGGCAGAGCAAACTAAATAATAAAAGATGTAGCAAAGGAAAGCCAGAATTCCCTCCTACAATACTACCATAGTGTTCTGAGTCAGGTCCAAACACCTTAATGCAGTTAATGAGATGCCACATTGCCTAACATTCACAGATTTCAAAAGCTCCCACCTTCATTTTTCTTTGACATGCACTGTTGTCATTCTCGGGACTTCCTAAGAGGAGCTAGTTGTAAAGAACCCACCTGCAAGTGTAGGAGATATAAGAGATGTGGGTTTGACTCTTGGGTCAGAAAGATCCCCTGGAGGAGAGCATGGCAACCCATTCTGGTATTCTTGCTGGAAAATTCTATGGATAGAGGAGCCTGGTGGGTTACAGCCCATGGGGTCACAAAGAATTTGAAACGACTTAACATACACATGGAGAAGGCAATGGCACCCCACTCCAGTACTTTTGCCTAGAAAATCCCATGGATGGAGGAGCCTGCTAGGCTGCAGTCCATGGGGTCACTAGAGTCGGACACGACTGAGCGACTTCATTTTTACTTTTCACTTTTATGCATTAGAGAAGGAAATGGCAACCCACTCCGGTGTTCTTGCCTGGAGAATCCCAGGGACGGGGGAGCCTGGTGGGCTGCCATCTATGGGGGTCACACAGGGTCAGACACGACCGAAGCGACTTAGCAGCAGCAGCAGCAGCATGCACACACACACTGTCATTTTCATCTTCTTTTTGTCCCTCAAGTATCCAGTGCTCTCTGATCACTTATCCTGTTAACTCAGGGTACATGCCACTCCTCCATATACTTTTTGCAAGACAAACTTCTATTGTTTTTGTAGTCAACACTTCTTACGGAGAGTTTACACCAAATCTGCAAATATCAATGAGGCACCAATCTCATGCGTTTCCATAACACCATTTTCTGATCAAAAGACTTGTCCATATTACATTGATATTATCCACTTACTTGTCTCATTCTCTAGACTGTAGTTTATGGGGTCATGTTTCACTGTTCTCTTGTCTTTTATCACCTTCTAGCTCCAGATCTGACATATACATCCTAAACAAATTTCCTGAATGCATGTAGATAAGCTATGTATTGCCACCATAGTGTCATGCAGCAAACTATCCTAAAAAAATCAGTGACTTGCAACAATCACTTACTCACACTTTTGTGCCTGCTGGTCTGCGGGAAGTTGGCTGACTAAGCAGCTGGATTTGGTTAAACTTGGAACCAGGCTGCAGATTGGAACTCTGTTCCATGTGTTTCTAATTCTCCTTGGATCAATGGGTCAGCCAGGGTATGTTCTTCTAATTGCAATGGCAGAAATGAAAGAGGAGGCATCAATGTGTAATGCCACGAAAGCCTAGATTTGGAACTGCTGCAGTTGCTTTTACTCCTATTCCATTGAACAAAGCAAGACACTGGGCAGAATCCAACGTAACGGGGCAGAGAAATATGGTTTATTACTGGTGAAAATGTGAGGTCATGCAGTACAGAGAATGATACTGGGAAGAGTGACAGATTGGAAGCAACAGTCAAATCTTACACAATATGAACACATAGCTGTCATAAAATTGTAATTATAACCTTGGTTGAATAGCAGCTTCTTCTTCTTGACATTAATAAATGAGTGTTTGCCTAATAAAAATATAAATATTATCTGATATAGATTTATTATCTATGTGTATTAAATGACTAGTAAGTTATCCATAACACAAGATAGCTTGAAGTGTTAATAATGTGATAAAATCTATTAATAGTCATTGCATGGTTTTAGTTCCTTTGTGACACAAAATTCACCTGTCAATTGAATTATACTTTTGCAGAGGACAGGTTATATCTTAGGATTGCTTTATATTATCCAGAGGAATAGAAAAAGAAAGAAATTTAGGTAATCAGTTTAGCTTTTTAGAAAATTGAACCACTAATCACCAAGTTGAATATCTTTAATGTAGTCATTAGTAGGATAATTCTGGGGCTTTAAACAGTAAAGCTAAGAAAACATCTGGATATTACATCCAAGACTGCTTCATAGAAGAGAGTAGATGGGAATATAGTTTAATGGAAAGAGCACTAGTCCTCACTGGTTTCATTGTAGAATGAACTTATGTCTTGAATTAGAGTTGCCAGAGTAACAAAGAGTTTAAATGCATGGTTATTGGAGACACAAGTTGAGATCATTTGCTTACTAAGTTTGTAGTCAAGATCAAGTTATTCAATCTCTCTAGTCTTAGAAGATAACAGCACAATCTACCGCTTGTCATTTTGAAGGTTTAATGATAATCAATGAGAGTAAAGAAGAAGACATGTCTTCAGCATCATTTCTCTTCTAGCACTTAGTAGAGTATTTGGATAATAGTATGTGTGTTCAGTCACTAAGTCATGTCCAACTCCTTGTGACCCCATGGAGTGCGCTCACCAGGTTTCCCTGTTCATCAATATCTCCTGCAGTTTGCTCATGTTCATGTCCATTGAGTCAGTGATGCCATCCAACCATCTCATCCTCTGCCACTCTCTTCTTCTCCTGCCCTCCATCTTTCCCAGCATCTGGTTTTTTTTCCAGTGAGTTGGCTCTTTGCATCAGGTGGCCAAAGTATTGCAGCTTCAGCTTCAGCATCAGTCCTTCCAATGAATATTCAATTTCCTTTAAGATTGACTGGTTTGATATCTGTAGCTAATAGTCACTTAATATATAAATGTCTGGCTATGAAATTGGCAATTTTGCAGATTTATGGAGAAAGACAATCTTAAGGAAAATTATAGCAAAGTCACTGTATGATGTAAGAATAGAGGCATCTCTAAACAGGGCACAGAAAGCATACCATAAAGTAAAAGACTAATCAATTCAACTACATGCATTTTGTCAAAATTACCATAGAAAGTGAAAGACAATTTAAAAGGGAAAGGAGCTATTTGCAAAACAAAAATTGAGAGCACATAAAAAACAGATAAAGAATAAAAAAAAGTGTAATAACCCTAACAGAACAATAGTAATATTTAAAAATTACTGAAGTGAAAGACAGTAAAATATTTGAACAGATATGTAACTGAAGAAGAAATGGAATTCAGCCATAAATATTTGCAAAGACACTTGTGATGAGGTGAATACAAATTAGTATCACAATGAGTTATGATTTTGTGCCCATCAGACACTAAATATTCTGTGAAAGTAAGTTTGCATGACAACATGGAGAAACCAGTATAATTATATACTTCTGATGAGAAAGTAAATCACTGCATTTGTTTCAGAAACAAATTAGTACTTTTGAGTAACACTGAGGAAACAGATGCCCTCTGTGGCAAAGATGAGGGTATTCACCAAATATTTATCAGTGTCACCAAATTTTCTGCTGTTTTATTTTCTAGTGAACTGTGGGCAAAAGAATCATAAACCATAGAAAATACATAACACATTATCTCTGTCTTCTCCTGGAAGAAGTCTTGACGAGTCTAGGTAGGTCTTTGCCTATATGGACCTGAACACCATTCCTTTTCCACAGCAGAGTTCACTGTGAGTGAAATGTAAAACTTACTAGTGTTAAGACTTATATGTTGGGGCAATAGTTGGACCACAGCATAAATCACTTGGCGTTGACTAAAATACCCTAAGCTTACTAATTCATCTTCTCAATATACTTGAGAGCAATGCTTGAAATCAAGATGACGACTTGATATTTAGTCAAAGATCTATTGTGCCAAAATGAGCATTTTTAAAAAAGTAATTAGAAGTTAATTATGGGGCTTCCCTGGTAGTTCAGCTGGTAAAGAATCTGCCTGCAATGCAGGAGACCCCACTTCAATTCCTGGGTGGGGAATATCTACTGGAGAAGAGATAGGCTATCCACTCCAGTATTCTTGGGCTTCCCTGGTGACTCAGCTGGTAAAGAATCCACCCACAACACAAGAGACCTGGGCCCGATCTGTAACTTGAGAAGATCCCACGGCAAAGGGAATGACTACCCACTCCAGTATTATGGCCTGGAGAATTCCAAGGATACAGGCCATAGGGTCGCAGAGTCAGACACAACTGAGCTACTTTCACTTTCACTTTCAAGTAGATTATATAGAATATATATTTTTAAAGGTACATTTTATGATTTTTTTTTGTTTTAGTTTTACAAGAACAGTCATAAAGGCATATGCAGATACACTTCAAAATAGGTTTATATAGGATCACTGAATCAATCACATTCACTTGAGTGAAAAATATGAAAGTCAGTGTCCTACAGAACCTGTATACCTGTGCACCAAAAAGCATGTATAAAAGCCTTTATTTCATTGATTTTAAAAGTAAACTCTTGAGGAATAAAACCCATTCACAGTAGAGTAGATATATCTTAATGTATATGTATGGAATAGAATATAATCCAACTTGAAAAATTTATGAAGTATATGCAGAATTGCATCAGTAAATTATAGGATCATAAGGCTAAAATAAATAAATAAATAAATAAAGGATAATATATTGAGTTGGCCAAAAAGTTCATTTAGTTTTTTTATCTAAGATGGTACCAAAAACCTGAACGATTTTTTGGCCAACACAACATAAAAAAATTCTTCCTATGTAAAGTACAGACTTTGAAAACCTAAATAATATGTAGTTTGGGGAATCTAACATATGTGATAGAATCAAAAAACAAAGGGAAAGACATAATGAATGCAGTGCTTAGAACTGTGCTTACCTCTAAAATTTTCTGAATAAAGGAGAAAGAGAATGGGATAAGGCAGAGACCCTAGGAGGGTTTCAAAATGAATAGCAATCAATTATAGTATACAATATTCGATAACTATATTTTTAAAAGAACACAAATGTTTTGAATCCCAGTTTTAAAACCAATAACCACAGAAGTTTGTCTCTTTGCCTTCATTTCTTCCACTGTATAGTGGGATTAGTATTATCAACATGACAATGAGTTTTATAAAACAGCTAGCAAATACTACCTCAATACCCTTTACAAAAAAAAAAAAAGAAAAATACCTCTTATATAGTTCCTTTTTTCTATTAGTGGAATGACATTTCAACTTGTGTTCTGGAAATAAAGGAATTCCAATCTGCTGTGCTTTTCAAGGAACAGTATTAAATTAACCAATTAATGTAAGGAGAACAAAATTACCCCTTTAAAGGATAAAAACAGAAAAGATGGCAGCAAAAATAACTTACATTGTTTAGTCTTGAGATGAAATTATTCTTTTCCAGTTTTAGATATAGTGCAATTATATGCTACTTGGCTGAAACAAGAGTGATCTTGGAATATGAGTATGCCTACAGTTAACTAGTCATTCCTAAAGGAAATCAACCCTAAATATTCATTGGAAGGTCTGTTACTGAAGTTAAAGTTCCAATACTTTGGCCACCTAATGTGAAGAGCTGACTCCTTGGAAAACACCCTGATGCAGGGAAAGATGGAAGGCAAAAGGAAAAGGGAAAAGGCAGAGGATGAGATGGTTGGATTGTATCACCAACTAAATGGACATGAATTTGAGCAAAATCTGGGAGATAGTGGAGGACAAAGGAGCCTGGGGTTGCTGCAATCCATGGGGTTAGCAACTCAACAACACCAACAACAGTTTCCTTGCTATAAGCAATGAAGAAGCCAAATTAGCAAAAAAGACCAACTCAGGGGTGAATGGGGAAAAACCCACTTAGGAGGAAAAGAGAATGTGATATCCTGTCAGAAAAGATATGAAATTACAGGAAAAGAAAATAGTAATGAGAATTGGGGTTGAGAAATCAAACAATGAGGAATCCGGGTAACAGTCCCAGCCATCGTGGGATTCATGGTTTGATATGAATTCCTACCTCTGAAATGTCTGTTCTCCACATGGGCCAGTCTTTGTTTACTTCCTCTTCTCTAAATCTACCTGGGAAATTCAAATCACTTTCAAGTTTTTTGAGGGCAAGTTTCATTTGTTTGATGTTAGAGACTCATTCATCCATATCCTCCAAGGCTAATCAGACCACAAATTTTTTCCCTCCATCTTTTTGTTGAATTTTGCTATTCTTCTACTAAGTGCATTTCAACTAATTATTTACAGATTTGTCCTTCTCCACTGGTCTTTCCTCTGAAGATTTTGATTTGGTCTACCAAGGCACAGGGAGCTGTTTATTTTTTAAAACTCTCCATTTAAGATCTCTCTTTTATATAATCTGTGACCCACACTACCACACATGGATCTACCCTCTTTGTCCTGTTATATTTTTCTTGTTCATAAATCCTCTTTTGGAAGGTTAGGATAGAACCAAGGTTTCACCTACAGCAGTCTGGCCTTTACCTCCCTTTCCATCTTAAGTTTTATTACACTGTGGAACATTTTTTATTTCCATCTTCTTGATCATAAACATGCCGTACACAATCTGGCATCCACACTTCATTCATATTTATCACCACCCTGAAATGTCTTCCTCCTGCTTCCCCAATTACCTAAATCTTATCAAGACTTTGGGTTTTAAATAAAACCCATCGTCTCTGATAAATCATTCTCAGACAGTCATGGACCTCACTGATTTCTTCCTCCCTTCTCTGAACTTTTAATGCCCCTGTATATTTTACTTCTAATTTGTCACTTGCCATACACTGAGATTAATTATCTGTTTTCTCCCCCCTAAAAGCATGTCTTTGATCTACCAAACTGACCTGTAAGAAAATCTTTTGCATTTCTCTAAATGCCTTGTATGGTATTTTGCATGTAATACATTTCTAATAAGATGCCCATCTGTATATCTCGTTCTAATATGAAGCAATTTGTGTCCCACAGAACTATAAATAAGAGAATCACACAGCTGTCTAGGGTGTCAGAAAATGTTCTTTTTGCCTCTAAGTTGTCATTGAGTTGATCCTACCAAAGTTCATCTACAGCTCCCTGGGAGTTGATTTCTGCATTTACAGAATTGTAACATTCCCCACCAAAAGCTGAGACTGTTCATGATCCTTAATTTGATTTTCTTGTCCACAGTCTTCCACTCTCAATGCCATGGATTTGTGGTTCTTGATTCTTTGTTGCATTTCTAGTTCCTTCTTCGTTCTTTGGCACTGCATTCTTCTGATCCCCATATGCCAATATGGATTTGACCACTGGCTTAGAACCACCATCTCAGGATGGTGACAGATAATGTTTGAGGTGAGGTGATATTCTAGGTTAAAAAAAAAAAGAAATTGTTGATATATACAAATTAAAGGTGTGCCCCTTATCTCAATGTCTTTAATACAGAATTGCATATCTTGTAGAAGATTATAAGGATGGTAACATTTCTCCAAATTCTGCACAACATCTTGTAAAGCCCTTGTTGATTATCATCCTAGAAAACTCTTCATCCTGGCCACGTCTTGTCTTCCCAGCAGAATGACTGATGATTAAGTGAAAATTCATGTCTCAGCTAAGCTGCATCGATGTGATTCTATAAATAATCTGCTGATTCTCTACCTACATATAATTGACCCCTTAAATCACAAGGAATTTCTTTCCATTTAAACATCTTACTGAGTGTTATAATTTATTCAGTGACTCACCATGGAAAATTTGGTCAACATCACATTTTGAGAATCTAATGTGTGAAAAACACTATGAGATGTGCCAGGACTATAAGAATAATTGCAATCAGTCTTTGGTACTGAGGTGTTCACAAATTGCTTGGAATGACAGCCTGATAAAAAAGATGAAAGAATGATCAAGTGTGTTAATCACTTAATTGTGTCTGACTCTGGGATGCCATGGACTGCAGCCCCCCAGGCTCCTTTGTCCAGGAGATTTCCCTGACAAGAATACTGGAGTGTGTTGCCCTTCCCTTCTCCAGGGGATCTTCCTGACCCAGAGATCAAATCCGGGTCTCCCACATTGCAGGCGGAGTCTTTACTGCCTGAGCCATAAGGGAAACTGAAAGAATACTACATGGGGTTAATGCCATGATCAGAATAGCAACAAAAAATGCATTACTATGGGAACCAAACAGTTAAGATCTCACCTGCTGACTATTTCAGTGATGGTCAGTAGATAGAAGAAATAATATATGGTGAATTTCATTTGAGGTTCCTACTCTCACTACGCACACTTCTGAAAATAGTCCCCAGCCCTGAGGGCTTCATTCTTGCAGCCATATGTACTATGAGATCGATCGTTGTGATGGTTAATGGGGTGGGCATGTGGTCTGAAAGAATCAGCTTTGAACAGAAAATCTGGAGTACATTATTTGTGACAGTGGATCTTTTTAGCTCAGTCATGCTAAGTCATATGTGAAACAGTTTGTAGCATCCAACTCTGTAACCCCATGCACTGTAGCCCGCCAGGCTCCTCTATCCATAGAATTCTCCAGGCAAGAATACTTGAATGGGTTGTCATTTCCTACAATAGTGGATATTCATGACCCAGGGATGAAACCTGGGTCTCTTGCATTGCAGGCAGATTCTTTACCATCTGAGCCACCAGGGTTCATTTGTAGATGAACCCACAATCTGGGTTGAAGAGAGCATCATGAAATGATACTGAGTCATGTAAGGAAGAAGCACCAAGAAACTAAACAGTCTCAAAGAATTAGAGACAAATAGAGTGTTGCTCGGAGAAGACAATGGCACCCCACTCCAGTGCTCTTGCCTGGAAAATCCCATGGACGGGGCAACCCGGTGGGCTGCAGTCCATGGGGTCGCTAAGAGTCGGACACGACTGAGTGACTTCACTTTCACTTTTCACTTTCACGCATTGGAGAAGGAAATGGCAACCCACTCCAGTGTTCTTGCCTGGAGAATCCCAGGGATTGGGGAGCCTGGTAGGCTGCAGTCCATGGGGTCACGAAGAGTCGGACACGACTGAGCGACTTCACTTTCCCTTTTCACTTTCACGCATTGGAGAAGGAAATGGCAACCCACTCCAGTGTTCTTGCCTGGAGAATCCCAGGGACGGGGGAGCCTGGTGGGCTGCCGTCTATGGGGTCGCACAGAGTCGGACACGACTGAAGAGACTTAGCAGCAGCAGCAGCAGCAGGGTGTTGCTATGGACTCAATGCTTATGTCTGTTTAGCATGCATAGGTTGAAACCCAAATTCTGACTGTGATGCTCTTTGGAGACGAGCCTTTTGGGAGGTAATTCGGTTATAAAGGTGGAGTTCTTGAATAAGATTAATGCTTTTATAAGAAGAGACACAAGAATGATAATCTCTCTCCATCATGTGAGAATACAGAAATAAGGGAGTCATCTGCAAGTCAGGAACAGGGCCCTTACCAGATGTGGAATCTGGGTACCTTGATCTTAGATTTCCCAGTCTTCAAAACTGAAAAATAAATGTTTGTTGTTTAAGCCAACCAGCTGATAGTAATTTATTTACCAAACTGACCAATATAGCTACTTAGAATTGCAATAGCTTTTAAATGCTCAGTAGAATGCTCAAACTACTGCACAATTGCACTCATCTCACACGCTGGTAAAGTAATGCTCAAAATCCTCCAAGCCAGGCTCCAACAGAACATGAACCGTGAACTTCCAGATGTTCAAGCTGGTTTTAAAAAAGGCAGAGGAACCAGAGATCAAATTACCAACATCCACTGGATCATGGAAAAAGCAAGAGAGTTCCAGAAAAACATATATTTCTGCTTTATTGACTATGACAAAACCTTTCACTGTGTGGATCACAATAAACTGTAGAAAATTCTAAAAGAGATGGGAATACCAGACCACCTGACCTGCTTTGTAAGAAATCTGTATGTAGATCAGGAAGAAACAGTTAGAAGTGGACATGGAACAACAGACTGGTTCCAAATAGGAAAAGGAGTATGTCAAGGCTGTATATTGTCACCCTGCTTATTTAACTTATATGCAGTGTACATCATGAGAAATCCTGGGCTGGAAGAAACACAAGCTGGAATCAAGGTTGCTGGAAGAAATATCAATAACCTCAGATATGCAGATGACACCACCCTTATGGCAGAAAGTGAAGAAGAACTAAAGAGCCTCTTGATGAAAGTGAAAGAGGAGAGTGAAAAAGTGGGCTTAAAGCTCAACATTCAGAAAACTAAGGTAATGGTATCTGGTCCCATCACTTCATGGCAAATAGATGGGAAAATAGCAGAAACAGTGTTAGACTTTATTTTTGGGGGCTGCAAAATCACTGCAGATGGTGACTGCAGCCATGAAATTAAAGACTCTTGCTCCTTGGAAGGAAAGTTATGATGAACCTAGACAGCATATTAGAAAGCAGAGACATTAGTTTGCCAACAAAGGTCCATCTAGTCAAGGGATGGTTTTCCAGTAATCATGTATGGATGTGAGAGTTGGACTATAAAGAAAGCTGAGCACTGAAGAATTGATGCTTTTGAACTGTGGTGTTGGAGAAGACCTTTGAGAGTCCCTTGGACTGCAAGGAGATCCAACCAGTCCATCCCAAAGGAGATCAGTCCTGGGTGCTCACTGGAAAGACTGATGTTGAAGCTGAAACTCCAACACTTTGGCCACCTGATGTGAAGAACTGACTCATTTGAAAAGACCCTGATGCTGGGAAAGATTGAGGGCAGGAGGAGAAGGGGACAACAGAGGGTGAAATGGTTGGATGGCATCATTGACTCAATGGACATGAGTTTGGGTAAACTCCGGGAGTTGGTAATGGACAGGGAGGCCTGGCATGCTTCAGTCTGTGGTATCACAAAGAGTCAGACATGACTGAGTGACTGAACTGAACTGAACCATTTCTCACAAATCCTAATGACACGTTCACTGCTTATGCTAAGTCACTTCAGTCGTGTCCAACTCTGTGCGACCCCATAGACGGCAGCCCACCAGGCTCCCCCGTCCCTGGGATTCTCCAGGCAAGAACACTGGAGTGGGCTGCCATTTCCTTTTCCAATGCATGAAAGTGAAAAGGGAAAGTGAAGTCGCTCAGTAGTGTCCCACTCTTAGCGACCCCATGGATTGCAGCCTACCAGGCTCCTCCATCCATGGGATTTTCCAAGCAAGAGACCTGGAGTGGGGTGCCATTGCCTTCTCCGTTCACTACTTAGACTCTATGAAATGCCCCATAATGAAACTCTCTTTCCTTCAGTATTTCTGTTCATTGTAATTTGAAAATCAAACTATGGTCCAAAGGATCACAAACAGTTGGACACGACTGAGCAACTAAGAACACACTCAGCACATTACACAACTATGAAAGACTATGCGGAATAATATGATACAGAAAAAATTGTTGAGATGAATTCAGGCTACAATGGGGAGAGGAATCAAGAAGGATGTTTCAGGTCAAGAAAGAGTCTAGGATGACACCGATTAGTTAGCTGTTGGATAGACATGAATGATCATCTTCTTGTCCTTCCCTAGATTTTCCAATCTCCTCTGAAGGGACCTGCTATATAACAATGTGGAATTGATATAGGAAATATTAAAGAACTTTTGTCCTCTATCTGCAATCCCACCCTGAACTAGTAGAGTTAAATTTATCATTCGATTCAAAACAATGTATAGGACTAGATGACTGTATCGGCCTCTCCTCTGAAGCCCTCTTTTAGTTTTCCCCTTTGGGAACCCAATCATGTGCTGTGTGCTGTGCTTAGTCGCCCAATCATGTCCAACTCTTTGTGACCCTGTTGGCTCTAGCCCACCAGGCTACTCTTCACAGGGATTCTCCAGGCTAGAATACAGGAGTGGCTTCCCATGCCCTCCTCCATGAGATCTTCCTGACCCAGGGATTGAACCCAGGTCTCCTACATTGCAGGTGGGTTCTTTACTGTCTGAGATACCAGGGAAGCCTTAACTATACTTATAAGACTGAATATCTCCTTTGTTTTCTTTCATTTTGCATCTAAACACCTATCTACCTCCTTTGGAATATGTGGATTGAAAATTTGCATTAATTTGCCCTTTGTTTTTTCAAAGATTAAAACTTATTTAATCAGAATTGTGTATATCCCACCCTTTTACATGTTGTAGAGTATTAAGATACAGCCTCAAACTTCAAAGTAGACCTCAGACCCAACTTTCTATTTTTTCTTGTAGCTTCAACTGTTCCATTCTTTAATACATCTTAAAATTCAGGCATTTATCATATTAGGCTCTTTTGATAAAATGGTCGGACACGACTGAGTGACTGAACTGAGGCTCTTATTTTAGCTTTGGCACTAAATAGACATTTAATAACAGAAAATGATGTGTCTTTTTGTATCTCAGTTCCCAAACGTATAAACCCTGTGAGTAACTCATATCATCCAAAGACTGCCGTAACAGTACATTTTTCTATTCTTATCAATACTAATTATAACAGAATACAGTTTTCCTTCCTCTCCCACTGTTTGTTCCATTCTACTGAGTATGTCTAACACCATATTTAAAAACCAACATTTATTGATTTTGTACTGAGAGTTAACACTGTTCCCAGAAATAAGTATTTGTTAAATAAATTAACTTTGTAAAAACCCCTTTATCATCATTAGCCACATTTTATACATGAGGAAACTGAGAGACATGGAGATTAAATGACTTTTATGGTGATCATATAGTTAGGAAATAGATATTCAGAATTCAAATCTTAACTCTTGAGCAGTAGGGTGTATATTTCTAGCCAATTACAGCACACTGCCTCTCCTGTCCACTGTTATTTTTCTTACCTGATCTGTCTTGCTGCAAAGATGTCATTTGCTAAAGTGAAGAATCCTGAGACAGCAGAGGAAAAGTTATAAAAGAGTATAGAAGTAGAAAATAAATGCTCACTTGTGTTCCAATTGAGTGTGTATGTTTTTTCTTTAATTTAACAAAACAGTTGCAAGCATCTGAAGGTATTCATCATCTTTTCCTAAGTTAACGATCATGATGTACTCACAAATTTAAAGGTGCATATTAGAGAAACTTCTTACTTATATAGAAAATGTACTGTAATTTTATTTCTTAAATTCTAATCTCATGGTTTTCCCACCAAGGCTAAGTATGCTTGGGATAAAAATCTCCCTCTCCAACTTTGTAAGCAAAAAAAATAAATTTTGCAAGCAGAATGTTCAGACACCCAAACTTCACAAGCTGTATACATTATAGATTTAGAAATCACATCGTCTCCAGGTTGATATAACTGTACATGTCTGCCTGTATTTGTACGTTTTCCTAAGTTTGCTCAAATAAAAGTCAGCTGTTGGAGATTTAAGAACTCTCCAGTTCTAAAGGGTTTTGGTTCTTAATTTGCTTTGAATGTTACCATATATAGAGATAGATATATTATTGCTGTTGTTCAGTCACTAAGTCATGTCTTACTCTTGAGTCCCCATGGACTGCAGCTTGCCAGGCTCCTGTGTCCTCCACTATCTCCCAGAGTTTGTTCAAATGTATGTCCATTGAGTTGATGATGCTATCTAATCATCTCATCCTCTGTTACCCACTTCTCATTTTGACTTCAATCTTTCCCAGCATCAGCGTCTTTTCCAACAAGTCAGCTCTTCACATCACACCAGGTGGCCAAGGTATTAGAAGTCTAACTTCAGCATCAGTCTTTCCAGTGGATATTCAGGGTTGATTTCCTTAAGGATTGACTGATTTGATCATATATGTTATAAAGTAAGTATTTTTTTATTATAATGTTTACTTAAAATATTTATATTAAATTGTCAGACATAAAATTCACATGTAGAAGAGACTTTACAGTTGAATGGTGGGAAATAGAGAGTTCCTTTCCAATCGAGGCTTCCCTGGTGGCTCAAACGGTAAGGGGTCTGCCTGCAGTGCAGGAGATCCAGGTTTGATCCCTGGGTTGGGAAGATCCCCTGGAGAAGGAAATGGCAACCCACTCCAGTACTCTTGCCTGGAAAATTCCATGGACTGAGAGGCTCCTCAGAGCCTGGTAGGCTACAGTCAATGGGGTTGCAAAGAGTCGGACACGACTGAGTGACTTCACTTCCAACTTAGAGTTGCTTTACAAAGGGTATGCAAGATAAAAACATTTTAGAGATCTACTCTGCTTATAGTTGTGCTTATAATACAAAACTGTACCATATACTTAGAAATTCCTTTAGAGGATAAATCTGGTGTTATTTTTTAAACACAAAACATACTGAACTATGTTACTGTTAAATTTTGTAAACTTGGGAAGTAAGATCCAGAATAGTTAATAGACTTTTCCAAGCACTTAATGGATCACAAAGCCAAGATAACAGCACACAATACACAACCAAACTTATATGATGTAAACCCTGGGGTATAGTAAGAAAGCAATACATTATATGTGCACTATTATTTCCTTGTCCAGTAAATTTCTTTCTGCACTTTTTTCTTAACTAGAAACTAACTCAAGTTTTCAAACTAGGGCCAGAAACTGGCTGCTGCTTACATAGAAGTTAGTTAAAGGTCATGTCAGGAACAGATGTGCAGAGGGTGATAAGAATGCAGATGATGTGCTTGACAGATAACATCTTTACTGCACCAAAAAGCTGGATAAAAGCTGGATTAAGGAAGAAAACAATTGAGTAAAATGTCCAGATGTGTGATACAGATGCCCAAATGATTAATGCTTACACAGCCAAAACTATTGAAAAGCAATTTTTCAAGTTTATCCATCTGGACGTTCAAAGTAAATACTAATAAACGAATGATATCTTGTTGATGTTTTATCATTTTCTTCTTAAAAATATATTATATGACCTTATACAGAAATATGATAATATATGAGTCCATGAATCAGCTGCTTTATTTACTAGGAAAAAATGTGATTTAGAAGAACCAAATGTCCCAGAGTCCCAATTTTGAAATATGTTGTCTCGTTCAGTGAAAGAACAAGGCATGGTGAACCACCATTTCACACAATTTTGATTACTAATATCCAGGAGAAAATTAGTCATTACTCAAGAGATGTGACCTTTGAAAACAAAATTATTTGAGAGTAGAGTCATCTTAAGAAGCTTAAATTTATACTTTGTACCAAATTGTTACATATACCACTCCATAGAATATCTTGATGAAGGGATTTCTCTAATAAATTAATAAGCATTGTCTTATGAATCCTTGTGGAAATTCTTGTGGAAATTAGTATATGTATAAATCAAAATATTATTGACTAAATTTTATTGTTAACATTCAGCAACTGAAAACATTACTTCCTTAACCAGCTAGAGGTGATGATAGTACTTCTTCCCATCAGGAGAATGGTCTGATCTTTAGGTACTATAGTAGCTTATACTTTTGATGGTAAATATGGTGAAATTTATGCAGCCACTTAAAGCCTGGCTTTGGATGATTTTGGTCAAAATAGCCCTAAATCTAGTAGCAGTTACTTGATAATTCCACCAATTAAATTACTAGCCTCTGTAAGTTAGAGCCCGCCATTAGTGTCTCCATGTGTTACAGCCTCTGCAGAGTTAGATGTTTACATTGGAAGGTCACTTGGGATGCTAAAGAAATTAACATGGCTGAGTCAAGAAGCATTTGTTCTAAAACAACTTATTTAAATTGGGTTTTGCTCACTTGATTTATTTTGCTTTGTAATATAAAATAAATGCAATAACTTTAAAAGTCTTTGAAATATAGGTATTTCAAAATGTTCTTAGGCCTTCATTGTTACGGTCATCTTTATTATAGATCAGAAGAAAATCAATTATTCTTTCTTGGGAAACAGGTAAAGGTTTAAATGTTGTTGAATATTTGATAACATTTTACAGGGTAATCAGATGGTAAACAATTTGCCTGCAGTGCAAGAGACCTGGGTTTGATCCCTGGGTGGGGAATGTCTTATGGAGGAGGGAATGGCAACCAATTCCAGTTCTCTTGCCCAGAAAATCCCATGGACAGAGGAGCCTGGTGGGCTACAGTCCATGGGGTCACAAAAGAGTTGGATATGACTGAGCAACTAATATTCTCTTTATGATAAAAGAGACCCAATGAAAATATGCAACTTAACAGCAAATTTATCTTTCCTAAATGAATATATGAACTTGTGTAGGCATTCAGTTTTAAAGCTAAACAATAACAACAACAAAAATTAAAATAAATTGGGGACAAAGAAGTACATTCATTTATGAGATAGTTACTTTAATGAGCTGGACAAGTGATATAAACAGCCAAATAGATAAGACATGCATTATCAACTATATTTAAAGATAAATTACATCTTGTTTTGGGAGTAAAAGTAATAATATACCCTGACAGCAGCTGTATGCTTAATGGGTTATTTGGTTGTTTTTTTTCTTATCCAGTATTTTTTCAGGGTTAATATATTTTAGCATCTACTGTTATTTTAGTAAAAAATAACCATAAAAACAAAATTTACTTACTACTCTACAGGGATACAGAGTTCGTTTCTTTTGAACCAAACATTTTACTATATGTGTTTTTTATATATATAAATGAACGTGAAAGTCTCTCAGTCGTGTCTGACTCTTTGTTACCCCATGGACTATACAGTCCATGGAATTCTCTAGGCCAGAGCACTGGAGTGGGTTGCCTTTCCCTTCTCCAGGGGATCTTCCCAACCCAAGGATGAAACCCAGGTCTCCTGTGTTGCAGGCCGATTCTTTACCAGCTGAGACACAGGGAAACCCAATATATATATACACATATATATTTAAAACTGTTTTCATCAAATATATTTATTTCTTTGGAAATCTTCCAAATGCTTAAAATCTCTTGGCTTCATAAACAAATTATCCAATGAATACTGCTTGAGTATTTTACAAATAACAGTGGAAGAACTTGAGTGAAAAGCTTCAAGAAACAGGTAATTTTTATTAGGGAGAAGAAATGTGTCCAGAGTTTGTTGTTGTTTTTTATAACAAGAAAAGATGAAAGGAAAAGAAAAAAAAAGATGAAAGATGTTCCATGAACTTTTTTGGATAGGACATAGCAAGGTATAGGAGAAAAGTAAGGAAGATCAGTTAGGTAACAGACAAGGAGAAGGATGCCGTCCCTTAGTGCATCTCTTCTGATTGGTAGGTTAGTGTGCTAGTAGCTGAAGCTGTGGTCCCCTCTATCGGTGAGCAGACAGATGACTTTGGCAAGCGGCCAGGGGACCACTGGAGCTACCTCATCTGGGTTTTGTAATTGGCTCCCCCACTTTCTTTAGCCTACTGTTGAAGAAATCTTCCTCCAGCTCCTTCTGATTACTGATCAAAGAGCTCTTTAGCAAAACTCTTGGCTTAAGGACTCATCCATATAAGCCACAGTTTCTTCTTCTGTATACTGGGAGTTATAGAAACATCTGCTGCTGCTGCTGCTAAGTCGCTTCAGTCATGTCCGACTCTGTGCGACCCCATAGATGGCAGCCCACCAGGCTCCCCCGTTCCTGGGCTTCTCCAGGCAAGAACACTGGAGTGGGTTGCCATTTCCTTCTCCAATGCAGGAAAGTGAAAAGTGAAAGTGAAGTCGCTCAGTCGTGTCTGACTCTTTGCAACCCCATGGACTGCAGCCTACCAGGCTCCTCCATACATGGGGTTTTCCAGGCAAGAGTACTGGAATGGAGTGCCATCGCCTTCTCCGATAGAAACATCTAGTTCATCATAAATAAGCCTGGCCCTCCATGCATGATCCCTAGCACCACCACTCACAGGTTGCTTGTGAACCTGGAGAAAACAGGCCCTAGCGCACTGAAAGTAGATTACCCCACACCCCTAATCTGTTGCTTCATGAGGAATAGTTGCAGACATACTGTTCTGAGCATTTGTGAAGAACATTCTGTCCAATCAGTAAATATTTAATTACTGATTAAATAAATGCACACCCATAACACACATCTGTTAAGCTATATATAACTTAGATAAAATAAATGAAAGCTATATAAACTCTGTTTTCTAAGAATTCACAGTTCCAGATTGGGGAAAGATAAGCAAACACTTTAAAGATAATCTGTAATAGAAATTCATACAATGAAAATATACACAAAGAATAATTTTTATTTGTGGAATATAGAAATGATTTATAGACAAATTAACATTTGAATTAGATTTTAGAACAAGAATATAATCATGGCAGCCAGCAAGAAAAAGAAAACAGAGCAATGTGAACAAAATCATGACAAAGTATTTTGTAACTAAGAATGATCAGAGACTGAACAAAAATATGTGAGAAGAGTGGGTAGAGATGCAACTACAAAGGTTGGGCTTGGGTTCTAGAAGAAATTGACTATCATGTTGAATCTGAACTTTATTGAATAGAATGCACAAAAAAAATTATCATAGGCTTATAGTCTGATAGGAGTAGGATGTAACATAATGAGCTATTGAGTCCAAAGCAATATTCTATGGGAAATGGATATATATTGGGGGAGAAATGAAGGAAAGTTGCAAAGAACAGAAGATATTGAGGACATGGAGACAAGTCAAAAAATATCTACAATAGTTTAGGTGAGAAAAGGCAGCCCTTGAAGTGGACAATGAAAGGAAGATTTAAAATGAAATAGTTCAAAAGATCAATCAGAAGTATGGGAATCAAGGGAATGGCTACTAACATGTAACTGAACACTTGCTTACGGTAAGGAACTAACTTAAGCAAGTATTTTATTAAAATATAGGCAGTTTTACTTTCATTCCTAATAGTAAGTTGTGAGTTTTTGCCTGTGATTGTGACAAGCATCAGTGATTGTAAACACAGAAAATGAAGAAAATGAACATTATCCAAGAAAATGAAAACTTCTTTTTCTCAGTTTATCATCAGTCAAATATATCACAATTGTGTTCCACAAACCTAATTTTAGATCAGCTGTGCTTTTAAGAGGAAAATATAAATCATGAGCTTGGAATACAGACAACGTTTTCTCGTACATGGAATTATTTCACAAATAATAATGTGGTATGTTGTTCAGGGACAACATACAACAACAAAAATATGTTTTAATGCCAAATCAACATTGGCGCTAATGGTAAAGAACCTGTCTGTCAAGGAGACATAAGATGTATGGTTTCAATCCTTGGATCCAGAGAATCCCCTTGGTATAGAAAATGGCAACATGTTCCAGTATTCTTGACTGGAAAAATTCCATGGATAGAGGAGTCTGGTGGGCTACAGCCCATGGGGCTACAAAGAGTCAAACGTGATTGAGCAACGGAACCCACGAACAACATACAACAACAAAAATACATTTTCATGCCAAATTGACAGATGGCATTGTAGTGTAACAGCAGAAGTGTCTAATCTTAATAATGCAAACACAGAAGTATTATTTTCAAAGTAACATTCTTTAATCTTTCTTCTATCAGTGGTCACCTTTTCAATGGTTTCTCCATAATGAACTTTAGCTAGATTTATTAGTTCATTCAGTCAGCAAGTACTTATTGAATGCCTACTGTATTCACTAAATGCCTTTTGTATGCCAGGCTCCATTCGAAACACTAACAAGAAGGCAGACACACTTTGATGAGTTAGTTAGAAAATGTGAATGAATATTTGCAATGCTGAGTGCGATGTGCAGAATACTGGTAGGTTAGAGAGAGAAATGTCCAGGGCTGGATAGAAGACTATTGTTTTCTAGAGGAAGAAATGCATTCACCCTTGAGCCAAGTCTTAAATGATATTTAGGAGTAATTCAGAAGAAAGCAGAAGGAGGACTACTTTCCCAGATAGGTCTGATGAGTTCAGAGGAAGAGCAGAGAGTTCGTAGGTGGAGTTAAGGGAATCAGGGAGGGAGACGTGGAGAGATGAGCCTGGAGCTAAGAGCTAGGATTTTATTTCAAAGGTAATCACTTTGTGGGAGAACTGCAAGGAAAGAGTAGAGGATATAAATCATAATGTGATTTGTGAGTGTTTATCCATGTGTTCATGCATATACATCTCTCTCTCCATATATATATGTATGTATATATATATATATATATATATATATATATATATATATATGAGTTCAGAGGAAGAGCAGAATCAGGGATGAGTTATTTTTTTAAACCATGAATTTCTTAATGGTTAACAAAGAGAAAGTAATTTGATATTAGACATCATTGTATTGATGATAACCTCAGCCTTTGGAATCTACTTCTCTGGGTATTTATTTTATTATTTTTAATACTTTCTTTATATGGTTGTTTTAAAGGTATTCAGTTCAGTTCAATTGCTCAGTCGTGTCCGACTCTTTGCGACCCCATGAATCGCAGCATGCCAGATCTCCCTATCCATCACCAATTCTGTGAGATCACACTAACTCATGTCCATCGAGTCGGTGGTGCCATTCAGCCATCTCATCCTCTGTCATCCCCTTCTCCTCTTGTCCCCAATTCCTTCCAGCATCAGGGTCTTTTCCAATGAGTCAACTCTTCACATGAGGTGGCCAAAGTATTGGAGTTTCAGCTTTAGCATCAGTCCTTCCAAAGAACACCCAGGACTGATATCCTTTAGAATGGACTGATTGGATCTCCTTGCAGTCCAAGGGACTCTCAAGAGTCTTCTCTAACACCACAGGTCAAAAGCATCAATTTTTTGGCACTCAGCTTTCTTCACAGTCCAACTCTCACATCCATACATGACCACTGGAATTAGGTTTTCTAAAAGTTAGTTCAATAGCATATATTTTAAATAGTTTGATAATATCTGTAATTTTAAAGAAAGACTAATACTAAAATATAAAATAAAGTCTGTAAAAGAGCATGCTCTAAAAATGGCTAAGTAATACATATGCATTTTTAATTAAGTTGGGGTCATAATATGAATACAACTTTATTTCTTTTTTTAATATAAATGTATTTATTTTAATTTGAGGCTAATTACTTTACAATATTGTATTGGTTTTGCCATACTCAACATTAATTCACCACAGGTATACACGTGTTCCCCATCCTGAACCCCTCTCCTTGCTCCCTCCCCATACCATCCCTCTGGGTCATCCCAGTGCACCAGCCCCAAGCATCCTGTATCCTGCATTGAACCTGGACTGGTGATTCGTTTCATATATGATATTATACATGTTTCAGTGCAATTCTCCAAAATCATCCCACCCTCTCCCTCTCCCACAGAGTCCAAAAGACTGTTCTATACATCTGTGTCTCTTTTGCTGTCTTGCATACAAGGTTATCATTACTGTCTTTCTAAATTCCATATATATGCATTAATATACTGTATTGGTGTTTTTCTTTCTGGCTTACTTCACTCTGTATAATAGGCTCCAGTTTCATCCACCTTATTAGAACTGATTCAAATGTATCCTTTTTAATGGCTGAGTAATACTCCATTGTGTATATGTACCACTGCTTTCTTATCCATTCATCTGCTGATGGACATCTAGGTTGTTTTCATGTCCTGGCTATTATAAACAGTGCTGCGATGAATATTGGGGTACACGTGTCTCTTTCAATTCTGGCTTCCTTGGTGTGTATGCCCAGTAGTGGGATTGCTGGGTCATATGGCTGTTCTATTTCCAGTTTTTAAAGGAATCTCCACACTGTTCTCCATAGTGGCTGTACTAGTTTGCATTCCCACCACCAGTGTAAGAGGGTTCCCTTTTCTCCACACCCTCGCCAGCATTTATTGCTTGTAGACTTTAGGATCGCAGCCATTCTGACTGGTGTGAAATGGTACCTCATAGTGGTTTTGATTTGCATTTCTCTGATAATGAGTGATGTTGAGCATCTTTTCATGTGTTTGTTAGCCATCTGTATGTCTTCTTTTGACTTCCTTACATTTGCATGTTTTTCCTCAACAGTTTAACTTCTTTAAAAATTTTATTGACATATATTTGATTTACAATTTTGTGTTAGTTTCAAGTGTACAGTAAAGTGATTCAGTTATATCCTTACGTATATTCATTCTTTTTAAGACTCTTTTCTTGTATAGGTTATCACAAAATACTGAGTAGATTTCCCTGTGCTATACAGTGGGTCCTTGTTGATTATCTATCTTATATATAGTAATGTGTGTGTGTGTGTGTGTTCATTCCAGATTCTGATTTATCCCCCACATTTCCCCTTTTGTAACCGTAAGTTGCTCTCAATAGCTGTAAGTCCATTTATGTTTTGTAAATAAGCTCATTTGTTTACTTTTTTAATTAAATTCCACATGTAAGGGATATCATATGATGTTTGTCTATCATTATCCAACTTGCTTCATTTACTATGATAATCTCAAAGTCCAACTAGATTGCTGCTAATGGTATTATTTCACATCTTTTTATGGCTGAGTAATATTCCACTATATATATACGTGTGTGTGTGTGTGTGACATCTTTATTCATTCTTCTATAAGTGGATATTTAGGTTGCTTCAATGTCCTGTCTATTGTAAATGGTGCTGTAATAAATACTGAGGTGCATGTATCCTTTCAGACTATGGTTTTCTCTGGATAGGTGCTTAAGAGTGGCATTGCTGGATCACATGGTAGTTCTATTTTTAGTTTTGAAAGGAAACTCTCAATGCTTCACCATAGTATTTGCACCAATTTACATGCCCACCAACAGTGTAGGGGTGCTCCCTTTTCTCCATACTCTCTCCAGCACTGATTGTGCATAGATTTTTTGATGATGGCCACTCTGACCAGTATGATATGATGATATCTCACTGTAGTATTTATTTTCATTCTCTGATAAGTAGTGATGTTGAGCATCTTTTCATGTGCTCTTTGTCCATCTGTATGTCTTCCTCAGGGAAATGTTTATTTAGATCCTCTGCCCACTTTGTAATTGTATTGTTTGTTTTTTTTGAACTAGAACTGCATGAGTTGCTTGTATATTTTAGAGTTTAATCCCTTGTTAGTTGCATCATTTGCAAATATTTTCTTCCATTCTGAGGGTTGTCTTTTTATTTTGTTTATGGTTTCCTTTGCTATG